>NW_027488366.1:35827620-36475133 GCF_051014445.1 Colletes latitarsis
TCTGGATTGCATCACGTAGTAATGAAGTACAACACTGAAACACTCAATTAAACCTGGTTTCCATCAATATTATTGAGGATAACGCATGTTAGATCTAGGTTAGGCCTGGGATTTTCACTCATCAGACTCATACTTTCGCATTCTTCACATACTTGTTGAACGGATCTTGGGTTTTTTCTGGTGTGGATCACGTAGTAATGTGGTACCACACTGAAACAATCAATTAGACCTGATCTTGATAAATATTTTAGAGGATAACGCATGTTAGGTCTGGGTTAGGTCTAGGATTTGCCCTCATCAGGCTCATACTTTCGCATATTTCTCATACTTCATGGCTGGATCCTGGGCTTTCTCTGGATCGCATCACGTAGTAATGAAGTACAACACTGAAACAGTCAATTAAACCTGGTTTCCATCAATATTTTAGAGGACAACGCATGTTAGGTCTAGGTTAGGCCTGGGGTTTGCTCTCATCGGGGTCATACTTTCGCAGTTTTAACATACATGTTGACCTGATCGAGGGTTTTTTCTGCTTTGGATCACGTAGTAAAGTGGTACCACACTGAAACAGTCCATTAAACCTGGTTTGGATCAATATTTTTGAGGATAACGCATGTTAGGTCTAGGTTAGGCCGGGGATATTCACTCATCAGGCTCATACCTTCGCATATTTCTCATACTTCATGGCTAGGTCCTGGGATGTTTCTGGATTGTATCACATAGCAATGTGGTACCACGCTGAAACAGTCGATTAAACCTGGTTTCGATCAATATTTTAGAGGATAACGCAAGTTAAGTCTGGGATAGGTCTGGGATTTGACCTCATCAGACTCATACTTTCGCATATTTCTCATACTTCATGGCTGGATCCTGCGCTATTTCTGGATTGGATCACGTAGTAATGTGGTACCACACTGAAACAGTCAATTAAACCTGGTTTTGATCAATATTTTACAGAATAATTCATGTTAGGTCTAGGTTAGATCTGGGATTTGCTCTCATCAGGCTCATTCTTTCGCATATTTCTCTTACTTGATGGCTAGATCCTGGGCTTTTTCTGGATTGCATCTCGTAGTAATGAAGTACAACACTGAAACAGTCAATTAAACCTGGTTTGGATCAATATTTTAGAGGATAACGCATGTTAGGTCTAGGTTAGCCCTGGGATTGTCACTCATCAGACTCATACTTTCGCATTCTTCACATACTTGTTGAACGGATCCTGGGTTTTTTCTGGTTTGGTTCACGTAGTAATGTGGTACCACACTGAAACATTCAATTAAACCTGATCTTGATAAATATTTTAGAGGATAACGCATGTTAGGTCTGGGTTAGGTCTAAGATTTGCCCTCATCAGGCTCATACTTTCGCATATTTCTCATACTTCATGGCTAGATCCTGTGCTGTATCTGGATTGTATCACGTAGTAATGTGGTACCACGCTGAAACAGTCAATTAAACCTGGTTTGGATCAATATTTTAGAGGATAACGCATGTTAGGTCTAGGTTAGCCCTGGGATTTTCACTCATCAGACTCATACTTTCGCGTTTTTCACATACTTGTTGAACTGATCCTGCGCTTTTTCTGGTTTGGATCACGTAGTAATGTGGTACCACACTGAAACAGTCAATTAAACCTGGTTTTGATCAATATTTTTGAGGATAACGCATGTTAGGTCTATGTTAGTCCTGGGATTTTCACTCATCAGGCTCATACTTTCGCATTCTTCACATACTTGTTGAACGGATCCTGGGTTTTTTCTGGTTTGGATCACGTAGTAATGTGGGACCACACTGAAACAGTCAATTAAACCTGGTTTCGATCAATATTTTAGAGAATAATTCATGTTAGGTCTAGGTTAGGTCTGGGATTTGCTCTCATCAGGCTCATTCTTTCGCATATTTCTCATACTTGATGGCTAGATCCTGGGCTTTTTCTGGATTGCATCTCGTAGTAATGAAGTACAACACTGAAACAGTCAATTAAACCCGGCTTCCATCAATATCTTAGAGGACAACGCAAGTTAGGTCTGGGATAGGTCTGGGATTTGACCTCATCAGACTCATACTTTCGCGTATTTCACATACTTGTTGAACTGATCCTGGGTTTTTACTGGTTTGGATCACGTAGTAATGTGGTACCACACTGAAACAGTCGATTAAACCAGGTTTCGATCAATATTTTAGAGTATAACTCATGTTAGGTCTAGGTTAGACCTGGGATTTTCATTTATCTGACTCATACTTTCGCATTCTTCACATACTTGTTGAACGGATTCTGCGTTTTTTCTGGTTTGGATCACGTAGTAATGTCGGACCACACTGAAACAGTCAATTAAACCTGGTCTGGATAAATATTTTAGAGGATAACGCATCTTAGGTCTGGGTTAGTTCTAAGATTTGCCCTCATCAGGCTCATACTTTCGCATATTTCTCATACTGGATGGCTAGATCCTGGGCTCTTTCTGGATTGCATCACGTAGTAATGAAGTACAACACTGAAACACTCAATTAAACCTGGTTTCCATCAATATTATTGAGGATAACGCATGTTAGATCTAGGTTAGGCCTGGGATTTTCACTCATCAGACTCATACTTTCGCATTCTTCACATACTTGTTGAACGGATCTTGGGTTTTTTCTGGTGTGGATCACGTAGTAATGTGGTACTACACTGAAACAATCAATTAGACCTGATCTTGATAAATATTTTAGAGGATAACGCATGTTAGGTCTGGGTTAGGTCTAGGATTTGCCCTCATCAGGCTCATACTTTCGCATATTTCTCATACTTCATGGCTGGATCCTGGGCTTTCTCTGGATCGCATCACGTAGTAATGAAGTACAACACTGAAACAGTCAATTAAACCTGGTTTCCATCAATATTTTAGAGGACAACGCATGTTAGGTCTAGGTTAGGCCTGGGGTTTGCTCTCATCGGGGTCATACTTTCGCAGTTTTAACATACATGTTGACCTGATCGAGGGTTTTTTCTGCTTTGGATCACGTAGTAAAGTGGTACCACACTGAAACAGTCCATTAAACCTGGTTTGGATCAATATTTTTGAGGATAACGCATGTTAGGTCTAGGTTAGGCCGGGGATTTTCACTCATCAGGCTCATACCTTCGCATATTTCTCATACTTCATGGCTAGGTCCTGGGATGTTTCTGGATTGTATCACATAGCAATGTGGTACCACGCTGAAACAGTCGATTAAACCTGGTTTCGATCAATATTTTAGAGGATAACGCAAGTTAAGTCTGGGATAGGTCTGGGATTTGACCTCATCAGACTCATACTTTCGCATATTTCTCATACTTCATGGCTGGATCCTGCGCTATTTCTGGATTGGATCACGTAGTAATGTGGTACCACGCTGAAACAGTCAATTAAACCTGGTTTCCATCAATATTTTAGAGGACAACGCATGTTAGGTCTGGGATAGGTCTGGGATTTGACCTCATCAGACTCATACTTTCGCGTATTTCACATACTTGTTGAACAGAACCCGGGTTTTTTCTGGTTTGGCTCACGTAGTAATGTGGTACCACACTGAAACAGTCCATTTAACCTGGTTTGGATCAATATTTTAGAGGATAACGCATGTTAGGTCTAGGTTAGGCCTGGGATTTTCACTCATCAGACACATACTATTGTATTCTTCACATACTTGTTGAACGGATCCTGGGTTTTTTCTGGTTTGGATCACGTAGTAATGTGGGACCTCACTGAAACAGTCAATTAAACCTGGTTTCGACCAATATTTTAGAGAATAATTCATGTTAGGTCTAGGTTTGGTCTGGGATTTTCCCTCATCAGGCTCATACTTTCGCGTTTTTTACATACTTGTTGAACAGATCATGGGTTTTTTCTGGTTTGGGTCACGTAGTAGTGTGATACCACACTGAAACAGTCGATTAAACCTGGTTTCGATCAATATTTTAGAGGATAACACATGTTAGGTCTAGGTTAGCCCTGGGCTTTTCACTCATCAGACTCATACTTTCGCATTCTTCACATACTTGTTGAACTGATCCTGGGTTTTTTTCTGGTTTGGATGACGTAGTAATGTGGTGCCACACTGAAACAGTCCATTAAACCTGGTTTGGATCAATATTTTAGAGGATAACGTATGTTAGGTCTAGGTTAGCCCTGGGATTTTCACTCATCAGACTCATACTTTCGCATTCTTCACATACTTGTTGAACTGATCCTGGGTTTTTTCTGGTTTGGATCACGTAGTAATGTGGTACCACACTGAAACAGTCGATTAAACCTGGTTTCGATCAATATTTTAGAGGATAACGCAAGTTAGGTCTGGGATAGGTCTGGGATTTGCCCTCATCAAGCTCATACTTTCGCGTTTTTCACATACTTGTTGAACAGATCCTGGGTTTCTTCTGGTTTGGATCACGAAGTAGTGTGGTACCACACTGAAACAGTGAATTAAATCTGGTTTCCATGAATATCTTAGAGGACAACGCAAGTTAGGTCTAGGTTAGGTCTGGGATTTTCACTCATCAGACTCATACATTCGCATTCTTCACATACTTGTTGAACGGATCCTGGGTTTTTTCTGGTTTGGATCACGTAGTAATGTGGTACCACACTGAAACAGTCGAGTAAACCTGGTTTCGATCAAAATTTTAGAGGATAACGCAAGTTAGGTCTGGGATAGGTCTGGGATTTGACCTCATCAGACTCATACTTTCACACACTTCACATACTCCTTGAACAGATCCTGGGTTATTTTCTGGGTTGGATCACATAGTAATGTGGTACCACACTGAAACAGTCGATTAAACCAGGTTACGATCAATATTTTAGAGGATAACGCATGTTAGGTCTAGGTTAGGCCTGGGATTTTCACTCATCAGACTCATACTTTCGCATTCTTCACATACTTGTTGAACGGAGCCTGGGTTTTTTCTGGTTTGGATCACGTAGTAATGTGGGACCACACTGAAACAGTCAATAAAACCTGGTTTCGATCAATATTTTAGAGAATAATTCATGTTAGGTCTAGGTTAGGTCCGGGATTTGCTCTCATCAGGCTCATACTTTCGCATTCTTCGCATACTTGTTGAACTGATCCTGGGTTTTTTCTGGTTTGGATCACGTAGTAATGTGGTGCCACACTGAAACAGTCCATTAAACCTGGTTTCGATCAATATTTTAGAGGATAACGCATGTTAGGTCTAGGTTAGCCCTGGGATTTTCACTCTTCAGACTCATACTTTCGCATTCTTCACATACTTGTTGAACAGATCCTGGGTTTTTTCGGGTTTGGATCACGTAGTAGTGTGGTACCACACTGAAACAGTCCATTAAACCTGGTTTGGATCAATATTTTAGAGGATAACGTATGTTAGGTCTAGGTTAGGTCTGGGATTTTCACTCATCAGACTCATACTTTCGCGTTCTTCACATACTTGTTGAACGGATCCTGGGTTTTTTCTGGTTTGGATCACGTAGTAATGTGGGACCACACTGAAACAGTCAATTAAACCAGATTTCGATCAATATTTTAGAGAATAATTCATGTTAGGTCTAGGTTAGGTCTGGGATTTGCTCTCATCAGGCTTATTCTTTCGCATATTTCTCATACTTGATGGCTAGATCCTGGGCTCTTTCTGGATTGCATCACGTAGTAATGAAGTACAACACTGAACCAGTCAATTAAACCTGGTTTCCATCAATACCTTAGAGGACAACGCAAGTTAGGTCTAGGTTAGGTCTGGGATTTTCACTCATCAGACACATACTTTCGCGTTCTTCACATACTTGTTGAACGGATCCTGGGTTTTTTCTGGTTTGGATCACGTAGTAATGTGGGACCACACTGAAACAGTCAATTAAACCTGATTTCGATCAATATTTTAGAGAATAATTCATGTTAGGTCTAGGTTAGGTCTGGGATTTGCTCTCATCAGGCTTATTCTTTCGCATATTTCTCATACTTGATGGCTAGATCCTGGGCTCCTTCTGGATTGCACCACGTAGTAATGAAGTACAACACTGAATCAGTCAATTAAACCTGGTTTCCACCAATACCTTAGAGGACAACGCAAGTTAGGTCTGGGATATGTCTGGGATTTGCCCTCATCAGGCTCATACTTTCGCGTTTTTCACATACTTGTTGAACAGATCCTGGGTTTTTTCTGGTTTGGATCACGTAGTAGTGTGGTACCACACTGAAACAGTCCATTAAACCTGGTTTGGATCAATATTTTAGAGGATAACGCATGTTAGGTCTAGGTTAGGTCTGGGATTTTCACTCATCAGACTCATACATTCGCATTCTTCACATACTTGTTGAACGGATCCTGGGTTTTTTCTGGTTTGGATCACGTAGTAATGTGGTACCACACTGAAACAGTCGAACAAACCTGGTTTCGATCAAAATTTTAGAGGATAACGCAAGTTAGGTCTGGGATAGGTCTGGGATTTGACCTCATCAGGCTCATACTTTCGCATTCTTCACATACTTGTTGAACAGATCCTTGGTTTTTTCTGGTTTGGATCATGTAGTAATGTGGTACCACACTGAAGCAGTCGATTAAACTAGGTTTCGATCAATATTTAAGAGAATAATTCATGTTAAGTCTAGGTTAGGTCTGGGATTTGCTCTCATGAGGCCCATTCTTTCGCATATTTCTCATACTTGATGGCTAGATCCTGGGCTTTTCCTGGATTGCATCACGTAGTAATGAAGTACAACACTGCAACAGTCAATTAAATCTGGTTTCCATCAATATTTATGAGGATAACGCGCGTTTGGTCTAGGGTAGTCCTGGGATTTTCACTCATCAGACACATACTTTCGTATTCTTCACATACTTGTTGAACGGATCCTGGGTTTTTTCTGGTTTGGATCACGTAGTAATGTGGGACCACACTGAAACAGTCCATTAAACCTGGTTTGGATCAATATTTTAGAGGATAACGCATGTTAGGTTTGGGTTAGGTCTAGGATTTGCCCTCATCAGGCTCATACTTTCGCATATTTCTCATACTTCATGGCTAGATCCTGGGCTGTTTCTGGATTGTATCACGTAGTAATGTGGTACCACGCTGAAACAGTCAATTAAACCTGGTTTCGATCAATATTTTAGAGGATAACGCAAGTTAGGTCTGGGATAGGTCTGGGATTCGCCCTCATCAGGCTCATACTTTCGCGTTTTTCACATACTTGTTGAACTGATCCTGGGTTTTTTCTGGTTTGGATCACGTAGCAAAGTGGTACCACACTGAAACAGTCGATTAAAGCTGGTTTGGATCAATATTTTAGAGGATAACGCAAGTCTGGTCTGGGATAGGTCTGGGATTTTCACTCATCAGACTCATACTTTCGCATTCTTCACATACTTGTTGAACAGATTCTGGGTTTTTTCTGGTTTGGATCACGTAGTAGTGTGGTACCACACTGAAACAGTCCATTAAACCTGGTTTGGATCAATATTTTAGAGGATAACGCATGTTAGGTCTAGGTTAGGTCTGGGATTTTCACTCATCAGACTCATACATTCGCATTCTTCACATACTTGTTGAACGGATCCTGGGTTTTTTCTGGTTTGGATCACGTAGTAATGTGGTACCACACTGAAACAGTCGATTAAACCAGGTTTCGATCAATATTTAAGAGAATAATTAATGTTAGGTCTAGGTTAGGTCTGGGATTTGCTCTCATCAGGCTCATTCTTTCGCATATTTCCCATACTTGATGGCTAGATCCTGGGCTTTTCCTGGATTGCATCACGTAGTAATGAAGTACAACACTGCAACAGTCAATCAAATCTGGTTTCCATCAATATTTATGAGGATAACGCATGTTAGGTCTAGGTTAGTCCTGGGATTTTCACTCATCAGACACATACTTTCGTAATCTTCACATACTTGTTGAACGGATCCTGGGCTGTTTCTGGGTTGTGTCACGTAGTAATGTGGTACCACGCTGAAACAGTCAATTAAACCTGGTCTTGATAAATATTTTAGAGGGTAACGCTTGTTAGGACTAGGTTAGCCCTGGGATTTTCGCTCATCACACTCATACTTTCGCATTCTTCACGTACTTGTTGAACGGATCCTGGGTTTTTACTGGTTTGGATCAGGTAGTAATGAAGTGCAACACTGAAACAGTCAATTAAACCTGCTTCCATCAATATTTTAGAGGACAACGCATGTTAGGTCTAGGTTAGGCCGAGGATTATCACTCATCAGACTCATACTTTCGCATTCTCCACATACTTGTTGAACGGATCCTGGGTTTTTACTGGTTTGGATCACGTAGGAATGTGGTACCACACTGAAACAGTCGATTAAACCTGGTATCGATCAATATTTTAGAGAATAATTCATGTTAGGTCTAGGTTAGGTCTGGGATTTGCTCTCATCAGGCTCATTCTTTCGCATATTTCTCATACTTGATGGCTAGATCCTGGGCTTTTTCTGGATTGCATCACGTAGTAATGTGGGACCACACTGAAACAATCAATTAAACCTGGTCTTGATAAACATTTTAGAGGACAACGCATGTTAGGTCTGGGTTAGGTCTAGGATTTGCCCTCATCAGGCTCATACTTACGCGTTTTTCACATACTTGTTGAACAGATTCTGGGTTTTTTCTGGTTTGGGTCACGTAGTAATGTGGTACCACACTGAAACAGTCGATTAAACCAAGTTTCGATCAATAATTTTGAGGATAACGCATGTTAGGTCTAGGTTAGGCCTGGGATTTTCACTCATCAGACTCATACTTTCGCATTCTTCACATACTTGTTGAACGGATCCTGGGTTTTTTCTGGTTTGGATCACGTAGTAATGTGGGGCCACACTGAAACAATCAATTAAACCTGGTCTTGATAAACATTTTAGAGGACAACGCATGTTAGGTCTGGGATAGGTCTGGGATTCGCCCTCATCAGGCTCATACTTTCGCGTTTTTCACATACTTGTTGAACTGATCCTGGGTTTTTTCTGGTTTGGATCACGTAGCATAGTGGTACCACACTGAAACAGTCGATTAAACCAGGTTTCGATCAATATTTAAGAGAATAATTAATGTTAGGTCTAGGTTAGGTCTGGGATTTGCTCTCATCAGGCTCATTCTTTCGCATATTTCCCATACTTGATGGCTAGATCCTGGGCTTTTCCTGGATTGCATCACGTAGTAATGAAGTACAACACTGCAACAGTCAATTAAATCTGGTTTCCATCAATATTTATGAGGATAACGCATGTTAGGTCTAGGTTAGTCCTGGGATTTTCACTCATCAGACACATACTTTCGTAATCTTCACATACTTGTTGAACGGATCCTGGGCTGTTTCTGGATTGTATCACGTAGTAATGTGGTACCACACTGAAACATTCAATTAAACCTGGTCTTGATAAATATTTTAGAGGATGACGCATGTTAGGTTTGGGTTAGGTCTAGGATTTACCCTCATCAGGCTCATACTTTCGCATATTTCTCATACTTCATGGCTAGATCCTGGGCTGTTTCTGGGTTGTGTCACGTAGTAATGTGGTACCACGCTGAAACAGTCAATTAAACCTGGTCTTGATAAATATTTTAGAGGGTAACGCTTGTTAGGTCTAGGTTAGCGCTGGGATTTTCGCTCATCACACTCATACTTTCGCATTCTTCACGTACTTGTTGAACGGATCCTGGGTTTTTACTGGTTTGGATCAGGTAGTGATGAAGTGCAACACTGAAACAGTCAATTAAACCTGCTTCCATCAATATTTTAGAGGACAACGCATGTTAGGTCTAGGTTAGGCCGAGGATTATCACTCATCAGACTCATACTTTCGCATTCTCCACATACTTGTTGAACGGATCCTGGGTTTTTACTGGTTTGGATCACGTAGGAATGTGGTACCACACTGAAACAGTCGATTAAACCTGGTATCGATCAATATTTTAGAGAATAATTCATGTTAGGTCTAGGTTAGGTCTGGGATTTGCTCTCATCAGGCTCATTCTTTCGCATATTTCTCATACTTGATGGCTAGATCCTGGGCTTTTTCTGGATTGCATCACGTAGTAATGTAGGACCACACTGAAACAATCAATTAAACCTGGTCTTGATAAACATTTTAGAGGACAACGCATGTTAGGTCTGGGTTAGGTCTAGGATTTGCCCTCATCAGGCTCATACTTACGCGTTTTTCACATACTTGTTGAACAGATTCTGGGTTTTTTCTGGTTTGGGTCACGTAGTAATGTGGTACCACACTGAAACAGTCGATTAAACCAAGTTTCGATCAATAATTTTGAGGATAACGCATGTTAGGTCTAGGTTAGGCCTGGGATTTTCACTCATCAGACTCATACTTTCGCATTCTTCACATACTTGTTGAACGGATCCTGGGTTTTTTCTGGTTTGGATCACGTAGTAATGTGGGGCCACACTGAAACAATCAATTAAACCTGGTCTTGATAAACATTTTAGAGGACAACGCATGTTAGGTCTGGGATAGGTCTGGGATTCGCCCTCATCAGGCTCATACTTTCGCGTTTTTCACATACTTGTTGAACTGATCCTGGGTTTTTTCTGGTTTGGATCACGTAGCATAGTGGTACCACACTGAAACAGTCGATTAAACCAGGTTTCGATCAATATTTTAGAGGATAACGCAAGTTTGGTCTGGGATAGTTCTGGGATTTCCATTCCTCAGACTCATACTTTCGCATTCTTCACATACTTGTTGAACTGATCCTGGGTTTTTTCTGGTTTGGATCACGTAGCAATGTGGTACCACACTGAAACAGTCGATTAAACCTGGTTTCGATCAATATTTTAGAGGATAACGCAAGTTTGGTCTGGGATAGGTCTGGGATTTGCCCTCATCAGGCTCATACTTTCGCGATTTTCACATACTTGTTGAACAGATCCTGGGTTTTTTCTGGTTTGGATCAGGTAGTAATGTGGGACCACACTGAAACAATCAATTAAACCTGGTCATGATAAATATATTAGAGGATAACGCATGTTAGGTCTGGGTTAGGTCTAGGATTTGCCCTCGTCAGGCTCATACTTTCGCATATTTCTCATACTTGATGGCTAGATCCTGGGCTTTTTCTGGATTGCATCACGTAGTAATGAAGTACAACACTGAAACAGTCCATTAAACCTGGTTTGGATCAATATTTTAGAGGATAACGCATGTTAGGTCTAGGTTAGGTCTGGGATTTTCACTCATCAGACTCAAACTTTGGCATTCTTCACATACTTGTTGAACGGATCCTGGGTTTTTTCTGATTTGGATCAGGTAGTAATGTGGGTCCACACTGAAACAGTCAATTAAACCTGGTTTCGATCAATATTTTAGAGAATAATTCATGTTAGGTCTAGGTTAGGTCTGGGATTTGCTCTCATCAGGCTCATTCTTTCGCATATTTCTCATACATGATGGCTAGATCCTGGGCTTTTTCTGGATTGCATCACGTAGTAATGTGGGACCACACTGAGACGATCAATTAAACCTGGTCTGGATAAATATTTTAGAGGACAACGCATGTTAGGTCTGGGTTAGGTCTAGGATTTGCCCTCATCAGGCTCATACTTTCGCATATTTCTCATACTTCATGGCTAGATCCTGGGCTATTTCTGGATTGGATCACGTAGTAATGTGGTACCACACTGAAACAGTCGATTAAACCTGGTTTCGATTAATATTTCTGAGGATAACGCATGTTAGGACTGAGATCGGTCTGGGATTTGCCCTCATCAGGCTCATACTTTTGCAGTTTTAACATGCATGTTGACCTGATCGAGGGTTTTTTCTGCTTTGGATCACGTAGTAAAGTGGTACCACACTAAAACAGTCGATTAAACCTGGTTTCGATCAATATTTTAGAGGACAACGCATGTTAGGTCTAGGTTAGGCCTGGGATTTGCCCACATCATGCTCATACTTTCGCAGTTTTAACATGCATGATGACCTGATCGAGGGTTTTCTCTGCTTTGGATCACGTAGAAAAGTGGTACCACACTAAAACAGTCAATTAAACCTGGTTTCGATCAATATTTTAGAGGATAACGAAAGTTATGTCTAGTTTAGGTCTGGGATTTGCCCTCATCAGACTCATACTTTCGCATTCTTCACATACTTGTTGAAAAGATCCTGGGGTTTTTTCTGGTTTGGATCACGTAGTAATGTGGTACCACACTGAAACAGCCGATTAAACCTGGTTTCGATCAATATTTTTGGGGATAACGCATGTTATGTCTAGTTTAGGCCTGGGATTTGCTCTCATCAGGCTCATTCTTTCGCATATTTCTCATACTTGATGGCTAGATCCTGGAGTTTTTCTGGATTGCATCACGTAGTAATGTGGTACCACACTGAAACAGTCAATTAAACCTGGTTTCCATCAATATTTTAGAGGACAACGCATGTTAGGTCTGGGATAGGCCTGGGATTTGCCCTCATCAGGATCATACTTTCGCAGTTTTAACATACATGTTGACCTGATCGAGGGTTTTTTCTGCTTTGCATCACGTAGTAAAGTGGTACCACACTGAAGCAGTCCATTAAACTTGGTTTGGATCAATATTTTAGAGGATAACGCATGTTAGGTCTAGGTTAGGTCTGGGATTTGCTCTCATCAGGCTCATTCTTTCGCATATTTCTCATACATGATGGCTAGATCCTGGGCTTTTTCTGGATTGCATCACGTAGTAATGTGGGACCACACTGAAACAATCAATTAAACCTGGTCTTGATAAATATTTTAGAGGATAACGCAAGTTTGGTCTGGGATAGGTCTGGGATTTTCACTCATCAGACTCATACAATCGCATTCTTCACATACTTGTTGAACGGATCCTGGGTTTTTTCTGGTTTGGATCACGTAGTAATGTGGGGCCACACTGAAACAATCAATTAAACCTGGTCATGGTAAATATTTTAGAGGATAACGCATGTTAGGTCTGGGTTAGGTCTAGGCTTTGCCCTCGTCAGGCTCATACTTTCGCATGTTTCTCATGCTTCATGGCTAGATCCTGGGCTATTTCTGGACTGGATCACGTAGTAATGTGGTACCACACTGAAACAGTCAATTAAACCTGGTTTCGATCAATATTTTAGAGGATAACGGAAGTTAGGTCTGGGATAGGTCTGGGATTTGCCCTCATCAGGCTCATACTTTCGCGTTTTTCACATACTTGTTGAACAGATCCTGGGTTTTTTCTGGTTTGGGTCACGTAGTAATGTGGTACCACACTGAAACAGTCGATTAAACCAGGTTTCGATCAATATTTTTGAGGATAACGCATGTTAGGTCTAGGTTAGGCCTGGATTTTCACTCATCAGACACATACTTTCGTATTCTTCACATACTTGTTGAACGGATCCTGGGTTTTTTCTGGTTTGGATCACGTAGTAATGTGGGACCTCACTGCAACAGTCCATTAAACCTGGTTTGGATCAATATTTTAGAGGATAACGCAAGTTTGGTCTGGGATAGGTCTGGGATTTGCCCCCATCAGACTCATACTATCGCATATTTCTTATACTTCATGGCTATATCCTGGGATATTTCTGGATTGCATCACGTAGTAATGTGGTACCGCACTGAAACAATCAATTAAACCTGGTTTCGCTCAATATTTTAGAAGATGACGCGTGTTAGGTTTAGGTTTGGCCTGGGATTATCCCTCATCAGACTCATACTTTCGCACACTTCACATACTCCTTGACAAGATCCAGGGTTTTTTTCTGGTTTGGATCACGTAGTAATGTGGTACCACACTGAAACAGTCGATTAAACCTGGTTTCGATTAATATTTTTGAGGATAACGCATGTTAGGTCTAGTTTAGGCCTGGGATTTGCCCTCATCAGACTCATACTTTCGCATACTTCACATACTTATTGAACAGATCCTGGGCTTTTTTCTGCTTTGGATCACGTAGTAAAGAGGTACCACACTGAAGCAGTCCATTAAACCTGGTTTGGATCAATATTTTAGAGGATAACGCATGTTAGGTTTGGGTTAGGTCTAGGATTTGCCCTCATCAGGCTGATACTTTCGCATATTTCTCATACTTCATGGCTAGATCCTGGGCTGTTTCTGGATTGTATCACGTAATAATGTGGTACCACGCTGAAACAGTCAATTAAACCTGGTTTCGATCAATATTTTAGAGGATAACGCAAGTTAGGTCTGGGATAGGTCTGGGATTTTCACTCATCAGACTCATACTTTCGCATTCTTCACATACTTGTTGAACAGATCCTGGGTTTTTTCTGGTTTGGGTCCGGTAGTAATGTGGTACCACACTGAAACAGTCGATTAAACCAGGTTTCGAACAATATTTTTGAGGGTAACGCATGTTAGGTCTGGGTTAGGTCTAGGATTTGCCCTCGTCAGGCTCATACTTTCGCATTCTTCCCATACTTGTTAAACGGATCCTGGGTTTTTTCCGGTTTGGATCACGTAGTAATGTGGGACCACACTGAAACAATCAATTAAACCTATTCATGATAAATATTTTAGAGGATAACGCATGTTAGGTCTGGGATAGATCTGGGATTTGCCCTCACCATACTCATACTTTCGCACACTTCACAAACTCGTTGAACAGATCCTGGGTTATTTTCTGGTTTGGATCACATAGTAATGTGGTACCACACTGAAACAGTCGATTAAACCAGGTTTTGATCAATATTTTTGAGGAGAACGCATGTTAGGTCTAGTTTAGGCCTGGGATTTGCCCTCATCAGACTCATACTTTCGCATACTTCATATACTTGTTGAACATGTCCTGGGTTTTTTTCTGGTTTGGATCACGTAGTAATGTGGTACCATTCTGAAACAGTCGATTAAACCTGGTTTCGATCAATATTTTTCAGGATAACGCATGTTAGGTCTAGGTTAGGCCGGGGATTTTCACTCATCAGACTCATACTTTCGCATTCTTCACATACTTGTTGGACGGATCCTGGGTTTTTTCTGGTTTGGATCACGTAGTAATGTGGGACCACACTGAAACAGTCAATTAAACCAGGTTTCGATCAATATTTTTGAGGATAACGCATGTTTGGTCTAGGTTAGGCCTGGGACTTTCACTCATCAGACTCATACTTTCGCATTCTTCACATACTTGTTGAACGGATCCTGGGTTTTTTCTGGTTTGGATCACGTAGTAATGTGGGACCACACTGAAACAATGAATTAAACCTGGTCTTGGTAAATATTTTTGAGGATAACGCAAGTTAGGTCTGGGATAGGTCTGGGATTTGCCCTCATCAGGCCCATACTTTCGCGTTTTTCACATACTTGTTGAACAGATCCTGGGTTTTTTCCGGTTTGGGTCACGTAGTAGTGTGGTACCACACTGAAACAGTCGATTAAACCTGGCTTCGATCAATATTTTTGAGGATAACGCATGTTAGGTCTAGGTTAGGCCGGGGATTTTCATTCATCAGACTCATACTTTCGCATTCTTCACATACTTGTAGGACGGATCCTGGGTTTTTTTCTGGTTTGGATCACGTAGTAATGTGGTACCACACTGAAACATTCAATTAACCTGGTCTTGATAAATATTTTAGAGGATAACGCATGTTAGGTTAGGGTTAGGTCTAGGATTTGCCCCCGTCAGGCTCATACTTTCGCATATTTCTCATACTTCATGGCTGGATCCTGGGCTATTTCTGGATTGGATCACGTAGTAATGTGGTACCACACTGAAACAGTCAATTAAACCTGGTTTTGATCAATATTTTAGAGAATAATCCATGTTAGGTCTAGGTTAGGTCTGGGATTTGCTCTCATTAGGCTCATTCTTTCGCATATTTCTCATACTTGATGGATAGATCCTGGGCTTTTTCTGGATTGCATCACGTAGTAAGGAAGTACAACACTGAAACAGACAATTAAACCTGGTTTCGATTAATATTTTTGAGGATAACGCATGTTACGTCTGGGATAGGTCTGGGATTTGCCCTCATCAGACTCATACTTTCGCAGTTTTAACATGCATGTTGACCTGATCGAGGGTTTTTTCTGCTTTGGATCACGTAGTAAAGTGGTACCACACTAAAACAGTCAATTAAACCTGGTTTCGATCAACATTTTAGAGGATAACGAAAGTTATGTCTAGTTTAGGCCTGGGATTTGCTCTCATCAGGCTCATTCTTTCGCATATTTCTCATACTTGATGGCTAGATCCTGGAGTTTTTCTGGATTGCATCACGTAGTAATGTGGTACCACACTGAAACAGTCAATTAAACCTGGTTTCCATCAATATTTTAGAGGACAACGCATGTTAGGTCTGGGATAGGCCTGGGATTTGCCCTCATCAGGATCATACTTTCGCAGTTTTAACATACATGTTGACCTGATCGAGGGTTTTTTCTGCTTTGCATCACGTAGTAAAGTGGTACCACACTGAAGCAGTCCATTAAACTTGGTTTGGATCAATATTTTAGAGGATAACGCATGTTAGGTCTAGGTTAGGTCTGGGATTTGCTCTCATCAGGCTCATTCTTTCGCATATTTCTCATACATGATGGCTAGATCCTGGGCGTTTTCTGGATTGCATCACGTAGTAATGTGGGACCACACTGAAACAATCAATTAAACCTGGTCTTGATAAATATTTTAGAAGACAACGCATGTTAGGTCTGGGTTAGGTCTAGGATTTGCCCTCATCAGGCTCATACTTTCGCATATTTCTCATACTTCATGGCTAGATCCTGGGCTGTTTCTGGATTGTATCACGTAGTAATGCGGTACCAAACTGAAACAGTCAATAAAACCTGGTTTCGATCAATATTTTAGAGGATAACGCAAGTTTGGTCTGGGATAGGTCTGGGATTTGCCCTCATCAGGCTCATACTTACGCGTTTTTCACATACTTGTTGAACAGATTCTGGGTTTTTTCTGGTTTGGGTCACGTAGTAATGTGGTACCACACTGAAACAGTCGATTAAACCAGGTTTCGATCAATATTTTAGAGGATAACGCAAGTTTGGTCTGGGATAGGTCTGGGATTTGCCCTCATCAGGCTCATACTTACGCGTTTTTCACATACTTGTTGAACAGATTCTGGGTTTTTACTGGTTTGTGTCACGTAGTAATGTGGTACCACACTGAAACAGTCGATTAAACCAGGTTTCGATCAATAATTGTGAGGATAACGCATGTTAGGTCTAGGTTAGGCCTGGGATTTTCACTCATCAGACTCATACAATCGCATTCTTCACATACTTGTTGAACGGATCCTGGGTTTTTTCTGGTTTGGATCACGTAGTAATGTGGGGCCACACTGAAACAATCAATTAAACCTGGTCATGGTAAATATTTTAGAGGATAACGCATGTTAGGTCTGGGTTAGGTCTAGGCTTTGCCCTCGTCAGGCTCATACTTTCGCATGTTTCTCATGCTTCATGGCTAGATCCTGGGCTATTTCTGGACTGGATCACGTAGTAATGTGGTACCACACTGAAACAGTCAATTAAACCTGGTTTCGATCAATATTTTAGAGGATAACGGAAGTTAGGTCTGGGATAGGTCTGGGATTTGCCCTCATCAGGCTCATACTTTCGCGTTTTTCACATACTTGTTGAACAGATCCTGGGTTTTTTCTGGTTTGGGTCACGTAGTAATGTGGTACCACACTGAAACAGTCGATTAAACCAGGTTTCGATCAATATTTTTGAGGATAACGCATGTTAGGTCTAGGTTAGGCCTGGATTTTCACTCATCAGACACATACTTTCGTATTCTTCACATACTTGTTGAACGGATCCTGGGTTTTTTCTGGTTTGGATCACGTAGTAATGTGGGACCTCACTGCAACAGTCCATTAAACCTGGTTTGGATCAATATTTTAGAGGATAACGCAAGTTTGGTCTGGGATAGGTCTGGGATTTGCCCCCATCAGACTCATACTATCGCATATTTCTTATACTTCATGGCTATATCCTGGGATATTTCTGGATTGCATCACGTAGTAATGTGGTACCACACTGAAACAATCAATTAAACCTGGTTTCGCTCAATATTTTAGAAGATGACGCGTGTTAGGTTTAGGTTTGGCCTGGGATTATCCCTCATCAGACTCATACTTTCGCACACTTCACATACTCCTTGACAAGATCCAGGGTTTTTTTCTGGTTTGGATCACGTAGTAATGTGGTACCACACTGAAACAGTCGATTAAACCTGGTTTCGATTAATATTTTTGAGGATAACGCATGTTAGGTCTAGTTTAGGCCTGGGATTTGCCCTCATCAGACTCATACTTTCGCATACTTCACATACTTATTGAACAGATCCTGGGTTTTTTTCTGCTTTGGATCACGTAGTAAAGAGGTACCACACTGAAGCAGTCCATTAAACCTGGTTTGGATCAATATTTTAGAGGATAACGCATGTTAGGTTTGGGTTAGGTCTAGGATTTGCCCTCATAAGGCTGATACTTTCGCATATTTCTCATACTTCATGGCTAGATCCTGGGCTGTTTCTGGATTGTATCACGTAATAATGTGGTACCACGCTGAAACAGTCAATTAAACCTGGTTTCGATCAATATTTTAGAGGATAACGCAAGTTAGGTCTGGGATAGGTCTGGGATTTTCACTCATCAGACTCATACTTTCGCATTCTTCACATACTTGTTGAACAGATCCTGGGTTTTTTCTGGTTTGGGTCCGGTAGTAATGTGGTACCACACTGAAACAGTCGATTAAACCAGGTTTCGATCAATATTTTTGAGGGTAACGCATGTTAGGTCTGGGTTAGGTCTAGGATTTGCCCTCGTCAGGCTCATACTTTCGCATTCTTCCCATACTTGTTAAACGGATCCTGGGTTTTTTCCGGTTTGGATCACGTAGTAATGTGGGACCACACTGAAACAATCAATTAAACCTAGTCATGATAAATATTTTAGAGGATAACGCATGTTAGGTCTGGGATAGGTCTGGGATTTGCCCTCACCATACTCATACTTTCGCACACTTCACAAACTCGTTGAACAGATCCTGGGTTATTTTCTGGTTTGGATCACATAGTAATGTGGTACCACACTGAAACAGTCGATTAAACCAGGTTTTGATCAATATTTTTGAGGATAATGCATGTTAGGTCTAGTTTAGGCCTGGGATTTGCCCTCATCAGACTCATACTTTCGCATAGTTCATATACTTGTTGAACATGTCCTGGGTTTTTTTCTGGTTTGGATCACGTAGTAATGTGGTACCATTCTGAAACAGTCGATTAAACCTGGTTTCGATCAATATTTTTGAGGATAACGCATGTTAGGTCTAGGTTAGGCCGGGGATTTTCACTCATCAGACTCATACTTTCGCATTCTTCACATACTTGTTGGACGGATCCTGGGTTTTTTCTGGTTTGGATCACGTAGTAATGTGGGACCACACTGAAACAATCAATTAAACCTGGTCTTGATAAATATTTTAGAGGATAACGCATGTTAGGTCTGGGATAGGACTGGGATTTGCCCTCATCATACTCATACTTTCGCATTCTTCACATACTTGTTGAACAGATCCTGGGTGTTTTCCGGTTTTGGTCACGTAGTAGTGTGGTACCACACTGAAACAGTCGATTAAACCTGGTTTGGATCAATATTATAGAGGATAACCCAAGTTTGGTCTGGGATAGGTCTGGGATTTTCACTCATCAGACTCATACCTTAGCATTCTTCACATACTTGTTGAACAGATCCTGGGTTTTTTCTGGTTTGGGTCCCGTAGTAATGTGGTACCACACTGAAACAGTCAATTAAACCAGGTTTCGATCAGTATTTTTGAGGATAACGCATGTTTGGTCTAGGTTAGGCCTGGGACTTTCACTCATCAGACTCATACTTTCGCATTCTTCACATACTTGTTGAACGGATCCTGGGTTTTTTCTGGTTTGGATCACGTAGTAATGTGGGACCACACTGAAACAATGAATTAAACCTGGTCTTGGTAAATATTTTTGAGGATAACGCAAGTTAGGTCTGGGATAGGTCTGGGATTTGCCCTCATCAGGCCCATACTTTCGCGTTTTTCACATACTTGTTGAACAGATCCTGGGTTTTTTCCGGTGTGGGTCACGTAGTAGTGTGGTACCACACTGAAACAGTCGATTAAACCTGGCTTCGATCAATATTTTTGAGGATAACGCATGTTAGGTCTAGGTTAGGCCGGGGATTTTCAGTCATCAGACTCATACTTTCGCATTCTTCACATACTTGTAGGACGGATCCTGGGGTTTTTTCTGGTTTGGATCACGTAGTAATGTGGGACCACACTGAAACAATCAATTAAACCTGGTCTTGATAAATATTTTAGAGGATAACGCATGTTTGGTCTGGGATAGGTCTGGGATTTGCCCTCATCATACTCATACTTCCGCACACTTCACAAACTCGTTGAACAGATCCTGGGTTATTTTCTGGTTTGGATCACATAGTAATGTGGTATCACACTGAAACAGTAGATTAAACCAGGTTTTGATCAATATTTTTGAGGATAACGCATGTTAGGTCTAGTTTAGGCCTGGGATTTGCCCTCATCAGACTCATACTTTCGCATACTTCAAATACTTGTTGAACATGTCCTGGGTTTTTTTCTGGTTTGGATCACGTAGTAATGTGGCGCCACACTGAAACAGTCGATTAAACCTGGTTTCGATCAATATTTTTGAGGATAACGCATGTTAGGTATAGGTTAGGCCGAGGATTTTCACTCATCAGACTCATACTTTCGCATTCTCCACATACTTGTTGAACGGATCCTGAGTTTTTTCTGGTTTGGATCACATAGTAATGTGGTACCACACTGAAACAGACGATTAAACCAGGGTTCGATCAATATTTTTGAGGATAACGCATGTTAGGTCTAGGTTAGGCCGGGGTTTTTCACTCATCACACTCATACTTTCGAATTCTTCACATACTTGTTGAACGGATCCTGGGTTTTTACTGGTTTGGATCACGTAGTAATGTGGTACCACACTGAAACATTCAATTAAAGCTGGCCTTGATAAATATTTTAGAGGATAACGCATGTTAGGTTTGGGTTAGGTCTAGGATTTGCCCTCATCAGGCCCATACTTTCGCATATTTCTCATACTTCATGGCTAGATCCTGGGCTGTTTCTGGATTGTGTCACGTAATAATGTGGTACCACGCTGAAACAGTCAATTAAACCTGGTCTTGATAAATATTTTAGAGGATAACGCTTGTTAGGTCTAGGTTAGCTCTGGGATTTTCACTCATCAGACTCGTACTTTCGCATTCTCCACATACTTGTTGAACGGATCCTTGGTTTTTAATGGTTTGGATCACGTAGTAATGTGGTACCACAATGAAACATTCAACTAAAGCTGGTCTTGATAAATATTTTAGAGGATAACGCATGTTAGGTCTGGGATAGGTCTGGGATTTGCCCTCATCATACTCATACTTTCGCACACTTCACATACTCCTTGAACAGATCCTGGATTATTTTCAGGTTTTGTTCACATAGTAATGTGGTACCACACTGAAACAGTCGATTAAACCAGGTTTTGATCAATATTTTTGAGGATAACGCATGTTACGTCTAGCTTAGACGTGGGATTTGCCCTCATCAGACTCATTCTTTCGCATACTTCAAATACTTGTTGAACAGGTCCTGGGTTTTTTTCTGGTTTGGATCACGTAGTCATGTGGTACCACACTGAAACAGTCGATTAAACCTGGTTTCGATCAATATTTTTGAGGATAACGCATGTTAGGTCTAGGTTAGGCCGGGGTTTTTCAGTCATCACACTCATACTTTCGCATTCTTCACATACTTGTTGGACGGATCCTGGGTTTTTACTAGTTTGGATGACGTAGTAATGAAGTGCAACACTGAAACAGTCAATTAAACCTGGTTTCGATCAACATTTTAGAGGACAACGCATGTTAGGTCTAGGTTAGGCCGAGGATTTTCACTCATCAGACTCATACTTTCGCATTCTCCACATACTTGTTGAACGGATCCTGGGTTTTTACTGGTTTGGATCACGTAGTAATGTGGTACCACACTGAAACAGTCGATAAAACCAGGTTTCGATCAATATTTTTGAGGATAACGCAAGTTAGGTCTGGGTTAGGTCTAGGATTTGCCCCCATCAGGCTCATACTTTCGCATATTTCTCATACTTCATGGCTGGATCCTGGGCTATTTCTGGATTGGATCACGTAGTAATGTGGTACCACACTGAAACATTTAATTAAACCTGGTCTTGATAAATATTTTAGAGGATAATGCATGTTAGGTCTCGGATAGGTCTGGGATTTGCCCTCATCAGACTCATTACTTTCGCACACTTCACATACTCGTTGAACAGATCCTGGGTTATTTTCTGGTTTGGATCACGTAGTAATGTGGTACCACACTGAAATAGTCGACTAAACCTGGTTTCGATCAATATTTTTGAGGATAACGCATGTTTGGTCTGGGTTAGGTCTAGGATTTGCCCCCATCAGGCTCATACTTTCGCATATTTCTCATACTTCATGGCTGGATCCTGGGCTATTTCTGGATTGGATCACGTAGTAATGTGGTACCACACTGAAACATTTAATTAAACCTGGTCTTGATAAATATTTTAGAGGATAATGCATGTTAGGTCTCGGATAGGTCTGGGATTTGCCCTCATCAGACTCATTACTTTCGCACACTTCACATACTCGTTGAACAGATCCTGGGTTATTTTCTGGTTTGGATCACGTAGTAATGTGGTACCACACTGAAATAGTCGACTAAACCTGGTTTCGATCAATATTTTTGAGGATAACGCATGTTTGGTCTGGGTTAGGTCTAGGATTTGCCCTCGTCAGGCTCATACTTTCGCATATTTCTGATACTTCATGGCTAGATCCTGGGCTGTTTCTGGATTGTATCACGTAGTAGTGTGGTACCACACTGAAACAGTCGATTAAACCTGGTTTCGATCAATATTTTTGAGGATAACGCATGTTAGGTCTATGTTAGGCCGGGGATTTTCACTCATCAGACTCATACTTTCGCATTCTTCACATACTTGTTGAACGGAACCTGGGTTTTTTCTGGTTTGGATCACGTAGTAATGTGGGACCACACTGAAACAATCAATTAAACCTGGTCTTGATAAATATTTTAGAGGATAACGCATGTTAGGTCTGGGTTAGGTCTAGGATTTGCCCTCGTCAGGCTCATACTTTCGCATATTTCTCATATTTCATGGCTAGATCCTGGGCTATTTCTGGATTGGATCACGTAGTAATGTGGTAACACACTGAAATCGACGATTAAACCAGGTTTCGATCAATATATTTGAGGATAACGCATGTTAGGTCTAGGTTAGGCCGGGGTTTTTCACTGACCACACTCATACTTTCGCATTCTTCACATACTTGTTGAACGGATCCTGGGTTTTTACTGGTATGGATCACGTAGTAATGAAGTGCAACACTGAAACAGTCAATTAAACCTGGCTTCCATCAATATTTTAGAGGACAACGCACGTTAGGCCTAGGTTAGGCCTGGGATTTGCCCACACCAGGGTCATACTTTCGCAGTTTTAACATACATGTTGACCTGATCGAGGGTTTTTTCTGCTTTGGATCACGCAGTAAAGTGGTACCACACTGAAACAGTCCATTAAACCTGGTTTGGATCAATATTTTAGAGGATAACGCTTGTTAGGTCTAGGTTAGCCCTGGGACTTTCACTCATCAGACTCATACTTTCGCATTCTTCACATACTTGTTGAACGGATACAGGGTTTTTTCTGGTTTGGTTCACGTAGTAATGTGGTACCACACTGAAACATTCAATTAAACCAGGTTTCGATCAATATTTTGGAGGATAGCGCATGTTAGGTCTAGGTTAGGCCTGGATTTTCACTCATCAGACACATACTTTCGTATTCTTCACATACTTGTTGAACGGATCCTGGGTTTTTTCTGGTTTGGATCACGTAGTAATGTGGGACCTCACTGCAACAGTCCATTAAACCTGGTTTGGATCAATATTTTAGAGGATAACGCAAGTTTGGTCTGGGATAGGTCTGGGATTTGCCCCCATCAGACTCATACTATCGCATATTTCTTATACTTCATGGCTATATCCTGGGATATTTCTGGATTGCATCACGTAGTAATGTGGTACCACACTGAAACAATCAATTAAACCTGGTTTCGCTCAATATTTTAGAAGATGACGCGTGTTAGGTTTAGGTTTGGCCTGGGATTATCCCTCATCAGATTCATACTTTCGCACACTTCACATACTCCTTGACAAGATCCAGGGTTTTTTTCTGGTTTCGATCACGTAGTAATGTGGTACCACACTGAAACAGTCGATTAAACCTGGTTTCGATTAATATTTTTGAGGATAACGCATGTTAGGTCTAGTTTAGGCCTAGATTTGCCCTCATCAGACTCATACTTTCGCATACTTCACATACTTATTGAACAGATCCTGGGTTTTTACTGGTTTGGTTCACGTAGTAATGTAGTACCATTCTGAAATAGTCGATTAAACCTGGTTTCGATCAATATTTTTGAGGATAACGCATGTTAGGTCTAGGTTAGGCCGGGGATTTTCACTCTTCAGACTCATACTTTCGCATTCTTCACATACTTGTTGAACAGATCCTGGGTTTTTTCGGGTTTGGATCACGTAGTAGTGTGGTACCACACTGAAACAGTCCATTAAACCTGGTTTGGATCAATATTTTAGAGGATAACGCATGTTAGGTCTAGGTTAGGTCAGGGATTTTCACTCATCAGACTCATACTTTCGCGTTCTTCACATACTTGTTGAACGGATCCTGGGTTTTTTCTGGTTTGGATCACGTAGTAATGTGGGACCACACTGAAACAGTCAATTAAACCTGATTTCGATCAATATTTTAGAGAATAATTCATGTTAGGTCTAGGTTAGGTCTGGGATTTGCTCTCATCAGGCTTATTCTTCCGCATATTTCTCATACTTGATGGCTAGATCCTGGGCTCTTTCTGGATTGCATCACGTAGTAATGAAGTACAACACTGAACCAGTCAATTAAACCTGGTTTCCATCAATACCTTAGAGGACAACGCAAGTTAGGTCTAGGTTAGGTCTGGGATTTTCACTCATCAGACTCATACTTTCGCGGTCTTCACATACTTGTTGAACGGATCCTGGGTTTTTTCTGGTTTGGATCACGTAGTAATGTGGGACCACACTGAAACAGTCAATTAAACCTGATTTCGATCAATATTTTAGAGAATAATTCATGTTAGGTCTAGGTTAGGTCTGGGATTTGCTCTCATCAGGCTTATTCTTTCGCATATTTCTCATACTTGATGGCTAGATCCTGGGCTCCTTCTGGATTGCACCACGTAGTAATGAAGTACAACACTGAATCAGTCAATTAAACCTGGTTTCCATCAATACCTTAGAGGACAACGCAAGTTAGGTCTGGGATATGTCTGGGATTTGCCCTCATCAGGCTCATACTTTCGCGTTTTTCACATACTTGTTGAACAGATCCTGGGTTTTTTCTGGTTTGGATCACGTAGTAGTGTGGTACCACACTGAAACAGTCCATTAAACCTGGTTTGGATCAATATTTTAGAGGGTAACGCTTGTTAGGTCTAGGTTAGCCCTGGGATTTTCGCTCATCACACTCATACTTTCGCATTCTTCACGTACTTGTTGAACGGATCCTGGGTTTTTACTGGTTTGGATCAGGTAGTAATGAAGTGCAACACTGAAACAGTCAATTAAACCTGCTTCCATCAATATTTTAGAGGACAACGCATGTTAGGTCTAGGTTAGGCCGAGGATTATCACTCATCAGACTCATACTTTCGCATTCTCCACATACTTGTTGAACGGATCCTGGGTTTTTACTGGTTTGGATCACGTAGGAATGTGGTACCACACTGAAACAGTCGATTAAACCTGGTATCGATCAATATTTTAGAGAATAATTCATGTTAGGTCTAGGTTAGGTCTGGGATTTGCTCTCATCAGGCTCATTCTTTCGCATATTTCCCATACTTGATGGCTAGATCCTGGGCTTTTTCTGGATTGCATCACGTAGTAATGTGGGACCACACTGAAACAATCAATTAAACCTGGTCTTGATAAACATTTTAGAGGACAACGCATGTTAGGTCTGGGTTAGGTCTAGGATTTGCCCTCATCAGGCTCATACTTACGCGTTTTTCACATACTTGTTGAACAGATTCTGGGTTTTTTCTGGTTTGGGTCACGTAGTAATGTGGTACCACACTGAAACAGTCGATTAAACCAAGTTTCGATCAATAATTTTGAGGATAACGCATGTTAGGTCTAGGTTAGGCCTGGGATTTTCACTCATCAGACTCATACTTTCGCATTCTTCACATACTTGTTGAACGGATCCTGGGTTTTTTCTGGTTTGGATCACGTAGTAATGTGGGGCCACACTGAAACAATCAATTAAACCTGGTCTTGATAAACATTTTAGAGGACAACGCATGTTAGGTCTGGGATAGGTCTGGGATTCGCCCTCATCAGGCTCATACTTTCGCGTTTTTCACATACTTGTTGAACTGATCCTGGGTTTTTTCTGGTTTGGATCACGTAGCATAGTGGTACCACACTGAAACAGTCGATTAAACCAGGTTTCGATCAATATTTTAGAGGATAACGCAAGTTTGGTCTGAGATAGGTCTGGGATTTCCACTCCTCAGACTCATACTTTCGCATTCTTCACATACTTGTTGAACTGATCCTGGGTTTTTTCTGGTTTGGATCACGTAGCAATGTGGTACCACACTGAAACAGTCGATTAAACCTGGTTTCGATCAATATTTTAGAGGATAACGCAAGTTTGGTCTGGGATAGGTCTGGGATTTGCCCTCATCAGGCTCATACTTTCGCGATTTTCACATACTTGTTGAACAGATCCTGGGTTTTTTCTGGTTTGGATCAGGTAGTAATGTGGGACCACACTGAAACAATCAATTAAACCTGGTCATGATAAATATATTAGAGGATAACGCATGTTAGGTCTGGGTTAGGTCTAGGATTTGCCCTCGTCAGGCTCATACTTTCGCATATTTCTCATACTTCATGGCTAGATCCTGGGCTATTTCTGGATTTGATCACGTAGTAATGTGGGACCACACTGAAACAGTCAATTAAACCTGGTTTCGATCAATATTTTAGAGAATAATTCATGTTAGGTCTAGGTTAGGTCTGGGATTTGCTCTCATCAGGCTCATTCCTTCGCATATCTCTCATACTTGATGGCTAGATCCTGGGCTTTTTCTGGATTGCATCACGTAGTAATGAAGTACAACACTGAAACAGTCAATTAAACCTGGTTTCCATCAATATCTTAGAGAACAACGCAAGTTAGGTCTGGGATAGGTCTGGGATTTGCTCTCATCAGGCTCATACTTTCGCGTTTTTCACATACTTGTTGAATAGATCCTGGGTTTTTTCTGGTTTGGATCACGTAGTAGTGTGGTACCACACTGAAACAGTCCATTAAACCTGGTTTGGATCAATATTTTAGAGGATAACGCATGTTAGGTCTAGGTTAGGTCTGGGATTTTCACTCATCAGACTCAAACTTTGGCATTCTTCACATACTTGTTGAACGGATCCTGGGTTTTTTCTGATTTGGATCAGGTAGTAATGTGGGTCCACACTGAAACAGTCAATTAAACCTGGTTTCGATCAATATTTTAGAGAATAATTCATGTTAGGTCTAGGTTAGGTCTGGGATTTCCTCTCATCAGGCTCATTCTTTCGCATATTTCTCATACATGATGGCTAGATCCTGGGCTTTTTCTGGATTGCATCACGTAGTAATGTGGGACCACACTGAGACAATCAATTAAACCTGGTCTGGATAAATATTTTAGAGGACAACGCATGTTAGGTCTGGGTTAGGTCTAGGATTTGCCCTCATCAGGCTCATACTTTCGCATATTTCTCATACTTCATGGCTAGATCCTGGGCTATTTCTGGATTGGATCACGTAGTAATGTGGTACCACACTGAAACAGTCGATTAAACCTGGTTTCGATTAATATTTCTGAGGATAACGCATGTTAGGACTGAGATCGGTCTGGGATTTGCCCTCATCAGGCTCATACTTTTGCAGTTTTAACATGCATGTTGACCTGATCGAGGGTTTTTTCTGCTTTGGATCACGTAGTAAAGTGGTACCACACTAAAACAGTCGATTAAACCTGGTTTCGATCAATATTTTAGAGGACAACGCATGTTAGGTCTAGGTTAGGCCTGGGATTTGCCCACATCAGGCTCATACTTTCGCATATTTCTCATACTTCATGGCTAGATCCTGGGCTGTTTCTGGATTGTATCACGTAGTAATGTGGTACCACGCTGAAACAGTCAATTAAACCTGGTTTTGTTCAATATTTTAGAGGATAACGCAAGTTAGGTCTGGGATAGGTCTGGGATTTGCCCTCATCAGGCTCATACTTTCTCGTTTTTCACATACTTGTTGAACAGATCCTGGGTTTTTTCCGGCTTGGGTCACGTAGTAGTGTGGTACCACACTGAAACAGTCGATTAAACCTGGTTTCGATCAATAGTTTTGAGGATAACGCATGTTAGGTCTGGGATGGGTCTGGGATTTGCCCTCATCAGGCTCATACTTCCGCAGTTTTAACATGCATGTTGACCTGATCGAGGGTTTTTTCTGCTTTGGATCACGTAGTAAAGTGGTACCACAACTAAAACAGTCAATCAAACCTGGTTTCGATCACTATTTTAGAGGATAACGCAAGTTAGGTCTGGGATAGGTCTGGGATTTGCCCTCATCAGGCTCATACTTTCTCGTTTTTCACATACTTGTTGAACAGATCCTGGGTTTTATCCGGCTTGGGTCACGTAGTAGTGTGGTACCACACTGAAACGGTCGATTAAACCTGGTTTCGATCAATAGTTTTGAGGATAACGCATGTTAGGTCTGGGATAGGTCTGGGATTTGCCCTCATCAGGCTCATACTTCCGCAGTTTTAACATGCATGTTGACCTGATCGAGGGTTTTTTCTGCTTTGGATCACGTAGTAAAGTGGTACCACAACTAAAACAGTCAATCAAACCTGGTTTCGATCACTATTTTAGAGGATAACGCAAGTTAGGTCTGGGATAGGTCTGGAATTAGCCCTCATCAGACTCATACTTTCGCACACTTCACATACTCGTTGACAAGATCCTGGGTTTTTTTCTGGTTTGGATCACGTAGTAATGTGGTACCACACTGAAACAGTCGATTAAGCCTGGTTTCGATTAATATTTTTGAGGATAACGCATGTTAGGTCTGGGATAGGTCTGGGATTTGCCCACATCATGCTCATACTTTCGCAGTTTTAACATGCATGATGACCTGATCGAGGGTTTTCTCTGCTTTGGATCACGTAGAAAAGTGGTACCACACTAAAACAGTCAATTAAACCTGGTTTCGATCAATATTTTAGAGGATAACGAAAGTTATGTCTAGTTTAGGTCTGGGATTTGCCCTCATCAGACTCATACTTTCGCATTCTTCACATACTTGTTGAAAAGATCCTGGGGTTTTTTCTGGTTTGGATCACGTAGTAATGTGGTACCACACTGAAACAGCCGATTAAACCTGGTTTCGATCAATATTTTTGGGGATAACGCATGTTAGGTCTAGGTTAGGCCGGGGATATTCACTCATCTGACTCACACTTTCGCATTCTTCACATAGTTGTTGAACGGCTCCTGGGTTTTTTCTAGTTTGGTTCACGTAGTAATGTGGTACCACACTGAAACATTCAATTAACCTGGTCTTGATAAATATTTTAGAGGATAACGCATGTTAGGTTAGGGTTAGGTCTAGGATTTGCCCCCGTCAGGCTCATACTTTCGCATATTTCTCATACTTCATGGCTGGATCCTGGGCTATTTCTGGATTGGATCACGTAGTAATGTGGTACCACACTGAAACAGTCAATTAAACCTGGTTTTGATCAATATTTTAGAGAATAATCCATGTTAGGTCTAGGTTAGGTCTGGGATTTGCTCTCATTAGGCTCATTCTTTCGCATATTTCTCATACTTGATGGATAGATCCTGGGCTTTTTCTGGATTGCATCACGTAGTAATGTGGTACCACACTGAAACAGTCAATTAAACCTGGTTTCCATCACTATTTTAGAGGATAACGCAAGTTAGGTCTGGGATAGGTCTGGGATTTGCCCTCATCAGGCTCATACTTTCTCGTTTTTCACATACTTGTTGAACAGATCCTGGGTTTTATCCGGCTTGGGTCACGTAGTAGTGTGGTACCACACTGAAACGGTCGATTAAACCTGGTTTCGATCAATAGTTTTGAGGATAACGCATGTTAGGTCTGGGATGGGTCTGGGATTTGCCCTCATCAGGCTCATACTTCCGCAGTTTTAACATGCATGTTGACCTGATCGAGGGTTTTTTCTGCTTTGGATCACGTAGTAAAGTGGTACCACAACTAAAACAGTCAATCAAACCTGGTTTCGATCACTATTTTAGAGGATAACGCAAGTTAGGTCTGGGATAGGTCTGGGATTTGCCCTCATCAGGCTCATACTTTCTCGTTTTTCACATACTTGTTGAACAGATCCTGGGTTTTATCCGGCTTGGGTCACGTAGTAGTGTGGTACCACACTGAAACGGTCGATTAAACCTGGTTTCGATCAATAGTTTTGAGGATAACGCATGTTAGGTCTGGGATAGGTCTGGGATTTGCCCTCATCAGGCTCATACTTCCGCAGTTTTAACATGCATGTTGACCTGATCGAGGGTTTTTTCTGCTTTGGATCACGTAGTAAAGTGGTACCACAACTAAAACAGTCAATCAAACCTGGTTTCGATCACTATTTTAGAGGATAACGCAAGTTAGGTCTGGGATAGGTCTGGAATTAGCCCTCATCAGACTCATACTTTCGCACACTTCACATACTCGTTGACAAGATCCTGGGTTTTTTTCTGGTTTGGATCACGTAGTAATGTGGTACCACACTGAAACAGTCGATTAAGCCTGGTTTCGATTAATATTTTTGAGGATAACGCATGTTAGGTCTGGGATAGGTCTGGGATTTGCCCACATCATGCTCATACTTTCGCAGTTTTAACATGCATGATGACCTGATCGAGGGTTTTCTCTGCTTTGGATCACGTAGAAAAGTGGTACCACACTAAAACAGTCAATTAAACCTGGTTTCGATCAATATTTTAGAGGATAACGAAAGTTATGTCTAGTTTAGGTCTGGGATTTGCCCTCATCAGACTCATACTTTCGCATTCTTCACATACTTGTTGAAAAGATCCTGGGGTTTTTTCTGGTTTGGATCACGTAGTAATGTGGTACCACACTGAAACAGCCGATTAAACCTGGTTTCGATCAATATTTTTGGGGATAACGCATGTTAGGTCTAGGTTAGGCCGGGGATATTCACTCATCTGACTCACACTTTCGCATTCTTCACATAGTTGTTGAACGGCTCCTGGGTTTTTTCTAGTTTGGTTCACGTAGTAATGTGGTACCACACTGAAACATTCAATTAACCTGGTCTTGATAAATATTTTAGAGGATAACGCATGTTAGGTTAGGGTTAGGTATAGGATTTGCCCCCGTCAGGCTCATACTTTCGCATATTTCTCATACTTCATGGCTGGATCCTGGGCTATTTCTGGATTGGTTCACGTAGTAATGTGGTACCACACTGAAACAGTCAATTAAACCTGGTTTTGATCAATATTTTAGAGGATAACGCATGTTAGGTCTAGGTTAGGTCTGGGATTTGCTCTCATCAGGCTCATTCTTTCGCATATTTCTCATACATGATGGCTAGATCCTGGGCTTTTTCTGGATTGCATCACGTAGTAATGTGGTACCACACTGAAACAGTCAATTAAACCTGGTTTCCATCAATATTTTAGAGGACAACGCATGTTAGGTCTGGAATAGGCCTGGGATTTGCCCTCATCAGGATCATACTTTCGCAGTTTTAACATACATGTTGACCTGATCGAGGGTTTTTTCTGCTTTGCATCACGTAGTAAAGTGGTACCACACTGAAGCAGTCCATTAAACTTGGTTTGGATCAATATTTTAGAGGATAACGCAAGTTTGGTCTGGGATAGGTCTGGGATTTGCCCTCTTCAGGCTCATACTTACGCGTTTTTCACATACTTGTTGAACAGATTCTGGGTTTTTTCTGGTTTGGGTCACGTAGTAATGTGGTACCACACTGAAACAGTCGATTAAACCAGGTTTCGATCAATATTTTAGAGGATAACGCAAGTTTGGTCTGGGATAGGTCTGGGATTTGCCCTCATCAGGCTCATACTTACGCATATTTCTCATACATGATGGCTAGATCCTGGGCTTTTTCTGGATTGCATCACGTAGTAATGTGGTACCACACTGAAACAGTCAATTAAACCTGGTTTCCATCAATATTTTAGAGGACAACGCATGTTAGGTCTGGAATAGGCCTGGGATTTGCCCTCATCAGGATCATACTTTCGCAGTTTTAACATACATGTTGACCTGATCGAGGGTTTTTTCTGCTTTGCATCACGTAGTAAAGTGGTACCACACTGAAGCAGTCCATTAAACTTGGTTTGGATCAATATTTTAGAGGATAACGCAAGTTTGGTCTGGGATAGGTCTGGGATTTGCCCTCTTCAGGCTCATACTTACGCGTTTTTCACATACTTGTTGAACAGATTCTGGGTTTTTTCTGGTTTGGGTCACGTAGTAATGTGGTACCACACTGAAACAGTCGATTAAACCAGGTTTCGATCAATATTTTAGAGGATAACGCAAGTTTGGTCTGGGATAGGTCTGGGATTTGCCCTCATCAGGCTCATACTTACGCGTTTTTCACATACTTGTTGAACAGATTCTGGGTTTTTACTGGTTTGTGTCACGTAGTAATGTGGTACCACACTGAAACAGTCGATTAAACCAGGTTTCGATCAATAATTTTGAGGATAACGCATGTTAGGTCTAGGTTAGGCCTGGGATTTTCACTCATCAGACTCATACAATCGCATTCTTCACATACTTGTTGAACGGATCCTGGGTTTTTTCTGGTTTGGATCACGTAGTAATGTGGGGCCACACTGAAACAATCAATTAAACCTGGTCATGGTAAATATTTTAGAGGATAACGCATGTTAGGTCTGGGTTAGGTCTAGGCTTTGCCCTCGTCAGGCTCATACTTTCGCATGTTTCTCATGCTTCATGGCTAGATCCTGGGCTATTTCTGGACTGGATCACGTAGTAATGTGGTACCACACTGAAACAGTCAATTAAACCTGCTTCGATCAATATTTTAGAGGATAACGGAAGTTAGGTCTGGGATAGGTCTGGGATTTGCCCTCATCAGGCTCATACTTTCGCGTTTTTCACATACTTGTTGAACAGATCCTGGGTTTTTTCTGGTTTGGGTCACGTAGTAATGTGGTACCACACTGAAACAGTCGATTAAACCAGGTTTCGATCAATATTTTTGAGGATAACGCATGTTAGGTCTAGGTTAGGCCTGGATTTTCACTCATCAGACACATACTTTCGTATTCTTCACATACTTGTTGAACGGATCCTGGGTTTTTTCTGGTTTGGATCACGTAGTAATGTGGGACCTCACTGCAACAGTCCATTAAACCTGGTTTGGATCAATATTTTAGAGGATAACGCAAGTTTGGTCTGGGATAGGTCTGGGATTTGCCCCCATCAGACTCATACTATCGCATATTTCTTATACTTCATGGCTATATCCTGGGATATTTCTGGATTGCATCACGTAGTAATGTGGTACCACACTGAAACAATCAATTAAACCTGGTTTCGCTCAATATTTTAGAAGATGACGCGTGTTAGGTTTAGGTTTGGCCTGGGATTATCCCTCATCAGACTCATACTTTCGCACACTTCACATACTCCTTGACAAGATCCAGGGTTTTTTTCTGGTTTGGATCACGTAGTAATGTGGTACCACACTGAAACAGTCGATTAAACCTGGTTTCGATTAATATTTTTGAGGATAACGCATGTTAGGTCTAGTTTAGGCCTAGATTTGCCCTCATCAGACTCATACTTTCGCATACTTCACATACTTATTGAACAGATCCTGGGTTTTTTTCTGCTTTGGATCACGTAGTAAAGAGGTACCACACTGAAGCAGTCCATTAAACCTGGTTTGGATCAATATTTTAGAGGATAACGCATGTTAGGTTTGGGTTAGGTCTAGGATTTGCCCTCATCAGGCTGATACTTTCGCATATTTCTCATACTTCATGGCTAGATCCTGGGCTGTTTCTGGATTGTATCACGTAATAATGTGGTACCACGCTGAAACAGTCAATTAAACCTGGTTTCGATCAATATTTTAGAGGATAACGCAAGTTAGGTCTGGGATAGGTCTGGGATTTTCACTCATCAGACTCATACTTTCGCATTCTTCACATACTTGTTGAACAGATCCTGGGTTTTTTCTGGTTTGGGTCCGGTAGTAATGTGGTACCACACTGAAACAGTCGATTAAACCAGGTTTCGATCAATATTTTTGAGGATAACGCATGTTAGGTCTAGGTTAGGCCGGGGATTTTCACTCATCAGACTCATACTTTCGCATTCTTCACATACTTGTTAAACGGATCCTGGGTTTTTTCCGGTTTGGATCACGTAGTAATGTGGGACCACACTGAAACAATCAATTAAACCTAGTCATGATAAATATTTTAGAGGATAACGCATGTTAGGTCTGGGATAGATCTGAGATTTGCCCTCACCATACTCATACTTTCGCACACTTCACAAACTTGTTGAACAGATCCTGGGTGTTTTCCGGTTTTGGTCACGTAGTAGTGTGGTACCACACTGAAACAGTCGATTAAACCTGGTTTGGATCAATATTATAGAGGATAACCCAAGTTTGGTCTGGGATAGGTCTGGAATTTTCACTCATCAGACTCATACCTTCGCATTCTTCACATACTTGTTGAACAGATCCTGGGTTTTTTCTGGTTTGGGTCCCGTAGTAATGTGGTACCACACTGAAACAGTCAATTAAACCAGGTTTCGATCAATATTTTTGAGGATAACGCATGTTTGGTCTAGGTTAGGCCTGGGACTTTCACTCATCAGACTCATACTTTCGCATTCTTCACATACTTGTTGAACGGATCCTGGGTTTTTTCTGGTTTGGATCACGTAGTAATGTGGGACCACACTGAAACAATGAATTAAACCTGGTCTTGGTAAATATTTTTGAGGATAACGCAAGTTAGGTCTGGGATAGGTCTGGGATTTGCCCTCATCAGGCCCATACTTTCGCGTTTTTCACATACTTGTTGAACAGATCCTGGGTTTTTTCCGGTTTGGGTCACGTAGTAGTGTGGGACCACACTGAAACAGTCGATTAAACCTGGCTTCGATCAATATTTTTGAGGATAACGCATGTTAGGTCTAGGTTAGGCCGGGGATTTTCAGTCATCAGACTCATACTTTCGCATTCTTCACATACTTGTAGGACGGATCCTGGGATTTTTCTGGTTTGGATCACGTAGTAATGTGGGACCACACTGAAACAATCAATTAAACCTGGTCTTGATAAATATTTTAGAGGATAACGCATGTTTGGTCTGGGATAGGTCTGGGATTTGCCCTCATCATACTCATACTTCCGCACACTTCACAAACTCGTTGAACAGATCCTGGGTTATTTTCTGGTTTGGATCACATAGTAATGTGGTACCACACTGGAACAGTCGATTAAACCAGGTTTTGATCAATATTTTTGAGGATAACGCATGTTAGGTCTAGTTTAGGCCTGGGATTTGCCCTCATCAGACTCATTCTTTCGCATACTTCAAATACTTGTTGAACAGGTCCTGGGTTTTTTTCTGGTTTGGATCACGTAGTCATGTGGTACCACACTGAAACAGTCGATTAAACCTGGTTTCGATCAATATTTTTGAGGATAACGCATGTTAGGTATAGGTTAGGCCGAGGATTTTCACTCATCAGACTCATACTTTCGCATTCTCCACATACTTGTTGAACGGATCCTGGGTTTTTACTGGTCTGGATCACGTAGTAATGTGGGACCACACTGAAACAATCAACTAAACCTGGTCTTGATGAATATTTTAGAGGATAACGCATGTTAGGTTTGGGTTAGGTCTAGGATTTACCCTCATCAGGCCCATACTTTCGCATATTTCTCATACTTCATGGCTAGATCCTGGGCTGTTTCTGGATTGTGTCACGTAATAATGTGGTACCACGCTGAAACAGTCAATTAAACCTGGTCTTGATAAATATTTTAGAGGATAACGCTTGTTAGGTCTAGGTTAGCTCTGGGATTTTCACTCATCAGACTCATACTTTCGCATTCTTCACATACTTGTTGAACAGATACAGGGTTTTTTCTGGTTTGGATCACATAGTAATGTGGCACCACACTGAAACAGACGATTAAACCAGGTTTCGATCAATATTTTTGAGGATAACGCATGTTAGGTCTAGGTTAGGCCGGGGTTTTTCACTCATCACACTCATACTGTCGCATTCTTCACATAGTTGTTGAACGGATCCTGGGTTTTTACTGGTTTGGATCACGTAGTAATGAAGTGCAACACTGAAACAGTCAATTAAACCTGGTTTCCATCAATATTTTAGAGGACAACGCATGTTAGGACTAGGTTAGGCCGAGGATTTTCACTCATCAGACTCATACTTTCGCATTCTCCACATACTTGTTGAACGGATCCTGGGCTTTTACTGGTTTGGATCACGTAGTAATGTGGTACCACACTGAAACAGTCGATTAAACCTGGTTTCGATCAATATTTTTGAGGATAACGCATGTTAGGTCTAGGTTAGGCCGAGGATTTTCACTCATCAAACTCGTACTTTCGCGTTCTCCACATACTTGTTGAACGGATCCTTGGTTTTTAATGGTTTGGATCACGTAGTAATGTGGTACCACAATGAAACATTCAATTAAAGCTGGTCTTGATAAATATTTTAGAGGATAACGCATGTTAGGTCTGGGATAGGTCTGGGATTTGCCCTCATCATACTCATACTTTCGCACACTTCACATACTCCTTGAACAGATCCTGGATTATTTTCAGGTTTGGATCACATAGTAATGTGGTACCACACTGAAACAGTCGATTAAACCAGGTTTTGATCAATATTTTTGAGGATAACGCATGTTAGGTCTAGCTTAGACCTGGGATTTGCCCTCATCAGACTCATTCTTTCGCATACTTCAAATACTTGTTGAACAGGTCCTGGGTTTTTTTCTGGTTTGGATCACGTAGTCATGTGGTACCACACTGAAACAGTCGATTAAACCTGGTTTCGATCAATATTTTTGAGGATAACGCATGTTAGGTCTAGGTTAGGCCGGGGTTTTTCACTCATCACACTCATACTTTCGCATTCTTCACATACTTGTTGGACGGATCCTGGGTTTTTACTAGTTTGGATCACGTAGTAATGAAGTGCAACACTGAAACAGTCAATTAAACCTGGTTTCGATCAATATTTTAGAGGACAACGCATGTTAGGTCTAGATTAGGCCGAGGATTTTCACTCATCAGACTCATACTTTCGCATTCTCCACATACTTGTTGAACGGATCCTGGGTTTTTACTGGTTTGGATCACGTAGTAATGTGGTACCACACTGAAACAGTCGATAAAACCTGGTTTCGATCAATATTTTTGAGGATAACGCATGTTACGTCTAGGTTAGGCCGAGGATTTTCACTCATCAAACACATACTTTCGCATTCTCCACATACTTGTTGAACGGATCCTGGGTTTTTACTGGTTTGGTTCACGTAGTAATGTGGTACCACACTGAAACATTCAATTAAACCTGGTCTTGATAAATATTTTACAGGATAACGCATGTTAGGTCTGGGATAGGTCTGGGATTTTCACTCATCACACTCATACTTTCGCATTCTTCACATACTTGTTGGACGGATCCTGGGTTTTTAATAGTTTGGATCACGTAGTAATGAAGTGCAACACTGAAACAGTCAATTAAACCTGGTTTCGATCAATATTTTTGAGGATAACGCATGTTACGTCTAGGTTAGGCCGAGGATTTTCACTCATCAAACACATACTTTCGCATTCTCCACATACTTGTTGAACGGATCCTGGGTTTTTACTGGTTTGGTTCACGTAGTAATGTGGTACCACACTGAAACATTCAATTAAACCTGGTCTTGATAAATATTTTACAGGATAACGCATGTTAGGTCTGGGATAGGTCTGGGATTTTCACTCATCAGACTCATACTTTCGCATTCTTCACATATTTGTTGAACGGATCCTGGGTTTTTTCTGGTTTGGATCACGTAGTAATGTGGGACCACTCTGAAGCAATCAATTAAACCTGGTCTTGATAAATATTTTAGAGTATAACGCATGTTAGGTCTGGGTTAGGTCTAGGATTTGCCCTCGTCAGGCTCATACTTTCGCATATTTCTCATATCTCATGGCTAGATCCTGGGCTATTTCTGGATTGGATCACGTAGTAATGTGGTACCACACTGAAACAGTCGATTAAACCTGGTTTCGATCAATATTTTTGAGGATAACGCATGTTAGGTCTAGGTTAGGCCGGGGAATTTCACTCATCAGACTCATACTTTCGCATTCTTCACATACTTGTTCAACGGATCCTGGGTTTTTGCTGGTTTGGATCACGTAGTAATGTGGGACCACACTGAAACAATCAACTAAACCTGGTCTTGATAAATATTTTAGAGGATAACGCATGTTAGGTCTGGGATAGGTCTGGGATTTGCCCTCATCATACTCATACTTTCGCACACTTCACATACTCGTTGAACAGATCCTGGGTTATTTTCTGGTTTGGATCAGATAGTAATGTGGTACCTCACTGAAACAGTCGATTAAACCAGGTTTTGATCAATATTTTTGAGGATAACGCTTGTTAGGTCTAGGTTAGGCCTGGGATTTTCACTCATCAGACTCATACTTTCGCATTCTTCACATATTTGTTGAACGGATCCTGGGTTTTTTCTGGTTTGGATCACGTAGTAATGTGGTACCACACTGAAACAGTCGATTAAACCCGGTTTCGATCAATATTTTTGAGGATAACGCATGTTTGGTCTGGGTTAGGTCTAGGATTTGCCCCCATCAGGCTCATACTTTCGCATATTTCTCATACTTCATGGCTAGATCCTCGGCTATTTCTGGATTGGGTCACGTAGTAATGTGGTACCACACTGAAACAGTCGATTAAACCAGGTTTCGATCAATATTTTTGAGGATAACGCAAGTTAGGTCTGGGATAGGAATGGGATTTGCCCTCATCCGGCTCATACTTTCGCGTTTTTCACACACTTGTTGAACAGATCCTGGGATTTTCCCAGTTTGGGTCACGTAGTAGTGTGGTACCACACTGAAACAGTCGATTAAACCTGGTTTCGATCAATATTTTAGAGGATAACGCATGTTAGGTCTGGGTTAGGTCTAGGATTTGCCCCCATCAGGCTCATACTTTCGCATATTTCTCATACTTCATGGCTGGATCCTGGGCTATTTCTGGATTGGATCACGTAGTAATGTGGTACCACACTGAAACATTTAATTAAACCTGGTCTTGATAAATATTTTTGAGGATAACGCATGTTAGGTCTATGTTAGGCCGGGGATTTTCACTCATCAGACTCATACTTTCGCATTCTTCACATACTTGTTGAACGGAACCTGGGTTTTTTCTGGTTTGGATCACGTAGTAATGTGGGACCACACTGAAACAATCAATTAAACCTGGTCTTGATAAATATTTTAGAGGATAACTCATGTTAGGTCTGGGTTAGGTCTAGGATTTGCACTCGTCAGGCTCATACTTTCGCATATTTCTCATATTTCATGGCTAGATCCTGGGCTATTTCTGGATTGGATCACGTAGTAATGTGGCAACACACTGAAACCGACGATTAAACCAGGTTTCGATCAATATATTTGAGGATAACACATGTTAGGTCTAGGTTAGGCCGGGGTTTTTCACTGACCACACTCATACTTTCGCATTCTTCACATACTTGTTGATCGGATCCTGGGTTTTTACTGGTATGGATCACGTAGTAATGAAGTGCAACACTGAAACAGTCAATTAAACCTGGCTTCCATCAATATTTTAGAGGACAACGCATGTTAGGTCTAGGTTAGGCCTGGGATTTGCCCACACCAGGGTCATACTTTCGCAGTTTTAACATACATGTTGACCTGATCGAGGGTTTTTTCTGCTTTGGATCACGCAGTAAAGTGGTACCACACTGAAACAGTCCATTAAACCTGGTTTGGATCAATATTTTAGAGGATAACGCTTGTTAGGTCTAGGTTAGCCCTGGGACTTTCACTCATCAGACTCATACTTTCGCATTCTTCACATACTTGTTGAACGGATACAGGGTTTTTTCTGGTTTGGTTCACGTAGTAATGTGGTACCACACTGAAACATTCAATTAAACCTGGTCATGATAAATATTTTAGAGGATAACTCATGTTAGGTTTGGGTTAGGTCTTGGATTTGCCCTCATCAGGCTCATACTTTCGCATATTTCTCATACTTCATGGCTAGACCCTGGGCTGTTTCTGGATTGTATCACGTAGTAATGTGGTACCACGCTGAAACAGTCAATTAAACCTGATTTCGATCAATATTTTAGAGGATAACGCACGTTAGGTCTGGGATAGGTCTGGGATTTGCTCTCATCAGGCTCATTCTTTCGCATATTTCTCATACTTGATGGCTAGATCCTGGGCTTTTTCTGGATTGCGTCACGTAGTAATGAAGTGCAACACTGAAACAGTCAATTAAACCTGGTTTCCATCAATATTTTAGAGGACAACGCATGTTAGGTCTAGGTTAGGCCTGGGATTTGCCCACATCAGGGTCATACTTTCGCAGTTCTAACATACATGTTGACCTGATCGAGGGTTTTTTTCTGCTTTGGATCACGTAGTAAAGTGGTACCACACTGAATCAGTCCACTAAACCTGGTTTGGATCAATATTTTAGAGGATAACGCATGTTAGGTCTAGGTTAGCCCTGAGATTTTCACTCATCAGACTCATACTTTCGCATTCTTCACATACTTGTTGAACGGATCCTGGGATTTTTCTGGATTGGTACACGTAGTAATGTGGTACCTCACTGAAACATTCAATTAGACCAGGTCTTGATAAATATTTTAGCGGAAAACGCATGTTAGGTCTGGGTCAGGTCTAGAATTTGCCCTCATCAGGCTCATACCTTCGCATATTTCTCATACTTCATGGCTAGATCCTGGGCTATTTCTGGATTGTATCACGTAGTAACGAGGTACCACGCTGAAACAGTCAATTAAACCTGGTTTCGATCAATATTTTAGAGGATAACGAAAGTTAGGTCTGGGATAGGTCTGGGATTTGCCCTCATCAGGCTCATACTTTCGCGTTTTTCACATACTTGTTGAACTGATCCTGGGTTTCTCTGGTTTGGATCACGTAGCAATGTGGTACCACACTGAAACAGTCAATTAAACCTGGTCTTGATAAATATTCTAGAGGATAACGCATGTTAGGTCTGGGATAGGTCTAGGATTTGCCCTCATCAGACTCATACTTTCGCACACTTCACATACTCGTTGAACAGATCCTGGGTTATTTTCTGGTTTGGATCACATAGTAATGTGGTACCACACTGAAACAGTCGATTAAACCAGGTTTCGAGCAATAGTTTTGAGCATAACGCATGTTAGGTCTAGGTTAGGCCTGGGATTTTCACTCATCAGACTCATACTTTCGCATTCTTCACATACTTGTTGAACGGATCCTGGGTTTTTTCTGGTTTGGATCACGTAGTAATGTCGGACCACACTGAAACAATCAATTAAACCTGGTCTTGATAAATATTTTAGAGGATAACGCAAGTTAGGTCTGGGTTAGGTCTAGGATTTGCCCTCGTCAGGCTCATACTTTCGCATATTTCTCATACTTCATGGCTAGATCCTGGGCTATTTCTGGATTAGATCACGTAGTAATGTGGTACCACACTGAAACAGTCGATTAAACCAGGTTTCTATCAATATTTTTGAGGATAACGCAAGTTAGGTCTGGGATAGGTCTGGGATTTGCCCTCATCAGGCTCATACTTTTGCGTTTTTCACATACTTGTTGAACAGATCCTGGGTTTTTTCCGGTTTGGGACACGTAGTAGTGTGGTACCACACTGAAACAGTCGATTAAACCTGGTTTCGATCAATATTTTTGAGGATAACGCATGTTAGGTCTAGGTTAGGCCGGGGAATTTCACGCATCAGACTCATACTTTCGCATTCTTCACATACTTGTTCAACGGATCCTGGGTTTTTTCTGGTTTGGATCACGTAGTAATGTGGGACCACACTGAAACAATCAACTAAACCTGGTCTTGATAAATATTTTAGAGGATAACGCATGTTAGGTCTGGGATAGGTCTGGGATTTGCCCTCATCATACTCATACTTTCGCACACTTCACATACTCGTTGAACAGATCCTGGGTTATTTTCTGGTTTGGATCACATAGTAATGTGGTACCTCACTGAAACAGTCGATTAAACCAGGTTTTGATCAATATTTTTGAGCATAACGCTTGTTAGGTCTAGGTTAGGCCTGGGATTTTCACTCATCAGACTCATACTTTCGCATTCTTCACATACTTGTTGAACGGATCCTGGGTTTTTTCTGGTTTGGATCACGTAGTAATGTGGTACCACACTGAAACAGTCGATTAAACCCGGTTTCGATCAATATTTTTGAGGATAACGCCTGTTTGGTCTGGGTTAGGTCTAGGATTTGACCTCGTCAGGCTCATACTTTCGCATATTTCTCATACTTCATGGCTAGATCCTCGGCTATTTCTGGATTGGGTCACGTAGTAATGTGGTACCACACTGAAACAGTCGATTAAACCAGGTTTCGATCAATATTTTTGAGGATAACGCAAGTTAGGTCTGGGATAGGACTGGGATTTGCCCTCATCAGGCTCATACTTTCGCGTTTTTCACACACTTGTTGAACAGATCCTGGGTTTTTCCCGGTTTGGGTCACGTAGTAGTGTGGTACCACACTGAAACAGTCGATTAAACCTGGTTTCGATCAATATTATAGAGGATAACGCATGTTAGGTCTGGGTTAGGTCTAGGATTTGCCCCCATCAGGCTCATACTTTCGCATATTTCTCATACTTCATGGCTGGATCCAGGGCTATTTCTGGATTGGATCACGTAGTAATGTGGTACCACACTGAAACATTCAATTAAACCTGGTCTTGATAAATATTTTAGAGGATAATGCATGTTAGGTCTCGGATAGGTCTGGGATTTGCCCTCATCAGACTCATACTTTCGCATATTTCTCATACTTCATGGCTAGATCCTGGGCTGTTTCTGGATTGTATCACGTAGAAGTGTGGTACCACACTGAAACAGTCGATTAAACCTGGTTTCGATCAATATTTTTGAGGATAACGCATGTTAGGTCTAGGTTAGGCCGGGGTTTTTCACTCACCACACTCATACTTTCGCATTCTTCACATACTTGTTGAACGGATCCTGGGTTTTTACTGGTATGGATCACGTAGTAATGAAGTGCAACACTGAAACAGTCAATTAAACCTGGTTTCCATCAATATTTTAGAGGACAACGCATGTTAGGTCTAGGTTAGGCCTGGGATTTGCCCACACCAGGGTCATACTTTCGCAGTTTTAACATACATGTTGACCTGATCGAGGGTTTTTTCTGCTTTGGATCACGCAGTAAAGTGGTACCACACTGAAACAGTCCATTAAACCTGGTTTGGATCAATATTTTAGAGGATAACGCTTGTTAGGTCTAGGTTAGCCCTGGGACTTTCACTCATCAGACTCATACTTTCGCATTCTTCGCATACTTGTTGAACGGATACAGGGTTTTTTCTGGTTTGGTTCACGTAGTAATGTGGTACCACACTGAAACATTCAATTAAACCTGGTCATGATAAATATTTTAGAGGATAACTCATGTTAGGTTTGGGTTAGGTCTTGGATTTGCCCTCATCAGGCTCATACTTTCGCATATTTCTCATACTTCATGGCTAGACCCTGGGATGTTTCTGGATTGTATCACGTAGTAATGTGGTACCACGCTGAAACAGTCAATTAAACCTGATTTCGATCAATATTTTAGAGGATAACGCAAGTTAGGTCTGGGATAGGTCTGGGATTCGCCCTCATCAGGCTCATACTTTCGCACATTTCTCATACTTCATGGCTAGACCCTGGGCTGTTTCTGGATTGTATCACGTAGTAATGTGGTACCACGCTGAAACAGTCAATTAAACCTGGTTTCGATCAATATTTTAGAGGATAACGCATGTTAGGTCTGGGATAGGTCTAGGATTTGCCCTCATCAGACTCATACTTTCGCACACTTCACATACTCGTTGAACAGATCCTGGGTTATTTTCTGGTTTGGATCACATAGTAATGTGGTACCACACTGAAACAGTCAATTAAACCTGGTTTTGATCAATATTTTTGAGGATAACGCATGTTAGGTCTAGGCTAGGCCGGGGATTTTCACTCATCAGACTCATACTTTCGCATTCTTCACATACTTGTTAAACGGATCCTGGGTTTTTTCTGGTTTGGATCACGTAGTAATGTCGGACCGCACTGAAACAATCAATTAAACCTGGTCTTGATAAATATTTTAGAGGATAACGCAAGTTAGGTCTGGGTTAGGTCTAGGATTTGCCCTCGTCAGGGTCATACTTTCGCATATTTCTCATACTTCATGGCTAGATCCTGGGCTATTTCTGGACTAGATCACGTAGTAATGTGGTACCACACTGAAACAGTCAATTAAACCTCGTTTTGATCAATATTTTAGAGAATAATTCATGTTAGGTCTAGGTTAGGTCTGGGATTTGCTCTCATTAGGCTCATTCTTTCGCATATTTCTCATACTTGATGGCTAGATCCTGGGCTTTTTCTGGATTGCGTCACGTAGTAATGAAGTGCAACACTGAAACAGTCAATTAAACCTGGTTTCCATCAATATTTTAGAGGACAACGCATGTTAGGTCTAGGTTAGGCCTGGGATTTGCCCACATCAGGGTCATACTTTCGCAGTTCTAACATACATGTTGACCTGATCGAGGGTTTTTTCTGCTTTGGATCACGTAGTAAAGTGGTACCACACTGAATCAGTCCACTAAACCTGGTTTGGATCAATATTTTAGAGGATAACGCATGTTAGGTCTAGGTTAGCCCTGAGATTTTCACTCATCAGACTCATACTTTCGCATTCTTCACATACTTGCTGAACGGATCCTGGGATTTTTCTGGATTGGTACACGTAGTAATGTGGTACCTCACTGAAACATTCAATTAGACCAGGTTTCGAGCAATAGTTTTGAGGATAACGCATGTTAGGTCTAGGTTAGGCCTGGGATTTTCACTCATCAGACTCATACTTTCGCATTCTTCACATACTTGTTGAACTGATCCTGGGTTTTCTCTGGTTTGGATCACGTAGCAATGTGGTTCCACACTGAAACAGTCAATTAAACCTGGTCTTGATAAATATTCTAGAGGATAACGCATGTTAGGTCTGGGATAGGTCTAGGATTTGCCCTCATCAGACTCATACTTTCGCACACTTCACATACTCGTTGAACAGATCCTGGGTTATTTTCTGGTTTGGATCACATAGTAATCTGGTACCACACTGAAACAGTCGATTAAACCAGGTTTCGAGCAATAGTTTTGAGGATAACGCATGTTAGGTCTAGGTTAGGCCTGGGATTTTCACTCATCAGACTCATACTTTCGCATTCTTCACATACTTGTCGAACGGATCCTGGGTTTTTTCTGGTTTGGATCACGTAGTAATGTCGGACCACACTGAAACAATCAATTAAACCTGGTCTTGATAAATATTTTAGAGGATAACGCAAGTTAGGTCTGGGTTAGGTCTAGGATTTGCCCTCGTCAGGCTCATACTTTCGCATATTTCTCATACTTCATGGCTAGATCCTGGGCTATTTCTGGATTAGATCACGTAGTAATGTGGTACCACACTGAAACAGTCAATTAAACCTGGTTTTGATCAATATTTTAGAGAATAATTCATGTTAGGTCTAGGTTAGGTCTGGGATTTGCTCTCATTAGGCTCATTCTTTCGCATATTTCTCATACTTGATGGCTAGATCCTGGGCTTTTTCTGGATTGCGTCACGTAGTAATGAAGTGCAACACTGAAACAGTCAATTAAACCTGGTTTCCATCAATATTTTAGAGGACAACGCATGTTAGGTCTAGGTTAGGCCTGGGATTTGCCCACATCAGGGTCATACTTTCGCAGTTCTAACATACATGTTGACCTGATCGAGGGTTTTTTCTGCTTTGGATCACGTAGTAAAGTGGTACCACACTGAATCAGTCCACTAAACCTGGTTTGGATCAATATTTTAGAGGATAACGCATGTTAGGTCTAGGTTAGCCCTGAGATTTTCACTCATCAGACTCATACTTTCGCATTCTTCACATACTTGCTGAACGGATCCTGGGATTTTTCTGGATTGGTACACGTAGTAATGTGGTACCTCACTGAAACATTCAATTAGACCAGGTTTCGAGCAATAGTTTTGAGGATAACGCATGTTAGGTCTAGGTTAGGCCTGGGATTTTCACTCATCAGACTCATACTTTCGCATTCTTCACATACTTGTTGAACTGATCCTGGGTTTTCTCTGGTTTGGATCACGTAGCAATGTGGTTCCACACTGAAACAGTCAATTAAACCTGGTCTTGATAAATATTCTAGAGGATAACGCATGTTAGGTCTGGGATAGGTCTAGGATTTGCCCTCATCAGACTCATACTTTCGCACACTTCACATACTCGTTGAACAGATCCTGGGTTATTTTCTGGTTTGGATCACATAGTAATCTGGTACCACACTGAAACAGTCGATTAAACCAGGTTTCGAGCAATAGTTTTGAGGATAACGCATGTTAGGTCTAGGTTAGGCCTGGGATTTTCACTCATCAGACTCATACTTTCGCATTCTTCACATACTTGTCGAACGGATCCTGGGTTTTTTCTGGTTTGGATCACGTAGTAATGTCGGACCACGCTGAAACAGTCAATTAAACCTGATTTCGATCAATATTTTAGAGGATAACGCAAGTTAGGTCTGGGATAGGTCTGGGATTCGCCCTCATCAGGCTCATACTTTCGCACATTTCTCATACTTCATGGCTAGACCCTGGGCTGTTTCTGGATTGTATCACGTAGTAATGTGGTACCACGCTGAAACAGTCAATTAAACCTGGTTTCGATCAATATTTTAGAGGATAACGCATGTTAGGTCTGGGATAGGTCTAGGATTTGCCCTCATCAGACTCATACTTTCGCACACTTCACATACTCGTTGAACAGATCCTGGGTTATTTTCTGGTTTGGATCACATAGTAATGTGGTACCACACTGAAACAGTCAATTAAACCTGGTTTTGATCAATATTTTTGAGGATAACGCATGTTAGGTCTAGGCTAGGCCGGGGATTTTCACTCATCAGACTCATACTTTCGCATTCTTCACATACTTGTTAAACGGATCCTGGGTTTTTTCTGGTTTGGATCACGTAGTAATGTCGGACCGCACTGAAACAATCAATTAAACCTGGTCTTGATAAATATTTTAGAGGATAACGCAAGTTAGGTCTGGGTTAGGTCTAGGATTTGCCCTCGTCAGGGTCATACTTTCGCATATTTCTCATACTTCATGGCTAGATCCTGGGCTATTTCTGGACTAGATCACGTAGTAATGTGGTACCACACTGAAACAGTCAATTAAACCTCGTTTTGATCAATATTTTAGAGAATAATTCATGTTAGGTCTAGGTTAGGTCTGGGATTTGCTCTCATTAGGCTCATTCTTTCGCATATTTCTCATACTTGATGGCTAGATCCTGGGCTTTTTCTGGATTGCGTCACGTAGTAATGAAGTGCAACACTGAAACAGTCAATTAAACCTGGTTTCCATCAATATTTTAGAGGACAACGCATGTTAGGTCTAGGTTAGGCCTGGGATTTGCCCACATCAGGGTCATACTTTCGCAGTTCTAACATACATGTTGACCTGATCGAGGGTTTTTTCTGCTTTGGATCACGTAGTAAAGTGGTACCACACTGAATCAGTCCACTAAACCTGGTTTGGATCAATATTTTAGAGGATAACGCATGTTAGGTCTAGGTTAGCCCTGAGATTTTCACTCATCAGACTCATACTTTCGCATTCTTCACATACTTGCTGAACGGATCCTGGGATTTTTCTGGATTGGTACACGTAGTAATGTGGTACCTCACTGAAACATTCAATTAGACCAGGTTTCGAGCAATAGTTTTGAGGATAACGCATGTTAGGTCTAGGTTAGGCCTGGGATTTTCACTCATCAGACTCATACTTTCGCATTCTTCACATACTTGTTGAACTGATCCTGGGTTTTCTCTGGTTTGGATCACGTAGCAATGTGGTTCCACACTGAAACAGTCAATTAAACCTGGTCTTGATAAATATTCTAGAGGATAACGCATGTTAGGTCTGGGATAGGTCTAGGATTTGCCCTCATCAGACTCATACTTTCGCACACTTCACATACTCGTTGAACAGATCCTGGGTTATTTTCTGGTTTGGATCACATAGTAATCTGGTACCACACTGAAACAGTCGATTAAACCAGGTTTCGAGCAATAGTTTTGAGGATAACGCATGTTAGGTCTAGGTTAGGCCTGGGATTTTCACTCATCAGACTCATACTTTCGCATTCTTCACATACTTGTCGAACGGATCCTGGGTTTTTTCTGGTTTGGATCACGTAGTAATGTCGGACCACACTGAAACAATCAATTAAACCTGGTCTTGATAAATATTTTAGAGGATAACGCAAGTTAGGTCTGGGTTAGGTCTAGGATTTGCCCTCGTCAGGCTCATACTTTCGCATATTTCTCATACTTCATGGCTAGATCCTGGGCTATTTCTGGATTAGATCACGTAGTAATGTGGTACCACACTGAAACAGTCAATTAAACCTGGTTTTGATCAATATTTTAGAGAATAATTCATGTTAGGTCTAGGTTAGGTCTGGGATTTGCTCTCATCAGGCTCATTCTTTCGCATATTTCTCATACTTCATGGCTAGATCCTGGGCTATTTCTGGATTGTATCACGTAGTAACGTGGTACCACGCTGAAACAGTCAATTAAACCTGGTTTCGATCAATATTTTAGAGGATAACGAAAGTTAGGTCTGGGATAGGTCTGGGATTTGCCCACATCAGGCACATACTTTCGCGTTTTTCACATACTTGTTGAACGGATCCTGGGTTTTTTCTGGTTTGGTTCACGTAGTAATGTGGTACCACACTGGAACATTCAATTAAATCTGGTCTTGATAAATATTTTAGAGGATAACGCATGTTAGGTTTGGTTTAGGTCTAGGATTTGCCGTCATCAGGCTCATACTTTCGCATATTTCTCATACTTCATGGCTAGATCCTGGGCTGTTTCTGTATTGTATCACGTAGTAATGTGGTACCACGCTGAAACAGTCAATTAAACCTGGTTTCGTTCAATATGTTAGAGGATAACGGAAGTTAGGTCTGGGATAGGTCTGGGATTTACCCTCATCAGGCTCATGCTTTCGCATTTTCACATACTTGTTGAACAGATCCTGGGTTTTTTCCGGTTTGGGTCACGTTGTAGTGTGGTACCACACTGAAACAGTCAATTAAACCTGGTTTTGATCAATATTTTTGAGGATAACGCATGTTAGGTCTAGGCTAGGCCGGGGATTTTCACTCATCAGACTCATACTTTCGCATTCTTCACATACTTGTTAAACGGATCCTGGGTTTTTTCTGGTTTGAAATACGTAGTAATGTGGGACCACACTGAAACAATCAATTAAACCTGGTCATGATAAATATTTTAGAGGATAACGCATGTTAGGTCTGAGTTAGGTCTAGGATTTGCCCTCGTCAGACTCATACTTTCGCATATTTCTCATACTTCACGGCTAGATCCTGGGCTATTTCTGGATTGGATCACATAGTAATGTGGTACCACACTGAAACAGACAATTAAACCTGGTTTCGATCAATATTTTTGAGGATAACGCATGTTAGGTCTAGGTTAGGCGTGGGATTTTCACTCATCAGACTCATACTTTCGCATTCTTCACATACTTGTTGAACGGATCCTGGGTTTTTTCTGGTTTGGTTCACGTAGTAATGTGGTACCACACTGAAACATTCAATTAAACCTGGTCTTGATAAATATTTTAGAGGATAACGCATGTTAGGTTTGGGTTAGGTCTAGGATTTGTCCTCATCAGGCTCATACATTCGCATATTTCTCATACTTCATGGCTAGATCCTTGGCTGTTTCTGGATTGTATCACATAGTAATGTGGTACCACACTGAAACAGTCAATTAAACCTGGTTTCGATCAATATTTTTGAGGATAACGCATGTTAGGTATAGGTTAGGCCTGGGATTTTCACTCATCAGACTCATACTTTCGCATTCTTCACATACTTGTTGAACGGATCCTGGGTTTTTTCTGGTTTGGTTCACGTAGTAATGTGGTACCACACTGAAACATTCAATTAAACCTGGTCTTGATAAATATTTTAGAGGATAACGCATGTTAGGTTTGGGTTAGACCTGGGATTTTCACTCATCAGACTCATACTTTCGCATTCGTCACATACTTGTTGAATGGATCCTGGGTTTTTTCTGGTTTGGATCACGTAGTAATGTGGGACCACACTGAAACAGTCAATTAAACATGGTTTCGATCAATATTTTTGAGGATAACGCATGTTAGGTCTGGGATAGGTCTGGGATTTACCCTCATCAGGCTCATGCTTGCGCGTTTTTCACATACTTGTTGAACAGATCCTGGGTTTTTTCTGGTTTGGTTCACGTAGTAATGTGGTACCACACTGAAACATTCAATTAAACCTGGTCTTGATAAATATTTTAGAGGATAACGCATGTTAGGTTTGGGTTAGGTCTAGGATTTGTCCTCATCAGGCTCATACATTCGCATATTTCTCATACTTCATGGCTAGATCCTTGGCTGTTTCTGGATTGTATCACGTAGTAATGTGGTACCACGCTGAAACAGTCAATTAAACCTGGTATCGATCAATATTTTAGAGAATAATTCATGTTAGGTCTAGGTTAGGTCTGGGATTTGCTATCATCAGACTCATACTTTCGCATTCTTCACATACTTGTTGAATGGATCCTGGGTTTTTTCTGGTTTGGATCACGTAGTAATGTGGGACCACACTGAAACAGTCAATTAAACCTGGTTTCGATCAATATTTTAGAGAATAATTCATGTTAGGTCTAGGTTAGGTCTGGGATTTGCTATCATCAGGCTCATTCTTTCGCATGTTTCTCATACTTGATGGCTAGATGCTGGGTTTTTTCTGGTTTGGATCACGTAGTAATGTGGTACCACGCTGAAACAGTCAATTAAACCTGGTTTCGTTCAATATGTTAGAGGATAACGCAAGTTAGGTCTGGGATAGGTCTGGGATTTACCCTCATCAGGCTCATGCTTTCGCGTTTTTCACATACTTGTTGAACAGATCCTGGGTTTTTTCCGGTTTGGGTCACGTAGTAGTGTGGTACCACACTGAAACAGTCAATTAAACCTGGTTTTGATCAATATTTTTGAGGATAACGCATGTTAGGTCTAGGCTAGGCCGGGGATTTTCACTCATCAGACTCATACTTTCGCATTCTTCACATACTTGTTAAACGGATCCTGGGTTTTTTCTGGTTTGGATCACGTAGTAATGTCGGACCACACTGAAACAATCAATTAAACCTGGTCTTGATAAATATTTTAGAGGATAACGCAAGTTAGGTCTGGGTTAGGTCTAGGATTTGCCCTCGTCAGGGTCATACTTTCGCATATTTCTCATACTTCATGGCTAGATCCTGGGCTATTTCTGGACTAGATCACGTAGTAATGTGGTACCACACTGAAACAGTCAATTAAACCTCGTTTTGATCAATATTTTAGAGAATAATTCATGTTAGGTCTAGGTTAGGTCTGGGATTTGCTCTCATCAGGCTCATTCTTTCGCATATTTCTCATACTTGATGGCTAGATCCTGGGCTTTTTCTGGATTGCGTCACGTAGTAATGAAGTGCAACACTGAAACAGTCAATTAAACCTGGTTTCCATCAATATTTTAGAGGACAACGCATGTTAGGTCTAGGTTAGGCCTGGGATTTGCCCACATCAGGGTCATACTTTCGCAGTTCTAACATACATGTTGACCTGATCGAGGGTTTTTTCTGCTTTGGATCACGTAGTAAAGTGGTACCACACTGAATCAGTCCACTAAACCTGGTTTGGATCAATATTTTAGAGGATAACGCATGTTAGGTCTAGGTTAGCCCTGAGATTTTCACTCATCAGACTCATACTTTCGCATTCTTCACATACTTGCTGAACGGATCCTGGGATTTTTCTGGATTGGTACACGTAGTAATGTGGTACCTCACTGAAACATTCAATTAGACCAGGTCTTGATAAATATTTTAGAGGAAAACGCATGTTAGGTCTGGGTCAGGTCTAGAATTTGCCCTCATCAGGCTCATACCTTCGCATATTTCTCATACTTCATGGCTAGATCCTGGGCTATTTCTGGATTGTATCACGTAGTAACGAGGTACCACGCTGAAACAGTCAATTAAACCTGTTTTCGATCAATATTTTAGAGGATAACGAAAGTTAGGTCTAGGTTAGGCCTGGGATTTTCACTCATCAGACTCATACTTTCGCATTCTTCACATACTTGTTGATCTGATCCTGGGTTTTCTCTGGTTTGGATCACGTAGCAATGTGGTTCCACACTGAAACAGTCAATTAAACCTGGTCTTGATAAATATTCTAGAGGATAACGCATGTTAGGTCTGGGATAGGTCTAGGATTTGCCCTCATCAGACTCATACTTTCGCACACTTCACATACTCGTTGAACAGATCCTGGGTTATTTTCTGGTTTGGATCACATAGTAATCTGGTACCACACTGAAACAGTCGATTAAACCAGGTTTCGAGCAATAGTTTTGAGGATAACGCATGTTAGGTCTAGGTTAGGCCTGGGATTTTCACTCATCAGACTCATACTTTCGCATTCTTCACATACTTGTCGAACGGATCCTGGGTTTTTTCTGGTTTGGATCACGTAGTAATGTCGGACCACACTGAAACAATCAATTAAACCTGGTCTTGATAAATATTTTAGAGGATAACGCAAGTTAGATCTGGGTTAGGTCTAGGATTTGCCCTCGTCAGGCTCATACTTTCGCATATTTCTCATACTTCATGGCTAGATCCTGGGCAATTTCTGGATTAGATCACGTAGTAATGTGGTACCACACTGAAACAGTCAATTAAACCTGGTTTTGATCAATATTTTAGAGAATAATTCATGTTAGGTCTAGGTTAGGTCTGGGATTTGCTCTCATCAGGCTCATTCTTTCGCATTCTTCACATACTTGTTGAACGGATCCTGGGTTTTTTCTGGTTTGGTTCACGTAGTAATGTCGGACCACACTGAAACAATCAATTAAACCTGGTCTTGATAAATATTTTAGAGGATAACGCAAGTTAGATCTGGGTTAGGTCTAGGATTTGCCCTCGTCAGGCTCATACTTTCGCATATTTCTCATACTTCATGGCTAGATCCTGGGCTATTTCTGGATTGTATCACGTAGTAACGTGGTACCACGCTGAAACAGTCAATTAAACCTGGTTTCGATCAATATTTTAGAGGATAACGAAAGTTAGGTCTGGGATAGGTCTGGGATTTGCCCTCATCAGGCTCATACTTTCGCGTTTTTCACATACTTGTTGAACGGATCCTGGGTTTTTTCTGGTTTGGTTCACGTAGTAATGTGGTACCACACTGGAACATTCAATTAAATCTGGTCTTGATACATATTTTAGAGGATAACGCATGTTAGGTTTGGGTTAGGTCTAGGATTTGCCGTCATCAGGCTCATACTTTCGCATATTTCTCATACTTCATGGCTAGATCCTGGGCTGTTTCTGTATTGTATCACGTAGTAATGTGGTACCACGCTGAAACAGTCAATTAAACCTGGTTTCGTTCAATATGTTAGAGGATAACGCAAGTTAGGTCTGGGATAGGTCTGGGATTTACCCTCATCAGGCTCATGCTTTCGCATTTTCACATACTTGTTGAACAGATCCTGGGTCTTTTCCGGTTTGGGTCACGTAGTAGTGTGGTACCACACTGAAACAGTCAATTAAACCTGGTTTTGATCAATATTTTTGAGGATAACGCATGTTAGGTCTAGGCTAGGCCGGGGATTTTCACTCATCAGGCTCATACTTTCGCATTCTTCACATACTTGTTAAACGGATCCTGGGTTTTTTCTGGTTTGGATTACGTAGTAATGTGGGACCACACTGAAACAATCAATTAAACCTGGTCATGATAAATATTTTAGAGGATAACGCATGTTAGGTCTGAGTTAGGTCTAGGATTTGCCCTCGTCAGACACATACTTTCGCATATTTCTCATACTTCACGGCTAGATCCTGGGCTATTTCTGGATTGGATCACATAGTAATGTGGTACCACACTGATACAGACAATTAAACCTGGTTTCGATCAATATTTTTGAGGATAACGCATGTTAGGTCTAGGTTAGGCCTGGGATTTTCACTCATCAGACTCATACTTTCGCATTCTTCACATACTTGTTGAACGGATCCTGGGTTTTTTCTGGTTTGGTTCACGTAGTAATGTGGTACCACACTGAAACATTCAATTAAACCTGGTCTTGATAAATATTTTAGAGGATAACGCATGTTAGGTTTGGGTTAGGTCTAGGATTTGTCCTCATCAGGCTCATACATTCGCATATTTCTCATACTTCATGGCTAGATCCTTGGCTGTTTCTGGTTTGTATCACATAGTAATGTGGTACCACACTGAAACAGTCAATTAAACCTGGTTTCGATCAATATTTTTGAGGATAACGCATGTTAGGTATAGGTTAGGCCTGGGATTTTCACTCATCAGACTCATACTTTCGCATTCTTCACATACTTGTTGAACGGATCCTGGGTTTTTTCTGGTTTGGTTCACGTAGTAATGTGGTACCACACTGAAACATTCAATTAAACCTGGTCTTGATAAATATTTTAGAGGATAACGCATGTTAGGTTTGGGTTAGGTCTAGGATTTGTCCTCATCAGGCTCATACATTCGCATATTTCTCATACTTCATGGCTAGATCCTTGGCTGTTTCTGGATTGTATCACGTAGTAATGTGGTACCACGCTGAAACAGTCAATTAAACCTGGTATCGATCAATATTTTAGAGAATAATTCATGTTAGGTCTAGGTTAGGTCTGGGATTTGCTATCATCAGACTCATACTTTCGCATTCTTCACATACTTGTTGAATGGATCCTGGGGTTTTTCTGGTTTGGATCACGTAGTAATGTGGGACCACACTGAAACAGTCAATTAAACCTGGTTTCGATCAATATTTTAGAGAATAATTCATGTTAGGTCTAGGTTAGGTCTGGGATTTGCTATCATCAGGCTCATTCTTTCGCATGTTTCTCATACTTGATGGCTAGATCCTGGGTTTTTTCTGGTTTGGATCACGTAGTAATGTGGGACCACACTGAAACAGTCAATTAAACCTGGTTTGGATCAATATCTCAGAGGACAACGCAAGGTAGGTCTGGGATAGGTCTGGGATTTGCCCTCATCAGGGTCATACATTCGCAGTGTTAACATACATGTTGACCTGATCGAGTGTTTTTTCTGCTTTGGATCACGTAGTAAAGTGGTACCCCACTGAAACAGTCCGTTAAACCTGGTTTGGATCAATATTTTAGAGAATAATTCATGTTAGGTCTAGGTTAGGTCTGGGATTTGCTATCATCAGACTCATACTTTCGCATTCTTCACATACTTGTTGAACGGATCCTGGGTTTTTTCTGGTTTGGTTCACGTAGTAATGTGGTACCACACTGAAACATTCAATTAAACCTGGTCTTGATAAATATTTTAGAGGATAACGCATGTTAGGTTTGGGTTAGGTCTAGGATTTGTCCTCATCAGGCTCATACATTCGCATATTTCTCATACTTCATGGCTAGATCCTTGGCTGTTTCTGGATTGTATCACGTAGTAATGTGGTACCACGCTGAAACAGTCAATTAAACCTGGTTTCGATCAATATTTTTGAGGATAACGCAAGTTAGGTCTGTGATAGGTCAGGGATTTGACCTCATCAGACTCATACTTTCGCAACTCACATACTCGTTGAACAGATTCTGGGTTATTTTCTGATTTGGATCTAATAGTAATGTGGTACCACACTGAAACAATAGATTAAACCAGGTTTCGATCAATATTTTAGAGAATAATTCATGTTAGGTCTAGGTTAGGTCTGGGATTTGCTATCATCAGGCTCATTCTTTCGCATGTTTCTCATACTTGATGGCTAGATCCTGGGTTTTTTCTGGTTTGGATCACGTAGTAATGTGGGACCACACTGAAACAGTTAATTAAACCTGGTTTGGATCAATATCTCAGAGGACAACGCAAGGTAGGTCTGGGATAGGTCTGGGATTTGCCCTCATCAGGGTCATACTTTCGCAGTTTTAACATACATGTTGACCTGATCGAGTGTTTTTTCTGCTTTGGATCACGTAGTAAAGTGGTACCCCACTGAAACAGTCCATTAAACCTGGTTTGGATCAATATTTTAGAGGATAACGCATGTTAGGTCTAGGTTATGCCTGGGATTTTCACTCATCAGACTCATACTTTCGCATTCTTCACATACTTGTTGAACGGATCCTGGGTTTTTTCTGGTTTGGATTACGTAGTAATGTGGGACCACACCGAAACAATCAATTAAACCTGGTCTTGATAACTATTTTAGAGGATAACGCATATCAGGTCTGGGATAAGTCTGGGATTTGACCTCATCAGGGTCATACTTTCGCAGTTTTAACATGCATGTTGACCTGATCGAGGGTTTTTTCTGCTTTGGATCACGTGGTAAAGTGGTACCACAACTAAAACAGTCAATTAAACCTGGTTTCGATCATTATTTTAGACGATAACGCAAGTTAGGTCTGGGATAGGTCTGGGATTAGCCCTCATCAGACTCATAGTTTCGCATTCTTCACATACTTGTTGAACGGATCCTGGGTTTTTTCTGGTTTGGATCACGTAGTAATGTGGGACCACACTGAAACAATCAATTAAACCTGGTTATGATAAATATTTTAGAGGATAACGCATGTTAGGTCTGGGTAAGGTCTAGGATTTGCCCTCGTCAGGCTCATACTTTCGCATATTTCTCATACTACATGGCTAGATCCTGGGCTATTTCTGGATTGGATCACGTAGTAATGTGGTACCACACTGAAACAGTCAATTAAACCTGGTTTCGCTCAATATTTGAGAAGATAACGCATGTTAGGTCTAGGTTAGGCCTGGGATTTGCCCTCATTAGGGTCATACTTTCGCAGTTTTAACATGCATGTTGACCTGATCGAGGGTTTTTTCTGCTTTGGATCACGTAGTAAAGTGGTGCCACTACTAAAACAGTCAATTAAACCTGGTTTCGATCATTACTTTAGAGGATAACGCAAGTTAGGTCTGGGATAGGTCTGGGATTAGCCCTCATCAGACACATACTTTCGCATTCTTCACATACTTGTTGAACAGATCCTGGGTTTTTACTGGTTTGGATCACGTAGTAATGTAGTACCACACTGAAACAGTCAATTAAACCTGGTTTTGATCAATATTTTAGAGAATAATTCATGTTAGGTCTATGTTAGGTCTTGGATTTGCTCTCATCAGGCTCATTCTTTCGCATATTTCTCATACTTGATGGCTAGATCCTGGGCTTTTTCTGGATTGTATCACGTACTAATGAAGTACAACATTGTAACAGACAATTAAACCTGGTTTCCATCAATATTTTCGAAGATAACGCATGTTAGGTCAAGGTTAGGCCTGGGATTTGCCCTCATTAGGGTCATACTTTCGCAGTTTTCACATACTTGTTGAACAGATCCTGGGTTTTTTCTGGTTTGGATCACGTAGTAGTGTGGTACCACACTGAAACAGTCCATTAAACCTGGTTTGGATCAATATTTTAGAGGATAACGCATGTTAGGTCTGGGATAGGTCTAGGATTTGCCCTCATCAGACTCATACTTTCGCATTCTTCACATACTTGTTGAACGGATCCTGGGTTTTTTCTGGTTTGGATCACGTAGTAATGTGGGACCACACTGAAACAATCAATTAAACCTGGTCATGATAAATATTTTAGAGGATAACGCATGTTAGGTCTGGGTTAGGTCTAGGATTTGCCCTCGTCAGGCTCATACTTTCGCATATTTCTCATACTTCATTGCTAGATCCTGGGCTATTTCTGGATTGGATCACGTAGTAATGTGGTACCACACTGAAACAGTCAACTAAACCTGGATTCAATCAATATTTTAGAGGATAACGCATGTTAGGTCCGGGATAGGTCTGGGATTTGCCCTCATCATACTCATACTTTCGCATTCTTCACATACTTGTTGAACAGATCCTGGGTTTTTTCCGGTGTGGGTCACGTAGTAGTGTGGTACCACACTGAAACAGTCGATTAAACCTGGTTTGGATCAATATTTTAGAGGATAACGCATGTTAGGTCTGTTTTAGGCCGGGGATTTTCACTCATCTGACTCATACTTTCGCATTCTTCACATACTTGTTGAACGGATCCTGGGTTTTTTCTGGTTTGGATCACGTAGTAATGTGGGACCACACTGAAACAATCAATTAAACCTGGTCATGATAAATATTTTGGAGGATAACGCATGTTAGGTTTGGGTTAGGTCTAGGATTTGTCCTCATCAGGCTCATACATTCGCATATTTCTCATACTTCATGACTAGATCCTGGGCTGTTTCTGGATTGTATCACGTAGTAATGTGGGACCACACTGAAACAGTCAATTAAACCTGGTTTCCATCAATATTTTAGAGGACAACGCATGTTTGGTCTAGGTAAGGCCTGGGATTTGCCCTCATCAGGGTCATACTTTCGCAGTTTTAACATACATGTTGACCTGATCGAGGGTTCTTAATGCTTTGGATCACGTAGTAAAGTGGTACCACACTGAAACAGTCCATTAAACCTGGTTTGGATCAATATTTTAGGGGATAACGCATGTTAGGTCTAGGTTAGCCCTGGGATTTTCACTCATCAGACTCATACTTAAGCATTCTTCACATACTTGTTGAACAGATCCTGGGTTTTTTCTGGTTTGGTTCACGTAGTAATGTGGTACCACACTGAAACATTCAATTAAACCTGGTCTTAATAAATATTTTGGAGGATAACGCATGTTAGGTTTGGGTTAGGTCTAGGATTTGTCCTCATCAGGCTCATACATTCGCATATTTCTCATACTTCATGGCTAGATCCTGGGCTGTTTCTGGATTGTATCACGTAGTAATGTGGGACCACACTGAAACAGTCAATTAAACCTGGTTTGGATCAATATTTTAGAGGATAACGCATGTCAGGTCTGGGATAGGTCTGAGATTTGACCTCATCAGGGTCATACTTTCGCAGTTTTAACATGCATGTTGACCTGATCGAGGGTTTTTTCTGCTTTGGATCACGTAGTAAAGTGGTACCACACTGAAGCAGACGATTAAACCTGGTTTCGATCAATATTTTTTAGGATAACGCATGCTAGGTCTAGGTTAGGCCTGGGATTTTCACGCATCAGACTCATTCTTTCGCATTCTTCAGATACTTGTTGAACGGATCCTGGGTTTTTTCTGGTTTGGATCACGTAGTAATGTGGGACCACACTGAAACAGTCGATTAAACCTGGTTTCGATCAATATTTTAGAGGATAACGCATGTCAGGTCAGGGATAGGTCTGGGATTTGACCTCATCAGGGTCATACTTTCGCAGTTTTAACATGCCCGTTGACCTGATCGAGGGTTTTTTCTGCTTTGGATCACGTAGTAAAGTGGTACCACACTGAAACAGTCCATTAAACCTGGTTTGGATCAATATTTTAGAGGATAACGCATGTCAGGTCTGGGATAGGTCTGGGATTTGACCTCATCAGGGTCATACTTTCGCAGTTTTAACATGCATGTTGACCTGATCGACGGTTTTTTCTGCTTTGGATCACGTAGTAAAGTGGTACCACAACTAAAACAGTCAATTAAACCTGGTTTGTATCAATATTTTAGAGGATAACGCATGTTAGGTCTAGGTTAGCCCTGGGATTTTCACTCATCAGACTCATACTTTCGCATTCTTCACATACTTGTTGAACGGATCCTCGGTTTTTTCTGGTTTGGTTCACGTAGTAAGGTGGTACCACACTGAAACAGTCCATTTAACCTGGTTTGGATCAATATTTTAGAGGATAACGCATGTCAGGTCTGGGATAGGTCTGGGATTTGACCTCATCAGGGTCATACTTTCGCAGTTTTAACATGCATGTTGACCTGATCGAGGGTTTTTTCTGCTTTGGATCACGTAGTAAAGTGGTGGCACAACTAAAACAGTCAATTAAACCTGGTTTCGATCATTATTTTAGAGGATAACGCAAGTTAGGTCTGGGATAGGTCTGGGATTTGCCCTCATCAGGGTCATACTTTCGCAGTTTTAACATACATGTTGACCTGATCGAGTGTTTTTTCTGCTTTGGATCACGTAGTAAAGTGGTAGCACAACTAAAACAGTCAATTAAACCTGGTTTCGATCAATATTTTAGAGGATAACGCAAGTTTGGTCTGGGATAGGTCTGGGATTTGCCCTCATCAGGCTCATACTTTTGCGTTTTTCACATACTTGTTGAAGAGATCCTGGGTTTTTTCTGGTTTGGGTCACGTAGTAATGTGGTACCACACTGAGGCAGTCGATTAAACCAGGTTTCGATCAATATTTTTTAGGATAACGCATGTTAGGTCTAGGTTAGGCCTGGGATTTTCACGCATCTGACTCACTCTTTCGCATTCTTCACATACTTGTTGAACGGATCCTGGGTTTTTTCTGGTTTGGATCACGTAGTAATGTGGGACCACACTGAAACAGTCGATTAAACCTGGTCTTGATAAATATTTTAGAGGATAACGCATGTTAGGTTTGGGTTAGGTCTAGGATTTGTCCTCATCAGGCTCATACATTCGCATATTTCTCATACTTCATGGCTAGATCCTGGGCTGTTTCTGGATTGTATCACGTAGTAATGTGGGACCACACTGAAACAGTCAATTAAACCTGGTTTCCATCAATATTTTAGAGGACAAGGCATGTTTGGTCTAGGTAAGGCCTGGGATTTGCCCTCATCAGGGTCATACTTTCGCAGTTTTAACATACATGTTGACCTGATCGAGGGTTCTTAATGCTTTGGATCACGTAGTAAAGTAGTACCACACTCAAACAGTCCATTAAATCTGGTTTGGATCAATATTTTAGGGGATAACGCATGTTAGGTCTAGGTTAGCCCTGGGATTTTCACTCATCAGACTCATACTTTCGCATTCTTCACATACTTGTTGAACGGATCCTGGGTTTTTCTGGTTTGGTTCACGCAGTAATGTGGTACCACACTGAAACATTCAATTAAACCTGGTCTTAATAAATATTTTGGAGGATAACGCATGTTAGGTTTGGGTTAGATCTAGGATTTGTCCTCATCAGGCTCATACATTCGCATATTTCTCATACTTCATGGCTAGATCCTGGGCTGTTTCTGGATTGTATCACGTAGTAATGTGGGACCACACTGAAACAGTCAATTAAACCTGGTTTTGATCAATATTTTAGAGAATAATTCATGTTAGGTCTATGTTAGGTCTTGGATTTGCTCTCATCAGGCTCATTCTTTCGCATATTTCTCATACTTCATTGCTAGATCCTGGGCTATTTCTGGATTGGATCACGTAGTAATGTGGTACCACACTGAAACAGTCAACTAAACCTGGTTTGGATCAATATTTTAGAGGATAACGCATGTTAGGTTTGTTTTAGGCCAGGGATTTTCACTCATCTGACTCATACTTTCGCAATCTTCACATACTTGTTGAACGGATCCTGGGTTTTTTCTGGTTTGGATCACGTAGTAATGTGGGACCACACTGAAACAATTAATTAAACCTGGTCATGATAAATATTTTAGAGGATAACGCATGTTAGGTCTGGGATAGGTCTGGGATTTTCCCTCATCAGACTCATACTTTCGCACACTTCACATACTCGTTGAACAGATCCTGGGTTATTTTCTGGTTTGGATCACATAGTAATGTGGTACCACACTGAAACAGTCGATTAAATCAGGTTTCGATCAATATTTTTGAGGATAACGCATGTTAGGTCTAGGTTAGGCCTGGTATGTGCCCTCATCAGGGTCATACTTTCGCAGTTTTATCATACATGTTGACGTGATCGAGGGTTTTTTCTGCTTTGGATCACGTAGTAAAGTCGTACCACACTGGAACAGTCCACTAAACCTGGTTTGGATCAATATTTTAGAGGATAACGCATGGCAGGTCTGGGATAGGTCTAGGATTTGCCCTCATCAGACTCATACTTTCGCATTCTTCACATACTTGTTGAACGGATCCTGGGTTTTTTCTGGTTTGGATCACGTAGCAATGTGGTACCACACTGAAACAGACAATTAAACCTGGTCTTGATAAATATTTTAGAGGATAACGCATGTTAGGTATGCGATAGGTCTAGGATTTGCCCCCATCAGACTCATACTTTCGCACACTTCACATACTCGTTGAACAGATCCTGGGTTATTTTCTGGTTTGGATCACGTAGTAATGTGGGACCACACTGAAGCAATCAATTAAACCTGCTCATGATAAATATTTTAGAGGATAACGCATGTTAGGTCTGGGTTAGGTCTAGGATTTGCCCTCGTCAGGCTCATACTTTCGCATATTTCTCATACTTCATGGCTAGATCCTGGGCTATTTCTGGATTGGATCACGTAGTAATGTGGTACCACACTGAAACAGTCAATTAAACCTGGTTTCGATCAATATTTTAGAGAATAATTCTTGTTATGTCTAGGTTAGGTCTGGGATTTGCTCTCATCAGGCTCATTCTTTCGCATATTTCTCATACTTGATGGCTAGATCCTGTGCTATTTCTGGATTGTATCACGTAGTAACGTGGTACCACGCTGAAACAGTCAATTAAACCTGGTCTTGATAAATATTTTAGAGGATAACGCATGTTAGGTCTAGGTTAGCCCTGGGATTTTCACTCATCAGACTCATACTTTCGCATTCTTCACATACTTGTTGAACGGATCGTGGGTTTTTTCTGGTTTGGTTCACGTAGTAATGTGGTACCACACTGAAACATTCAATTAAACCTGGTGTTGATAAATATTTTGGAGGATAACGCATGTTAGGTTTGGGTTAGGTCTAGAATTTGTCATCATCAGGCTCATACATTCGCATATTTCTCATACTTCATGGCTAGATCCTGGGCTGTTTCTGGATTGTATCATGTAGTAATGTGGGACCACACTGAAACAGTCAATTAAACCTGGTTTGGATCAATATTTTAGAGGATAACGCATGTCAGGTCTGGGATAGGTCTGGGATTTGACCTCATCAGGGTCATACTTTCGCAGTTTTAACATGCATGTTGACCTGATCGAGCGTATTTTCTGCTTTGGATCACGTAGTAAAGTGGTACCACACTGAAACAGTCAATTAAACCTGGTCTTGATAAATATTTTAGAGGATAACGCATGTTTGGTCTGGGATAGGTCTGGGATTTGCCCTCATCAGACTCATACTTTCGCATATCTCTCATACTTGTTGAACAGATCCTGGGCTTTTTCTGGTTTGGATCACATAGTAATGTGGTACCACACTGAAACAGTCAATTAAACCTGGTCTTGATAAATATTTTAGAGGATAACGCATGTTAGGTCTGGGATAGGTCTAGGATTTGCCCTCATCAGACTCATACTTTCGCACACTTCACATACTCGTTGAACAGATCCTGGTTTATTTTCTGGTTTGGATCACATAGTAATGTGGTACCACACTGAAACAGTCGATTAAACCATGTTTCGATCAATATTTTTGAGGATAACGCATGTTAGGTCTAGGTTAGTCCTGGGATTTTCACTCATCAGACTCATACCTTCGCATTCTTCACATACTTGTTGCACGGATCCTGGGTTCTTTCTGGTTTGGATCACGTAGTAATGTGGGACCACACTGAAACAATCAATTAAACCTGATCATGATAAATATTTTAGAGGATAACGCATGTTAGGTCTGGGTTAGGTCTAGGATTTGCCCTCGTCAGGCTCATACTTTCGCATATTTCTCATACTTCATGGCTAGATCCTGGGCTATTTCTGGACTGTATCACGTAGTAACGTGGTACCACGCTGAAACAGCCAATTAAACCTGGTCTTGATAAATATTTTAGAGGATAACGCATGTTAGGTCTGGGATAGGTCTCGGATTTGCCCTCATCAGACTCATACCTTCCCACACTTCACATACTCGTTGAACAGATCCTGGGTTATTTTCTGGTTTGGATCACGTAGTAATGTGGTACCACACTGAAACAGTCGATTAAACCCGGTGTCGATCAATATTTTAGAGGATAACGCAAGTTAAGTCTGGGATAGGTCTGGGATTTGAGCTCATCAGACTTATTCTTTCGCATATTTCTCATACTTGATGGCTAGATCCTGGGCTTTTTCTGGATTGCATCACGTAGTACTGAAGTACAACACTGAAACAGTCAATTAAACCTGGTTTCCATCAATATCTTAGAGGACAACGCAAGTTAGGTCTGGGATAGGTCTGGGATTTGCCCTCATCAGGGTCATACTTTCGCAGTTCTAACATACATGTTGACCTGATCGAGTGTTTTTTCTGCTTTGGATCACGTAGTAAAGTGGTACCACACTGAAACAGTCCATTAAACCTGGTTTGGATCAATATTTTAGAGGATAACGCATGTTAGGTCTAGGTTAGGTCTGGGATTTTCACTCATCAGACCCATACTTTCGCATTCTTCAGATACTTGTTGAACGGACCCTGGGTTTTTTCTGGATTGGATCACGTAGCAATGTGGTACCACACTGAAACAGTCATTTAAACCTGGTCTTGATAAATATTTTAGAGGATAACGCATGTTAGGTCTGGGATAGGTCTAGGATTTGCCCTCATCAGGCTCATACTTTCGTGTTTTTCACATACTTGTTGAACAGATCCTGGGCTTTTTCTGGTTTGGATCACGTAGCAATGTGGTACCACACTGAAACAGTCAATTAAACCTGGTCTTGATAAATATTTTAGAGGATAACGCATGTTAGGTCTGTGATAGGTCTGGGATTTGCCCTCATCAGACTCATACTTTCGCACACTTCACATACTCGTTGAACAGATCCTGGGTTATTTTCTGGTTTGGATCACATAGTAATGTGGTACCACACTGAAACTGTCAATTAAACCTGGTCTTGATAAATATTTTAGAGGACAACGCATGTTACGTCTGGGATATGTCTAGGATTTGCCCTCATCAGACTCATACTTTCGCACACTTCACATACTCGTTGAACAGATCCTGGTTTATTTTCTGGTTTGGATCACATAGTAATGTGGTACCACACTGAAACAGTCGATTAAACCATGTTTCGATCAATATTTTTGAGGATAACGCATGTTAGGTCTAGGTTAGTCCTGGGATTTTCACTCATCAGACTCATACCTTCGCATTCTTCACATACTTGTTGGCCTGATCGAGGGTTTTTTCTGCATTGGATCACGTAGTAAAGTGGTACCACACTAAAACAGTCAATTAAACCTGGTTTCGATCAACATTTTAGAGGATAACGAAAGTTATGTCTAGTTTAGGCATGGGATTTGCCCTCATCAGACTCATACTTTCGCATACTTCACATACTTGTTGAACAGATCCTGGGCTTTTTCTGGTTTGGATCACGTAGTAATTTGGTTCCACACTGACACAGACGATTAAACCTGGTTTCGATCAATATTTTTGAGGATAACGCATGTTAGGTCTAGGTTAGGCCGAGGATTTTCACTCATCAGACTCATACTTTCGCATTCTTCATATACTTGTTGAACGGATCCTGGGGTTTTACTGGTTTGGATCACGTAGTAATGTGGTACCACACTGAAACAGTCGATTAAACCCGGTTTCGATCAATATTTTAGAGGATAACGCAAGTTAAGTCTGGGATAGGTCTGGGATTTGAGCTCATCAGACTTATTCTTTCGCATATTTCTCATACTTGATGGCTAGCTCCTGGGCTTTTTCTGGATTGCATCACGTAGTAATGAAGTACAACACTGAAACAGTCAATTAAACCTGGTTTCCATCAATATCTTAGAGGACAACGCAAGTTAGGTCTGGGATAGGTCTGGGATTTGCCCTCATCAGGGTCATACTTTCGCAGTTCTAACATACATGTTGACCTGATCGAGTGTTTTTTCTGCTTTGGATCACGTAGTAAAGTGGTACCACACTGAAACAGTCCATTAAACCTGGTTTGGATCAATATTTTAGAGGATAACGCATGTTAGGTCTAGGTTAGGTCTGGGATTTTCACTCATCAGACCCATACTTTCGCATTCTTCAGATACTTGTTGAACGGACCCTGGGGTTTTTCTGGATTGGATCACGTAGCAATGTGGTACCACACTGAAACTGTCAATTAAACCTGGTCTTGATAAATATTTTAGAGGATAACGCATGTTAGGTCTGGGATAGGTCTAGGATTTGCCCTCATCAGGCTCATACTTTCGTGTTTTTCACATACTTGTTGAACAGATCCTGGGCTTTTTCTGGTTTGGATCACGTAGCAATGTGGTACCACACTGAAACAGTCAATCAAACCTGGTCTTGATAAATATTTTAGAGGATAACGCATGTTAGGTCTGGGATAGGTCTGGGATTTGCCCTCATCAGACTCATACTTTCGCACACTTCACATACTCGTTGAACAGATCCTGGGTTATTTTCTGGTTTGGATCACATAGTAATGTGGTACCACACTGAAACTGTCAATTAAACCTGGTCTTGATAAATATTTTAGAGGATAACGCATGTTAGGTCTGGGATAGGTCTAGGATTTGCCCTCATCAGACTCATACTTTCGCACACTTCACATACTCGTTGAACAGATCCTGGTTTATTTTCTGGTTTGGATCACATAGTAATGTGGTACCACACTGAAACAGTCGATTAAACCATGTTTCGATCAATATTTTTGAGGATAACGCATGTTAGGTCTAGGTTAGTCCTGGGATTTTCACTCATCAGACTCATACCTTCGCATTCTTCACATACTTGTTGCACGGATCCTGGGTTCTTTCTGGTTTGGATCACGTAGTAATGTGGGACCACACTGAAACAATCAATTAAACCTGATCATGATAAATATTTTAGAGGATAACGCATGTTAGGTCTGGGTTAGGTCTAGGATTTGCCCTCGTCAGGCTCATACTTTCGCATATTTCTCATACTTCATGGCTAGATCCTGGGCTATTTCTGGACTGTATCACGTAGTAACGTGGTACCACGCTGAAACAGCCAATTAAACCTGGTCTTGATAAATATTTTAGAGGATAACGCATGTTAGGTCTGGGATAGGTCTCGGATTTGCCCTCATCAGACTCATACCTTCCCACACTTCACATACTCGTTGAACAGATCCTGGGTTATTTTCTGGTTTGGATCACGTAGTAATGTGGTACCACACTGAAACAGTCGATTAAACCCGGTGTCGATCAATATTTTAGAGGATAACGCAAGTTAAGTCTGGGATAGGTCTGGGATTTGAGCTCATCGGGGTCATACTTTCGCATATTTCTCATACTTGATGGCTAGATCCTGGGCTATTTCTGGATTGTATCACGTAGTAACGTGGTACCACGCTGAAACAGTCAATTAAACCTGGTCTTGATAAATATTTTAGAGGATAACGCATGTTAGGTCTGGGATAGGTCTAGGATTTGCCCTCATCAGACTCATACCTTCGCACACTTCACATACTCGTGGAACAGATCCTGGGTTATTTTCTGGTTTGGATCACACAGTAATGTGGTACCACACTGAAACAGTCAATTAAACCTGGTTTTGATCAATATTTTAGAGAATAATTCATGTTAGGTCTAGGTTAGACCTGGGATTTCCACTCATCAGACCCATACTTTCGCATTCTTCACATACTTGTTGAACGGATCCTGGGTTTTTTCTGGATTGGATCACGTAGCAATGTGGTACCACACTGAAACAGTCAATTAAACCTGGTCTTGATAAATATTTTAGAGGATAACGCATGTTAGGTCTGGGATAGGTCTAGGATTCGCCCTCATCAGGCTCATACTTTCGTGTTTTTCACATACTTGTTCAACAGATCCTGGGCTTTTTCTGGTTTGGATCACGTAGCAATGTGGTACCACACTGAAACAGTCAATTAAACCTGGTCTTGATAAATATTTTAGAGGATAACGCATGTTAGGTCTGGGATAGGTCTGGGATTTGCCCTCATCAGACTCATACTTTCGCACACTTCACATACTCGTTGAACAGATCCTGGGTTTTTCTCTGGTTTGGATCACGTAGTAATGCGGTACCACACTGAAACAGTCGATTAAACCTGGTTTCGATCAATATTTTTGAGGATAACGCATGTTAGGTCTAGGTTAGGCCGAGGATTTTCACTCATCAGGCTCATACTTTCGCATTCTTCACATACTTGTTGGCCTGATCGAGGGTTTTTTCTGCATTGGATCACGTAGTAAAGTGGTACCACACTAAAACAGTCAATTAAACCTGGTTTCGATCAACATTTTAGAGGATAACGAAAGTTATGTCTAGTTTAGGCATGGGATTTGCCCTCATCAGACTCATACTTTCGCATACTTCACATACTTGTTGAACAGATCCTGGGCTTTTTCTGGCTTGGATCACGTAGTAATTTGGTTCCACACTGACACAGTCGATTAAACCTGGTTTCGATCAATATTTTTGAGGATAACGCATGTTAGGTCTAGGTTAGGCCGAGGATTTTCACTCATCAGACTCATACTTTCGCATTCTTCACATACTTGTTGAACGGATCCTGGGGTTTTACTGGTTTGGATCACGTAGTAATGTGGTACCACACTGAAACAGTCAATTAAACCTGGTTTCGATCAATATTTTAGAGAATAATCCATGTTAGGTCTAGGTTAGGTCTGGGATTCGCTCTCATCAGGCTCATTCCTTCGCATATTTCTCATACTTGATCGCTAGATCCTGGGGTTTTTCTGGATTGCATCACGTAGTAATGAAGTACAACACTGAAACAGTCAATTAAACCTGGTTTCCATCAATATTTTAGAGGACAACGCATGTTAGGTCTAGGTTAGGCCTGGGATTTGCCCGCATCAGGGTCATACTTTCGCAGTTTTAACATACATGTTGACCTGATCGAGGGTTTTTTCTGCTTTGGATCACGTAGTAAAGTGGTATCACACTGAAGCTGTCCATTAAACCTGGTTTGGATCAATATTTTAGAGGATAATTCATGTTAGGTCTAGGTTAGGCCTGGGATTTGCCCTCATCAGGGTCAAACTTTCGCAGTTCTAACATACATGTTGACCTGATCGAGGGTTTTTTTCTGCTTTGTATCACGTAGTAAAGTGGCACCACACTGAAACAGTCCACTAAACCTGGTTTGGATCAATATTTTAGAGGATAATGCATGTTAGGTCTAGGTTAGCCCTGAGATTTTCGGTCATCAGACTCATACTTTCGCATTCTTCAGATACTTGTTGAACGGATCCTGGGGTTTTACTGGTTTGGTTCACGTAGTAATGTGGTACCACACTGAAACAGTCCATTAAACCTGGTTTCGCTCAATATTTTAGAAGACAACGCATGTTAGGTCTAGGTTAGGCCTGGGATTTGCCCTCATCAGGGTCATACTTTCGCAGTTTTAACATACATGTTGACCTGATCGAGGGTTTTTTCTGCTTTGGGTCACGTAGTAAAGTGGTATCATACTGAAGCTGTCCATTAAACCTGGTTTGGATCAATATTTTTGAGGATAACGCATGTTAGGTCTAGGTTAGGCCTGGGATTTTCACTCATCAGACTCATACTTTCGCATTCTTCACATACTTGTTGAACGGATCTTGGGTTTTTTCTGGTGTGGATCACGTAGTTATGTGGTACCACACTGAAACAGTCAATTAAACCTGGTCTTGATAAATATTTTAGAGGATAACGCATGTTAGGTCTGGGTTAGGTCTAGGATTTGCCCCCATCAGACTCATACTTTCGCGTATTTCACATACTTGTTGAACAGATCCTGGGGTTTTACTGGATTGGATCACGTAGTAATGTGGTGCCACACTGAAACTGTCCATTAAACCTGGTTTCGATCAATATTTTTGAGGATAACGCATGTTAGGTCTAGGTTAGGCCGAGGATTTTCACTCATCAGACTCATACTTTCGCATTCTTCACATACTTGTTGAACGGATCCTGGGGTTTTACTGGAGTGGATCACGTAGTAATGTGGTGCCACACTGAAACAGTCAATTAAACCTGGTTTCGATCAATATTTTAGAGAATAATTCATGTTAGGTCTAGGTTAGGTCTGGGATTTGCACTCATCAGACTCATTCTTTCGCATATTTCTCATACTTGATGGCTAGATCCTGGGCTTTTTCTGGATAGCATCACGTAGTAATGAAGTACAACGCTGAAACAGTCAATTAAACCAAGTTTCCATCAATATTTTAGAGGACAACGCATGTTAGGTCTAGGTTAGGCCTGGGATTTGCCCTCATCAGGGTCATACTTTCGCAGTTTTAACATACATGTTGACCTGATCGAGGGTTTTTTCTGCTTTGGATCACGTAGTAAAGTGGTACCACACTGAAACAGTCCATTAAACCTGGTTTGGATCAATATTTTAGAGGATAACGCATGTTAGGTCTAGGTTAGGTCTGGGATTTTCACTCATCAGACCCATACTTTCGCATTCTTCAGATACTTGTTGAACGGACCCTGGGGTTTTTCTGGATTGGATCACGTAGCAATGTGGTACCACACTGAAACTGTCAATTAAACCTGGTCTTGATAAATATTTTAGAGGATAACGCATGTTAGGTCTGGGATAGGTCTAGGATTTGCCCTCATCAGGCTCATACTTTCGTGTTTTTCACATACTTGTTGAACAGATCCTGGGCTTTTTCTGGTTTGGATCACGTAGCAATGTGGTACCACACTGAAACAGTCAATCAAACCTGGTCTTGATAAATATTTTAGAGGATAACGCATGTTAGGTCTGGGATAGGTCTGGGATTTGCCCTCATCAGACTCATACTTTCGCACACTTCACATACTCGTTGAACAGATCCTGGGTTATTTTCTGGTTTGGATCACATAGTAATGTGGTACCACACTGAAACTGTCAATTAAACCTGGTCTTGATAAATATTTTAGAGGATAACGCATGTTAGGTCTGGGATAGGTCTAGGATTTGCCCTCATCAGACTCATACTTTCGCACACTTCACATACTCGTTGAACAGATCCTGGTTTATTTTCTGGTTTGGATCACATAGTAATGTGGTACCACACTGAAACAGTCGATTAAACCATGTTTCGATCAATATTTTTGAGGATAACGCATGTTAGGTCTAGGTTAGTCCTGGGATTTTCACTCATCAGACTCATACCTTCGCATTCTTCACATACTTGTTGCACGGATCCTGGGTTCTTTCTGGTTTGGATCACATAGTAATGTGGTACCACACTGAAACAGTCGATTATACCAGGTTTCGATCAATATTTTTGAGGATAACGCATGTTAGGTATAGGTTAGGCCTGGAATTTTCACTCATCAGACTCATACTTTCGCATTCTTCACATACTTGTTGAACGGATCCTGGGTTTTTTCTGGTTTGGATCACGTAGTAATGTGGGACCACACTGAAACAAATAATTAAACCTGGTCTTGATAAATATTTTAGAGGATAACGCATGTTAGGTCTGGGTTAGGTCTAGGATTTGCTCTCATCAGGCTCATACTTCCGCATATTTCTCATACTTCATGGCTAGATCCTGGGCTATTGCTGGATTGTGTCACGTAGTAATGTGGTACCACGCTGAAACAGTCAATTAAACCTGGTTTCGATCAATATTTTAGAGGATAACGCAAGTTAGGTCTGGGATAGGTCTGGGATTTGCCCTCATCAGACTCAAACTTTCGCACACTTCACATACTCGTTGAACAGATCCTGGGTTATTTTCTGGTTTGGATCACATAGTAATGTGGTACCACACTGAAACAGTCGATTATACCAGGTTTCGATCAATATTTTTGAGGATAACGCATGTTAGGTATAGGTTAGGCCTGGGATTTTCACTCATCAGACTCATACTTTCGCATTCTTCACATACTTGTTGAACGGATCCTGGGTTTTTTCTGGTATGGATCACGTAGTAATGTGGTACCACACTGAAACATTCAGTTAAACCTGGTATTGATAAATATTTTTGAGGATGACGCATGTTAGGTCTGGGTTTGGTCTAGGATTTGCCCTCATCAGGCTCATACTTTCGCATATTTCTTAGACTTCATGGATAGATCCTGGGCTATTTTCTGGTTTGGATCACATAGTAATCTGGTACCACACTGAAACAGTCAATTAAACCTGGTTTCGATCAATATTTTAGAGGATAACGCATGTTAGGTCTGGGTTAGGTCTAGGATTTGCTCTCGTCGGGCTCATACTTTCGCATATTTCTCATACTTGATGGCTAGATCCTGGGCTATTTCTGGATTGTATCACGTAGTAACGTGGTACCACGCTGAAACAGTCAATTAAACCTGGTCTTGATAAATATTTTAGAGGATAACGCATGTTAGGTCTGGGATAGGTCTAGGATTTGCCCTCATCAGACTCATACCTTCGCACACTTCACATACTCGTGGAACAGATCCTGGGTTATTTTCTGGTTTGGATCACACAGTAATGTGGTACCACACTGAAACAGTCAATTAAACCTGGTTTTGATCAATATTTTAGAGAATAATTCATGTTAGGTCTAGGTTAGACCTGGGATTTCCACTCATCAGACCCATACTTTCGCATTCTTCACATACTTGTTGAACGGATCCTGGGTTTTTTCTGGATTGGATCACGTAGCAATGTGGTACCACACTGAAACAGTCAATTAAACCTGGTCTTGATAAATATTTTAGAGGATAACGCATGTTAGGTCTGGGATAGGTCTAGGATTCGCCCTCATCAGGCTCATACTTTCGTGTTTTTCACATACTTGTTCAACAGATCCTGGGCTTTTTCTGGTTTGGATCACGTAGCAATGTGGTACCACACTGAAACAGTCAATTAAACCTGGTCTTGATAAATATTTTAGAGGATAACGCATGTTAGGTCTGGGATAGGTCTGGGATTTGCCCTCATCAGACTCATACTTTCGCACACTTCACATACTCGTTGAACAGATCCTGGGTTTTTCTCTGGTTTGGATCACGTAGTAATGCGGTACCACACTGAAACAGTCGATTAAACCTGGTTTCGATCAATATTTTTGAGGATAACGCATGTTAGGTCTAGGTTAGGCCGAGGATTTTCACTCATCAGGCTCATACTTTCGCATTCTTCACATACTTGTTGGCCTGATCGAGGGTTTTTTCTGCATTGGATCACGTAGTAAAGTGGTACCACACTAAAACAGTCAATTAAACCTGGTTTCGATCAACATTTTAGAGGATAACGAAAGTTATGTCTAGTTTAGGCATGGGATTTGCCCTCATCAGACTCATACTTTCGCATACTTCACATACTTGTTGAACAGATCCTGGGCTTTTTCTGGCTTGGATCACGTAGTAATTTGGTTCCACACTGACACAGTCGATTAAACCTGGTTTCGATCAATATTTTTGAGGATAACGCATGTTAGGTCTAGGTTAGGCCGAGGATTTTCACTCATCAGACTCATACTTTCGCATTCTTCACATACTTGTTGAACGGATCCTGGGGTTTTACTGGTTTGGATCACGTAGTAATGTGGTACCACACTGAAACAGTCAATTAAACCTGGTTTCGATCAATATTTTAGAGAATAATCCATGTTAGGTCTAGGTTAGGTCTGGGATTCGCTCTCATCAGGCTCATTCCTTCGCATATTTCTCATACTTGATCGCTAGATCCTGGGGTTTTTCTGGATTGCATCACGTAGTAATGAAGTACAACACTGAAACAGTCAATTAAACCTGGTTTCCATCAATATTTTAGAGGACAACGCATGTTAGGTCTAGGTTAGGCCTGGGATTTGCCCGCATCAGGGTCATACTTTCGCAGTTTTAACATACATGTTGACCTGATCGAGGGTTTTTTCTGCTTTGGATCACGTAGTAAAGTGGTATCACACTGAAGCTGTCCATTAAACCTGGTTTGGATCAATATTTTAGAGGATAATTCATGTTAGGTCTAGGTTAGGCCTGGGATTTGCCCTCATCAGGGTCAAACTTTCGCAGTTCTAACATACATGTTGACCTGATCGAGGGTTTTTTTCTGCTTTGTATCACGTAGTAAAGTGGCACCACACTGAAACAGTCCACTAAACCTGGTTTGGATCAATATTTTAGAGGATAATGCATGTTAGGTCTAGGTTAGCCCTGAGATTTTCGGTCATCAGACTCATACTTTCGCATTCTTCAGATACTTGTTGAACGGATCCTGGGGTTTTACTGGTTTGGTTCACGTAGTAATGTGGTACCACACTGAAACAGTCCATTAAACCTGGTTTCGCTCAATATTTTAGAAGACAACGCATGTTAGGTCTAGGTTAGGCCTGGGATTTGCCCTCATCAGGGTCATACTTTCGCAGTTTTAACATACATGTTGACCTGATCGAGGGTTTTTTCTGCTTTGGGTCACGTAGTAAAGTGGTATCATACTGAAGCTGTCCATTAAACCTGGTTTGGATCAATATTTTTGAGGATAACGCATGTTAGGTCTAGGTTAGGCCTGGGATTTTCACTCATCAGACTCATACTTTCGCATTCTTCACATACTTGTTGAACGGATCTTGGGTTTTTTCTGGTGTGGATCACGTAGTTATGTGGTACCACACTGAAACAGTCAATTAAACCTGGTCTTGATAAATATTTTAGAGGATAACGCATGTTAGGTCTGGGTTAGGTCTAGGATTTGCCCCCATCAGACTCATACTTTCGCGTATTTCACATACTTGTTGAACAGATCCTGGGGTTTTACTGGATTGGATCACGTAGTAATGTGGTGCCACACTGAAACTGTCCATTAAACCTGGTTTCGATCAATATTTTTGAGGATAACGCATGTTAGGTCTAGGTTAGGCCGAGGATTTTCACTCATCAGACTCATACTTTCGCATTCTTCACATACTTGTTGAACGGATCCTGGGGTTTTACTGGAGTGGATCACGTAGTAATGTGGTGCCACACTGAAACAGTCAATTAAACCTGGTTTCGATCAATATTTTAGAGAATAATTCATGTTAGGTCTAGGTTAGGTCTGGGATTTGCACTCATCAGACTCATTCTTTCGCATATTTCTCATACTTGATGGCTAGATCCTGGGCTTTTTCTGGATAGCATCACGTAGTAATGAAGTACAACGCTGAAACAGTCAATTAAACCAAGTTTCCATCAATATTTTAGAGGACAACGCATGTTAGGTCTAGGTTAGGCCTGGGATTTGCCCTCATCAGGGTCATACTTTCGCAGTTTTAACATACATGTTGACCTGATCGAGGGTTTTTTCTGCTTTGGATCACGTAGTAAAGTGGTATCACACTGAAGCTGTCCATTAAACCTGGTGTGGATCAATATTTTAGAGGATAACGCATGTTAGGTTTGGGTGAGGTCTAGGATTTGCCCTCGTCAGGCTCATACTTTCGCATATTTCTCATACTTCATGGCTAGATCCTGGGCTGTTTCAGGGTTGTATCGCGTAGTAACGTGGTACCACGCTGAAACAGTCAATTAAACCAGGTTTCGATCAATACTTTAGAGGATAACGCAAGTTAGGTCTGGGATAGGTCTGGGATTCGCCCTCATCAGGCTCATACTTTCGCGATTTTCACATACTTGTTGAACTGATCCTGGGTTTTTTCTGGTTTGGTTCACGTAGTAATGTGGTACCACACTGAAACAGTCCATTAAACCTGGTTTCGCTCAATATTTTAGAAGATAACGCATGTTAGGTCTAGGTTAGGCCTGCGATTTGCCCTCATCAGGGTCATACTTTCGCAGTTTTAACATGCATGTTGACATGATCGAGGGTTTTTTCTACTTTGGAGCACGTAGTAAAGTGGTACCACACTAAAACAGTCAATTAAACCTGGTTTCGATCAATATCTTAGAGGATAACGCATGTTAGGTGTAGATTAGGCCTGGGATTTGCACTCATCAGACTCATTCTTTCGCATCTTTCTCATACTTGATGGCTAGATGCTGGGCTTTTTCTGGATAGCATCACGTAGTGATGAAGTACAACACTGAAACAGTCAATTAAACCAAGTTTCCATCAATATTTTAGAGGACAACGCATGTTAGGTCTAGGTTAGGCCTGGGATTTGCCCTCATCAGGGTCATACTTTCGCAGTTTTAACATACATGTTGACCTGATCGAGGGTTTTTTCTGGTGTAGATCACGTAGTAATGTGGTACCACACTGAAACAATCAATTAAACCTGGTCTTGATAAACATTTTAGAGGATAACGCATGTTAGGTCTGGGTTAGGTCTAGGATTTGCCCTCATCAGGCTCATACTTTCGCATATTTCTCATACTTCATGGCTGGATCCTGGGCTATTACTAGATTGGATCACGTAGTAATGTGGTACCACACTGAAACAGTCAATTAAACCTGGTTTCGATCAATATTTCAGAGAATAATTCATGTTAGGTCTGGGTTAGGTCTGGGATTTGCTCTCATCAGGCTCATTCTTTCGCATATTTCTCATACTTGATGGCTAGATCCGGGGTTTTTTCTGGATTGCGTCACGTAGTAATGAAGTACAACACTGAACCAGTCAATTAAACCTGGTTTCGATCAATATTTTAGAGAATAATTCATGTTAGGTCTAGGTTAGGCCTGGGATTTGCCCTCATCAGGGTCATACTTTCGCAGTTCTAACATACATGTTGACCTGATCGAGTGTTTTTTCTGCTTTGGATCACGTAGTAAAGTGGTACCACACTGAAACAGTCCATTAAACCTGGTTTGGATCAATATTTTAGAGGATAACGCATGTTAGGTCTAGGTTAGGTCTGGGATTTTCACTCATCAGACCCATACTTTCGCATTCTTCAGATACTTGTTGAACGGACCCTGGGTTTTTTCTGGATTGGATCACGTAGCAATGTGGTACCACACTGAAACAGTCAATTAAACCTGGTCTTGATAAATATTTTAGAGGATAACGCATGTTAGGTATGGGATAGGCCTAGGATTTGCCCTCATCAGGCTCATACTTTCGTGTTTTTCACATACTTGTTGAACAGATCCTGGGCTTTTTCTGGTTTGGATCACGTAGCAATGTGGTACCACACTGAAACAGTCAATTAAAGCTGGTCTTGATAAATATTTTAGAGGATAACGCATGTTAGGTCTGGGATAGGTCTGGGATTTGCCCTCATCAGACTCATACTTTCGCACACTTCACATACTCGTTGAACAGATCCTGGGTTATTTTCTGGTTTGGATCACATAGTAATGTGGTACCACACTGAAACAGTCAATTAAACCTGGTCTTGATAAATATTTTAGAGGATAACGCATGTTAGGTCTGGGATAGGTCTAGGATTTGCCCTCATCAGACTCATACTTTCGCACACTTCACATACTCGTTGAACAGATCCTGGTCTATTTTCTGGTTTGGATCACATAGTAATGTGGTACCACACTGGAACAGTCGATTAAACCATGTTTCGATCAATATTTTTGAGGATTACGCATGTTAGGTCTAGGTTAGTCCTGGGATTTTCACTCATCAGACTCATACTTTCGCATTCTTCACATACTTGTTGCACGGATCCTGGGTTCTTTCTGGTTTGGATCACGTAGTAATGTGGGACCACACTGAAACAATCAATTAAACCTGATCATGATAAATATTTTAGAGGATAACGCATGTTAGGTCTGGGTTAGGTCTAGGATTTGCCCCCGTCAGGCTCATACTTTCGCATATTTCTCATACTTCATGGCTAGATCCTGGGCTATTTCTGGACTGTATCACGTAGTAACGTGGTACCACGCTGAAACAGTCAATTAAACCTGGTCTTGATAAATATTTTAGAGGATAACGCATGTTAGGTCTGGGATAGGTCTCGGATTTGCCCTCATCAGACTCATACCTTCGCACACTTCACATACTCGTTGAACAGATCCTGGGTTATTTTCTGGTTTGGATCACGTAGTAATGTGGTACCACACTGAAACAGTCGATTAGACCCGGGGTCGATCAATATTTTAGAGGATAACGCAAGTCAAGTCTGGGATAGGTCTGGGATTTGTGCTCATCAGGGTCATACTTTCGCATATTTCTCATACTTGATGGCTAGATCCTGGGCTATTTCTGGATTGTATCACGTAGTAACGTGGTACCACGCTGAAACAGTCAATTAAACCTGGTCTTGATAAATATTTTAGAGGATAACGCATGTTAGGTCTGGGATAGGTCTAGGATTTGCCCTCATCAGACTCATACCTTCGCACACTTCACATACTCGTGGAACAGATCCTGGGTTATTTTCTGGTTTGGATCACATAGTAATGTGGTACCATACTGAAACAGTCGATTAAACCTGGTTTCGATCAATATTTTTGAGGATAACGCATGTTAGGTCTGGGTTAGGCCGAGGATTTTCACTCATCAGGCTCATACTTTCGCATTCTTCACATACTTGTTGAACGGATCCTGGGTTTTTTCTGGATTGGATCACGTAGTAATGTGGGACCACACTGAAACAATCAATTAAACCTGATCATGATAAATATTTTAGAGGATAACGCATGTTAGGTCTGGGTTAGGTCTAGGATTTGCCCTCGTCAGGCTCATACTTTCGCATATTTCTCATACTTCATGGCTAGATCCTGGGCTATTTCTGGACTGTATCACGTAGTAACGTGGTACCACGCTGAAACAGTCAATTAAACCTGGTCTTGATCAATATTTTAGAGAATAATTCATGTTAGGTCTAGGTTAGACCTGGGATTTTCACTCATCAGACCCATACTTTCGCGTTTTTCACATACTTGTGGAACTGATCCTGGGTTTCTTCTGGTTTGGTTCACGTAGTAATGTGGTACCACACTGAAACAGTCCATTAAACCTGGTTTCGATCAATATTTTAGAGAATAATTCATGTTAGGTCTAGGTTAGGCCTGGGATTTGCCCTCATCAGGGTCAAACTTTCGCAGTTCTAACATACATGTTGACCTGATCGAGGGTTTTTTCTGCTTTGTATCACGTAGTAAAGTGGTACCACACTGAAACAGTCCACTAAACCTGGTTTGGATCAATATTTTAGAGGATAATGCATGTTAGGTCTAGGTTAGCCCTGAGATTTTTGGTCATCAGACTCATACTTTCGCATTCTTCAGATACTTGTTGAACGGATCCTGGGGTTTTACTGGTTTGGTTCACGTAGTAATGTGGTACCACACTGAAACAGTCCATTAAACCTGGTTTCGCTCAATATTTTAGAAGACAACGCATGTTAGGTCTAGGTTAGGCCTGGGATTTGCCCTCATCAGGGTCATACTTTCGCAGTTTTAACATACATGTTGACCTGATCGAGGGTTTTTTCTGCTTTGGGTCACGTAGTAAAGTGGTATCATACTGAAGCTGTCCATTAAACCTGGTTTCGATCAATATTTTAGAGAATAATTCATGTTAGGTCTAGGTTAGGTCTGGGATTTTCACTCATCAGACTCATTCTTTCGCATATTTCTCATACTTGATGGCTAGATCCTGGGCTTTTTCTGGATAGCATCACGTAGTAATGAAGTACCACACTGAAACAGTCAATTAAACCAAGTTTCCATCAATATTTTAGAGGACAACGCATGTTAGGTCTAGGTTAGGCCTGGGATTTTCACTCATCAGACTCATACTTTCGCATTCTTCACATACTTGTTGAACGGATCTTGGGTTTTTTCTGGTGTGGATCACGTAGTCATGTGGTACCACACTGAAACAGTCAATTAAACCTGGTCTTGATAAATATTTTAGAGGATAACGCATGTTAGGTCTGGGTTAGGTCTAGGATTTGCCCCCATCAGACTCATACTTTCGCACACTTCACATACTCGTTGAACAGATCCTGGGGTTTTCCTGGATTGGATCACGTAGTAATGTGGTGCCACACTGAAACTGTCCATTAAACCTGGTTTCGATCAATATTTTTGAGGATAACGCATGTTAGGTCTAGGTTTGGCCGAGGATTTTCACTCATCAGACTCATACTTTCGCATTCTTCACATACTTGTTGAACGGATCCTGGGGTTTTACTGGATTGGATCACGTAGTAATGTGGTGCCACACTGAAACAGTCAATTAAACCTGGTTTCGATCAATATTTTAGAGAATAATTCATGTTAGGTCTAGGTTAGGTCTGGGATTTGCACTCATCAGACTCATTCTTTCGCATATTTCTCATACTTCATGGCTAGATCCTGGGCTGTTTCAGGGTTGTATCACGTAGTAACGTGGTACCACGCTGAAACAGTCAATTAAACCTGGTTTCGATCAATATTTTAGAGGATAACGCAAGTTAGGTCTGGGATAGGTCTGGGATTCGCCCTCATCAGGCTCATACTTTCGCGTTTTTCACATACTTGTTGAACTGATCCTGGGTTTTTTCTGGTTTGGTTCACGTAGTAATGTGGTACCACACTGAAACAGTCCATTAAACCTGGTTTCGCTCAATATTATAGAAGATAACGCATGTTAGGTCTAGGTTAGGCCTGCGATTTGCCCTCATCAGGGTCATACTTTCGCAGTTTTAACATGCATGTTGACATGATCGAGGGTTTTTTCTGCTTTGGAGCACGTAGTAAAGTGGTACCACACTAAAACAGTCAATTAAACCTGGTTTCGATCAATACTTTAGAGGATAACGCAAGTTAGGTCTGGGATAGGTCTAGGATTTGCCCTCATCAGGCTCATTCTTTCGCATATTTCTCATAGTTGATGGCTAGATCCTGGGCTTTCTCTGGATTGCATCACGTAGTATTGTGGTACCACACTGAAACACTCGATTAAACCAGGTCTTGATAAATATTTTAGAGGATAACGCACGTTAGGTCTGGGCTAGGTCTAGGATTTGCTCTCGTCAGGCTCATACTTTCGCATATTTCTCATACCTCATGGCTAGATCCTGGGCTATTTCTGGATTGGATCACGTAGTAATGTGGTACCACACTGAAACAGTCAATTAAACCTGGTTTCGATCAATATCTTAGAGGATAACGCTAGTTAGGTCTGGGATAGGTCTAGGATATTCCCTCATCAGGCTCATTCTTTCGCATATTTCTCATACTTGATGGCTAGATCCTGGGCTTTTTCTGGATTGCATCACGTAGTATTGTGGTACCACACTGAAACACTCGATTAAACCAGGTCTTGATAAATATTTTAGAGGATAAAGCACGATAGGTCTGGGCTAGGTCTAGGATTTGCTCTCGTCAGGCTCATACTTTCGCATATTTCTCATACCTCATGGCTAGATCCTGGGCTATTTCTGGATTGGATCACGTAGTAATGTGGTACCACACTGAAACAGTCAATTAAACCTGGTTTCGATCAATATCTTAGAGGATAACGCTAGTTAGGTCTGGGATAGGTCTGGGATTTGCCCTCATCAGGCTCATACTTTCGCGTATTTCACATACTTGTTGAACAGATCCTGGGTTTTTTTCTGGTTTGGATCACGTAGTAGTGTGGTACCACACTGAAACTGTCCATTAAACCTGATTTCGATCAATATTTTTGAGGATAACGCATGTTAGGTCTAGGTTAGGCCGAGGATTTTCACTCATCAGACTCATACTTTCGCATTCTTCACATACTTGTTGAACGGATCCTGGGGTTTTACTGGTTTGGATCACGTAGTAATGTGGTACCACACTGAAACAGACAATTAAACCTGGTTTCGATCAATATTTTTGAGGATAACGCATGTTTGGTCTAGGTTAGGCCTGAGATTTTCACTCATCAGACTCATTCTTTCGCATTCTTCACATACTTGTTGAACAGATCCTGGGTTTTTTCTGGTTTGGATCACGTAGTAATGTGGGACCACACTGAAACAATCAATTAAACCTGGTCTTGATAAATATTTTAGAGGATAACGCATGTTAGGTCTGGGTTAGGTCTAGGATTTGCTCTCGTTAGGCTCATACTTTCGCATATTTCTCATACCTCATGGCTAGATCCTGGGCTATTTCTTGATTGTATCACGTAGTAATGTGGTACCACACTGAAACATTCAGTTAAACCTGGTCTTGATAAATATTTTTGAGGATAACGCATGTTAGGTCTGGGTTAGGTCTAGGATTTGCCCTCATCAGGCTCATACTTTCGCATATTTCTTATACTTCATGGATAGATCCTGGGCTATTTTCTGGTTTGGATCACATAGTAATGTGGTACCACACTGAAACAGTCAATTAAACCTGGTTTCGATCAATATTTTAGAGGATAACGCATGTTAGGCCTGGGTTAGGTCTAGGATTTGCTCTCGTCAGGCTCATACTTTCGCATTGTTCACATACTTGTTGAACGGATCCTGGGGTTTTACTGGATTGGATCACGTAGTAATGTGGTGCCACACTGAAACAGTCAATTGAACCTGGTTTCGATCAATATTTTAGAGAATAGTTCATGTTAGGTCTAGGTTAGGTCTGGGATTTGCACTCATCAGACTCATTCTTTCGCATATTTCTCATACTTGATGGCTAGATGCTGGGCTTTTTCTGGATAGCATCACGTAGTAATGAAGTACAACACTGAAACAGTCAATTAAACCAAGTTTCCATCAATATTTTAGAGGACAACGCATGTTAGGTCTAGGTTAGGCCTGGGATTTGCCCTCATCAGGGTCATACTTTCGCAGTTTTAACATACATGTTGACCTGATCGAGGGTTTTTTCTGCTTTGGATCACGTAGTAAAGTGGTATCACACTGAAGCTGTCCATTAAACCTGGTTTGGATCAATATTTTAGAGGATAACGCATGTTAGGTTTGGGTTAGGTCTAGGATTTGCCCCCGTCAGGCTCATACTTTCGCATATTTCTCATACTTCATGGCTAGATCCTTGGCTGTTTCAGGATTGTATCACGTAGTAACGTGGTACCACGCTGAAACAGTCAATTAAACCTGGTTTCGATCAATATTTTAGAGGATAACGCAAGTTAGGTCTGGGATAGGTCTGGGATTCGCCCTCATCAGGCTCATACTTTCGCGTTATTCACATACTTGTTGAACTGGTCCTGGGTTTTTTCTGGTTTGGTTCACGTAGTAAAGTGGTACCACACTGAAACAGTCCATTAAACCTGGTTTCGCTCAATATTTTAGAAGATAACGCATGTTAGGTCTAGGTTAGGCCTGTGATTTGCCCGCATCAGGGTCATACTTTCGCAGTTTTAACATGCATGTTGACCTGATCGAGGGTTTTTTCTGCTTTGGAGCACGCAGTAAAGTGGTACCACACTAAAACAGTCAATTAAACCTGGTTTCGATCAATATTTTAGGGGACAACGCAAGTTATGTCTGGGATAGGTCTAGGATTTGCCCTCATCAGGCTCATTCTTTCGCATATTTCTCATAGTTGATGGCTAGATCCTGGGCTTTCTCTGGATTGCATCACGTAGTATTGTGGTACCACAATGAAACAGTCGATTAAACCAGGTTTCGATCAATATTTTTGAGGACAACGCATGTTAGGTCTACGCTAGGCCTGGGATTTTCACTCATCAGACTCATACTTTCGCATTCTTCACATACTTGTTGAACGGATCTTGGGTTTTTTCTGGTGTGGATCACGTAGTAATGTGGTACCACACTGAAACAATCAATTAAACCTGGTCTTGATAAACATTTTAGAGGATAACGCATGTTAGGTCTGGGTTAGGTCTAGGATTTGCCCTCATCAGGCTCATTCTTTCGCATATTTCTCATACTTGATGGCTAGATCCGGGGTTTTTTCTGGATTGCGTCACGTAGTAATGAAGTACAACACTGAAACAGTCAATTAAACCTGGTTTCGATCAATATTTTAGAGAATAATTCATGTTAGGTCTAGGTTAGGCCTGGGATTTGCCCTCATCAGGGTCATACTTTCGCAGTTCTAACATACATGTTGACCTGATCGAGGGTTTTTTCTGCTTTGTGTCACGTAGTAAAGTGGTACCACACTGAAACAGTCCACTAAACCTGGTTTGGATCAATATTTTAGAGGATAATGCATGTTAGGTCTAGGTTAGCCCTGAGATTTTCGCTCATCAGACTCATGCTTTCGCATTCTTCAGATACTTGTTGACCGGATCCTGGGTTTTTTCTGGTATGGTTCACGTAGTAATGTGGTACCACACTGAAACAATCAATTAAACCGGGTCTTGATAAATATTTTAGATGATAACGCATGTTTGGTCTGGGTTAGGTCTAGGATTTGCCCTCATCAGGCTCATACTTTCGCATATTTCTCATACTTCATGGCTAGATCCTGGGCTATTTCTGGATTGAATCACGTAGTAATGTGGTACCACACTGGAACAGTCAATTAAACCTGGTTTCGATCAATATTTCAGAGGACAATGCAAGTTAGGTCTGGGTTAGGTCTGGGATTTGCCCACATCAGGGGCATACTTTCGCATTTTTCACATACTTGTTGAACAGATCCTGGGTTTTTTCTGGGTTGGATCGCGCAGTAATGTTGTACCACACTGAAACAGCCCACTGAACCTGGTTTCGATCAATATTTTAGAGGATAACGAAAGTTATGTCTAGGTTAGCCCTGAGATTTTCGCTCATCAGACTCATGCTTTCGCATTCTTCACATACTTGTTGAACGGATCCTGGGTTTTTTCTGGTTTGGATCACGTAGTAATGTGGGACCACACTGAAACAATCAATTAAACCTGGTCTTGATAAATATTTTAGAGGATAACGCATGTTAGGTCTGGGTTAGGTCTAGGATTTGCTCTCGTTAGGCTCATACTTTCGCATATTTCTCATACCTCATGGCTAGATCCTGGGCTATTTCTTGATTGTATCACGTAGTAATGTGGTACCACACTGAAACATTCAGTTAAACCTGGTCTTGATAAATATTTTTGAGGATAACGCATGTTAGGTCTGGGTTAGGTCTAGGATTTGCCCTCATCAGGCTCATACTTTCGCATATTTCTTATACTTCATGGATAGATCCTGGGCTATTTTCTGGTTTGGATCACATAGTAATGTGGTACCACACTGAAACAGTCAATTAAACCAGGTTTCGATCAATATTTTAGAGGATAACGCATGTTAGGCCTGGGTTAGGTCTAGGATTTGCTCTCGTCAGGCTCATACTTTCGCATATTTCTCATACCTCATGGCTAGATCCTGGGCTATTTCTGGATTGTATCACGTAGCAATGTGGTACCACACTGAAACAGTCAATTAAACCTGGTTTCGATCAATATTTTAGAGGATCACGCATGTTAGGTCTAGATTAGGCTTGGGATTTTCACTCATCAGACTCATTCTTTCGCATTCTTTCACATACTTGTTGAACGGATCCTGGGTTTTTTTCTGGTTTGGATCACGTAGTAGTGTGGTACCACACTGAAACTGTCCATTAAACCTGGTTTCGATCAATATTTTTGAGGATAACGCATGTTAGGTCTAGGTTAGGCCGAGGATTTTCACTCATCAGACTCATACTTTCGCATTCTTCACATACTTGTTGAACGGATCCTGGGGTTTTACTGGATTGGATCACGTAGTAATGTGGTGCCACACTGAAACAGTCAATTGAACCTGGTTTCGATCAATATTTTAGAGAATAGTTCATGTTAGGTCTAGGTTAGGTCTGGGATTTGCACTCATCAGACTCATTCTATCGCATATTTCTCATACTTGATGGCTAGATTCTGGGCTTTTTCTGGATAGCATCACGTAGTAATGAAGTACAACACTGAAACAGTCAATTAAACCAAGTTTCCATCAATATTTTAGAGGACAACGCATGTTAGGTCTAGGTTAGGCCTGGCATTTGCCCTCATCAGGGTCATACTTTCGCAGTTTTAACATACATGTTGACCTGATCGAGGGTTTTTTCTGCTTTGGATCACGTAGTAAAGTGGTATCACACTGAAGCTGTCCATTAAACCTGGTTTGGATCAATATTTTAGAGGGTAACGCATGTTAGGTTTGGGTTAGGTCTAGGATTTGCCCCCGTCAGGCTCATACTTTCGCATATTTCTCATACTTCATGGCTAGATCCTGGGCTGTTTCAGGATTGTATCACGTAGTAACGTGGTACCACGCTGAAACTGTCAATTAAACCTGGTTTCGATCAATATTTTAGAGGATAACGCAAGTTAGGTCTGGGATAGGTCTGGGATTCGCCCTCATCCGGCTCATACTTTCGCGTTTTTCACATACTTGTTGAACTGGTCCTGGGTTTTTTCTGGTTTGGTTCACGTAGTAAAGTGGTACCACACTGAAACAGTCCATTAAACCTGGTTTCGCTCAATATTTTAGAAGATAACGCATGTTAGGTCTAGGTTAGGCCTGTGATTTGCCCGCATCAGGGTCATACTTTCGCAGTTTTAACATGCATGTTGACCTGATCGAGGGTTTTTTCTGCTTTGGAGCACGCAGTAAAGTGGTACCACACTAAAACAGTCAATTAAACCTGGTTTCGATCAATATTTTAGGGGACAACGCAAGTTATGTCTGGGATAGGTCTAGGATTTGCCCTCATCAGGCTCATTCTTTCGCATATTTCTCATAGTTGATGGCTAGATCCTGGGCTTTCTCTGGATTGCATCACGTAGTATTGTGGTACCACAATGAAACAGTCGATTAAACCAGGTTTCGATCAATATTTTTGAGGATAACGCATGTTAGGTCTACGCTAGGCCTGGGATTTTCACTCATCAGACTCATACTTTCGCATTCTTCACATACTTGTTGAACGGATCTTGGGTTTTTTCTGGTGTGGATCACGTAGTAATGTGGTACCACACTGAAACAATCAATTAAACCTGGTCTTGATAAACATTTTAGAGGATAACGCATGTTAGGTCTGGGTTAGGTCTAGGATTTGCCCTCATCAGGCTCATACTTTCGCATATTTCTCATACTTCATGGCTGGATCCTGGGCTATTACTGGATTGGATCACGTAGTAATGTGGTACCACACTGAAACAGTCAATTAAACCTGGTTTCGATCAATATTTCAGAGAATAATTCATGTTAGGTCTGGGTTAGGTCTGGGATTTGCACTCATCAGGCTCATTCTTTCGCATATTTCTCATACTTGATGGCTAGATCCGGGGTTTTTTCTGGATTGCGTCACGTAGTAATGAAGTACAACACTGAAACAGTCAATTAAACCTGGTTTCGATCAATATTTTAGAGAATAATTCATGTTAGGTCTAGGTTAGGCCTGGGATTTGCCCTCATCAGGGTCATACTTTCGCAGTTCTAACATACATGTTGACCTGGTCGAGGGTTTTTTCTGCTTTGTGTCACGTAGTAAAGTGGTACCACACTGAAACAGTCCACTAAACCTGGTTTGGATCAATATTTTAGAGGATAATGCATGTTAGGTCTAGGTTAGCCCTGAGATTTTCGCTCATCAGACTCATACTTTCGCATTCTTCAGATACTTGTTGACCGGATCCTGGGTTTTTTCTGGTATGGTTCACGTAGTAATGTGGTACCACACTGAAACAATCAATTAAACCGGGTCTTGATAAATATTTTAGATGATAACGCATGTTTGGTCTGGGATAGGTCTAGGATTTGCCCTCATCAGGCTCATACTTTCGCATATTTCTCATACTTCATGGCTAGATCCTGGGCTATTTCTGGCTTGAATCACGTAGTAATGTGGTACCACACTGGAACAGTCAATTAAACCTGGTTTCGATCAATATTTCAGAGGACAATGCAAGTTAGGTCTGGGTTAGGTCTGGGATTTGCCCACATCAGGGTCATACTTTCGCATTTTTCACATACTTGTTGAACATATCCTGGGTTTGTTCTGGTTTGGATCGCGCAGTAATGTTGTACCACACTGATACAGCCCACTGAACCTGGTTTCGATCAATATTTTAGAGGATAACGAAAGTTATGTCTAGGTTAGGCCTGGGATTTGCCCTCATCAGACTCATGCTTTCGCATTTTTCACATACTTGTTGAACAGATCCTGGGTTTTTTCTGGTATGGATCACGTAGTAATGTGGTACCACGCTGAAACATTCAGTTAAACCTGGTCTTGATAAATATTTTTGAGGATAACGCATGTTAGGTCTGGGTTAGGTCTAGGATTTGCTCTCATCAGGCTCATTCTTTCGCATTCTTCACATACTTGTTGAACGGATCCTGGGGTTTTACTGGATTGGATCACGTAGTAATGTGGTATCACACTGAAACAGTCAATTAAACCTGGTTTCGATCAATATTTTAGAGAATAATTCATGTTAGGTCTAGGTTAGGTCTGGGATTTGCTCTCATCAGGCTCATTCTTTCGCATATTTCTCATACTTGATGGCTAGATCCTGGGCTTTTTCTGGATTGCATCACGTAGTAATGAAGTACAACACTGAAACAGTCAATTAAACCTGGTTTCGATCAATATTTTAGAGGATAACGCATGTTAGGTCTGGGTAAGGTCTAGGATTTGCTCTCGTCAGGCTCATACTTTCGCATATTTCTCATACCTCATGGCTAGATCCTGGGCTATTTCCGGATTGTATCACGTAGTAATGTGGCACCACACTGAAACGGTCAATTAAACCTGGTTTCGATCGATATTTTACAGGATAACGCATGTTAGGTCTAGGTTAGGCCTGGGATTTTCAACCATCAGACTCATTCTTTCGCATTCTTCACATACTTGTTGAACGGATCCTCGGTTTTTTCTGGTTTGGATCACGTAGTAATGTGGGACCACACTGAAACAATCAATTAAACCTGGTCTTGATAAATATTTTAGAGGATAACGCATGTTAGGTCTGGGTTAGGTCTAGGATTTGCTCTCGTCAGGCTCATACTTTCGCATATTTCTCATACCTCATGGCTAGATCCTGGGCTATTTCTGGATTGTATCACATAGTAATGTGGTACCACACTGAAACAGTCAATTAAACCTGGATTCGATCAATATTTTAGAGGAAAACGCAAGTTAGGTCTGGGATCGGTCTGGGATTTGCCCTCATCAGGCTCATACTTTCGCGTTTTTCACATACTGGTTGAACAGATCCTGGGTTTTTTTCTGGTTTGGATCACGTAGTAGTGTGGTACCACACTGAAACTGTCCATTAAACCTGGTTTCGATCATTATCTTTGAGGATAACGCATGTTAGGTCTAGGTTAGGCCGAGGATTTTCACTCATCAGACTCATACTTTCGCATTCTTCACATACTTGTTGAACGGATCCTGGGGTTTTACTGGATTGGATCACGTAGTAATGTGGTGCCACACTGAAACAGTCAATTAAACCTGGTTTCGATCAATATTTTAGAGAATAATTCATGTTAGGTCTAGGTTAGGTCTGGGATTTGCACTCATCAGACTCATTCTTTCGCATATTTCTCATACTTGGTGGCTAGATCCTGGGCTTTTTTTGGATAGCATCACGTAGTAATGAAGTACAACACTGAAACAGTCAATTAAACCTGGTTTCCATCAATATCTTAGAGGACAACGCAAGTTAGGTTTGGGTTAGGTCTAGGATTTGCCCTCGTCAGGCTCATACTTTCGCATATTTCTCATACTTCATAGCTAGATCCTGGGTTGTTTCAGGATTGTATCACGTAGTAACGTGGTACCACGCTGAAACAGTCAAATAAACCTGGTTTCGATCAATATTTTAGAGGATAACGCAAGTTAGGTCTGGGATAGGTCTGGGATTCGCCCTCATCAGGCTCATACTTTCGCGTTTTTCACATACTTGTTGAACGGATCCTGGGCTTTTTTTGGATAGCATCACGCAGTAATGAAGTACCACACTGAAACAGTCAATTAAACCTGGATTCGATCAATATTTTAGAGGAAAACGCAAGTTAGGTCTGGGATAGGTCTATGATTTGCCCTCATCAGGCTCATTCTTTCGCATATTTCTCATACTTCATGGCTAGATCCTGGGCTTTTTCTGGATTGCATCACGTAGTATTGTGGTACCACACTGAAACAGTCGATTAAACCAGGTTTCGATCAATATTTTTGAGGATAACGCAAGTTAGGTCTGGGATCGGTCTGGGATTTGCCCTCATCAGGCTCATACTTCCGCGTTTTTCACATACTGGTTGAACAGATCCTGGGTTTTTTTCTGGTTTGGTTCACGTAGTAATGTGGTACCACACTCAAACAGTCCATTAAACCTCGTTTCGATCAATATTTTAGAGGATAACGCAAGTTAGGTCTGGGATAGGTCTATGATTTGCCCTCATCAGGCTCATTCTTTCGCATATTTCTCATACTTCATGGCTAGATCCTGGGCTTTTTCTGGATTGCATCACGTAGCATTGTGGTACCACACTGAAACAGTCGATTAAACCAGGTTTCGATCAATATTTTTGAGGATAACGCAAGTTAGGTCTACGGTAGGCCTGGGATTTTCACTCATCAGACTCACACTTTCGCATTCTTCACATTCTTGTTGAACGGATCTTGGGTTTTTTCTGGTGTGGATCACGTAGTAATGTGGTACCACACTGAAACAATCAATTAAACCTGGTCTTGATAAACATTTTAGAGGATAACGCATGTTAGGTCTGGGTTAGGTCTAGGATTTGCCCTCATCAGGCTCATACTTTCGCATATTTCTCATACTTCATGGCTGGATCCTGGGCTATTACTGGATTGGATCACGTAGTAATGTGGTACCACACTGAAACAGTCAATTAAACATGGTTTCGATCAATATTTCAGAGAATAATTCATGTTAGGTCTGGGTTAGGTCTGGGATTTGCTCTCATCAGGCTCATTCTTTCGCATATTTCTCATACTTGATGGCTAGATCCGGGGTTTTTTCTGGATTGCGTCACGTAGTAATGAAGTACAACACTGAAACAGTCAATTAAACCTGGTTTCGATCAATATTTTAGAGAATAATTCATGTTAGGTCTAGGTTAGGCCTGGGATTTGCCCTCATCAGGGTCATACTTTCGCAGTTCTAACATACATGTTGACCTGATCGAGGGTTTTTTCTGCTTTGTATCACGTAGTAAAGTGGTACCACACTGAAACAGTCCACTAAGCCTGGTTTGGATCAATATTTTAGAGGATAATGCATGTTAGGTCTAGGTTAGCCCTGAGATTTTCGCTCATCAGACTCATACTATCGCATTCTTCAGATACTTGTTGACCGGATCCTGGGGTTTTTCTGGTATGGTTCACGTAGTAATGTGGTACCACACTGAAACAATCAATTAAATCAGGTCTTGATAAATATTTTAGATGATAACGCATGTTAGGTCTGGGTTAGGTCTAGGATTTGCCCTCATCAGGCTCATACTTCACGCATATTTCTCATACTTCATGGCTAGAACCTGGGCTATTTCTGGATTGGATCACGTAGTAATGTGGTACCACACTGGAACAGTCAAGTAAACCTGGTTTCGATCAATATTTCAGAGGACAATGCAAGTTAGGTCTGGGTTAGGTCTGGGATTTGCCCACATCAGGGTCATACTTTCGCATTTTTCACATACTTGTTGAACAGATCCTGGGTTTTTTCTGGATTGGATCGCGCAGTAATGTGGTACCACACTGAAACAGCCCACTGAACCAGGTTTCGATCAATATTTTAGAGGATAACGAAAGTTATGTCTAGGTTAGGCCTGGGATTTGCCCTCATCAGACTCATGCTTTCGCATTTTTCACATACTTGTTGAACAGATCCTGGGTTTTTTCTGGTATGGATCACGTAGTAATGTGGTACCACACTGAAACATTCAATTAAACCTGGTTTCGATCAATATTTCAGAGAATAATTCATGTTAGGTCTGGGTTAGGTCTGGGATTTGCACTCATCAGGCTCATTCTTTCGCATATTTCTCATACTTGATGGCTAGATCCGGGGTTTTTTCTGGATTGCGTCACGTAGTAATGAAGTACAACACTGAAACAGTCAATTAAACCTGGTTTCGATCAATATTTTAGAGAATAATTCATGTTAGGTCTAGGTTAGGCCTGGGATTTGCCCTCATCAGGGTCATACTTTCGCAGTTCTAACATACATGTTGACCTGGTCGAGGGTTTTTTCTGCTTTGTGTCACGTAGTAAAGTGGTACCACACTGAAACAGTCCACTAAGCCTGGTTTGGATCAATATTTTAGAGGATAATGCATGTTAGGTCTAGGTTAGCCCTGAGATTTTCGCTCATCAGACTCATACTATCGCATTCTTCAGATACTTGTTGACCGGATCCTGGGGTTTTTCTGGTATGGTTCACGTAGTAATGTGGTACCACACTGAAACAATCAATTAAATCAGGTCTTGATAAATATTTTAGAGGATAACGCATGTTAGGTCTGGGTAAGGTCTAGGATTTGCTCTCGTCAGGCTCATACTTTCGCATATTTCTCATACCTCATGGCTAGATCCTGGGCTATTTCCGGATTGTATCACGTAGTAATGTGGCACCACACTGAAACGGTCAATTAAACCTGGTTTCGATCGATATTTTACAGGATAACGCATGTTAGGTCTAGGTTAGGCCTGGGATTTTCAACCATCAGACTCATTCTTTCGCATTCTTCACATACTTGTTGAACGGATCCTCGGTTTTTTCTGGTTTGGATCACGTAGTAATGTGGGACCACACTGAAACAATCAATTAAACCTGGTCTTGATAAATATTTTAGAGGATAACGCATGTTAGGTCTGGGTTAGGTCTAGGATTTGCTCTCGTCAGGCTCATACTTTCGCATATTTCTCATACCTCATGGCTAGATCCTGGGCTATTTCTGGATTGTATCACATAGTAATGTGGTACCACACTGAAACAGTCAATTAAACCTGGATTCGATCAATATTTTAGAGGAAAACGCAAGTTAGGTCTGGGATCGGTCTGGGATTTGCCCTCATCAGGCTCATACTTTCGCGTTTTTCACATACTGGTTGAACAGATCCTGGGTTTTTTTCTGGTTTGGATCACGTAGTAGTGTGGTACCACACTGAAACTGTCCATTAAACCTGGTTTCGATCATTATCTTTGAGGATAACGCATGTTAGGTCTAGGTTAGGCCGAGGATTTTCACTCATCAGACTCATACTTTCGCATTCTTCACATACTTGTTGAACGGATCCTGGGGTTTTACTGGATTGGATCACGTAGTAATGTGGTGCCACACTGAAACAGTCAATTAAACCTGGTTTCGATCAATATTTTAGAGAATAATTCATGTTAGGTCTAGGTTAGGTCTGGGATTTGCACTCATCAGACTCATTCTTTCGCATATTTCTCATACTTGGTGGCTAGATCCTGGGCTTTTTTTGGATAGCATCACGTAGTAATGAAGTACAACACTGAAACAGTCAATTAAACCTGGTTTCCATCAATATCTTAGAGGACAACGCAAGTTAGGTTTGGGTTAGGTCTAGGATTTGCCCTCGTCAGGCTCATACTTTCGCATATTTCCCATACTTCATAGCTAGATCCTGGGTTGTTTCAGGATTGTATCACGTAGTAACGTGGTACCACGCTGAAACAGTCAAATAAACCTGGTTTCGATCAATATTTTAGAGGATAACGCAAGTTAGGTCTGGGATAGGTCTGGGATTCGCCCTCATCAGGCTCATACTTTCGCGTTTTTCACATACTTGTTGAACGGATCCTGGGCTTTTTTTGGATAGCATCACGCAGTAATGAAGTACCACACTGAAACAGTCAATTAAACCTGGATTCGATCAATATTTTAGAGGAAAACGCAAGTTAGGTCTGGGATAGGTCTATGATTTGCCCTCATCAGGCTCATTCTTTCGCATATTTCTCATACTTCATGGCTAGATCCTGGGCTTTTTCTGGATTGCATCACGTAGTATTGTGGTACCACACTGAAACAGTCGATTAAACCAGGTTTCGATCAATATTTTTGAGGATAACGCAAGTTAGGTCTGGGATCGGTCTGGGATTTGCCCTCATCAGGCTCATACTTCCGCGTTTTTCACATACTGGTTGAACAGATCCTGGGTTTTTTTCTGGTTTGGTTCACGTAGTAATGTGGTACCACACTCAAACAGTCCATTAAACCTGGTTTCGATCAATATTTTAGAGGATAACGCAAGTTAGGTCTGGGATAGGTCTATGATTTGCCCTCATCAGGCTCATTCTTTCGCATATTTCTCATACTTCATGGCTAGATCCTGGGCTTTTTCTGGATTGCATCACGTAGTATTGTGGTACCACACTGAAACAGTCGATTAAACCAGGTTTCGATCAATATTTTTGAGGATAACGCAAGTTAGGTCTACGGTAGGCCTGGGATTTTCACTCATCAGACTCACACTTTCGCATTCTTCACATTCTTGTTGAACGGATCTTGGGTTTTTTCTGGTGTGGATCACGTAGTAATGTGGTACCACACTGAAACAATCAATTAAACCTGGTCTTGATAAACATTTTAGAGGATAACGCATGTTAGGTCTGGGTTAGGTCTAGGATTTGCCCTCATCAGGCTCATACTTTCGCATATTTCTCATACTTCATGGCTGGATCCTGGGCTATTACTGGATTGGATCACGTAGTAATGTGGTACCACACTGAAACAGTCAATTAAACATGGTTTCGATCAATATTTCAGAGAATAATTCATGTTAGGTCTGGGTTAGGTCTGGGATTTGCTCTCATCAGGCTCATTCTTTCGCATATTTCTCATACTTGATGGCTAGATCCGGGGTTTTTTCTGGATTGCGTCACGTAGTAATGAAGTACAACACTGAAACAGTCAATTAAACCTGGTTTCGATCAATATTTTAGAGAATAATTCATGTTAGGTCTAGGTTAGGCCTGGGATTTGCCCTCATCAGGGTCATACTTTCGCAGTTCTAACATACATGTTGACCTGATCGAGGGTTTTTTCTGCTTTGTATCACGTAGTAAAGTGGTACCACACTGAAACAGTCCACTAAGCCTGGTTTGGATCAATATTTTAGAGGATAATGCATGTTAGGTCTAGGTTAGCCCTGAGATTTTCGCTCATCAGACTCATACTATCGCATTCTTCAGATACTTGTTGACCGGATCCTGGGGTTTTTCTGGTATGGTTCACGTAGTAATGTGGTACCACACTGAAACAATCAATTAAATCAGGTCTTGATAAATATTTTAGATGATAACGCATGTTAGGTCTGGGTTAGGTCTAGGATTTGCCCTCATCAGGCTCATACTTCACGCATATTTCTCATACTTCATGGCTAGAACCTGGGCTATTTCTGGATTGGATCACGTAGTAATGTGGTACCACACTGGAACAGTCAAGTAAACCTGGTTTCGATCAATATTTCAGAGGACAATGCAAGTTAGGTCTGGGTTAGGTCTGGGATTTGCCCACATCAGGGTCATACTTTCGCATTTTTCACATACTTGTTGAACAGATCCTGGGTTTTTTCTGGATTGGATCGCGCAGTAATGTGGTACCACACTGAAACAGCCCACTGAACCAGGTTTCGATCAATATTTTAGAGGATAACGAAAGTTATGTCTAGGTTAGGCCTGGGATTTGCCCTCATCAGACTCATGCTTTCGCATTTTTCACATACTTGTTGAACAGATCCTGGGTTTTTTCTGGTATGGATCACGTAGTAATGTGGTACCACACTGAAACATTCAATTAAACCTGGTTTCGATCAATATTTCAGAGAATAATTCATGTTAGGTCTGGGTTAGGTCTGGGATTTGCACTCATCAGGCTCATTCTTTCGCATATTTCTCATACTTGATGGCTAGATCCGGGGTTTTTTCTGGATTGCGTCACGTAGTAATGAAGTACAACACTGAAACAGTCAATTAAACCTGGTTTCGATCAATATTTTAGAGAATAATTCATGTTAGGTCTAGGTTAGGCCTGGGATTTGCCCTCATCAGGGTCATACTTTCGCAGTTCTAACATACATGTTGACCTGGTCGAGGGTTTTTTCTGCTTTGTGTCACGTAGTAAAGTGGTACCACACTGAAACAGTCCACTAAACCTGGTTTGGATCAATATTTTAGAGGATAATGCATGTTAGGTCTAGGTTAGCCCTGAGATTTTCGCTCATCAGACTCATACTTTCGCATTCTTCAGATACTTGTTGACCGGATCCTGGGTTTTTTCTGGTATGGTTCACGTAGTAATGTGGTACCACGCTGAAACAATCAATTAAACCGGGTCTTGATAAATATTTTAGATGATAACGCATGTTTGGTCTGGGTTAGGTCTAGGATTTGCCCTCATCAGGCTCATACTTTCGCATATTTCTCATACTTCATGGCTAGATCCTGGGCTATTTCTGGATTGAATCACGTAGTAATGTGGTACCACACTGGAACAGTCAATTAAACCTGGTTTCGATCAATATTTCAGAGGACAATGCAAGTTAGGTCTGGGTTAGGTCTGGGATTTGCCCACATCAGGGTCATACTTTCGCATTTTTCACATACTTGTTGAACAGATCCCGGGTTTTTTCTGGTTTGGATCGCGCAGTAATGTTGTACCACACTGAAACAGCCCACTGAACCTGGTTTCGATCAATATTTTAGAGGATAACGAAAGTTATGTCTAGGTTAGGCCTGGGATTTGCCCTCATCAGACTCATGCTTTCGCATTTTTCACATACTTGTTGAACAGATCCTGGGTTTTTTCTGGTATGGATCACGTAGTAATGTGGTACCACACTGAAACATTCAGTTAAACCTGGTCTTGATAAATATTTTTGAGGATAACGCATGTTAGGTCTGGGTTAGGTCTAGGATTTGCCCTCATCAGGCTCATACTTTCGCATATTTCTCATACCTCATGGCTAAATCCTGGGCTATTTCTGGATTGGATCACGTAGTAATGTGGTACCACACTGAAACAGTCAATTAAACCTGGTTTCGATCAATATTTTAGAGGATAACGCAAGTTAGGTCTGGGATCGGTCTAGGATTTGCCCTCGTCAGGCTCATACTTTCGCATATTTCTCATACTTCATGGCTAGATCCTGGGTTGTTTCAGGATTGTATCACGTAGTAACGTGGTACCACGCTGAAACAGTCAAATAAACCTGGTTTCGATCAATATTTTGGAGGATAACGCAAGTTAGGTCTGGGATAGGTCTGGGATTCGCGCTCATCAGGCTCATACTTTCGCGTTTTTCACATACTTGTTGAACGGATCCTGGGCTTTTTTTGGATAGCATCACGTAGTAATGAAGTACCACACTGAAACAGTCAATTAAACCTGGATTCGATCAATATTTTAGAGGAAAACGCAAGTTAGGTCTGGGATCGGTCTGGGATTTGCCCCCATCAGGATCATACTTTCGCGTTTTTCACATACTGGTTGAACAGAAACTGGCCTTTTTTTGGATATCATCACGTAGTAATGAAGTACCACACTGAAACAGTCAATTAAACCTGGATTCGATCAATATTTTAGAGGAAAACACAAGTTAGGTCTGGGATCGGTCTGGGATTTGCCCTCATCAGGCTCATACTTCCGCGTTTCTCACATACTGGTTGAACAGATCCTGGGTTTTTTTCTGGTTTGGTTCACGTAGTAATGTGGTACCACACTCAAACAGTCCATTAAACCTGGTTTCGATCAATATTTTAGAGGATAACGCAAGTTAGGTCTGGGATAGGTCTATGATTTGCCCTCATCAGGCTCATTCTTTCGCATATTTCTCATACTTCATGGCTAGATCCTGGGCTTTTTCTGGATTGCATCACGTAGTATTGTGGTACCACACTGAAACAGTCGATTAAACCAGGTTTCGATCAATATTTTTGAGGATACCGCAAGTTAGGTCTACGCTAGGCCTGGGATTTTCACTCATCAGACTCACACTTTCGCATTCTTCACATTCTTGTTGAACGGATCTTGGGTTTTTTCTGGTGTGGATCACGTAGTAATGTGGTACCACACTGAAACAATCAATTAAACCTGGTCTTGATAAACATTTTAGAGGATAACGCATGTTAGGTCTGGGTTAGGTCTAGGATTTGCCCTCATCAGGCTCATACTTTCGCATATTTCTCATACTTCATGGCTGGATCCTGGGCTATTACTGGATTGGATCACGTAGTAATGTGGTACCACACTGAAACAGTCAATTAAACATGGTTTCGATCAATATTTCAGAGAATAATTCATGTTAGGTCTGGGTTAGGTCTGGGATTTGCTCTCATCAGGCTCATTCTTTCGCATATTTCTCATACTTGATGGCTAGATCCGGGGTTTTTTCTGGATTGCGTCACGTAGTAATGAATTACAACACTGAAACAGTCAATTAAACCTGGTTTCGATCAATATTTTAGAGAATAATTCATGTTAGGTCTAGGTTAGGCCTGGGATTTGCCCTCATCAGGGTCATACTTTCGCAGTTCTAACATACATGTTGACCTGGTCGAGGGTTTTTTCTGCTTTGTATCACGTAGTAAAGTGGTACCACACTGAAACAGTCCACTAAGCCTGGTTTGGATCAATATTTTAGAGGATAATGCATGTTAGGTCTAGGTTAGCCCTGAGATTTTCGCTCATCAGACTCATCCTTTCGCATTCTTCAGATACTTGTTGACCGGATCCTGGGTTTTTTCTGGTATGGTTCACGTAGTAATGTGGTACCACACTGAAACAATCAATTAAACCGGGTCTTGATAAATATTTTAGATGATAACGCATGTTTGGTCTGGGTTAGGTCTAGGATTTGCCCTCATCAGGCTCATACTTTCGCATATTACTCATACTTCATGGCTAGATCCTGGGCTATTTCTGGATTGAATCACGTAGTAATGTGGTACCACACTGGAACAGTCAATTAAACCTGGTTTCGATCAATATTTCAGAGGACAATGCAAGTTAGGTCTGGGTTAGGTCTGGGATTTGCCCACATCAGGGTCATACTTTCGCATTTTTCACATACTTGTTGAACAGATCCTGGGTTTTTTCTGGTTTGGATCGCGCAGTAATGTTGTACCACACTGAAACAGCCCACTGAACCTGGTTTCGATCAATATTTTAGAGGATAACGAAAGTTATGTCTAGGTTAGGCCTGGGATTTGCCCTCATCAGACTCATGCTTTCGCATTTTTCACATACTTGTTGAACAGATCCTGGGTTTTTTCTGGTATGGATCACGTAGCAATGTGGTACCACACTGAAACATTCAGTTAAACCTGGTCTTGATAAATATTTTTGAGGATAACGCATGTTAGGTCTGGGTTAGGTCTAGGATTTGCCCTCATCAGGCTCATACTTTCGCATATTTCTCATACCTCATGGCTAAATCCTGGGCTATTTCTGGATTGGATCACGTAGTAATGTGGTACCACACTGAAACAGTCAATTAAACCTGGTTTCGATCAATATTTTAGAGGATAACGCAAGTTAGGTCTGGGATCGGTCTGGGATTTGCCCTCATCAGGCTCATACATTCGCGTTTTTCACATACTGGTTGAATAGATCCTGGGTTTTTTTCTGGTTTGGATCAGGTAGTAGTGTGGTACCACACTGAAACTGTCCATTAAACCTGGTTTCGATCATTATCTTTGAGGATAACGCATGTTAGGTCTAGGTTAGGCCGAGGATTTTCACTCATCAGACGCATACTTTCGCATTCTTCACATACTTGTTGAACGGATCCTGGGGTTTTACTGGATTGGATCACGTAGTAATGTGGTACCACACTGAAACAGTCAATTAAACCTGGTTTCGATCAATATTTTAGAGAATAATTCATGTTAGGTCTAGGTTAGGTCTGGGATTTGCTCTCATCAGGCTCATTCTTTCGCATATTTCTCATACTTGATGGCTAGATCCTGGGCTTTTTCTGGATTGCATCACGTAGTAATGAAGTACAACACTGAAACAGTCAATTAAACCTGGTTTCGATCAATATTTTAGAGGATAACGCATGTTAGGTCTGGGTTAGGTCTAGGATTTGCTCTCGTCAGGCTCATACTTTCGCATATTTCTCATACCTCATGGCTAGATCCTGGGCTATTTCCGGATTGTATCACGTAGTAATGTGGCACCACACTGAAACAGTCAATTAAACCTGGTTTCGATCGATATTTTAGAGGATAACGCATGTTAGGTCTAGGTTAGGCCTGGGATTTTCAATCATCAGACTCATTCTTTCGCATTCTTCACATACTTGTTGAACGGATCCTCGGTTTTTTCTGGTTTGGATCACGTAGTAATGTGGGACCACACTGAAACAATCAATTAAACCTGGTCTTGATAAATATTTTAGAGGATAACGCATGTTAGGTCTGGGTTAGGTCTAGGATTTGCTCTCGTCAGGCTCATACTTTCGCATATTTCTCATACCTCATGGCTAGATCCTGGGCTATTTCTGGATTGTATCACGTAGTAATGTGGTACCACACTGAAACAGTCAATTAAACCTGGATTCGATCAATATTTTAGAGGAAAACGCAAGTTAGGTCTGGGATCGGTCTGGGATTTGCCCTCATCAGGCTCATACTTTCGCGTTTTTCACTTACTGGTTGAACAGATCCTGGGTTTTTTTCTGGTTTGGATCACGTAGTAGTGTGGTACCACACTGAAACTGTCCATTAAACCTGGTTTCGATCATTATCTTTGTGGATAACGCATGTTAGGTCTAGGTTAGGCCGAGGATTTTCACTTATCAGACTCATACTTTCGCATTCTTCACATACTTGTTGAACGGATCCTGGGGTTTTACTGGATTGGATCACGTAGTAATGTGGTGCCACACTGAAACAGTCAATTAAACCTGGTTTCGATCAATATTTTAGAGAATAATTCATGTTAGGTCTAGGTTAGGTCTGGGATTTGCACTCATCAGACTCATTCTTTCGCATATTTCTCATACTTGGTGGCTAGATCCTGGGCTTTTTTTGGATAGCATCACGTAGTAATGAAGTACAACACTGAAACAGTCAATTAAACCTGGTTTCCATCAATATCTTAGAGGACAACGCAAGTTAGGTTTGGGTTAGGTCTAGGATTTGCCCTCGTCAGGCTCATACTTTCGCATATTTCTCATACTTCATGGCTAGATCCTGGGTTGTTTCAGGATTGTATCACGTAGTAACGTGGTACCACGCTGAAACAGTCAAATAAACCTGGTTTCGATCAATATTTTAGAGAATAACGCAAGTTAGGTCTGGGATAGGTCTGGGATTCGCCCTCATCAGACTCATACTTTCGCATTCTTCACATACTTGTTGAACGGATCCTGGGGTTTTACTGGATTGGATCACGTAGTAATGTGGTGCCACACTGAAACAGTCAATTAAACCTGGTTTCGATCAATATTTTAGAGAATAATTCATGTTAGGTCTAGGTTAGGTCTGGGATTTGCACTCATCAGACTCATTCTTTCGCATATTTCTCATACTTGGTGGCTAGATCCTGGGCTTTTTTTGGATAGCATCACGTAGTAATGAAGTACAACACTGAAACAGTCAATTAAACCTGGTTTCCATCAATATCTTAGAGGACAACGCAAGTTAGGTTTGGGTTAGGTCTAGGATTTGCCCTCGTCAGGCTCATACTTTCGCATATTTCTCATACTTCATGGCTAGATCCTGGGTTGTTTCAGGATTGTATCACGTAGTAACGTGGTACCACGCTGAAACAGTCAAATAAACCTGGTTTCGATCAATATTTTAGAGGATAACGCAAGTTAGGTCTGGGATAGGTCTGGGATTCGCCCTCATCAGGCTCATACTTTCGCGTTTTTCACATACTTGTTGAACGGATCCTGGGCTTTTTTTGGATAGCATCACGTAGTAATGAAGTACCACACTGAAACAGTCAATTAAACCTGGATTCGATCAATATTTTAGAGGAAAACGCAAGTTAGGTCTGGGATCGGTCTGGGATTTGCCCTCATCAGAATCATACTTTCGCGTTTTTCACATACTGGTTGAACAGAACCTGGGCTTTTTTTGGATATCATCACGTAGTAATGAAGTACCACACTGAAACAGTCAATTAAACCTGGATTCGATCAATATTTTAGAGGAAAACGCAAGTTAGGTCTGGGATCGGTCTGGGATTTGCCCTCATCAGGCTCATACTTCCGCGTTTTTCACATACTGGTTGAACAGATCCTGGGTTTTTTTCTGGTTTGGTTCACGTAGTAATGTGGTACCACACTCAAACAGTCCATTAAACCTGGTTTCGATCAATATTTTAGAGGATAACGCAAGTTAGGTCTGGGATAGGTCTATGATTTGCCCTCATCAGGCTCATTCTTTCGCATATTTCTCATACTTCATGGCTAGATTCTGGGCTTTTTCTGCTTTGTATCACGTAGTAAAGTGGTACCACACCGAAACAGTCCACTAAGCCTGGTTTGGATCAATATTTTAGAGGATAATGCATGTTAGGTCTAGGTTAGCCCTGAGATTTTCGCTCATCAGACTCATACTATCGCATTCTTCAGATACTTGTTGACCGGATCCTGGGGTTTTTCTGGTATGGTTCACGTAGTAATGTGGTACCACACTGAAACAATCAATTAAATCAGGTCTTGATAAATATTTTAGATGATAACGCATGTTAGGTCTGGGTTAGGTCTAGGATTTGCCCTCATCAGGCTCATACTTCACGCATATTTCTCATACTTCATGGCTAGATCCTGGGCTATTTCTGGATTGGATCACGTAGTAATGTGGTACCACACTGGAACAGTCAAGTAAACCTGGTTTCGATCAATATTTCAGAGGACAATGCAAGTTAGGTCTGGGTTAGGTCTGGGATTTGCCCACATCAGGGTCATACTTTCGCATTTTTCACATACTTGTTGAACAGATCCTGGGTTTTTTCTGGATTGGATCGCGCAGTAATGTGGTACCACACTGAAACAGCCCACTGAACCAGGTTTCGATCAATATTTTAGAGGATAACGAAAGTTATGTCTAGGTTAGGCCTGGGATTTGCCCTCATCAGACTCATGCTTTCGCATTTTTCACATACTTGTTGAACAGATCCTGGGTTTTTTCTGGTATGGATCACGTAGTAATGTGGTACCACACTGAAACATTCAATTAAACCTGGTTTCGATCAATATTTCAGAGAATAATTCATGTTAGGTCTGGGTTAGGTCTGGGATTTGCTCTCATCAGGCTCATTCTTTCGCATATTTCTCATACTTGATGGCTAGATCCGGGGTTTTTTCTGGATTGCGTCACGTAGTAATGAAGTACAACACTGAAACAGTCAATTAAACCTGGTTTCGATCAATATTTTAGAGAATAATTCATGTTAGGTCTAGGTTAGGCCTGGGATTTGCCCTCATCAGGGTCATACTTTCGCAGTTCTAATATACATGTTGACCTGGTCGAGGGTTTTTTCTGCTTTGTGTCACGTAGTAAAGTGGTACCACACTGAAACAGTCCACTAAACCTGGTTTGGATCAATATTTTAGAGGATAATGCATGTTAGGTCTAGGTTAGCCCTGAGATTTTCGCTCATCAGACTCATACTTTCGCATTCTTCAGATACTTGTTGACCGGATCCTGGGTTTTTTCTGGTATGGTTCACGTAGTAATGTGGTACCACACTGAAACAATCAATTAAACCGGGTCTTGATAAATATTTTAGATGATAACGCATGTTTGGTCTGGGTTAGGTCTAGGATTTGCCCTCATCAGGCTCATACTTTCGCATATTTCTCATACTTCATGGCTAGATCCTGGGCTATTTCTGGATTGAATCACGTAGTAATGTGGTACCACACTGGAACAGTCAATTAAACCTGGTTTCGATCAATATTTCAGAGGACAATGCAAGTTAGGTCTGGGTTAGGTCTGGGATTTGCCCACATCAGGGTCATACTTTCGCATTTTTCACATACTTGTTGAACAGATCCCGGGTTTTTTCTGGTTTGGATCGCGCAGTAATGTTGTACCACACTGAAACAGCCCACTGAACCTGGTTTCGATCAATATTTTAGAGGATAACGAAAGTTATGTCTAGGTTAGGCCTGGGATTTGCCCTCATCAGACTCATGCTTTCGCATTTTTCACATACTTGTTGAACAGATCCTGGGTTTTTTCTGGTATGGATCACGTAGTAATGTGGTACCACACTGAAACATTCAGTTAAACCTGGTCTTGATAAATATTTTTGAGGATAACGCATGTTAGGTCTGGGTTAGGTCTAGGATTTGCCCTCATCAGGCTCATACTTTCGCATATTTCTCATACCTCATGGCTAAATCCTGGGCTATTTCTGGATTGGATCACGTAGTAATGTGGTACCACACTGAAACAGTCAATTAAACCTGGTTTCGATCAATATTTTAGAGGATAACGCAAGTTAGGTCTGGGATCGGTCTGAGATTTGCCCTCATCAGGCTCATACATTCGCGTTTTTCACATACTGGTTGAACAGATCCTGGGTTTTTTTCTGGTTTGGATCACGTAGTAGTGTGGTACCACACTGAAACTGTCCATTAAACCTGGTTTCGATCATTATCTTTGAGGATAACGCATGTTAGGTCTAGGTTAGGCCGAGGATTTTCACTCATCAGACTCATACTTTCGCATTCTTCACATACTTGTTGAACGGATCCTGGGGTTTTACTGGATTGGATCACGTAGTAATGTGGTACCACACTGAAACAGTCAATTAAACCTGGTTTCGATCAATATTTTAGAGAATAATTCATGTTAGGTCTAGGTTAGGTCTGGGATTTGCTCTCATCAGGCTCATTCTTTCGCATATTTCTCATACTTGATGGCTAGATCCTGGGCTTTTTCTGGACTGCATCACGTAGTAATGAAGTACAACACTGAAACAGTCAATTAAACCTGGTTTCGATCAATATTTTAGAGGATAACGCATGTTAGGTCTGGGTTAGGTCTAGGATTTGCTCTCGTCAGGCTCATACTTTCGCATATTTCTCATACCTCATGGCTAGATCCTGGGCTATTACCGGATTGTATCACGTAGTAATGTGGCACCACACTGAAACAGTCAATTAAACCTGGTTTCGATCGATATTTTAGAGGATAACGCATGTTAGGTCTAGGTTAGGCCTGGGATTTTCAATCATCAGACTCATTCTTTCGCATTCTTCACATACTTGTTGAACGGATCCTCGGTTTTTTCTGGTTTGGATCACGTAGTAATGTGGGACCACACTGAAACAATCAATTAAACCTGGTCTTGATAAATATTTTAGAGGATAACGCATGTTAGGTCTGGGTTAGGTCTAGGATTTGCCCTCGTCAGGCTCATACTTTCGCATATTTCTCATACTTCATGGCTAGATCCTGGGTTGTTTCAGGATTGTATCACATAGTAACGTGGTACCACGCTGAAACAGTCAAATAAACCTGGTTTCGATCAATATTTTAGAGGATAACGCAAGTTAGGTCTGGGATAGGTCTGGGATTCGCGCTCATCAGGCTCATACTTTCGCGTTTTTCACATACTTGTTGAACGGATCCTGGGCTTTTTTTGGATAGCATCACGTAGTAATGAAGTACCACACTGAAACAGTCAATTAAACCTGGATTCGATCAATATTTTAGAGGAAAACGCAAGTTAGGTCTGGGATCGGTCTGGGATTTGCCCTCATCAGGATCATACTTTCGCGTTTTTCACATACTGGTTGAACAGAAACTGGCCTTTTTTTGGATATCATCACGTAGTAATGAAGTACCACACTGAAACAGTCAATTAAACCTGGATTCGATCAATATTTTAGAGGAAAACACAAGTTAGGTCTGGGATCGGTCTGGGATTTGCCCTCATCAGGCTCATACTTCCGCGTTTTTCACATACTGGTTGAACAGATCCTGGGTTTTTTTCTGGTTTGGTTCACGTAGTAATGTGGTACCACACTCAAACAGTCCATTAAACCTGGTTTCGATCAATATTTTAGAGGATAACGCAAGTTAGGTCTGGGATAGGTCTATGATTTGCCCTCATCAGGCTCATTCTTTCGCATATTTCTCATACTTCATGGCTAGATCCTGGGCTTTTTCTGGATTGCATCACGTAGTATTGTGGTACCACACTGAAACAGTCGATTAAACCAGGTTTCGATCAATATTTTTGAGGATAACGCAAGTTAGGTCTACGCTAGGCCTGGGATTTTCACTCATCAGACTCACACTTTCGCATTCTTCACATTCTTGTTGAACGGATCTTGGGTTTTTTCTGGTGTGGATCACGTAGTAATGTGGTACCACACTGAAACAATCAATTAAACCTGGTCTTGATAAACATTTTAGAGGATAACGCATGTTAGGTCTGGGTTAGGTCTCGGATTTGCCCTCATCAGGCTCATACTTTCGCATATTTCTCATACTTCATGGCTGGATCCTGGGCTATTACTGGATTGGATCACGTAGTAATGTGGTACCACACTGAAACAGTCAATTAAACATGGTTTCGATCAATATTTCAGAGAATAATTCATGTTAGGTCTGGGTTAGGTCTGGGATTTGCTCTCATCAGGCTCATTCTTTCGCATATTTCTCATACTTGATGGCTAGATCCGGGGTTTTTTCTGGATTGCGTCACGTAGTAATGAATTACAACACTGAAACAGTCAATTAAACCTGGTTTCGATCAATATTTTAGAGAATAATTCATGTTAGGTCTAGGTTAGGCCTGGGATTTGCCCTCATCAGGGTCATACTTTCGCAGTTCTAACATACATGTTGACCTGGTCGAGGGTTTTTTCTGCTTTGTATCACGTAGTAAAGTGGTACCACACTGAAACAGTCCACTAAGCCTGGTTTGGATCAATATTTTAGAGGATAATGCATGTTAGGTCTAGGTTAGCCCTGAGATTTTCGCTCATCAGACTCATACTTTCGCATTCTTCAGATACTTGTTGACCGGATCCTGGGTTTTTTCTGGTATGGTTCACGTAGTAATGTGGTACCACACTGAAACAATCAATTAAACCGGGTCTTGATAAATATTTTAGATGATAACGCATGTTTGGTCTGGGTTAGGTCTAGGATTTGCCCTCATCAGGCTCATACTTTCGCATATTTCTCATACTTCATGGCTAGATCCTGGGCTATTTCTGGATTGAATCACGTAGTAATGTGGTACCACACTGGAACAGTCAATTAAACCTGGTTTCGATCAATATTTCAGAGGACAATGCAAGTTAGGTCTGGGTTAGGTCTGGGATTTGCCCACATCAGGGTCATACTTTCGCATTTTTCACATACTTGTTGAACAGATCCTGGGTTTTTTCTGGTTTGGATCGCGCAGTAATGTTGTACCACACTGAAACAGCCCACTGAACCTGGTTTCGAAAAATATTTTAGAGGATAACGAAAGTTATGTCTAGGTTAGGCCTGGGATTTGCCCTCATCAGACTCATGCTTTCGCATTTTTCACATACTTGTTGAACAGATCCTGGGTTTTTTCTGGTATGGATCACGTAGCAATGTGGTACCACACTGAAACATTCAGTTAAACCTGGTCTTGATAAATATTTTTGAGGATAACGCATGTTAGGTCTGGGTTAGGTCTAGGATTTGCCCTCATCAGGCTCATACTTTCGCATATTTCTCATACCTCATGGCTAAATCCTGGGCTATTTCTGGATTGGATCACGTAGTAATGTGGTACCACACTGAAACAGTCCATTAAACCTGGTTTCGATCAATATTTTAGAGGATAACGCAAGTTAGGTCTGGGATCGGTCTGGGATTTGCCCTCATCAGGCTCATACATTCGCGTTTTTCACATACTGGTTGAATAGATCCTGGGTTTTTTTCTGGTTTGGATCACGTAGTAGTGTGGTACCACACTGAAACTGTCCATTAAACCTGGTTTCGATCATTATCTTTGAGGATAACGCATGTTAGGTCTAGGTTAGGCCGAGGATTTTCACTCATCAGACTCATACTTTCGCATTCTTCACATACTTGTTGAACGGATCCTGGGGTTTTACTGGATTGGATCACGTAGTAATGTGGTACCACACTGAAACAGTCAATTAAACCTGGTTTCGATCAATATTTTAGAGAATAATTCATGTTAGGTCTAGGTTAGGTCTGGGATTTGCTCTCATCAGGCTCATTCTTTCGCATATTTCTCATACTTGATGGCTAGATCCTGGGCTTTTTCTGGATTGCATCACGTAGTAATGAAGTACAACACTGAAACAGTCAATTAAACCTGGTTTCGATCAATATTTTAGAGGATAACGCATGTTAGGTCTGGGTTAGGTCTAGGATTTGCTCTCGTCAGGCTCATACTTTCGCATATTTCTCATACCTCATGGCTAGATCCTGGGCTATTTCCGGATTGTATCACGTAGTAATGTGGCACCACACTGAAACAGTCAATTAAACCTGGTTTCGATCGATATTTTAGAGGATAACGCATGTTAGGTCTAGGTTAGGCCTGGGATTTTCAATCATCAGACTCATTCTTTCGCATTCTTCACATACTTGTTGAACGGATCCTCGGTTTTTTCTGGTTTGGATCACGTAGTAATGTGGGACCACACTGAAACAATCAATTAAACCTGGTCTTGATAAATATTTTAGAGGATAACGCATGTTAGGTCTGGGTTAGGTCTAGGATTTGCTCTCGTCAGGCTCATACTTTCGCATATTTCTCATACCTCATGGCTAGATCCTGGGCTATTTCTGGATTGTATCACGTAGTAATGTGGTACCACACTGAAACAGTCAATTAAACCTGGATTCGATCAATATTTTAGAGGAAAACGCAAGTTAGGTCTGGGATCGGTCTGGGATTTGCCCTCATCAGGCTCATACTTTCGCGTTTTTCACATACTGGTTGAACAGATCCTGGGTTTTTTTCTGGTTTGGATCACGTAGTAGTGTGGTACCACACTGAAACTGTCCATTAAACCTGGTTTCGATCATTATCTTTGAGGATAACGCATGTTAGGTCTAGGTTAGGCCGAGGATTTTCACTCATCAGACTCATACTTTCGCATTCTTCACATACTTGTTGAACGGATCCTGGGGTTTTACTGGATTGGATCACGTAGTAATGTGGTGCCACACTGAAACAGTCAATTAAACCTGGTTTCGATCAATATTTTAGAGAATAATTCATGTTAGGTCTAGGTTAGGTCTGGGATTTGCACTCATCAGACTCATTCTTTCGCATATTTCTCATACTTGGTGGCTAGATCCTGGGCTTTTTTTGGATAGCATCACGTAGTAATGAAGTACAACACTGAAACAGTCAATTAAACCTGGTTTCCATCAATATCTTAGAGGACAACGCAAGTTAGGTTTGGGTTAGGTCTAGGATTTGCCCTCGTCAGGCTCATACTTTCGCATATTTCTCATACTTCATGGCTAGATCCTGGGTTGTTTCAGGATTGTATCGCGTAGTAACGTGGTACCACGCTGAAACAGTCAAATAAACCTGGTTTCGATCAATATGTTAGAGGATAACGCAAGTTAGGTCTGGGATAGGTCTGGGATTCGCCCTCATCAGGCTCATACTTTCGCGTTTTTCACATACTTGTTGAACGGATCCTGGGCTTTTTTTGGATAGCATCACGTAGTAATGAAGTACCACACTGAAACAGTCAATTAAACCTGGATTCGATCAATATTTTAGAGGAAAACGCAAGTTAGGTCTGGGATCGGTCTGGGATTTGCCCTCATCAGGATCATACTTTCGCGTTTTTCTCATACTGGTTGAACAGAACCTGGGCTTTTTTTGGATATCATCACGTAGTAATGAAGTACCACACTGAAACAGTCAATTAAACCTGGATTCGATCAATATTTTAGAGGAAAACGCAAGTTAGGTCTGGGATCGGTCTGGGATTTGCCCTCATCAGGCTCATACTTCCGCGTTTTTCACATACTGGTTGAACAGATCCTGGGTTTTTTTCTGGTTTGGTTCACGTAGTAATGTGGTACCACACTCAAACAGTCCATTAAACCTGGTTTCGATCAATATTTTAGAGGATAACGCAAGTTAGGTCTGGGATATGTCTATGATTTGCCCTCATCAGGCTCATTCTTTCGCATATTTCTCATACTTCATGGCTAGATCCTGGGCTTTTTCTGGATTGCATCACGTAGTATTGTGGTACCACACTGAAACAGTCGATTAAACCAGGTTTCGATCAATATTTTTGAGGATAACGCAAGTTAGGTCTACGCTAGGCCTGGGATTTTCACTCATCAGACTCACACTTTCGCATTCTTCACATTCTTGTTGAACGGATCTTGGGTTTTTTCTGGTGTGGATCACGTAGTAATGTGGTACCACACTGAAACAATCAATTAAACCTGGTCTTGATAAACATTTTAGAGGATAACGCATGTTAGGTCTGGGTTAGGTCTAGGATTTGCCCTCATCAGGCTCATACTTTCGCATATTTCTCATACTTCATGGCTGGATCCTGGGCTATTACTGGATTGGATCACGTAGTAATGTGGTACCACACTGAAACAGTCAATTAAACATGGTTTCGATCAATATTTCAGAGAATAATTCATGTTAGGTCTGGGTTAGGTCTGGGATTTGCTCTCATCAGGCTCATTCTTTCGCATATTTCTCATACTTGATGGCTAGATCCGGGGTGTTTTCTGGATTGCGTCACGTAGTAATGAAGTACAACACTGAAACAGTCAATTAAACCTGGTTTCGATCAATATTTTAGAGAATAATTCATGTTAGGTCTAGGTTAGGCCTGGGATTTGCCCTCATCAGGGTCATACTTTCGCAGTTCTAACATACATTCCCCGACGGCGTCAGCACGGTGTGTTATGCGGATGACACACTGGTGCTGGCCGTCGGGGCGCACTGGGGGAGGGCCATGCGTCGCTCGGAGGAGGGGTCGCAACGCGTCGTCGACCGGATCAGGGGGATGGGGATGACGGTGGCGGTCCATAAGACCGAGGTGATTGCGTTTCATTCACCTCGGCAGGATCCGCCACCCCCTCTGATCCGTGTGGGTGGGGCTGACATCGAGGTGAAGCCCCAGATCAGGTATCTAGGGCTGATCCTCGATAGCCACTGGCGTTTCGAGGTGCATTTCCGCTGCCTGGTCCCCCGGTTGGAAAGGATGGTTGCGGCTCTGGGCCGGATCCTGCCCAACCTGGGGGGCCCGGCGGGCCGAGTTCGTCGCCTCTATGTGGCAATGGTCCAGTCGGTGGCCCTATACGGGGCCCCCGTCTGGGCAGACGACCTGGCTGCCTCCCGGCGCAGCATGACTATGCTGCGTCGGGTGCAGAGGCGCATGGCGCTCAGGGTCGTCCGCGGGTATCGGACCATGTCACATGAGGCGGCGACGGTTCTAGCGGGGATGCCGCCCATGGACCTGCTCGCGCGGTCGCACGCGGTGATGTACCGGCACCGCGTCGACCGTCGCGCGGGGGTGGGGGCGGTCCCGGGCGGGCAGGAACCTGCTTGGGGCGATTTGAAGCGCCAGGCCCGGCAGTCCGTGTTGCTCGCGTGGCAGGAGCGGCTGGCTCTGCCAACCGCGGGGCACCGGACTGTCGGGGCGGTTCGGCCACTCCTGAAGGAGTGGCTGGACAGAGGCCATGGCAGCCTCACCTACCGGATGGCACAGGTATTTTCCGGGCATGGCAGCTTCGGAAGATACCTGTGCCGGATAGGGAAGGAGCCGACGGCGCGTTGCTGCCACTGCGACGCTGAGCAGGACACGGCGGATCATACCCTGGAGGTATGCCCCGCGTGGGAGGGGGAGCGCCGTGTCCTGGTCGGCGTCGTCGGGCGGGATGTCTCGCTGCCGGGCGTGGTGCGCGCCATGCTCGGCAGCGAGGAGAAGTGGAGGGCCGTGGCCTCCTTCTGCGAGAACGTAATGTTGCAGAAGGAGGCCGCGGGGAGGGAGCGCGAGCTTCAGCGGCGCGCTGAAGCCCGCGCTCGTGCGGTGGCCCGAGGTCGTCGCCCGGTCGCGAGGCGTCGCGGGCGGCCGCCTCGGCGTGGCGGATGACCTAGGCTGGGAGGGGGGTCCTGAGGGGACCCTCCTCCCGCCAGGCGGCGCCGGGTCGGACCGGTTGGGGGTAGGAGTGCCTCCCCCTACCGGTCCGACGCAAGGGGAGGCACCCTCGGCGGTCTGATGCGGCCATTAACGCCCGGCCGCCGAGGGGTGGAAACGGGGTCGCGGGCGGTTGCGAGTTGGGGCTCGCAGCCGCCACTAAACGCGGCCCTGGGACGGATAGCGGCGGGATGGAGTGGCCCCGTCCCGCCGCTATGAGGCAGTGTGTCTACTGGGGGGACCGATTGTCCCCCCGGGGGATGGGCGCGAAAGCGCGGGCACGGGGAGGATACCGGAAGAATGCTTCGAGCGATTCCCGGTATCCTCCCAAAGCGTGCCGAAGGGTCACCGTGGGGTTTTTAGTGGGTAGGTCCCGCGCCTGTCGTTGTACGGGCGCGGGGAATCCCACACACCCCTCCCACCTCTCCCCAAGGAGGTGGGAGGGAGTCTTTCGAAGATTTTCCCCACGACAAAAAAAAAAAAAAAAAAAAAAAAAAGTTCTAACATACATGTTGACCTGGTCGAGGGTTTTTTCTGCTTTGTATCACGTAGTAAAGTGGTACCACACTGAAACAGTCCACTAAGCCTGGTTTGGATCAATATTTTAGAGGATAATGCATGTTAGGTCTAGGTTAGCCCTGAGATTTTCGCTCATCAGACTCATACTTTCGCATTCTTCAGATACTTGTTGACCGGATCCTGGGTTTTTTCTGGTATGGTTCACGTAGTAATGTGGTACCACACTGAAACAATCAATTAAACCGGGTCTTGATAAATATTTTAGATGATAACGCATGTTTGGTCTGGGTTAGGTCTAGGATTTGCCCTCATCAGGCTCATACTTTCGCATATTTCTCATACTTCATGGCTAGATCCTGGGCTATTTCTGGATTGAATCACGTAGTAATGTGGTACCACACTGGAACAGTCAATTAAACCTGGTTTCGATCAATATTTCAGAGGACAATGCAAGTTAGGTCTGGGTTAGGTCTGGGATTTGCCCACATCAGGGTCATACTTTCGCATTTTTCACATACTTGTTGAACAGATCCTGGGTTTTTTCTGGTTTGGATCGCGCAGTAATGTGGTACCACACTGAAATAGCCCACTAAACCTGGTTTCGATCAATATTTTAGAGGATAACGAAAGTTATGTCTAGGTTAGGCCTGGGATTTGCCCTCATCAGACTCATGCTTTCGCATTTTTCACATACTTGTTGAACAGATCCTGGGTTTTTTCTGGTATGGATCACGTAGTAATGTAGTACCACACTGAAACATTCAGTTAAACCTGGTCTTGATAAATATTTTTGAGGATAACGCATGTTAGGTCTGGGTTAGGTCTAGGATTTGCCCTCATCAGGCTCATACTTTCGCATATTTCTTATACTTCATGGATAGTTCCTGGGCTATTTTCTGGTTTGGATCACATAGTAATGTGGTACCACACTGAAACAGTCGATTAAACCAGGTTTCGATCAATATTTTTGAGGATAACGCATGTTAGGTATAGGTTAGGCCTGGGATTTTCACTCATCAGACTCATACTTTCGCATTCTTCACATACTTGCTGAACGGATCCTGGGTTTTTTCCGGTTTGGTACACGTAGTAATGTGGTACCACACTGAAACATTCAATTAAACCTGGTCCTGATAAATATTTTAGAGGATAACGTATGTTAGGTCCGGGTTACGTCTAGGATTTGCCCTCATCAGGCTCATACTTTCGCATATTTCTCATACTTCATGGCTAGATCCTGGGCTATTGATGGATTGTGTCACGTAGTAATGTGGTACCACGCTGAAACAGTCAAATAAACCCGGTTTCGATCAATATTTTAGAGGATAACGCAAGTTAGGTCTGGGATAGGTCTGGGATTTGCCCTCATCAGACTCAAACTTTCGCACACTTCACATACTCGTTCAACAGATCCTGGGTTATTTTCTGGTTTGGATCACATAGTAATGTGGTACCACACTGAAACAGTCGATTATACCAGGTTTCGATCAATATTTTTGAGGATAACGCATGTTAGGTATAGGTTAGGCCTGGAATTTTCACTCATCAGACTCATACTTTCGCATTCTTCACATACTTGTTGAACGGATCCTGGGTTTTTTCTGGTTTGGATCACGTAGTAATGTGGGACCACACTGAAACAAATAATTAAACCTGGTCTTGATAAATATTTTAGAGGATAACGCATGTTAGGTCTGGGTTAGGTCTAGGATTTGCTCTCATCAGGCTCATACTTCCGCATATTTCTCATACTTCATGGCTAGATCCTGGGCTATTGCTGGATTGTGTCACGTAGTAATGTGGTACCACGCTGAAACAGTCAATTAAACCTGGTTTCGATCAATATTTTAGAGGATAACGCAAGTTAGGTCTGGGATAGGTCTGGGATTTGCCCTCATCAGACTCAAACTTTCGCACACTTCACATACTCGTTGAACAGATCCTGGGTTATTTTCTGGTTTGGATCACATAGTAATGTGGTACCACACTGAAACAGTCGATTATACCAGGTTTCGATCAATATTTTTGAGGATAACGCATGTTAGGTATAGGTTAGGCCTGGGATTTTCACTCATCAGACTCATACTTTCGCATTCTTCACATACTTGTTGAACGGATCCTGGGTTTTTTCTGGTATGGATCACGTAGTAATGTGGTACCACACTGAAACATTCAGTTAAACCTGGTATTGATAAATATTTTTGAGGATGACGCATGTTAGGTCTGGGTTTGGTCTAGGATTTGCCCTCATCAGGCTCATACTTTCGCATATTTCTTAGACTTCATGGATAGATCCTGGGCTATTTTCTGGTTTGGATCACATAGCAATCTGGTACCACACTGAAACAGTCAATTAAACCTGGTTTCGATCAATATTTTAGAGGATAACGCATGTTAGGTCTGGGTTAGGTCTAGGATTTGCTCTCGTCGGGCTCATACTTTCGCATATTTCTCATACCTCATGGCTAGATCCTGGGCTATTTCTGGATTGTATCACGTAGTAATGTGGTACCACAGTCAATTAAACCTGGTTTCGATCAATATTTTAGAGGATAACGCATGTTAGGTCTAGATTAGGCCTGGGATTTGCCCTCATCAGGGTCATACTTTCGCAGTTTTAACATGCATGTTGACCTGATCGAGGGTTTTTTCTGCTTTGGATCACGTAGTAAAGTGGTACCACACTAAAACAGTCAATTAAACCTGGTTTCGATCAATATTTTAGAGGATAACGCAAGTTAGGTATGGGATAGGTCTAGGGTTTGCCCTCATCAGGCTCATTCTTTCGCATATTTCTCATACTTCATGGCTAGATCCTGGGCTATTTCTGGATTGGATCACGTAGAAATGCGGTACCACACTGAAACAGTCAATTAAACCTGGTTTCGATCAATATTTTAGAGGACAATGCAAGTTAGGTCTGGGATAGTTCTGGGATTTGCCCACATCAGGGTCATACTTTCGCATTTTTCACATACTTGTTGAACAGATCCTGGGTTTTTTCTGGTTTGGATCGCGCAGTAATGTGGTACCACACTGAAATAGCCCACTAAACCTGGTTTCGATCAATATTTTAGAGGATAACGAAAGTTATGTCAAGGTTAGGCCTGGGATTTGCCCTCATCAGACTCATGCTTTCGCATTTTTCACATACTTGTTGAACAGATCCTGGGTTTTTTCTGGTATGGATCACGTAGTAATGTAGTACCACACTGAAACATTCAGTTAAACCTGGTCTTGATAAATATTTTTGAGGATAACGCATGTTAGGTCTGGGTTAGGTCTAGGATTTGCCCTCATCAGGCTCATACTTTCGCATATTTCTTATACTTCATGGATAGTTCCTGGGCTATTTTCTGGTTTGGATCACATAGTAATGTGGTACCACACTGAAACAGTCGATTAAACCAGGTTTCGATCAATATTTTTGAGGATAACGCATGTTAGGTATAGGTTAGGCCTGGGATTTTCACTCATCAGACTCATACTTTCGCATTCTTCACATACTTGCTGAACGGATCCTGGGTTTTTTCCGGTTTGGTACACGTAGTAATGTGGTACCACACTGAAACATTCAATTAAACCTGGTCCTGATAAATATTTTAGAGGATAACGTATGTTAGGTCCGGGTTACGTCTAGGATTTGCCCTCATCAGGCTCATACTTTCGCATATTTCTCATACTTCATGGCTAGATCCTGGGCTATTGCTGGATTGTGTCACGTAGTAATGTGGTACCACGCTGAAACAGTCAAATAAACCCGGTTTCGATCAATATTTTAGAGGATAACGCAAGTTAGGTCTGGGATAGGTCTGGGATTTGCCCTCATCAGACTCAAACTTTCGCACACTTCACATACTCGTTCAACAGATCCTGGGTTATTTTCTGGTTTGGATCACATAGTAATGTGGTACCACACTGAAACAGTCGATTATACCAGGTTTCGATCAATATTTTTGAGGATAACGCATGTTAGGTATAGGTTAGGCCTGGAATTTTCACTCATCAGACTCATACTTTCGCATTCTTCACATACTTGTTGAACGGATCCTGGGTTTTTTCTGGTTTGGATCACGTAGTAATGTGGGACCACACTGAAACAAATAATTAAACCTGGTCTTGATAAATATTTTAGAGGATAACGCATGTTAGGTCTGGGTTAGGTCTAGGATTTGCTCTCATCAGGCTCATACTTCCGCATATTTCTCATACTTCATGGCTAGATCCTGGGCTATTGCTGGATTGTGTCACGTAGTAATGTGGTACCACGCTGAAACAGTCAATTAAACCTGGTTTCGATCAATATTTTAGAGGATAACGCAAGTTAGGTCTGGGATAGGTCTGGGATTTGCCCTCATCAGACTCAAACTTTCGCACACTTCACATACTCGTTGAACAGATCCTGGGTTATTTTCTGGTTTGGATCACATAGTAATGTGGTACCACACTGAAACAGTCGATCATACCAGGTTTCGATCAATATTTTTGAGGATAACGCATGTTAGGTATAGGTTAGGCCTGGGATTTTCACTCATCAGACTCATACTTTCGCATTCTTCACATACTTGTTGAACGGATCCTGGGTTTTTTCTGGTTTGGATCACGTAGTAATGTGGGACCACACTGAAACAAATAATTAAACCTGGTCTTGATAAATATTTTAGAGGATAACGCATGTTAGGTCTAGGTTAGGTCTGTGATTTGCTCTCATCAGGCTCATTCTTTCGCATATTTCTCATACTTGATGGCTAGATCCTGGGCTTTTTCTGGATTGCATCACGTAGTAATGTAGTACCACACTGAAACAGTCAATGAAACCTGGTTTCCATCAATATTTTATAGGACAACGCAAGTTAGGTCTGGGAAAGGTCTGGGATTTGCCCTCATCAGGGTCATACTTTCGCATTTTTCACATACTTGTTGAACGGATCCTGGGTTTTTTCTGGTTTGGATCACGTAGTAAAGTGGTACCACACTGAAACAGTCGATTAAACCTGGTTTCGATCAATATTTTAGAGGATAACGCAAGTTAGGTCCGGGATAGGTCTGAGATTTGCCCTCATCAGACTCATACTTTCGCACACTTCACATACTCGTTGATCAGACCCTGCGTTTTTTTCTGGTTTGGATCACGTAGTAATGTGGTACCACGCTGAAACTGTCGATTAAACCTGGTTTCGATCAATATTATTGAGGATAACGCATGTTAGGTCTAGGTTAGGCCTGGGATTTTCACTCATCAGACTCATACTTCCGCACACTTCACATACTCCTTGAACAGATCCTCGGTTATTTTCTGGTTTGGATCACGTAGTAATGTGGTACCACACCGAAACAGTCAATTAAACCTGGTTTTGATCAATATTTTAGAGAACAATTCATGTTAGGTCTAGGTTAGGTCTGGGATTTGCTCCCATCAGGCTCATTCTTTCGCATATTTCTCATACTTGATGGCTAGATCCGGGGCCTTTTCTGGATTGCATCACGTAGTAATGAAGTACGACACTGAAACAGTCAATTAAACCTGGTTTCCATCAATATTTTAGAGGACAACGCATGTTACGTCTAGGTTAGGCCTGGGATATTCACTCATCAGACTCATACTTTCGCATTCTTCAAATACTTGTTGAACGGATATTGGGTTTTTTCTGGTTTGTATCACGTAGTAATGTGGTACCACACTGAAACAGTCTATTAAACCTGGTTTCGATCAACATTTTAGAGGCTAACGCAAGTTAGGTCTGGGATAGGTAAGGGTTCGCCCTCACCATGCTGATACTATCGCGTTTTGCACATACTTGTTGAACTGATCCTGGGTTTTTTCTGGTTTGGATCACGTAGTAATGTGGTACCACGCTGAAACAGTCGATTAAACCTGGTTTCGATCAATATTATTGAGGATAACGCATGTTAGGTCTAGGTTAGGCCTGGGATTTTCACTCATCAGACTCATACTTTCGCACACTTCACATACTCCTTGAACAGATCCTGGATTATTTTCTGGTTTGGATCACCTAGTAATGTGGGACCACACTGAAACAGTCAATTAAACCTGGTTTCGATCAATATATTAGAGAATAATTCATGTTAGGTCTAGGTTAGGTCTGGGATTTGCTCTCATCAGGCTCATTCTCACGCATATTTCTCATACTTGATGGCTTGATGCTGGGCTTTTTCTGGATTGCATCACGTAGTAATGAAGTACAACACTGAAACAGTCAATTAAACCTGGTTTCCATCAATATCTTAGAGGGCAACGCAAGTTAGGTCTGGGATATGTCTGGGATTTGCCCACATCAGGCTCATACTTTCGCGTTTTTCACATACTTGTTGAACAGATCCTGTGTTTTTTCTCGTTTGTATCACGCAGTAGTGTGGTACCACACTGACACAGTCCATTAAACCTGGTTTGGATCAATATTTTAGAGGATAACGCATGTTAGGCCTAGGATAGGTCTGGGATTTTCACTCATCAGACTCATAGTTTCGCATTCTTCACATGCTTGTTGAACGGATCCTGGGCTTTTTCTGGTTTGGATAAGTAGTAATGTGGGACCACACTGAAACAACCAATTAAGCCTGGTCTTGATAAATATTTTAGAGGATAACGCATGTGAGGTCTGGGATAGGTCTGGGATTTGCCCTCATCAGACTCATACTTTCCCATTCTTCTCATACTTGTTGAACGGATCCTGGGTTTTTTCTGGTTTGGATCACGTAGTAATGTGGGACCACACAGAAACAGTCAATTAAACCTGGTCTTGATATATATTTTAGAGGATAACGCATGTTAGGTCTGGGTTAGGTCTAGGATTTGCCCTCGTCAGGCTCATACTTTCGTATTCTTCACATACTTGTTGAACGGATCCTGGGGTTTTACTGGATTGGATCACATAGTAATGTGATACCACACTGAAACAGTCGATTAAACCTGGTTTCGATCAATATTTTAGAGGCTAACGCAAGTTAGGTCTGGGATAGGTCAGGGTTCGCCCTCACAAGGCTCATACTATCGCGTTTTTCACATACTTGTTGAACTGATCCTGGGTTTTTTCTGGTTCGGATCACGCAGTAATGTGGTACCACACTGAAACAGTCGATTTAACCTGGTTTCGATCAATATTTTAGAGGATAACGCATGTTAGGTCTAGGTTAGGCCGGGGATTTTCACTCATCAGACTCATACTTTCGCATTCTCCACATTCTTGTTGAACGGATCCTGGGTTTTTTCTGGTTTGGATCACGTAGTAATGTGGGACCACACTGAAACAACCAATTAAACCTGGTCTTGATAAATAATTTAGAGGATAACGCATGTGAGGTCTGGGATAGGTCTGGGAATTGCCCTCATCAGACTCATACTTTCCCATTCTTCTCATACTTGTTGAACGGATCCTGGGTTTTTTCTGGTTTGGATCACGTAGTAATGTGGTACCACACTGAAACAGTCGATTAAACCTGCTTTCGATCAATATTTTAGAGAATAATTCATGTTAGGTCTAGGTTAGGTTTGGGATTTGCTCTCATCAGGCTCATGCTTTCGCATATTTCTCATACTTGATGGCTAGATCCTGGGCTTTTTCTGGATTGCATCACGTAGTAATGAAGTACAACACTGAAACAGTCAATTAAACCTGGTTTCCATCAATATCTTAGAGGGCAACGCAAGTTAGGTCTGGGATATGTCTGGGATTTGCCCTCATCAGGCTCATACTTTCGCATATTTCTCATACTTCATGGCTAGATCCTGGGCTATTTCTGGATTGGATCACGTAGTAAAGTGGTACCACACTGAAACATTCAACGAAACCTGGTCTGGATAAATATTTTAGAGGATAGCGCATCTTAGGTCTGGGTTAGGTTGAAGATTTGCCCTCATCAGGCTCACAGTTTCGCGTTTTTCACATTCTTGTTGAACAGATCCTGGGTTTTGTCTGGTTTGGATCACGAAGTAGTGTAGTACCACACTGAAACAGTCCATTAAACCTGGTTTCGCTAAATATTTTAGAGGATAACGCATGTTAGGTCTAGGTTAGGTCTGGGATTTGCTCTCATCAGGCTCATTCTTTCGCATATTTCTCATACTTGATGGCTAGATCCTGGGCTTTTTCTGGATTGCATCACGTAGTAATGTAGTACCTCACTGAAACAGTCAATGAAACCTGGTTTCCATCACTATTTTAGAGGACAACGCAAGTTAGGTCTAGGTAAGGCCTGAGATTTTCACTGATCAGACTCATACTTTCGCATTCTTCACATACTTGTTGAACGGATCCTGGGTTTTTTCTAGTTTGGATCACGTAGTAATGTGGGACCACACTGAAACAAATAATTAAACCTGGTCTTGATAAATATTTTAGAGGATAACGTATGTTAGGTCCGGGTTACGTCTGGGATTTGCCCTCATCAGGCTCATACTTTCGCATATTTCTCATACTTCATTGCTAGATCCTGGGCTATTTCTGGATTGTGTCACGTAGTAATGTGGTACCACGCTGAAACAGTCAATTAAACCTGGTTTCGATCAATATTTTAGAGGATAACGCAAGTTAGGTCTGGGATAGGTCTGGGATTTGCCCTGATCAGACTCAAACTTTCGCACACTTCACATACTCGTTGAACAGATCCTGGGTTATTTTCTGGTTTGGATCACGTAGTAATGTGGGACCACACTGAAACAAATAATTAAACCTGGTCTTGATAAATATTTTAGAAGATAACGCATGTTAGGTCTGGGTTAGGTCTAGGATTTGCTCTCATCAGGCTCATACTTCCGCATATTTCTTATACTTCATGGATAGATCCTGGGCTATTTCTGGATTGGATCATGTAGTATTGTGGTACCACACTGAAACAGTCAATTAAACCTGGTTTCGATCAATATTTTAGAGGATAACGCAAGTTAGGTCTGGGATAGGTCTGGGATTTGCCCTCATCAGGCTCATACTTTCACGTTTTTCACATACTTGTTGAACAGATCCTGGGTTTTTTTCTGGTTCGGATCAGGTAGTAGTATGGTACCACACAGATACAGTCCATTAAACCTGGTTTCGATCAATATTTTAGAGGATAACGCATGTTAGGTCTGGGTTAGGTCTAGGATTTGCCCTCATCAGGCTCATACTTTCGCGTTTTTCACATACTTGTTGAACAGATCCCGGGTTTTTTTCTGGTTTGGAACACGTAGTAAAGTGGTACCACACTGAAACAGTCGATTAAACCTGGTTTCGATCAATATTTTAGAGGATAACGCAAGTTAGGTCCGGGATAGGTCAGAGATTTGCCCTCATCAGACACATACTTTCGCACACTTCACATACTCGTTGATCAGACCCTGGGTTTTTTTCTGGTTTGGATCACGTAGTAATGTGGTACCACACTGAAACATTCAGTTAAACCTGGTCCTGATAAATATTTTTGAGGATAACGCATGTTAGGTCTGGGTTAGGTCTAGGATTTGCCCTCATCAGGCTCATACCTCCGCATATTTCTTATACTTCATGGATAGATCCTGGGTTTTTTTCTGGTTTGGATCACGTAGTAATGTGGTACCACACTGAAACAGTCAATTAAACCTGGTTTCGATCAATATTTTAGAGAATAATTCATGTTAGGTCTAGGTTAGGTCTGGGATTTGCTCTCATCAGGCTCATTCTTTCGCATATTTCTCATACTTGATGGCTAGATCCTGGGCTTTTTCTGGATTGCATCACGTAGTAATGTAGTGCCACACTGAAACAGTCAATGAAACCTGGTTTCCATCAATATTTTAGAGGACAACGCAAGTTAGGTCTAGGTAAGGCCTGAGATTTTCACTGATCAGACTCATACTTTCGCATCCTTCACATACTTGTTGAACGGATCCTGTGTTTTTTCTGGTTTGGATCACGTAGTAATGTGGTACCACACTGAAACGGTCAATTAAACCTGGTTTCGATCAATATTTTAGAGGATAACGCATGTTAGGTCTGGGTTAGGTCTAGGATTTGCCCTCATCAGGCTCATACCTTCGCATATTTCTTATACTTCATGGATAGATCCTGGGTTTTTTTCTGGTTTGGATCACGTAGTAGTGTGGTACCACACTGAAACTGTCCATTAAACCTGGTTTCGATCAATATTTTTGAGGATAACGCGTGTTAGGTCTAGGTTAGGCCGAGGATTTTCACTCATCAGACTCATACTTTTGCATTCTTCACATACTTGTTGAACGGATCCTGGGGTTTTACTGGTTTGGATCACGTAGTAATGTGGTACCACACTGAAACAGTCAATTAAACCTGGTTTCGATCAATATTTTAGAGAATAATTCATGTTAGGTCTAGGTTAGGTCTGGGATTTGCTCTCATCAGGCTCATTCTTTCGCATATTTCTCATACTTGATGGCTAGATCCTGGGCTTTTTCTGGATTGCATCACGTAGTAATGTAGTACCACACTGTAACAGTCAATGAAACCTGGTTTCCATCAATATTTTAGAGGACAACGCAAGTTAGGTCTAGGTAAGGCCTGTGATTTTCACTGATCAGACTCATACTTTCGCATCCTTCACATACTTGTTGAACGGATCCTGGGTTTTTTCTGGTTTGGATCACGTAGTAATGTGGTACCACACTGAAACGGTCAATTAAACCTGGTTTCGATCAATATTTTAGAGGATAACGCAAGTTAGGTCTGGGATAGGTCTGGGATTTGCCCTCATCTGGCTCATACTTTCGCGTTTTTCACATACTTGTTGAACAGATCATGGGTTTTTTCTGGTTTGGGTCACGTAGTAGTGTGATACCACACTGAAACAGTCGATTAGACCTGGTTTCGATCAATATTTTAGAGGATAACGCATGTTAGGTCTAGGATAGCCCTGGGATTTTCACTCATCAGACTCATACTTTCGCATTCTTCACTTACTTATTGAACTGATCCTGGGTTTTTTCTGGTTTGGATCACGTAGTAATGTGGTAGCACACTGAAACAGTCGATTAAACCTGGTTCCGATCAATATTTTAGAGGATAACGCATGTTAGGTCTAGGTTAGCCCTGGGATTTTCACACATCAGACTCATACTTTCGCATTCTTCACATACTTGTTGAACTGATCCTGTCTTTTTACCGGTTTGGATCACGTAGTAATGTGGTACCTCACTGAGACAGTCGATTAAACCTGGTCTCGATCAATATTTTAGAGAATAATTCATGTTAGGTCTAGGTTAGGACTGGGATTTGCTCTCATTAGGCTCATTCTTTCGCATATTTCTCATACTTGATGGCTGGATCCTGGGCTTTTTCTGGATTGCATCACGTAGTAATGAAGTACAACACTGAAACAGTCAATTAAACCTGGTTTCCATCAATATCTTAGTGGACAACGCAAGTTAGGTCTGGGATATGTCTGGGATTTGCCCTCATCAGGCTCATACTTTCGCGTTTTTCACATACTCGTTGAACAGATCCCGGGTTATTTTCTGGTTTGGATCACATAGTAATGTGGTACCACACTGAAACAGTCGATTAAACCAGGTTTCGATCAATATTTTTGAGGATAACGCATGTTAGGTCTAGGTTAGGCCTGGGATTTTCACTCATCAGAGTCATACTTTCGCATTCTTCACATACTTGTTGAACTGATCCTGGGTTTTTTCTGGTTTGGATCACGTAGTAATGTGGTACCACACTGAAACAGTCGATTAAACCTGGTCTCGATCAATATTTTAGAGGAAAACGCATGTTAGGTCTAGGATAGCCCTGGGATTTTCACTCATCAGACTCATACTTTCGCATTCTTCACATACTTGTGGAACTGATCCTGGGTTTTTTCTGGTTTGGATCACGTAGTAATGTGGTACCACACTGAAACAGTCGATTAAACCTGGTTCCGATCAATATTTTAGAGGATAACGCATGTTAGGTCTAGGTTAGCCCTGGGATTTTCACTCATCAGACTCATACTTTCGCATTCTTCACATACCTGATGGCTAGATCCTGGGCTTTTTCTGGATTGCATCACGTAGTAATGAAGTACAACACTGAAACAGTCAATTAAACCTGGTTTCGATCAATATTTTAGAGGACAACGCATGTTAGGTCTAGGTTAGGCCTGGGATTTGCCCTCATCAGGGTCATACTTTCGCAGTTTTAACATGCATGTTGACCTGATCGAGGGTTTTTTCTGCTTTGGATCACGTAGTAATGTGGTACCACACTGACACAGTCGATTAAACCTGGTTTGGATCAATATTTTAGAGGATAACGCATGTTAGGTTTGGGTTAGGTCTAGGATTTGCCCTCGTCAGGCTCAAACTTTCGCATATTTCTCATACTTCATGGCTAGATCCTGGGCTATTTTCTGGTTTGGATCACATAGTAATGTGGTACCACACTGAAACAGTCGATTAAACCAGGTTTCGATCAATATTTTAGAGTATAACTCATGTTAGGTCTAGGTTAGGCCTGGGATTTTCACACATCAGACACATTCTTTCGCATTCTTCACATACTTGTTGAACGGATCCTGGGTTTTTTCTGGTTTGGATCACGTAGTAATGTGGGACCACACTGAAACAATCAATTAAACCTGGTCTTGATAAATATTTTGGAGGATAACGCATGTTAGGTCTGGGTTAGGTCTAGGATTTGCTCTCGTCAGGCTCATACTTTCGCATATTTCTCATACCTCATGGCTAGATCCTGGGCTATTTCTGGATTGTATCACGTAGTAATGTGGTACCACACTGAAACAGTCAATTAAACCTGGTTTCGATCAATATTTTTGAGAATAATTCATGTTAGGTCTGGGTTAGGTCTGGGATTTGCTCCCATCAGGCTCATTCTTTCGCATATTTCTCATACTTGATGGCTAGATCATGGGCCATTTTCTGGTTTGGATCACATAGTAATGTGGTACCACACTGAAACAGTCGATTAAACCAGGTTTCGATCAATATTTTTGAGGATAACGCATGTTAGGTCTAGGTTAGGCCTGGGATTTTCACTCATCAGACTCATTCTTTCGCATTGTTCACATACTTGTTGAACGGATCGTGGGTTTTTTCTGGTTTGGATCACGTAGTAATGTGGGACCACACTGAAACAATCAATTAAACCTGGTCTTGATAAATATTTTAGAGGATAACGCATGTTAGGTCTGGGTTAGGTCTTGGATTTGCTCTCGTCAGGCTCATACTTTCGCATATTTCTCATACCTCATGGCTAGATCCTGGGCTATTTCTGGATTGGATCACGTAGTAATGTGGTACCACACTGAAACAGTCAATTAAACCTGGTTTCGATCAATATTTTAGAGGATAACGCAAGTTAGGTCTGGGATAGGTCTGGGATTTGCCCTCATCAGGGTCTTACTTTCGCAGTTTTAATTTGCATGTTGACCTGATCGAGGGTTCTTTCTGCTTTGGATCACGTAGTAAAGTGGTACCACACTAAAACAGTCAATTAAACCTGGTTTCGATCAATATTTTAGAGGATAACGCAAGTTAGGTTTGGGATAGGTCTAGGGTTTGCCCTCATCAGGTTCATTCTTTCGCATATTTCTCATACTTGATGGCTAGATCCTGGGCTTTTTCTGGATTGCATCACGTAGTATTGTGGTACCACACTGAAACATTCAAATAAACCTGGTCTTGATAAATATTTTAGAGGATAACGCATGTTAGGTTTGGGTTACGTCTAGGATTTGCCCACATCAGGCTCATACTATGGCATATTTCTCATACTTCATGGCTAGATGCTGGGCTGTTTCTGGATTGTATCACGTAGCAATGTGGTACCACGCTGAAACAGTCAATTAAACCTTGTTTCGATCAATATTTTAGTGGATAACGCAAGTTAGGTCTGGGATAGGTCTGGGATTCGCCCTCATCAGGCTCATACTTTCGCACACTTCACATACTCGTTTAACAGATCCTGGGTTTTCTCTGGTTTGGATCACGAAGTAGTGAGGTACCACACTGAAACAGTCCATTAAACCTGGTTTCGCTCAATATTTTAGAAGATAACGCATGTTAGGTCTAGGTTAGGCCTGGGATTTGCCCTCATCAGGGTCATACTTTCGCAGTTTTAACATGCATGTTGACCTCATCGAGGGTTTTTTCTGCTTTGGATCACGTAGTAAAGTGGTACCACACTAAAACAGTCAATTAAACCTGGTTTCGATCAATATTTTAGAGGATAACGCAAGTTAGGTCTGGGATAGGTCTGGGACTCGCCCTCATCAGGCTCATACTTTCGCACACTTCACATACTCGTTTAACAGATCCTGGGTTTTTTCTGGTTTGGATCGCGCAGTAATGTGGTACCACACTCAAACAGCCCACTAAACCTGGTTTCGATCAATATTTTAGAGGATAACGAAAGTTATGGCTAGGTTAGGCCTGGGATTTGCCCTCATCAGACTCAAACTTTCGCACACTTCACATACTCGTTGAACGGATCCTGGGTTTTTTCTGGTTTGGATCACGTAGTAATGTGCGACCTCACTGAAACAGTCAATTAAACCTGGTTTCGATCAATATTTTAGAGAATAATTCATGTTAGGTCTAGGTTAGGTCTGGGATTTGCTCTCATCAGGCTCTTTCTTTCGCATATTTCTCATACTTCATGGCTAGATCCTGGGCTATTTCTGGATTGGATCACGTAGTAAAGTGGTACCACACTGAAACAGTCAATGAAACCTGGTTTCCACCAATATTTTAGAGGACAACGCAAGTTAGGTCTAGGTAAGGCCTGAGATTTTCACTGATCAGACTCATACTTTCGCATCCTTCACATACTTGTTGAACGGATCCTGGGTTTTTTCTGGTTTGGATCACGTAGTAATGTGGTACCACACTGAAACGGTCAATTAAACCTGGTTTCGATCAATATTTTAGAGGATAACGCATGTTAGGTCTGGGTTAGGCCGAGGATTTTCACTCATCAGACTCATACTTTTGCATTCTTCACATACTTGTTGAACGGATCCTGGGTTTTTTCTGGTTTGGATCACGTAGTAATGTGGGACCACACTGAAACAAATAATTAAACCTGGTCTTGATAAATATTTTAGAGGATAACGCATGTTAGGTCTAGGTTAGGTCTGTGATTTGCTCTCATCAGGCTCATTCTTTCGCATATTTCTCATACTTGATGGCTAGATCCTGGGCTTTTTCTGGATTGCATCACGTAGTAATGTAGTACCACACTGAAACAGTCAATGAAACCTGGTTTCCATCAATATTTTATAGGACAACGCAAGTTAGGTCTGGGAAAGGTCTGGGATTTGCCTTCATCAGGGTCATACTTTCGCATTTTTCACATACTTGTTGAACGGATCCTGGGTTTTTTCTGGTTTGGATCACGTAGTAAAGTGGTACCACACTGAAACAGTCGATTAAACCTGGTTTCGATCAATATTTTAGAGGATAACGCAAGTTAGGTCCGGGATAGGTCTGAGATTTGCCCTCATCAGACTCATACTTTCGCACACTTCACATACTCATTGATCAGACCCTGCGTTTTTTTCTGGTTTGGATCACGTATTAATGTGGTACCACGCTGAAACAGTCGATTAAACCTGGTTTCGATCAATATTATTGAGGATAACGCATGTTAGGTCTAGGTTAGGCCTGGGATTTTCACTCATCAGACTCATACTTCCGCACACTTCACATACTCCTTGAACAGATCCTCGGTTATTTTCTGGTTTGGATCACGTAGTAATGTGGTACCACACCGAAACAGTCAATTAAACCTGGTTTTGATCAATATTTTAGAGAACAATTCATGTTAGGTCTAGGTTAGGTCTGGGATTTGCTCCCATCAGGCTCATTCTTTCGCATATTTCTCATACTTGATGGCTAGATCCGGGGCCTTTTCTGGATTGCATCACGTAGTAATGAAGTACGACACTGAAACAGTCAATTAAACCTGGTTTCCATCAATATTTTAGAGGACAACGCATGTTACGTCTAGGTTAGGCCTGGGATATTCACTCATCAGACTCATACTTTCGCATTCTTCAAATACTTGTTGAACGGATATTGGGTTTTTTCTGGTTTGTATCACGTAGTAATGTGGTACCACACTGAAACAGTCTATTAAACCTGGTTTCGATCAACATTTTAGAGGCTAACGCAAGTTAGGTCTGGGATAGGTAAGGGTTCGCCCTCACCATGCTGATACTATCGCGTTTTGCACATACTTGTTGAACTGATCCTGGGTTTTTTCTGGTTTGGATCACGTAGTAATGTGGTACCACGCTGAAACAGTCGATTAAACCTGGTTTCGATCAATATTATTGAGGATAACGCATGTTAGGTCTAGGTTAGGCCTGGGATTTTCACTCATCAGACTCATACTTTCGCACACTTCACATACTCCTTGAACAGATCCTGGATTATTTTCTGGTTTGGATCACCTAGTAATGTGGGACCACACTGAAACAGTCAATTAAACCTGGTTTCGATCAATATATTAGAGAATAATTCATGTTAGGTCTAGGTTAGGTCTGGGATTTGCTCTCATCAGGCTCATTCTCACGCATATTTCTCATACTTGATGGCTTGATGCTGGGCTTTTTCTGGATTGCATCACGTAGTAGTGAGGTACCACACTGACACAGTCCATTAAACCTGGTTTGGATCAATATTTTAGAGGATAACGCATGTTAGGCCTAGGATAGGTCTGGGATTTTCACTCATCAGACTCATAGTTTCGCATTCTTCACATGCTTGTTGAACGGATCCTGGGCTTTTTCTGGTTTGGATAAGTAGTAATGTGGGACCACACTGAAACAACCAATTAAACCTGGTCTTGATAAATATTTTAGAGGATAACGCATGTGAGGTCTGGGATAGGTCTGGGATTTGCCCTCATCAGACTCATACTTTCCCATTCTTCTCATACTTGTTGAACGGATCCTGGGTTTTTTCTGGTTTGGATCACGTAGTAATGTGGGACCACACAGAAACAGTCAATTAAACCTGGTCTTGATATATATTTTAGAGGATAACGCATGTTAGGTCTGGGTTAGGTCTAGGATTTGCCCTCGTCAGGCTCATACTTTCGTATTCTTCACATACTTGTTGAACGGATCCAGGGGTTTTACTGGATTGGATCACATAGTAATGTGATACCACACTGAAACAGTCGATTAAACCTGGTTTCGATCAATATTTTAGAGGCTAACGCAAGTTAGGTCTGGGATAGGTCAGGGTTCGCCCTCACCAGGCTCATACTATCGCGTTTTTCACATACTTGTTGAACTGATCCTGGGTTTTTTCTGGTTCGGATCACGCAGTAATGTGGTACCACACTGAAACAGTCGATTTAACCTGGTTTCGATCAATATTTTAGAGGATAACGCATGTTAGGTCTAGGTTAGGCCGGGGATTTTCACTCATCAGACTCATACTTTCGCATTCTCCACATTCTTGTTGAACGGATCCTGGGTTTTTTCTGGTTTGGATCACGTAGTAATGTGGGACCACACTGAAACAACCAATTAAACCTGGTCTTGATAAATAATTTAGAGGATAACGCATGTGAGGTCTGGGATAGGTATGGGAATTGCCCTCATCAGACTCATACTTTCCCATTCTTCTCATACTTGTTGAACGGATCCTGGGTTTTTTCTGGTTTGGATCACGTAGTAATGTGGTACCACACTGAAACAGTCGATTAAACCTGCTTTCGATCAATATTTTAGAGAATAATTCATGTTAGGTCTAGGTGAGGTTTGGGATTTGCTCTCATCAGGCTCATTCTTTCGCATATTTCTCATACTTGATGGCTAGATCCTGGGCTTTTTCTGGATTGCATCACGTAGTAAAGTGGTACCACACTGAAACATTCAACGAAACCTGGTCTGGATAAATATTTTAGAGGATAGCGCATCTTAGGTCTGGGTTAGGTTGAAGATTTGCCCTCATCAGGCTCACAGTTTCGCGTTTTTCACATTCTTGTTGAACAGATCCTGGGTTTTGTCTGGTTTGGATCACGAAGTAGTGTAGTACCACACTGAGACAGTCCATTAAACCTGGTTTCGCTAAATATTTTAGAGGATAACGCATGTTAGGTCTAGGTTAGGTCTGGGATTTGCTCTCATCAGGCTCATTCTTTCGCATATTTCTCATACTTGATGGCTAGATCCTGGGCTTTTTCTGGATTGCATCACGTAGTAATGTAGTACCTCACTGAAACAGTCAATGAAACCTGGTTTCCATCACTATTTTAGAGGACAACGCAAGTTAGGTCTAGGTAAGGCCTGAGATTTTCACTCATCAGACTCATACTTTCGCATTCTTCACATACTTGTTGAACGGATCCTGGGTTATTTCTGGTTTGGATCACGTAGTAATGTGGGACCACACTGAAACAAATAATTAAACCTGGTCTTGATAAATATTTTAGAGGATAACGTATGTTAGGTCCGGGTTACGTCTGGGATTTGCCCTCATCAGGCTCATACTTTCGCATATTTCTCATACTTCATTGCTAGATCCTGGGCTATTTCTGGATTGTGTCACGTAGTAATGTGGTACCACGCTGAAACAGTCAATTAAACGTGGTTTCGATCAATATTTTAGAGGATAACGCAAGTTAGGTCTGGGATAGGTCAGGGATTTGCCCTGATCAGACTCAAACTTTCGCACACTTCACATACTCGTTGAACAGATCCTGGGTTATTTTCTGGTTTGGATCACATAGTAATGTGGTACCACACTGAAACAGTCGATTATACCAGGTTTCGATCAATATTTTTGAGGATAACGCATGTTAGGTATAGGTTAGGCCTGGGATTTTCACTCATCAGACTCATACTTTCGCATTATTCACATACTTGTTGAACGGATCCTGGGTTTTTTCTGGTTTGGATCACGTAGTAATGTGGGACCACACTGAAACAAATAATTAAACCTGGTCTTGATAAATATTTTAGAAGATAACGCATGTTAGGTCTGGGTTAGGTCTAGGATTTGCTCTCATCAGGCTCATACTTCCGCATATTTCTTATACTTCATGGATAGATCCTGGGCTATTTCTGGATTGGATCATGTAGTATTGTGGTACCACACTGAAACAGTCAATTAAACCTGGTTTCGATCAATATTTTAGAGGATAACGCAAGTTAGGTCTGGGATAGGTCTGGGATTTGCCCTCATCAGGCTCATACTTTCACGTTTTTCACATACTTGTTGAGCAGATCCTGGGTTTTTTTCTGGTTCGGATCAGGTAGTAGTATGGTACCACACAGATACAGTCCATTAAACCTGGTTTCGATCAATATTTTAGAGGATAACGCATGTTAGGTCTGGGTTAGGTCTAGGATTTGCCCTCATCAGGCTCATACTTTCGCGTTTTTCACATACTTGTTGAACAGATCCCGGGTTTTTTTCTGGTTTGGAACACGTAGTAAAGTGGTACCACACTGAAACAGTCGATTAAACCTGGTTTCGATCAATATTTTAGAGGATAACGCAAGTTAGGTCCGGGATAGGTCTGAGATTTGCCCTCATCAGACTCATACTTTCGCACACTTCACATACTCGTTGATCAGACCCTGGGTTTTTTTCTGGTTTGGATCACGTAGTAATGTGGTACCACACTGAAACATTCAGTTAAACCTGGTCCTGATAAATATTTTTGAGGATAACGCATGTTAGGTCTGGGTTAGGTCTAGGATTTGCCCTCATCAGGCTCATACCTCCGCATATTTCTTATACTTCATGGATAGATCCTGGGTTTTTTTCTGGTTTGGATCACGTAGTAGTGTGGTACCACACTGAAGCTGTCCATTAAACCTGGTTTCGATCAATATTTTTGAGGATAACGCGTGTTAGGTCTAGGTTAGGCCGAGGATTTTCACTCATCAGACTCATACTTTTGCATTCTTCACATACTTGTTGAACGGATCCTGGGGTTTTACTGGTTTGGATCACGTAGTAATGTGGTACCACACTGAAACAGTCGATTAAACCTGGTTTCGATCAATATTTTAGAGAATAATTCATGTTAGGTCTAGGTTAGGTCTGGGATTTGCTCTCATCAGGCTCATTCTTTCGCATATTTCTCATACTTGATGGCTAGATCCTGGGCTTTTTCTGGATTGCATCACGTAGTAATGTAGTACCACACTGAAACAGTCAATGAAACCTGGTTTCCATCAATATTTTAGAGGACAACGCAAGTTAGGTCTAGGTAAGGCCTGAGATTTTCGCTGATCAGACTCATACTTTCGCATCCTTCACATACTTGTTGAACGGATCCTGGGTTTTTTCTGGTTTGGATCACGTAGTAATGTGGTACCACACTGAAACGGTCAATTAAACCTGGTTTCGATCAATATTTTAGAGGATAACGCATGTTAGGTCTGGGTTAGGTCTAGGATTTGCCCTCGTCAGGCTCATACCTTCGCATATTTCTTATACTTCATGGATAGATCCTGGGTTTTTTTCTGGTTTGGATCACGTAGTAGTGTGGTACCACACTGAAACAGTCGATTAAACCAGGTTTCGATCAATATTTTAGAGTATAACTCATGTTAGGTCTAGGTTAGGCCTGGGATTTTCACACATCAGACACATTCTTTCGCATTCTTCACATACTTGTTGAACGGATCCTGGGTTTTTTCTGGTTTGTATCACGTAGTAATGTGGGACCACACTGAAACAATCAATTAAACCTGGTCTTGATAAATATTTTGGAGGATAACGCATGTTAGGTCTGGGTTAGGTCTAGGATTTGCTCTCGTCAGGCTCATACTTTCGCATATTTCTCATACCTCATGGCTAGATCCTGGGCTATTTCTGGATTGTATCACGTAGTAATGTGGTACCACACTGAAACAGTCAATTAAACCTGGTTTCGATCAATATTTTAGAGAATAATTCATGTTAGGTCTGGGTTAGGTCTGGGATTTGCTCTCATCAGGCTCATTCTTTCGCATATTTCTCATACTTGATGGCTAGATCATGGGCCATTTTCTGGTTTGGATCACATAGTAATGTGGTACCACACTGAAACAGTCGATTAAACCAGGTTTCGATCAATATTTTTGAGGATAACGCATGTTAGGTCTAGGTTAGGCCTGGGATTTTCACTCATCAGACTCATTCTTTCGCATTGTTCACATACTTGTTGAACGGATCGTGGGTTTTTTCTGGTTTGGATCACGTAGTAATGTGGGACCACACTGAAACAATCAATTAAACCTGGTCTTGATAAATATTTTAGAGGATAACGCATGTTAGGTCTGGGTTAGGTCTTGGATTTGCTCTCGTCAGGCTCATACTTTCGCATATTTCTCATACCTCATGGCTAGATCCTGGGCTATTTCTGGATTGGATCACGTAGTAATGTGGTACCACACTGAAACAGTCAATTAAACCTGGTTTCGATCAATATTTTAGGGGATAACGCAAGTTAGGTCTGGGATAGGTCTGGGATTTGCCCTCATCAGGGTCATACTTTCGCAGTTTTAATTTGCATGTTGACCTGATCGAGGGTTTTTTCTGCTTTGGATCACGTAGTAAAGTGGTACCACACTAAAACAGTCAATTAAACCTGGTTTCGATCAATATTTTAGAGGATAACGCAAGTTAGGTTTGGGATAGGTCTAGGGTTTGCCCTCATCAGGTTCATTCTTTCGCATATTTCTCATACTTGATGGCTAGATCCAGGGCTTTTTCTGGATTGCATCACGTAGTATTGTGGTACCACACTGAAACATTCAAATAAACCTGGTCTTGATAAATATTTTAGAGGATAACGCATGTTAGGTTTGGGTTACGTCTAGGATTTGCCCACATCAGGCTCATACTATGGCATATTTCTCATACTTCATGGCTAGATTCTGGGCTGTTTCTGGATTGTATCACGTAGCAATGTGGTACCACGCTGAAACAGTCAATTAAACCTTGTTTCGATCAATATTTTAGTGGATAACGCAAGTTAGGTCTGGGATAGGTCTGGGATTCGCCCTCATCAGGCTCATACTTTCGCACACTTCACATACTCGTTTAACAGATCCTGGGTTTTCTCTGGTTTGGATCACGAAGTAGTGAGGTACCACACTGAAACAGTCCATTAAACCTGGTTTCGCTCAATATTTTAGAAGATAACGCATGTTAGGTCTAGGTTAGGCCTGGGATTTGCCCTCATCAGGGTCATACTTTCGCAGTTTTAACATGCATGTTGACCTCATCGAGGGTTTTTTAGTAAAGTGGTACCACACTAAAACAGTCAATTAAACCTGGTTTCGATCAATATTTTAGAGGATAACGCAAGTTAGGTCTGGGATAGGTCTGGGACTCGCCCTCATCAGGCTCATACTTTCGCACACTTCACATACTCGTTTAACAGATCCTGGGTTTTTTCTGGTTTGGATCGCGCAGTAATGTGGTACCACACTCAAACAGCCCACTAAACCTGGTTTCGATCAATATTTTAGAGGATAACGAAAGTTATGGCTAGGTTAGGCCTGGGATTTGCCCTCATCAGACTCAAACTTTCGCACACTTCACATACTCGTTGAACGGATCCTGGGTTTTTTCTGGTTTGGATCACGTAGTAATGTGCGACCTCACTGAAACAGTCAATTAAACCTGGTTTCGATCAATATTTTAGAGAATAATTCATGTTAGGTCTAGGTTAGGTCTGGGATTTGCTCTCATCAGGCTCTTTCTTTCGCATATTTCTCATACTTCATGGCTAGATCCTGGGCTATTTCTGGATTGGATCACGTAGTAAAGTGGTACCACACTGAAACATTCAATGAAACCTGGTCTGGATAAATATTTTAGAGGATAACGCATCTTAGGTCTGGGTTAGGTGTAAGATTTGCCCTCATCAGGCTCACAGTTTCGCGTTTTTCACATTCTTGATGAACAGATCCTGGGTTTTTTTCTGGTTTGGATCACGTAGTAGTGTGGTACCACACTGAAACTGTCCATTAAACCTGGTTTCGATCAATATTTTTGAGGATAACGCGTGTTAGGTCTAGGTTAGGCCGAGGATTTTCACTCATCAGACTCATACTTTTGCATTCTTCACATACTTGTTGAACGGATCCTGGGGTTTTACTGGTTTGGATCACGTAGTAATGTGGTACCACACTGAAACGGTCAATTAAACCTGGTTTCGATCAATATTTTAGAGGATAACGCATGTTAGGTCTGGGTTAGATCTAGGATTTGCCCTCATCAGGCTCATACCTTCGCATATTTCTTATACTTCATGGATAGATCCTGGGTTTTTTTCTGGTTTGGATCACGTAGTAGTGTGGTACCACACTGAAACTGTCCATTAAACCTGGTTTCGATCAATATTTTTGAGGATAACGCGTGTTAGGTCTAGGTTAGGCCGAGGATTTTCACTCATCAGACTCATACTTTTGCATTCTTCACATACTTGTTGAACGGATCCTGGGGTTTTACTGGTTTGGATCACGTAGTAATGTGGTACCACACTGAAACAGTCAATTAAACCTGGTTTCGATCAATATTTTAGAGAATAATTCATGTTAGGTCTAGGTTAGGTCTGGGATTTGCTCTCATCAGGCTCATTCTTTCGCATATTTCTCATACTTGATGGCTAGATCCTGGGCTTTTTCTGGATTGCATCACGTAGTAATGTAGTACCACACTGTAACAGTCAATGAAACCTGGTTTCCATCAATATTTTAGAGGACAACGCAAGTTAGGTCTAGGTAAGGCCTGTGATTTTCACTGATCAGACTCATACTTTCGCATCCTTCACATACTTGTTGAACGGATCCTGGGTTTTTTCTGGTTTGGATCACGTAGTAATGTGGTACCACACTGAAACGGTCAATTAAACCTGGTTTCGATCAATATTTTAGAGGATAACGCAAGTTAGGTCTGGGATAGGTCTGGGATTTGCCCTCATCTGGCTCATACTTTCGCGTTTTTCACATACTTGTTGAACAGATCATGGGTTTTTTCTGGTTTGGGTCACGTAGTAGTGTGATACCACACTGAAACAGTCGATTAGACCTGGTTTCGATCAATATTTTAGAGGATAACGCATGTTAGGTCTAGGATAGCCCTGGGATTTTCACTCATCAGACTCATACTTTCGCATTCTTCACTTACTTATTGAACTGATCCTGGGTTTTTTCTGGTTTGGATCACGTAGTAATGTGGTAGCACACTGAAACAGTCGATTAAACCTGGTTCCGATCAATATTTTAGAGGATAACGCATGTTAGGTCTAGGTTAGCCCTGGGATTTTCACACATCAGACTCATACTTTCGCATTCTTCACATACTTGTTGAACTGATCCTGGGTTTTTACCGGTTTGGATCACGTAGTAATGTGGTACCTCACTGAGACAGTCGATTAAACCTGGTCTCGATCAATATTTTAGAGAATAATTCATGTTAGGTCTAGGTTAGGACTGGGATTTACTCTCATTAGGCTCATTCTTTCGCATATTTCTCATACTTGATGGCTGGATCCTGGGCTTTTTCTGGATTGCATCACGTAGTAATGAAGTACAACACTGAAACAGTCAATTAAACCTGGTTTCCATCAATATCTTAGAGGACAACGCAAGTTAGGTCTGGGATATGTCTGGGATTTGCCCTCATCAGGCTCATACTTTCGCGTTTTTCACACACTCGTTGAACAGATCCCGGGTTATTTTCTGGTTTGGATCACATAGTAATGTGGTACCACACTGAAACAGTCGATTAAACCAGGTTTCGATCAATATTTTTGAGGATAACGCATGTTAGGTCTAGGTTAGGCCTGGGATTTTCACTCATCAGAGTCATACTTTCGCATTCTTCACATACTTGTTGAACTGATCCTGGGTTTTTTCTGGTTTGGATCACGTAGTAATGTGGTACCACACTGAAACAGTCGATTAAACCTGGTCTCGATCAATATTTTAGAGGAAAACGCATGTTAGGTCTAGGATAGCCCTGGGATTTTCACTCATCAGACTCATACTTTCGCATTCTTCACATACTTGTGGAACTGATCCTGGGTTTTTTCTGGTTTGGATCACGTAGTAATGTGGTACCACACTGAAACAGTCGATCAAACCTGGTTCCGATCAATATTTTAGAGGATAACGCATGTTAGGTCTAGGTTAGCCCTGGGATTTTCACTCATCAGACTCATACTTTCGCATTCTTCACATGCATGTTGACCTGATCGAGGGTTTTTTCTGCTTTGGATCACGTAGTAATGTGGTACCACACTGACACAGTCGATTAAACCTGGTTTCGATCAATATTTTAGAGGATAACGCATGTTAGGTCTAGGTTAGGCCTGGGATTTGCCCTCATCAGGGTCATACTTTCGCAGTTTTAACATGCATGTTGACCTGATCGAGGGTTTTTTCTGCTTTGGATCACGTAGTAATGTGGTACCACACTGACACAGTCGATTAAACCTGGTTTCCATCAATATCTTAGAGGACAACGCAAGTTAGGTCTGGGATATGTCTGGGATTTGCCCTCATCAGGCTCATACTTTCGCGTTTTTCACATACTCGTTGAACAGATCCTGGGTTATTTTCTGGTTTGGATCACATAGTAAAGTGGTACCACACTGAAACATTCAGTTAAACCTGGTCTTGATAAATATTTTTGAGGATAACGCATGTTAGGTCTAGGTTAGGCCGAGGATTTTCACTCATCAGACTCATACTTTCGCATTCTTCACATACCTGATGGCTAGATCCTGGGCTTTTTCTGGATTGCATCACGTAGTAATGAAGTACAACACTGAAACAGTCAATTAAACCTGGTTTCCATCAATATTTTAGAGGACAACGCATGTTAGGTCTAGGTTAGGCCTGGGATTTGCCCTCATCAGGGTCATACTTTCGCAGTTTTAACATACATGTTGACCTGATCGAGGGTTTTTTCTGCTTTGGATCACGTAGTAAAGTGGTACCACACTGAAGCAGTCCATTAAACCTGGTTTGGATCAATATTTTAGAGGATAACGCATGTTAGGTTTGGGTTAGGTCTAGGATTTGCCCTCGTCAGGCTCAAACTTTCGCATATTTCTCATACTTCATGGCTAGATCCTGGGCTATTTCTGGATTGGATCACGTAGTAATGTGGTACCACACTGAAACAGTCAATTAAACCTGGTTTCGATCAATATTTTAGAGGATAACGCAAGTTAGGTCTGGGATAGGTCTGGGATTTGCCCTCATCAGGGTCATACTTTCGCAGTTTTAATTTGCATGTTGACCTGATCGAGGGTTTTTTCTGCTTTGGATCACGTAGTAAAGTGGTACCACACTGAAACAGTCGATTAAACCAGGTTTCGATCAATATTTTAGAGTATAACTCATGTTAGGTCTAGGTTAGGCCTGTGATTTTCACACATCAGACACATTCTTTCGCATTCTTCACATACTTGTTGAACGGATCCTGGGTTTTTTCTGGTTTGGATCACGTAGTAATGTGGGACCACACTGAAACAATCAATTAAACCTGGTCTTGATAAATATTTTGGAGGATAACGCATGTTAGGTCTGGGTTAGGTCTAGGATTTGCTCTCGTCAGGCTCATACTTTCGCATATTTCTCATACCTCATGGCTAGATCCTGGGCTATTTCTGGATTGTATCACGTAGTAATGTGGTACCACACTGAAACAGTCAATTAAACCTGGTTTCGATCAATATTTTAGAGAATAATTCATGTTAGGTCTGGGTTAGGTCTGGGATTTGCTCTCATCAGGCTCATTCTTTCGCATATTTCTCATACTTGATGGCTAGATCATGGGCCATTTTCTGGTTTGGATCACATAGTAATGTGGTACCACACTGAAACAGTCGATTAAACCAGGTTTCGATCAATATTTTTGAGGATAACGCATGTTAGGTCTAGGTTAGGCCTGGGATTTTCACTCATCAGACTCATTCTTTCGCATTGTTCACATACTTGTTGAACGGATCGTGGGTTTTTTCTGGTTTGGATCACGTAGTAATGTGGGACCACACTGAAACAATCAATTAAACCTGGTCTTGATAAATATTTTAGAGGATAACGCATGTTAGGTCTGGGTTAGGTCTTGGATTTGCTCTCGTCAGGCTCATACTTTCGCATATTTCTCATACCTCATGGCTAGATCCTGGGCTATTTCTGGATTGGATCACGTAGTAATGTGGTACCACACTGAAACAGTCAATTAAACCTGGTTTCGATCAATATTTTAGAGGATAACGCAAGTTAGGTCTGGGATAGGTCTGGGATTTGCCCTCATCAGGGTCATACTTTCGCAGTTTTAATTTGCATGTTGACCTGATCGAGGGTTTTTTCTGCTTTGGATCACGTAGTAAAGTGGTACCACACTAAAACAGTCAATTAAACCTGGTTTCGATCAATATTTTAGAGGATAACGCAAGTTAGGTTTGGGATAGGTCTAGGGTTTGCCCTCATCAGGTTCATTCTTTCGCATATTTCTCATACTTGATGGCTAGATCCTGGGCTTTTTCTGGATTGCATCACGTAGTATTGTGGTACCACACTGAAACATTCAAATAAACCTGGTCTTGATAAATATTTTAGAGGATAACGCATGTTAGGTTTGGGTTACGTCTAGGATTTGCCCACATCAGGCTCATACTATGGCATATTTCTCATACTTCATGGCTAGATTCTGGGCTGTTTCTGGATTGTATCACGTAGCAATGTGGTACCACGCTGAAACAGTCAATTAAACCTTGTTTCGATCAATATTTTAGTGGATAACGCAAGTTAGGTCTGGGATAGGTCTGGGATTCGCCCTCATCAGGCTCATTCTTTCGCACACTTCACATACTCGTTTAACAGATCCTGGGTTTTCTCTGGTTTGGATCACGAAGTAGTGAGGTACCACACTGAAACAGTCCATTAAACCTGGTTTCGCTCAATATTTTAGAAGATAACGCATGTTAGGTCTAGGTTAGGCCTGGGATTTGCCCTCATCAGGGTCATACTTTCGCAGTTTTAACATGCATGTTGACCTCATCGAGGGTTTTTTCTGCTTTGGATCACGTAGTAAAGTGGTACCACACTAAAACAGTCAATTAAACCTGGTTTCGATCAATATTTTAGAGGATAACGCAAGTTAGGTCTGGGATAGGTCTGGGACTCGCCCTCATCAGGCTCATACTTTCGCACACTTCACATACTCGTTTAACAGATCCTGGGTTTTTTCTGGTTTGGATCGCGCAGTAATGTGGTACCACACTCAAACAGCCCACTAAACCTGGTTTCGATCAATATTTTAGAGGATAACGAAAGTTATGGCTAGGTTAGGCCTGGGATTTGCCCTCATCAGACTCAAACTTTCGCACACTTCACATACTCGTTGAACGGATCCTGGGTTTTTTCTGGTTTGGATCACGTAGTAATGTGCGACCTCACTGAAACAGTCAATTAAACATGGTTTCGATCAATATTTTAGAGAATAATTCATGTTAGGTCTAGGTTAGGTCTGGGATTTGCTCTCATCAGGCTCTTTCTTTCGCATATTTCTCATACTTCATGGCTAGATCCTGGGCTATTTCTGGATTGGATCACGTAGTAATGTGGTACCACACTGAAACATTCAATGAAACCTGGTCTGGATAAATATTTTAGAGGATAACGCATCTTAGGTCTGGGTTAGGTGTAAGATTTGCCCTCATCAGGCTCACAGTTTCGCGTTTTTCACATTCTTGATGAACAGATCCTGGGTTTTGTCTGGTTTGGATCACGAAGTAGTGTGGTACCACACTGAAACAGTCCATTAAACCTGGTTTCGCTCAATATTTTAGAGGATAACGCAAGTTAGGTCTGGGATAGGTCTAGGATTTGCTCTCATCAGGCTCATTCTTTCGCATATTTCTCATACTTGATGCCTAGATCCTGGGCTTTTTCTGGATTGCATCACGTAGTGATGTAGTACCACACTGAAACAGTCAATGAAACCTGGTTTCCATCACTATTTTAGAGGACAACGCAAGTTAGGTCTAGGTAAGGCCTGAGATTTTCACTGATCAGACTCATACTTTCGCATTCTTCACATACTTGTTGAACGGATCCTGGGTTTTTTCTGGTTTGGACCGCGTAGTAATGAGGTACCACACTGGAACGGTCAATTAAACCTGGTTTCGATCAATATTTTAGAGGATAACGCAAGTTAGGTCTGGGATTGGCCTGGGATTTGACCTCACCAGACTCATACATTCGCACACTTCACATACTTGTTGAACAGATCCTGGGTTATTTTCTGGTTTGGATCACATAGTAATGTGGTACCACACTGAAACAGTCGATTAAACCAGGTTTCGATCAATATTTTTGAGGATAACGCATGTTAGGTCTAGGTTAGGCCTGGGATTTTCACTCATCGGGCTCATACTTTCGCATTCTTCACATACTTGTTGAACGGATCCTGGGTTTTTTCTGGTTTGGATCACGTAGTAATGTGGGACCACACTGAAACAGTCAATTAAACCTGGTTTCGATCAATATTTTAGAGAATAATTCATGTTAGGTCTAGGTTAGGTCTGGGATTTGCTCTCATCAGGCTCATTCTTTCGCATATTTCTCATACTTGATGGCTAGATCCTGGGCTTTTTCTGGATTGCATCACGTAGTAATGAAGTACAACACTGAAACAGTCAATTAAACCTGGTTTCCATCAATATCTTAGAGGACAACGCAAGTTAGGTCTGGGATAGGTCTGGGATTTGCCCTCATCAGGCTCATACTTTCGCGTTTTTCACATACTTGTTGAACAGATCCTGGGTTTTTTCTGGTTTTTATCACGTAGTAGTGAGGTACCACACTGAAACAGTCCATTAAACCTGGTTTGGATCAATATTTTAGAGGATAACGCATGTTAGGTCTAGGTTAGCCCTGGGATTTTCACTCATCAGACTCATACTTTCGCATTCTTCTCATACTTGTTGAACTGATCCTGGGTTTTTTCTGGTTTGGATCACGTAGTAATGTGGTGCCACACTGAAACAGTCGATTAAACCTGGTTTCGATCAATATTTTAGAGGATAACGCAAGTTATGTCTGGGATAGGTCTGGGATTTGACCTCATCAGACTCATACTTTCGCACACTTCACTTACTCGTTGAACAGATCCTGGGTTATTTTCTGGTTTGGATCACATAGTAATGTGGTACCACACTGAAACAGTCGATTAAACCAGGTTTCGATCAATATTTTAGAGTATAACTCATGTTAGGTCTAGGTTAGGCCTGGGATTTTCACTGATCAGACTCATACTTTCGCATTCTTCACATACTTGTTGAACGGATCCTGGGTTTTTTCTGGTTTGGATCACGTAGTAATGTGGTACCACACTGAAACAGTCCATTAAACCTGGTTTCGATCAATATTTTAGAGAATAATTCATGTTAGGTCTAGGTTAGGTCTGGGATTTGCTCTCATCAGGCTCTTTCTTTCGCATATTTCTCATACATGTTGAACAGATCCTGGGCTGCTTCTGGATTGTATCACGTAGTAATATGGTACCACGCTGAAACAGTCAATTAAACCTGGTTTCGATCAATATTTTAGAGGATAACGGTAGTTAGGTCTGGGATAGGTCTAGGATTTGCCCTCATCAGGCTCTCACTTTCGCATATTTCTCATACTTCTTGGCTAGATCCAGGGCTATTTCTGGATTGGATCACGTTGTAAAGTGGTACCACACTGAAACATTCAATGAAACCTGGTCTGGGTAAATATTTTAGAGGGTAACGCATCTTAGGTCTGGGTTAGGTCTAAGATTTGCCCTCATCAGGCTCACAGTTTCGCGTTTTTCACATTCTTGTTGAACGGATCCTGGGTTTTTTCTGGTTTGGATCACGTAGTAATGTGGTACCACACTGAAACAGTCGATTAAACCTGGTTTCGATCAATATTTTAGAGAATAATTCATGTTAGGCCTAGGTTAGGTCTGGGATTTGCTCTCATCAGGCTCATTCTTTCGCATATTTCTCATACTTGATGGCTAGATCCTGGGCTTTTTCTGGATTGCATCACGTAGTAATGAAGTACAACACTGAAACAGTCAATTAAACCTGGTTTCCATCAATATCTTAGAGGACAACGCAAGTTAGGTCTGGGATATGTCTGGGATTTGCCCTCATCAGGCTCATACTTTCGCATATTTCTCATACTTCATGGCTAGATCCTGGGCTATTTCTGGATTGGATCACGTAGTAAAGTGGTACCACACTGAAACATTCAATGAAACCTGGTCTGGATAAATAGTTTAGAGGATAACGCATATTAGGTCTGGGTTAGGTCTAAGATTTGCCCTCATCAGGCTCACAGTTTCGCGTTTTTCACATTCTTGTTGAACAGATCCTGGGTTTTGTCTGGTTTGGATCACGTAGTAGTGTGATACCACACTGAAACAGTCGATTAAACCTGGTTTCGATCAATATTTTAGTGGATAACGCATGTTAGGTCTAGGTTAGCCCTGGGATTTTCACACATCAGACTCATACTTTCGCATTCTTCACATACTTGTTGGACTGATCCTGGGTTTTTTCTGGTTTGGATCACGTAGTAATGTGGTACCACACTGAAACAGTCGATTAAACCTGGTTTCGATCAATATTTTAGAGGATAACGCGTGTTAGGTCTAGGTTAGCCCAGGGATTTTCACTCATCAGACTCATACTTTCGCATTCTCCACATACTTGTTGAACAGATCCTGGGTTTTTTCTGGTTTGGATCACGTAGTAATGTGGTACCACACTGAAACAGTCGATTAAACCTAGTTTCGATCAATATTTTAGAGGATAACGCAAGTTAGGTCTGGGATTGTTCTGGGATTTGACCTCATCAGACTCATACTTTCGCACACTTCACATACTCCTTGAACAGATCCTGGGTTATTTTCTGGTTTGGATCACATAGTAATGTGGTACCACACTGAAACAGTCGATTAAACCAGGTTTCGGTCAATATTTTTGAGGATAACGCATGTTAGGTCTAGGTTAGGCCTGGGATTTTCACTCATCAGACTCATACTTTCGCATTCCTCACATACTTGTTGAACGGATCCTGGGTTTTTTCTGGTTTGGATCACGAAGTAAGGTGGGACCACACTGAAACAGACAATTAAACATGGTTTCGATCAATATTTTAGAGAATAATTCATGTTAGGTCTAGGGTAGGTCTGGGATTTGCTCTCATCAGGCTCATACTTTCGCATATTTCTCATACTTGATGGCTAGATCCTGGGCTTTTTCTGGATTACATCACGTAGTAATGAAGTACAGCACTGAAACAGTCAATTAAACCTGGTTTCCATCAATATCTTAGAGGACAACGCAAGTTAGGTCTGGGATATGTCTGGGATTTGCCCTCATCAGGCTCATACTTTCGCGTTTTTCACATACTTGTTGAACAGATCCTGGGTTTCTTCTGGTTTGGAACACGTAGTAGTGTGGTGCCACACTGAAACAGTCCATTAAACCTGGTTTGGATCAATATTTTAGAGGATAACGCATGTTAGGTCTAGGTTAGGTCTGGGATTTTCACTCATCAGACTCATACTTTCGCATTCTTCACATACTTGTTGAACGGATCCTGGGTTTTTTCTGGTTTGGATCACGTAGTAATGTGGTACCACACTGAAACAGTCGATTAAACCTGGTTTCGATCAAAATTTTAGAGGATAACGCAAGTTAGGTCTGGGATAGGTCTGGGATTTTCACTCATCAGACTCATACTTTCGCAGTCTTTATATACTTGTTGAACGGATCCTGGGTTTTTTCTGGTTTGGATCACGTAGTAATGTGGTGCCAGACTAAAACAGTCGATTAAACCTGGTTTCGATCAATATCTTAGAGGACAACGCAAGTTGGGTCTGGGATATGTCTGGGATTTGCCCTCATCAGGCTCATACTTTCGCGTTTTTCACATACTTGTTGAACAGATCCTGGATTTTTTCTGGTTTGGATCACGTAGTAGTGTAGTACCACGCTGAAACAGTCCATTAAACCTGGTTTGGATCAATATTTTAGAGGATAACGCATGTTAGGTCTAGGTTAGGCCTGGGATTTTCACTCATCAGACTCATACTTTCGCAGTCTTTACATACTTGTTGAACGGATCCTGGGTTTTTTCTGGTTTGGATCACGTAGTAATGTGGGACCACACTGAAACAGTCAATTAAACCTGGTTTCGATCAATATTTTAGAGAATAAATTATGTTAGGTCAAGGTTAGGTCTGGTATTTGCTCTCATCAGGCTCATTCTTTCGCATATTTCTCATACTTCATGGCTAGATGCTGGGCTGTTTCTGGATTGTATCACGTAGTAATGTGGTACCACGCTGAAACAGTCAATTAAACCTGGATTCGATCAATATTTTAGAGGATAACGCAAGTTAGGTCTGGGGTAGGTCTAGGATTTGCCCTCATCAGGCTCTTACTTCCTCATATTTCTCATACCTCATGGCTAGATCCTGGGCTATTTCTGGATTGGATCACGTAGTAAAGTGATACCACACTGAAACATTTAATGAAACCTGATCTGGATAAATATTTTAGAGGATAACGCATCTTAGGTCTGGGTTAGGTCTACGATTCGCCCTCATCAGGCTCACAGTTTAGGGTTTTTCACATACTTCTTGAACAGATCCTGGGTTTTTTCTGGTTTGGATCACGAAGTAGTGTGGTACCACACTGAAACAATCCATTAAACCTGGTTTCGCTCAATATTTTAGAGGATAACGCATGTTAGGTCTAGGTTAGGCCTGGGATTTTCACTCATCAGACTCACACTTTCGCATTCTTCACATACTTCTTGAACGGATCCTGAGTTATTTCTGGTTTGGATCACGTAGTAATGTGGGACCACACTGAAACAGTCAATTAAACCTGGTTTCGATCAATATTTTAGAGAATAATTCATGTTAGGTCTAGGTTAGGTCTGGGATTTTCACTCATCAGACTCATACTTTCGCAGTCTTTACATACTTGTTGGACGGATCCTGGGTTTTTTCTGGTTTGGATCACGTAGTAATGTGGTGCCAGACTAAAACAGTCGATTAAACCCTGGTTTCGATCAATATCTTAGAGGACAACGCAAGTTGGGTCTGGGATATGTCTGGGATTTGCCCTCATCAGGCTCATACTTTCGCGTTTTTCACATACTTGTTGAACTGATCCTGGGTTTTTCTGGTTTGGTTCACGTAGTAATGTGGTACCACACTGAAACAGTCCATTAAACCTGGTTTCGATCAATATTTTGGAGAATAATTCATGTTAGGTCTAGGTTAGGCCTGGGATTTGCCCTCATCAGGGTCAAACTTTCGCAGTTCTAACATACATGTTGACCTGATCGAGGGTTTTTTCTGCTTTGTATCGCGTAGTAAAGTGGTACCACACTGAAACAGTCCACTAAACCTGGTTTGGATCAATATTTTAGAGGATAATGCATGTTAGGTCTAGGTTAGCCCTGAGATTTTCGGTCATCAGACTCATACTTTCGCATTCTTCACATACTTGTTGAACGGATCTTGGGTTTTTTCTGGTGCGGATCACGTAGTAATTTGGTTCCACACTGAAACAGTCGATTAAACCTGGTTTCGATCAATATTTTTGAGGATAACGCATGTTAGGTCTAGGTTAGGCCGAGGATTTTCACTCATCAGACTCATACTTTCGCATTCTTCACATACTTGTTGAACGGATCCTGGGGTTTTACTGGTTTGGATCACGTAGTAATGTGGTACCACACTGAAACAGTCAATTAAACCTGGTTTCGATCAATATTTTAGAGAATAATCCATGTTAGGTCTAGGTTAGGTCTGGGATTCGCTCTCATCAGGCTCATTCCTTCGCATATTTCTCATACTTCATGGCTAGATCCTGGGCTGTTTCAGGATTGTATCACGTAGTAACGTGGTACCATGCTGAAACAGTCAATTAAACCTGGTTTCGATCAATATTTTAGAGGATAACGCAAGTTAGGTCTGGGATAGGTCTGGGATTCGCCCTCATCAGGCTCATACTTTCGCGTTTTTCACATACTTGTTGAACTGATCCTGGGTTTTTTCTGGTTTGGTTCACGTAGTAATGTGGTACCACACTGAAACAGTCCATTAAACCGGGTTTCGATCAATATTTTGGAGAATAATTCATGTTAGGTCTAGGTTAGGCCTGGGATTTGCCCTCATCAGGGTCAAACTTTCGCAGTTCTAACATACATGTTGACCTGATCGAGGGTTTTTTCTGCTTTGTATCGCGTAGTAAAGTGGTACCACACTGAAACAGTCCACTAAACCTGGTTTGGATCAATATTTTAGAGGATAATGCATGTTAGGTCTAGGTTAGCCCTGAGATTTTCGGTCATCAGACTCATACTTTCGCATTCTTCACATACTTGTTGAACGGATCTTGGGTTTTTTCTGGTGCGGATCACGTAGTTATGTGGTACCACACTGAAACAGTCAATTAAACCTGGTCTTGATAAATATTTTAGAGGATAACGCATGTTAGGTCTGGGTTAGGTCTAGGATTTGCCCCCATCAGACTCATACTTTCGCACACTTCACATACTCGTTGAACAGATCCTGGGGTTTTACTGGATTGGATCACGTAGTAATGTGGTGCCACACTAAAACTGTCCATTAAACCTGGTTTCGATCAATATTTTAGAGAATAATTCATCTTAGGTCTAGGTTAGGTCTGGGATTTGCACTCATCAGACTCATTCTTTCGCATATTTCTCATACTTGATGGCTAGATCCTGGGCTTTTTCTGGATAGCATCACGTAGTAATGAAGTACAACACTGAAACAGTCAATTAAACCAAGTTTCCATCAATATTTTAGAGGACAACGCATGTTAGGTCTAGGTTAGGCCTGGGATTTGCCCTCATCAGGGTCATACTTTCGCAGTTTTAACATACATGTTGACCTGATCGAGGGTTTTTTCTGCTTTGGATCACGTAGTAAAGTGGTATCACACTGAAGCTGTCCATTAAACCTGGTTTGGATCAATATTTTAGAGGATAACGCATGTTAGGTTTGGGTGAGGTCTAGGATTTGCCCTCGTCAGGCTCATACTTTCGCATATTTCTCATACTTCATGGCTAGATCCTGGGCTGTTTCAGGGTTGTATCACGTAGTAACGTGGTACCACGCTGAAACAGTCAATTAAACCTGGTTTCGATCAATATTTTAGAGGATAACGCAAGTTAGGTCTGGGATAGGTCTGGGATTCGCCCTCATCAGGCTCATACTTTCGCGTTTTTCACATACCTGTTGAACTGATCCTGGGTTTTTCTGGTTTGGTTCACGTAGTAATGTGGTACCACACTGAAACAGTCCATTAAACCTGGTTTCGCTCAATATTTTAGAAGATAACGCATGTTAGGTCCTAGGTTAGGCCTGCGATTTGCCCTCATCAGGGTCATACTCTCGCAGTTTTAACATGCATGTTGACATGATCGAGGGTTTTTTCTGCTTTGGAGCACGTAGTAAAGTTGTACCACACTAAAACAGTCAATTAAACCTGGTTTCGATCAATACTTTAGAGGATAACGCAAGTTAGGTCTGGGATAGGTCTAGGATATTCCCTCATCAGGCTCATTCTTTCGCATATTTCTCATACTTGATGGCTAGATCCTGGGCTTTTTCTGGATTGCATCACGTAGTATTGTGGTACCACACTGAAACTCTCGATTAAACCAGGTCTTGATAAATATTTTAGAGGATAACGCATGTTAGGTCTGGGTTAGGTCTAGGATTTGCTCTCGTCAGGCTCATACTTTCGCATATTTCTCATACCTCATGGCTAGATCCTGGGCTATTTCTGGATTGGATCACGTAGTAATGTGGTACCACACTGAAACAGTCAATTAAACCTGGTTTCGATCAATATCTTAGAGGATAACGCTAGTTAGGTCTGGGATAGGTCTGGGATTTGCACTCATCAGGCTCATACTTTCGCGTATTTCACATACTTGTTGAACAGATCCTGGTCTTTTTTCTGGTTTGGATCACGTAGTAGTGTGGTACCACACTGAAACTGTCCATTAAACCTGATTTCGATCAATATTTTTGAGGATAACGCATGTTAGGTTAGGCCGAGGATTTTCACTCATCAGACTCATACTTTCGCATTCTTCACATACTTGTTGAACGGATCCTGGGGTTTTACTGGTTTGGATCACGTAGTAATGTGGTACCACACTGAAACAGACAATTAAACCTGGTTTCGATCAATATTTTTGAGGATAACGCATGTTTGGTCTAGGTTTGGCCTGGGATTTTCACTCATCAGACTCATTCTTTCGCATTCTTCACATACTTGTTGAACAGATCCTGGGTTTTTTCTGGTTTGGATCACGTAGTAATGTGGGACCACACTGAAACAATCAATTAAACCTGGTCTTGATAAATATTTTAGAGGATAACGCATGTTAGGTCTGGGTTAGGTCTAGGATTTGCTCTCGTTAGGCTCATACTTTCGCATATTTCTCATACCTCATGCCTAGATGCTGGGCTATTTCTGGATTGTATCACGTAGTAATGTGGTACCACACTGAAACATTCAGTTAAACCTGGTCTTGATAAATATTTTTGAGGATAACGCATGTTAGGTCTGGGTTAGGTCTAGGATTTGCCCTCATCAGGCTCATACTTTCGCATATTTCTTATACTTCATTGATAGATCCTGGGCTATTTTCTGGTTTGGATCACATAGTAATGTGGTACCACACTGAAACAGTCAATTAAACCTGGTTTCGATCAATATTTTAGAGGATAACGCATGTTAGGCCTGGGTTAGGTCTAGGATTTGCTCTCGTCAGGCTCATACTTTCGCATATTTCTCATACCTCATGGCTAGATCCTGGGCTATTTCTGGATTGTATCACGTAGTAATGTGGTGCCACACTGAAACAGTCAATTAAACCTGGTTTCGATCAATATTTTAGAGAAGAATTCATCTTAGGTCTAGGTTAGGTCTGGGATTTGCACTCATCAGACTCATTCTTTCGCATATTTCTCATACTTGATGGCTAGATCCTGGGCTTTTTCTGGATAGCATCACGTAGTAATGAAGTACAACACTGAAACAGTCAATTAAACCAAGTTTCCATCAATATTTTAGAGGACAACGCATGTTAGGTCTAGGTTAGGCCAGGGATTTGCCCTCATCAGGGTCATACTTTCGCAGTTTTAACATACATGTTGACCTGATCGAGGGTTTTTTCTGCTTTGGATCACGTAGTAAAGTGGTATCACACTGAAGCTGTCCATTAAACCTGGTTTGGATCAATATTTTAGAGGATAACGCATGTTAGGTTTGGGTGAGGTCTAGGATTTGCCCTCGTCAGGCTCATACTTTCGCATATTTCTCATACTTCATGGCTAGATCCTGGGCTGTTTCAGGGTTGTATCACGTAGTAACGTGGTACCACGCTGAAACAGTCAATTAAACCTGGTTTCGATCAATATTTTAGAGGATAACGCAAGTTAGGTCTGGGATAGGTCTGGGATTCGCCCTCATCAGGCTCATACTTTCGCGTTTTTCACATACTTGTTGAACTGATCCTGGGTTTTTCTGGTTTGGTTCACGTAGTAATGTGGTACCACACTGAAACAGTCCATTAAACCTGGTTTCGCTCAATATTTTAGAAGATAACGCATGTTAGGTCCTAGGTTAGGCCTGCGATTTGCCCTCATCAGGGTCATACTCTCGCAGTTTTAACATGCATGTTGACATGATCGAGGTTTTTTTCTGCTTTGGAGCACGTAGTAAAGTTGTACCACACTAAAACAGTCAATTAAACCTGGTTTCGATCAATACTTTAGAGGATAACGCAAGTTAGGTCTGGGATAGGTCTAGGATATTCCCTCATCAGGCTCATTCTTTCGCATATTTCTCATACTTGATGGCTAGATCCTGGGCTTTTTCTGGATTGCATCACGTAGTATTGTGGTACCACACTGAAACACTCGATTAAACCAGGTCTTGATAAATATTTTAGAGGATAACGCATGTTAGGTCTGGGTTAGGTCTAGGATTTGCCCCCATCAGACTCATACTTTCCCACACTTCACATACTCGTTGAACAGATCCTGGGGTTTTACTGGATTGGATCACGTAGTAATGTGGTGCCACACTAAAACTGTCCATTAAACCTGGTTTCGATCAATATTTTTGAGGATAACGCATGTTAGGTCTAGGTTAGGCCGAGGATTTTCACTCATCAGACTCATACTTTCGCATTCTTCACATACTTGTTGAACGGATCCTGGGGTTTTACTGGATTGGATCACGTAGTAATGTGGTGCCACACTGAAACAGTCAATTAAACCTGGTTTCGATCAATATTTTAGAGAATAATTCATCTTAGGTCTAGGTGAGGTCTGGGATTTGCACTCATCAGACTCATTCTTTCGCATATTTCTCATACTTGATGGCTAGATCCTGGGCTTTTTCTGGATAGCATCACGTAGTAATGAAGTACAACACTGAAACAGTCAATTAAACCAAGTTTCCATCAATATTTTAGAGGACAACGCATGTTAGGTCTAGGTTAGGCCTGGGATTTGCCCTCATCAGGGTCATACTTTCGCAGTTTTAACATACATGTTGACCTGATCGAGGGTTTTTTCTGTTTTGGATCACGTAGTAAAGTGGTATCACACTGAAGCTGTCCATTAAACCTGGTTTGGATCAATATTTTAGAGGATAACGCATGTTAGGTTTGGGTGAGGTCTAGGATTTGCCCTCGTCAGGCTCATACTTTCGCATATTTCTCATACTTCATGGCTAGATCCTGGGCTGTTTCAGGGTTGTATCACGTAGTAACGTGGTACCACGCTGAAACAGTCAATTAAACCTGGTTTCGATCAATATTTTAGAGGATAACGCAAGTTAGGTCTGGGATAGGTCTGGGATTCGCCCTCATCAGGCTCATACTTTCGCGTTTTTCACATACTTGTTGAACTGATCCTGGGTTTTTCTGGTTTGGTTCACGTAGTAATGTGGTACCACACTGAAACAGTCCATTAAACCTGGTTTCGCTCAATATTTTAGAAGATAACGCATGTTAGGTCCTAGGTTAGGCCTGCGATTTGCCCTCATCAGGGTCATACTCTCGCAGTTTTAACATGCATGTTGACATGATCGAGGGTTTTTTCTGCTTTGGAGCACGTAGTAAAGTTGTACCACACTAAAACAGTCAATTAAACCTGGTTTCGATCAATACTTTAGAGGATAACGCAAGTTAGGTCTGGGATAGGTCTAGGATATTCCCTCATCAGGCTCATTCTTTCGCATATTTCTCATACTTGATGGCTAGATCCTGGGCTTTTTCTGGATTGCATCACGTAGTATTGTGGTACCACACTGAAACACTCGATTAAACCAGGTCTTGATAAATATTTTAGAGGATAACGCATGTTAGGTCTGGGTTAGGTCTAGGATTTGCTCTCGTCAGGCTCATACTTTCGCATATTTCTCATACCTCATGGCTAGATCCTGGGCTATTTCTGGATTGGATCACGTAGTAATGTGGTACCACACTGAAACAGTCAATTAAACCTGGTTTCGATCAATATCTTAGAGGATAACGCTAGTTAGGTCTGGGATAGGTCTGGGATTTGCCCTCATCAGGCTCATACTTTCGCGTATTTCACATACTTGTTGAACAGATCCTGGGTTTTTTTCTGGTTTGGATCACGTAGTAGTGTGGTACCACACTGAAACTGTCCATTAAACCTGATTTCGATCAATATTTTTGAGGATAACGCATGTTAGGTCTAGGTTAGGCCGAGGATTTTCACTCATCAGACTCATACTTTCGCATTCTTCACATACTTGTTGAACGGATCCTGGGGTTTTACTGGTTTGGATCACGTAGTAATGTGGTACCACACTGAAACAGACAATTAAACCTGGTTTCGATCAATATTTTTGAGGATAACGCATGTTTGGTCTAGGTTTGGCCTGGGATACTCACTCATCAGACTCATTCTTTCGCATTCTTCACATACTTGTTGAACAGATCCTGGGTTTTTTCTGGTTTGGATCACGTAGTAATGTGGGACCACACTGAAACAATCAATTAAACCTGGTCTTGATAAATATTTTAGAGGATAACGCATGTTAGGTCTGGGTTAGGTCTAGGATTTGCTCTCGTTAGGCTCATACTTTCGCATATTTCTCATACCTCATGCCTAGATGCTGGGCTATTTCTGGATTGTATCACGTAGTAATGTGGTACCACACTGAAACATTCAGTTAAACCTGGTCTTGATAAATATTTTTGAGGATAACGCATGTTAGGTCTGGGTTAGGTCTAGGATTTGCCCTCATCAGGCTCATACTTTCGCATATTTCTTATACTTCATTGATAGATCCTGGGCTATTTTCTGGTTTGGATCACATAGTAATGTGGTACCACACTGAAACAGTCAATTAAGCCTGGTTTCGATCAATATTTTAGAGGATAACGCATGTTAGGCCTGGGTTAGGTCTAGGATTTGCTCTCGTCAGGCTCATACTTTCGCATATTTCTCATACCTCATGGCTAGATCCTGGGCTATTTCTGGATTGTATCACGTAGTAATGTGGTGCCACACTGAAACAGTCAATTAAGCCTGGTTTCGATCAATATTTTAGAGAATAATTCATCTTTGGTCTAGGTTAGGTCTGGGATTTGCACTCATCAGACTCATTCTTTCGCATATTTCTCATACTTGATGGCTAGATCCTGGGCTTTTTCTGGATAGCATCACGTAGTAATGAAGTACAACACTGAAACAGTCAATTAAACCAAGTTTCCATCAATATTTTAGAGGACAACGCATGTTAGGTCTAGGTTAGGCCTGGGATTTGCCCTCATCAGGGTCATACTTTCGCAGTTTTAACATACATGTTGACCTGATCGAGGGTTTTTTCTGCTTTGGATCACGTAGTAAAGTGGTATCACACTGAAGCTGTCCATTAAACCTGGTTTGGATCAATATTTTAGAGGATAACGCATGTTAGGTTTGGGTGAGGTCTAGGATTTGCCCTCGTCAGGCTCATACTTTCGCATGTTTCTCATACTTCATGGCTAGATCCTGGGCTGTTTCAGGGTTGTATCACGTAGTAACGTGGTACCACGCTGAAACAGTCAATTAAACCTGGTTTCGATCAATATTTTAGAGGATAACGCAAGTTAGGTCTGGGATAGGTCTGGGATTCGCCCTCATCAGGCTCATACTTTCGCGTTTTTCACATACTTGTTGAACTGATCCTGGGTTTTTCTGGTTTGGTTCACGTAGTAATGTGGTACCACACTGAAACAGTCCATTAAACCTGGTTTCGCTCAATATTTTAGAAGATAACGCATGTTAGGTCCTAGGTTAGGCCTGCGATTTGCCCTCATCAGGGTCATACTTTCGCGTATTTCACATACTTGTTGAACAGATCCTGGGTTTTTTTCTGGTTTGGATAACGTAGTAGTATGGTACCACACTGAAACTGTCCATTAAACCTGATTTCGATCAATATTTTTGAGGATAACGCATGTTAGGTCTAGGTTAGGCCGAGGATTTTCACTCATCAGACTCATACTTTCGCATTCTTCACATACTTGTTGAACGGATCCTGGGGTTTTACTGGTTTGGATCACGTAGTAATGTGGTATCACACTGAAACAGACAATTAAACCTGGTTTCGATCAATATTTTTGAGGATAACGCATGTTTGGTCTAGGTTTGGCCTGGGATTTTCACTCATCAGACTCATTCTTTCGCATTCTTCACATACTTGTTGAACAGATCCTGGGTTTTTTCTGGTTTGGATCACGTAGTAATGTGGGACCACACTGAAACAATCAATTAAACCTGGTCTTGATAAATATTTTAGAGGATAACGCATGTTAGGTCTGGGTTAGGTCTAGGATTTGCTCTCGTTAGGCTCATACTTTCGCATATTTCTCATACCTCATGCCTAGATGCTGGGCTATTTCTGGATTGTATCACGTAGTAATGTGGTACCACACTGAAACATTCAGTTAAACCTGGTCTTGATAAATATTTTTGAGGATAACGCATGTTAGGTCTGGGTTAGGTCTAGGATTTGCCCTCATCAGGCTCATACTTTCGCATATTTCTTATACTTCATTGATAGATCCTGGGCTATTTTCTGGTTTGGATCACATAGTAATGTGGTACCACACTGAAACAGTCAATTAAACCTGGTTTCGATCAATATTTTAGAGGATAACGCATGTTAGGCCTGGGTTAGGTCTAGGTATTGCTCTCGTCAGGCTCATACTTTCGCATGTTTCTCATACCTCATGGCTAGATCCTGGGCTATTTCTGGATTGTATCACGTAGTAATGTGGTACCACACTGAAACAGTCAATTAAACCTGGTTTCGATCAATATTTTAGAGGATCACGCATGTTAGGTCTAGATTAGGCCTGGGATTTTCACTCATCAGACTCATTCTTTCGCATTCTTCACATACTTGTTGAACGGATCCTGGGTTTTTTTCTGGTTTGGATCACGTAGTAGTGTGGTACCACACTGAAACTGTCCATTAAACCTGGTTTCGATCAATATTTTTGAGGATAACGCATGTTAGGTCTAGGTTAGGCCGAGGATTTTCACTCATCAGACTCATACTTTCGCATTCTTCACATACTTGTTGAACGGATCCTGGGGTTTTACTGGATTGGATCACGTAGTAATGTGGTGCCACACTGAAACAGTCAATTGAACCTGGTTTCGATCAATATTTTAGAGAATAGTTCATGTTAGGTCTAGGTTAGGCCTGGGATTTGCCCTCATCAGGGTCATACTTTCGCAGTTTTAACATACATGTTGACCTGATCGAGGGTTTTTTCTGGTGTGGATCACGTAGTAATGTGGTACCACACTGAAACAATCAATTAAACCTGGTCTTGATAAACATTTTAGAGGATAACGCATGTTAGGTCTGGGTTAGGTCTAGGATTTGCCCTCATCAGGCTCATACTTTCGCATATTTCTCATACTTCATGGCTGGATCCTGGGCTATTACTGGATTGAATCACGTAGTAATGTGGTACCACACTGAAACAGTCAATTAAACCTGGTTTCGATCAATATTTCAGAGAATAATTCATGTTAGGTCTGGGTTAGGTCTGGGATTTGCTCTCATCAGGCTCATTCTTTCGCATATTTCTCATACTTGATGGCTAGATCCGGGGTTTTTTCTGGATTGCGTCACGTAGTAATGAAGTACAACACTGAAACAGTCAATTAAACCTGGTTTCGATCAATATTTTAGAGAATAATTCATGTTAGGTCTAGGTTAGGCCTGGGATTTGCCCTCATCAGGGTCATACTTTCGCAGTTCTAACATACATGTTGACCTGATCGAGTGTTTTTTCTGCGTTGGATCACGTAGTAAAGTGGTACCACACTGAAACAGTCCATTAAACCTGGTTTGGATCAATATTTTAGAGTATAACGCATGTTAGGTCTAGGTTAGGTCTGGGATTTTCACTCAACAGACCCATACTTTCGCATTCTTCAGATACTTGTTGAACGGACCCTGGGTTTTTTCTGGATTGGATCACGTAGCAATGTGGTACCACACTGAAACAGTCAATTAAACATGGTCTTGATAAATATTTTAGAGGATAACGCATGTTAGGTCTGGGATAGGTCTAGGATTTGCCCTCATCAGGCTCATACTTTCGTGTTTTTCACATACTGGTTGAACAGATCCTGGGCTTTTTCTGGTTTGGATCACGTAGTAGTGTGGTACCACACTGAAACTGTCCATTAAACCTGGTTTCGATCAATATTTTTGAGGATAACGCATGTTAGGTCTAGGTTAGGCCGAGGATTTTCACTCATCAGACTCATACTTTCGCATTCTTCACATACTTGTTGAACGGATCCTGGGGTTTTACTGGATTGGATCACGTAGTAATGTGGTGCCACACTGAAACAGTCAATTGAACCTGGTTTCGATCAATATTTTAGAGAATAGTTCATGTTAGGTCTAGGTTAGGTCTGGGATTTGCACTCATCAGACTCATTCTTTCGCATATTTCTCATACTTGATGGCTAGATGCTGGGCTTTTTCTGGATAGCATCACGTAGTAATGAAGTACAACACTGAAACAGTCAATTAAACCAAGTTTCCATCAATATTTTAGAGGACAACGCATGTTAGGTCTAGGTTAGGCCTGGGATTTGCCCTCATCAGGGTCATACTTTCGCAGTTTTAACATACATGTTGACCTGATCGAGGGTTTTTTCTGGTGTGGATCACGTAGTAATGTGGTACCACACTGAAACAATCAATTAAACCTGGTCTTGATAAACATTTTAGAGGATAACGCATGTTAGGTCTGGGTTAGGTCTAGGATTTGCCCTCATCAGGCTCATACTTTCGCATATTTCTCATACTTCATGGCTGGATCCTGGGCTATTACTGGATTGAATCACGTAGTAATGTGGTACCACACTGAAACAGTCAATTAAACCTGGTTTCGATCAATATTTCAGAGAATAATTCATGTTAGGTCTGGGTTAGGTCTGGGATTTGCTCTCATCAGGCTCATTCTTTCGCATATTTCTCATACTTGATGGCTAGATCCGGGGTTTTTTCTGGATTGCGTCACGTAGTAATGAAGTACAACACTGAAACAGTCAATTAAACCTGGTTTCGATCAGTATTTTAGAGAATAATTCATGTTAGGTCTAGGTTAGGCCTGGGATTTGCCCTCATCAGGGTCATACTTTCGCAGTTCTAACATACATGTTGACCTGATCGAGTGTTTTTTCTGCGTTGGATCACGTAGTAAAGTGGTACCACACTGAAACAGTCCATTAAACCTGGTTTGGATCAATATTTTAAAGTATAACGCATGTTAGGTCTAGGTTAGGTCTGGGATTTTCACTCAACAGACCCATACTTTCGCATTCTTCAGATACTTGTTGAACGGACCCTGGGTTTTTTCTGGATTGGATCACGTAGCAATGTGGTACCACACTGAAACAGTCAATTAAACATGGTCTTGATAAATATTTTAGAGGATAACGCATGTTAGGTCTGGGATAGGTCTAGGATTTGCCCTCATCAGGCTCATACTTTCGTGTTTTTCACATACTGGTTGAACAGATCCTGGGCTTTTTCTGGTTTGGATCACGTAGCAATGTGGTACCACACTGAAACAGTCAATTAAACCTGGTCTTGATAAATATTTTAGAGGATAACGCATGTTAGGTCTGGGATAGGTCTAGGATTTGCCCTCATCAGACTCATACTTTCGCACACTTCACATACTCGTTGGACAGATCCTGGTTTATTTTCTGGTTTGGATCACATAGTAATGTGGTACCACACTGAAACAGTCGATTAAACCATGTTTCGATCAATATTTTTGAGGATAACGCATGTTAGGTCTAGGTTAGTCCTGGGATTTTCACTCATCAGACTCATACTTTCGCATTCTTCACATACTTGTTGCACGGATCCTGGGTTCTTTCTGGTTTGGATCACGTAGTAATGTGGGACCACACTGAAACAATCAATTAAACCTGATCATGATAAATATTTTAGAGGATAACGCATGTTAGGTCTGGGTTAGGTCTAGGATTTGCCCTCGTCTGGCTCATACTTTCGCATATTTCTCATACTTCATGGCTAGATCCTGGGCTATTTCTGGACTGTATCACGTAGTAACGTGGTACCACGCTGAAACAGTCAATTAAACCTGGTCTTGATAAATATTTTAGAGGATAACGCATGTTAGGTCTGGGATAGGTCTCGGATTTGCCCTCATCAGACTCATACCTTCGCACACTTCACATACTCGTTGAACAGATCCTGGGTTATTTTCTGGTTTGGATCACGTAGTAATGTGGTACCACACTGAAACAGTCGATTAAACCCGGTTTCGATCAATATTTTAGAGGATAACGCAAGTCAAGTCTGGGATAGGTCTGGGATTTGAGCTCATCAGGGTCATACTTTCGCATATTTCTCATACTTGATGGCTAGATCCTGGGCTATTTCTGGATTGTATCACGTAGTAACGTGGTACCACGCTGAAACAGTCAATTAAACCTGGTCTTGATAAATATTTTAGAGGATAACGCATGTTAGGTCTGGGATAGGTCTAGGATTTGCCCTCATCCGACTCATACCTTCGCACACTTCACATACTCGTGGAACAGATCCTGGGTTATTTTCTGGTTTGGATCACATAGTAATGTGGTACCACACTGAAACAGTCGATTAAACCTGGTTTCGATCAATATTTTTGAGGATAACGCATGTTAGGTCTGGGTTAGGCCGAGGATTTTCACTCATCAGGCCCATACTTTCGCATTCTTCACATACTTGTTGAACGGATCCTGGGTTTTTTCTGGATTGGATCACGTAGTAATGTGGGACCACACTGAAACAATCAATTAAACCTGATCATGATAAATATTTTAGAGGATAACGCATGTTAGGTCTGGGCTAGGTCTAGGATTTGCCCTCGTCAGGCTCATACTTTCGCATATTTTTCATAATTCATGGCTAGACCCTGGGCTATTTCTGGACTGTATCACGTAGTAACGTGGTACCACGCTGAAACAGTCAATTAAACCTGGTCTTGATCAATATTTTAGAGAATAATTCATGTTAGGTCTAGGTTAGACCTGGGATTTTCACTCATCAGACCCATACTTTCGCATTCTTCACATACTTGTTGAACGGATCCTGGGTTTTTTCTGGATTGGATCACGTAGCAATGTGGTACCACACTGAAACAGTCAATTAAACCTGGTCTTGATAAATATTTTAGAGGATAACGCATGTTAGGTCTGGGATAGGTCTAGGATTTGCCCTCATCAGGCTCATACTTTCGTGTTTTTCACATACTTGTTGAACAGATCCTGGGCTTTTTCTGGTTTGGATCACGTAGCAATGTGGTACCACACTGAAACAGTCAATTTAACCTGGTCTTGATAAATATTTTAGAGGATAACGCATGTTAGGTCTGGGATAGGTCTGGGATTTGCCCTCATCAGACTCATACTTTCGCACACTTCACATACTCGTTGAACAGATCCTGGGTTTTTTCTGGTTTGGATCACGTAGTAATGCGGTACCACACTAAAACAGTCAATTAAACCTGGTTTCGATCAACATTTTAGAGGATAACGAAAGTTATGTCTAGTTTAGGCATGGGATTTGCCCTCATCAGACTCATACTTTCGCATACTTCACATACTTGTTGAACAGATCCTGGGCTTTTTCTGGTTTGGATCCCGTAGTAATTTGGTTCCACACTGAAACAGTCGATTAAACCTGGTTTCGATCAATATTTTTGAGGATAACGCATGTTAGGTCTAGGTTAGGCCGAGGATTTTCACTCATCAGACTCATACCTTCGCATTCTTCACATACTTGTTGAACGGATCCTGGGGTTTTACTGGTTTGGATCACGTAGTAATGTGGTACCACACTGAAACAGTCAATTAAACCTGGTTTCGATCAATATTTTAGAGAATAATCCATGTTAGGTCTAGGTTAGGTCTGGGATTCGCTCTCATCAGGCTCATTCCTTCGCATATTTCTCATACTTGATGGCTAGATCCTGGGGTTTTTCTGGATTGCATCACGTAGTAATGAAGTACAACACTGAAACAGTCAATTAAACCTGGTTTCCATCAATATTTTAGAGGACAACGCATGTTAGGTCTAGGTTAGGCCTGGGATTTGCCCTCATCAGGGTCATACTTTCGCAGTTTTAACATACATGTTGACCTGATAGAGGGTTTTTTCTGCTTTGGATCACGTAGTAAAGTGGTATCACACTGAAGCTGTCCATTAAACCTGGTTTGGATCAATATTTTAGAGGATAACGCATGTTAGGTTTGGGTTAGGCCTGGGATTTGCCCTCGTCAGGCTCATACTTTCGCAGTTTTAACATACATGTTGACCTGATCGAGGGTTTTTTCTGCTTTGGATCACGTAGTAAAGTGGTATCACTCTGAAGCTGTCCATTAAACCTGGTTTGGATCAATATTTTAGAGGATTACGCATGTTAGGTTTGGGTGAGGTCTAGGATTTGCCCTCGTCAGGCTCATACTTTCGCATATTTCTCATACTTCATGGCTAGATCCTGGGCTGTTTCAGGGTTGTATCACGTAGTAACGTGGTACCACGCTGAAACAGTCCATTAAACCTGGTTTCGATCAATATTTTAGAGGATAACGCAAGTTAGGTCTGGGATAGGTCTGGGATTCGCCCTCATCAGGCTCATACTTTCGCGTTTTTCACATACTTGTTGAACTGATCCTGGGTTTTTTCTGGTTTGGTTCACGTAGTAATGTGGTACCACGCTGAAACAGTCCATTAAACCTGGTTTCGCTCAATATTTTAGAAGATAACGCATGTTAGGTCTAGGTTAGGCCTGCGATTTGCCCTCATCAGGGTCATACTTTCGCAGTTTTAACATGCATGTTGACATGATCGAGGGTTTTTTCTGCTTTGGAGCACGTAGTAAAGTGGTACCACACTAAAACAGTCAATTAAACCTGGTTTCGATCAATACTTTAGAGGATAACGCAAGTTAGGTCTGGGATAGGTCTAGGATATTCCCTCATCAGGCTCATTCTTTCGCATATTTCTCATACTTGATGGCAAGATCCTGGGCCTTTTCTGGATTGCATCACGTAGTATTGTGGTACCACACTGAAACACTCGATTAAACCAGGTCTTGATAAATATTTTAGAGGATAACGCATGTTAGGTCTGGGTTAGGTCTAGGATTTGCTCTCGTCAGGCTCATACTTTCGCATATTTCTCATACCTCATGGCTAGATCCTGGGCTATTTCTGGATTGGATCACGTAGTAATGTGGTACCACACTGAAACAGTCAATTAAACCTGGTTTCGATCAATATTTTAGAGGATAACGCATGTTAGGCCTGGGTTAGGTCTAGGATTTGCTCTCGTCAGGCTCATACTTTCGCATGTTTCTCATACCTCATGGCTAGATCCTGGGCTATTTCTGGATTGTATCACGTAGTAATGTAGTACCACACTGAAACAGTCAATTAAACCTGGTTTCGATCAATATCTTAGAGGATAACGCTAGTTAGGTCTGGGATAGGTCTGGGATTTGCCCTCATCAGGCTCATACTTTCGCGTATTTCACATACTTGTTGAACAGATCCTGGGTTTTTTTCTGGTTTGGATCACGTAGTAGTGTGGTACCACACTGAAACTGTCCATTAAACCTGATTTCGATCAATATTTTTGAGGATAACGCATGTTAGGTCTAGGTTAGGCCGAGGATTTTCACTCATCAGACTCATACTTTCGCATTCTTCACATACTTGTTGAACGGATCCTGGGGTTTTACTGGTTTGGATCACGTAGTAATGTGGTACCACACTGAAACAGACAATTAAACCTGGTTTCGATCAATATTCTTGAGGATAACGCATGTTTGGTCTAGGTTTGGCCTGGGATTTTCACTCATCAGACTCATTCTTTCGCATTCTTCACATACTTGTTGAACAGATCCTGGGTTTTTTCTGGTTTGGATCACGTAGTAATGTGGGACCACACTGAAACAATCAATTAAACCTGGTCTTGATAAATATTTTAGAGGATAACGCATGTTAGGTCTGGGTTAGGTCTAGGATTTGCTCTCGTTAGGCTCATACTTTCGCATATTTCTCATACCTCATGCCTAGATGCTGGGCTATTTCTGGATTGTATCACGTAGTAATGTGGTACCACACTGAAACATTCAGTTAAACCCGGTCTTGATAAATATTTTTGAGGATAACGCATGTTAGGTCTGGGTTAGGTCTAGGATTTGCCCTCATCAGGCTCATACTTTCGCATATTTCTTATACTTCATTGATAGATCCTGGGCTATTTTCTGGTTTGGATCACATAGTAATGTGGTACCACACTGAAACAGTCAATTAAACCTGGTTTCGATCAATATTTTAGAGGATAACGCATGTTAGGCCTGGGTTAGGTCTAGGATTTGCTCTCGTCAGGCTCATACTTTCGCATATTTCTCATACCTCATGGCTAGATCCTGGGCTATTTCTGGATTGTATCACGTAGTAATGTGGTACCACACTGAAACAGTCAATTAAACCTGGTTTCGATCAATATTTTAGAGGACCACGCATGTTAGGTCTAGATTAGGCCTGGGATTTTCACTCATCAGACTCATTCTTTCGCATTCTTCACATACTTGTTGAACGGATCCTGGGTTTTTTTCTGGTTTGGATCACGTAGTAGTGTGGTACCACACTGAAACTGTCCATTAAACCTGGTTTCGATCAATATTTTTGAGGATAACGCATGTTAGGTCTAGGTTAGGCCGAGGATTTTCACTCATCAGACTCATACTTTCGCATTCTTCACATACTTGTTGAACGGATCCTGGGGTTTTACTGGATTGGATCACGTAGTAATGTGGTGCCACACTGAAACAGTCAATTGAACCTGGTTTCGATCAATATTTTAGAGAATAGTTCATGTTAGGTCTAGGTTAGGTCTGGGATTTGCACTCATCAGACTCATCCTTTCGCATATTTCTCATACTTGATGGCTAGATGCTGGGCTTTTTCTGGATAGCATCACGTAGTAATGAAGTACAACACTGAAACAGTCAATTAAACCAAGTTTCCATCAATATTTTAGAGGACAACGCAAGTTAGGTCTAGGTTAGGCCTGGGATTTGCCCTCATCAGGGTCATACTTTCGCAGTTTTAACATACATGTTGACCTGATCGAGGGTTTTTTCTGGTGTGGATCACGTAGTAATGTGGTACCACACTGAAACAATCAATTAAACCTGGTCTTGATAAACATTTTAGAGGATAACGCATGTTAGGTCTGGGTTAGGTCTAGGATTTGCCCTCATCAGGCTCATACTTTCGCATATTTCTCATACTTCATGGCTGGATCCTGGGCTATTACTGGATTGAATCACGTAGTAATGTGGTACCACACTGAAACAGTCAATTAAACCTGGTTTCGATCAATATTTCAGAGAATAATTCATGTTAGGTCTGGGTTAGGTCTGGGATTTGCTCTCATCAGGCTCATTCTTTCGCATATTTCTCATACTTGATGGCTAGATCCGGGGTTTTTTCTGGATTGCGTCACGTAGTAATGAAGTACAACACTGAAACAGTCAATTAAACCTGGTTTCGATCAATATTTTAGAGAATAATTCATGTTAGGTCTAGGTTAGGCCTGGGATTTGCCCTCATCAGGGTCATACTTTCGCAGTTCTAACATACATGTTGACCTGATCGAGTGTTTTTTCTGCGTTGGATCACGTAGTAAAGTGGTACCACACTGAAACAGTCCATTAAACCTGGTTTGGATCAATATTTTAGAGGATAACGCATGTTAGGTCTAGGTTAGGTCTGGGATTTTCACTCAACAGACCCATACTTTCGCATTCTTCAGATACTTGTTGAACGGACCCTGGGTTTTTTCTGGATTGGATCACGTAGCAATGTGGTACCACACTGAAACAGTCAATTAAACCTGGTTTCGATCAATATTTTAGAGGATAACGCATGTTAGGTCTGGGATAGGTCTAGGATTTGCCCTCATCAGGCTCATACTTTCGTGTTTTTCACATACTTGTTGAACAGATCCTGGGCTTTTTCTGGTTTGGATCACGTAGCAATGTGGTACCACACTGAAACAGTCAATTAAACCTGGTCTTGATAAATATTTTAGAGGATAACGCATGTTAGGTCTGGGATAGGTCTGGGATTTGCCCTCATCAGACTCATACTTTCGCACACTTCACATACTCGTTGAACAGATCCTGGGTTATTTTCTGGTTTGGATCACATAGTAATGTGGTACCACACTGAAACAGTCAATTAAACCTGGTCTTGATAAATATTTTAGAGGATAACGCATGTTAGGTCTGGGATAGGTCTAGGATTTGCCCTCATCAGACTCATACTTTCGCACACTTCACATACTCGTTGGACAGATCCTGGTTTATTTTCTGGTTTGGATCACATAGTAATGTGGTACCACACTGAAACAGTCGATTAAACCATGTTTCGATCAATATTTTTGAGGATAACGCATGTTAGGTCTAGGTTAGTCCTGGGATTTTCACTCATCAGACTCATACTTTCGCATTCTTCACATACTTGTTGCACGGATCCTGGGTTCTTTCTGGTTTGGATCACGTAGTAATGTGGGACCACACTGAAACAATCAATTAAACCTGATCATGATAAATATTTTAGAGGATAACGCATGTTAGGTCTGGGTTAGGTCTAGGATTTGCCCTCGTCTGGCTCATACTTTCGCATATTTCTCATACTTCATGGCTAGATCCTGGGCTATTTCTGGACTGTATCACGTAGTAACGTGGTACCACGCTGAAACAGTCAATTAAACCTGGTCATGATAAATATTTTAGAGGATAACGCATGTTAGGTCTGGGATAGGTCTCGGATTTGCCCTCATCAGACTCATACCTTCGCACACTTCACATACTCGTTGAACAGATCCTGGGTTATTTTCTGGTTTGGATCACGTAGTAATCTGGTACCACACTGAAACAGTCGATTAAACCCGGTTTCGATCAATATTTTAGAGGATAACGCAAGTCAAGTCTGGGATAGGTCTGGGATTTGAGCTCATCAGGGTCATACTTTCGCATATTTCTCATACTTGATGGCTAGATCCTGGGCTATTTCTGGATTGTATCACGTAGTAACGTGGTACCACGCTGAAACAGTCAATTAAACCTGGTCTTGATAAATATTTTAGAGGATAACGCATGTTAGGTCTGGGATAGGTCTAGGATTTGCCCTCATCCGACTCATACCTTCGCACACTTCACATACTCGTGGAACAGATCCTGGGTTATTTTCTGGTTTGGATCACATAGTAATGTGGTACCACACTGAAACAGTCGATTAAACCTGGTTTCGATCAATATTTTTGAGGATAACGCATGTTAGGTCTGGGTTAGGCCGAGGATTTTCACTCATCAGGCCCATACTTTCGCATTCTTCACATACTTGTTGAACGGATCCTGGGTTTTTTCTGGATTGGATCACGTAGTAATGTGGGACCGCACTGAAACAATCAATTAAACCTGATCATGATAAATATTTTAGAGGATAACGCATGTTAGGTCTGGGTTAGGTCTAGGATTTGCCCTCGTCAGGCTCATACTTTCGCATATTTTTCATACTTCATGGCTAGATCCTGGGCTATTTCTGGACTGTATCACGTAGTAACGTGGTACCACGCTGAAACAGTCAATTAAACCTGGTCTTGATCAATATTTTAGAGAATAATTCATGTTAGGTCTAGGTTAGACCTGGGATTTTCACTCATCAGACCCATACTTTCGTGTTTTTCACATACTTGTTGAACAGATCCTGGGCTTTTTCTGGTTTGGATCACGTAGCAATGTGGTACCACACTGAAACAGTCAATTTAACCTGGTCTTGATAAATATTTTAGAGGATAACGCATGTTAGGTCTGGGATAGGTCTGGGATTTGCCCTCATCAGACTCATACTTTCGCACACTTCACATACTCGTTGAACAGATCCTGGGTTTTTTCTGGTTTGGATCACGTAGTAATGCGGTACCACACTAAAACAGTCAATTAAACCTGGTTTCGATCAACATTTTAGAGGATAACGAAAGTTATGTCTAGTTTAGGCATGGGATTTGCCCTCATCAGACTCATACTTTCGCATTCTTCACATACTTGTTGCACGGATCCTGGGTTCTTTCTGGTTTGGATCACGTAGTAATGTGGGACCACACTGAAACAATCAATTAAACCTGATCATGATAAATATTTTAGAGGATAACGCATGTTAGGTCTGGGTTAGGTCTAGGATTTGCCCTCGTCTGGCTCATACTTTCGCATATTTCTCATACTTCATGGCTAGATCCTGGGCTATTTCTGGACTGTATCACGTAGTAACGTGGTACCACGCTGAAACAGTCAATTAAACCTGGTCATGATAAATATTTTAGAGGATAACGCATGTTAGGTCTGGGATAGGTCTCGGATTTGCCCTCATCAGACTCATACCTTCGCACACTTCACATACTCGTTGAACAGATCCTGGGTTATTTTCTGGTTTGGATCACGTAGTAATGTGGTACCACACTGAAACAGTCGATTAAACCCGGTTTCGATCAATATTTTAGAGGATAACGCAAGTCAAGTCTGGGATAGGTCTGGGATTTGAGCTCATCAGGGTCATACTTTCGCATATTTCTCATACTTGATGGCTAGATCCTGGGCTATTTCTGGATTGTATCACGTAGTAACGTGGTACCACGCTGAAACAGTCAATTAAACCTGGTCTTGATAAATATTTTAGAGGATAACGCATGTTAGGTCTGGGATAGGTCTAGGATTTGCCCTCATCCGACTCATACCTTCGCACACTTCACATACTCGTGGAACAGATCCTGGGTTATTTTCTGGTTTGCATCACATAGTAATGTGGTACCACACTGAAACAGTCGATTAAACCTGGTTTCGATCAATATTTTTGAGGATAACGCATGTTAGGTCTGGGTTAGGCCGAGGATTTTCACTCATCAGGCCCATACTTTCGCATTCTTCACATACTTGTTGAACGGATCCTGGTTTTTTTCTGGATTGGATCACGTAGTAATGTGGGACCACACTGAAACAATCAATTAAACCTGATCATGATAAATATTTTAGAGGATAACGCATGTTAGGTCTGGGTTAGGTCTAGGATTTGCCCTCGTCAGGCTCATACTTTCGCATATTTTTCATACTTCATGGCTAGATCCTGGGCTATTTCTGGACTGTATCACGTAGTAACGTGGTACCACGCTGAAACAGTCAATTAAACCTGGTCTTGATCACTATTTTAGAGAATAATTCATGTTAGGTCTAGGTTAGACCTGGGATTTTCACTCATCAGACCCATACTTTCGTGTTTTTCACATACTTGTTGAACAGATCCTGGGCTTTTTCTGGTTTGGATCACGTAGCAATGTGGTACCACACTGAAACAGTCAATTTAACCTGGTCTTGATAAATATTTTAGAAGATAACGCATGTTAGGTCTGGGATAGGTCTGGGATTTGCCCTCATCAGACTCATACTTTCGCACACTTCACATACTCGTTGAACAGATCCTGGGTTTTTTCTGGTTTGGATCACGTAGTAATGCGGTACCACACTAAAACAGTCAATTAAACCTGGTTTCGATCAACATTTTAGAGGATAACGAAAGTTATGTCTAGTTTAGGCATGGGATTTGCCCTCATCAGACTCATACTTTCGCATACTTCACATACTTGTTGAACAGATCCTGGGCTTTTTCTGGTTTGGATCCCGTAGTAATTTGGTTCCACACTGAAACAGTCGATTAAACCTGGTTTCGATCAATATTTTTGAGGATAACGCATGTTAGGTCTAGGTTAGGCCGAGGATTTTCACTCATCAGACTCATACCTTCGCATTCTTCACATACTTGTTGAACGGATCCTGGGGTTTTACTGGTTTGGATCACGTAGTAATGTGGTACCACACTGAAACAGTCAATTAAACCTGGTTTCGATCAATATTTTAGAGAATAATCCATGTTAGGTCTAGGTTAGGTCTGGGATTCGCTCTCATCAGGCTCATTCCTTCGCATATTTCTCATACTTGATGGCTAGATCCTGGGGTTTTTCTGGATACATCACGTAGTAATGAAGTACAACACTGAAACTGTCAATTAAACCTGGTTTCCATCAATATTTTAGAGGACAACGCATGTTAGGTCAAGGTTAGGCCTGGGATTTGCCCTCATCAGGGTCATACTTTCGCAGTTTTAACATACATGTTGACCTGATAGAGGGTTTTTTCTGCTTTGGATCACGTAGTAAAGTGGTAACACACTGAAGCTGTCCATTAAACCTGGTTTGGATCAATATTTTAGAGGATAACGCATGTTAGGTTTGGGTTAGGCCTGGGATTTGCCCTCGTCAGGCTCATACTTTCGCAGATTTAACATACATGTTGACCTGATCGAGGGTTTTTTCTGCTTTGGATCACGTAGTAAAGTGGTATCACTCTGAAGCTGTCCATTAAACCTGGTTTGGATCAATATTTTAGAGGATTACGCATGTTAGGTTTGGGTGAGGTCTAGGATTTGCCCTCGTCAGGCTCATACTTTCGCATATTTCTCATACTTCATGGCTAGATCCTGGGCTGTTTCAGGGTTGTATCACGTAGTAACGTGGTACCACGCTGAAACAGTCCATTAAACCTGGTTTCGATCAATATTTTAGAGGATAACGCAAGTTAGGTCTGGGATAGGTCTGGGATTCGCCCTCATCAGGCTCATACTTTCGCGTTTTTCACATACTTGTTGAACTGATCCTGGGTTTTTTCTGGTTTGGTTCACGTAGTAATGTGGTACCACGCTGAAACAGTCCATTAAACCTGGTTTCGCTCAATATTTTAGAAGATAACGCATGTTAGGTCTAGGTTAGGCCTGCGATTTGCCCTCATCAGGGTCATACTTTCGCAGTTTTAACATGCATGTTGACATGATCGAGGGTTTTTTCTGCTTTGGAGCACGTAGTAAAGTGGTACCACACTAAAACAGTCAATTAAACCTGGTTTCGATCAATACTTTAGAGGATAACGCAAGTTAGGTCTGGGATAGGTCTAGGATTTGCCCTCATCAGGCTCATACTTTCGCATATTTCTTATACTTCATTGATAGATCCTGGGCTATTTTCTGGTTTGGATCACATAGTAATGTGGTACCACACTGAAACAGTCAATTAAACCTGGTTTCGATCAATATTTTAGAGGATAACGCATGTTAGGCCTGGGTTAGGTCTAGGATTTGCTCTCGTCAGGCTCATACTTTCGCATATTTCTCATACCTCATGGCTAGATCCTGGGCTATTTCTGGATTGGATCACGTAGTAATGTGGTACCACACTGAAACAGTCAATTAAACCTGGTTTCGATCAATATTTTAGAGGATAACGCATGTTAGGCCTGGGTTAGGTCTAGGATTTGCCCTCATCAGGCTCATTCTTTCGCATATTTCTCATACTTGATGGCAAGATCCTGGGCCTTTTCTGGATTGCATCACGTAGTATTGTGGTACCACACTGAAACACTCGATTAAACCAGGTCTTGATAAATATTTTAGAGGATAACGCATGTTAGGTCTGGGTTAGGTCTAGGATTTGCTCTCGTCAGGCTCATACTTTCGCATATTTCTCATACCTCATGGCTAGATCCTGGGCTATTTCTGGATTAGATCACGTAGTAATGTGGTACCACACTGAAACAGTCAATTAAACCTGGTTTCGATCAATATTTTAGAGGATAACGCATGTTAGGCCTGGGTTAGGTCTAGGATTTGCTCTCGTCAGGCTCATACTTTCGCATGTTTCTCATACCTCATGGCTAGATCCTGGGCTATTTCTGGATTGTATCACGTAGTAATGTGGTACCACACTGAAACAGTCAATTAAACCTGGTTTCGATCAATATCTTAGAGGATAACGCTAGTTAGGTCTGGGATAGGTCTGGGATTTGCCCTCATCAGGCTCATACTTTCGCGTATTTCACATACTTGTTGAACAGATCCTGGGTTTTTTTCTGGTTTGGATCACGTAGTAGTGTGGTACCACACTGAAACTGTCCATTAAACCTGATTTCGATCAATATTTTTGAGGATAACGCATGTTAGGTCTAGGTTAGGCCGAGGATTTTCACTCATCAGACTCATACTTTCGCATTCTTCACATACTTGTTGAACGGATCCTGGGGTTTTACTGGTTTGGATCACGTAGTAATGTGGTACCACACTGAAACAGACAATTAAACCTGGTTTCGATCAATATTTTTGAGGATAACGCATGTTTGGTCTAGGTTTGGCCTGGGATTTTCACTCATCAGACTCATTCTTTCGCATTCTTCACATACTTGTTGAACAGATCCTGGGTTTTTTCTGGTTTGGATCACGTAGTAATGTGGGACCACACTGAAACAATCAATTAAACCTGGTCTTGATAAATATTTTAGAGGATAACGCATGTTAGGTCTGGGTTAGGTCTAGGATTTGCTCTCGTTAGGCTCATACTTTCGCATATTTCTCATACCTCATGCCTAGATGCTGGGCTATTTCTGGATTGTATCACGTAGTAATGTGGTACCACACTGAAACATTCAGTTAAACCCGGTCTTGATAAATATTTTTGAGGATAACGCATGTTAGGTCTGGGTTAGGTCTAGGATTTGCCCTCATCAGGCTCATACTTTCGCATATTTCTTATACTTCATTGATAGATCCTGGGCTATTTTCTGGTTTGGATCACATAGTAATGTGGTACCACACTGAAACAGTCAATTAAACCTGGTTTCGATCAATATTTTAGAGGATAACGCATGTTAGGCCTGGGTTAGGTCTAGGATTTGCTCTCGTCAGGCTCATACTTTCGCATATTTCTCATACCTCATGGCTAGATCCTGGGCTATTTCTGGATTGTATCACGTAGTAATGTGGTACCACACTGAAACAGTCAATTAAACCTGGTTTCGATCAATATTTTAGAGGACCACGCATGTTAGGTCTAGATTAGGCCTGGGATTTTCACTCATCAGACTCATTCTTTCGCATTCTTCACATACTTGTTGAACGGATCCTGGGTTTTTTTCTGGTTTGGATCACGTAGTAGTGTGGTACCACACTGAAACTGTCCATTAAACCTGGTTTCGATCAATATTTTTGAGGATAACGCATGTTAGGTCTAGGTTAGGCCGAGGATTTTCACTCATCAGACTCATACTTTCGCATTCTTCACATACTTGTTGAACGGATCCTGGGGTTTTACTGGATTGGATCACGTAGTAATGTGGTGCTACACTGAAACAGTCAATTGAACCTGGTTTCGATCAATATTTTAGAGAATAGTTCATGTTAGGTCTAGGTTAGGTCTGGGATTTGCACTCATCAGACTCATTCTTTCGCATATTTCTCATACTTGATGGCTAGATGCTGGGCTTTTTCTGGATAGCATCACGTAGTAATGAAGTACAACACTGAAACAGTCAATTAAACCAAGTTTCCATCAATATTTTAGAGGACAACGCATGTTAGGTCTAGGTTAGGCCTGGGATTTGCCCTCATCAGGGTCATACTTTCGCAGTTTTAACATACATGTTGACCTGATCGAGGGTTTTTTCTGGTGTGGATCACGTAGTAATGTGGTACCACACTGAAACAATCAATTAAACCTGGTCTTGATAAACATTTTAGAGGATAACGCATGTTAGGTCTGGGTTAGGTCTAGGATTTGCCCTCATCAGGCTCATACTTTCGCATATTTCTCATACTTCATGGCTGGATCCTGGGCTATTACTGGATTGAATCACGTAGTAATGTGGTACCACACTGAAACAGTCAATTAAACCTGGTTTCGATCAATATTTCAGAGAATAATTCATGTTAGGTCTGGGTTAGGTCTGGGATTTGCTCTCATCAGGCTCATTCTTTCGCATATTTCTCATACTTGATGGCTAGATCCGGGGTTTTTTCTGGATTGCGTCACGTAGTAATGAAGTACAACACTGAAACAGTCAATTAAACCTGGTTTCGATCAATATTTTAGAGAATAATTCATGTTAGGTCTAGGTTAGGCCTGGGATTTGCCCTCATCAGGGTCATACTTTCGCAGTTCTAACATACATGTTGACCTGATCGAGTGTTTTTTCTGCGTTGGATCACGTAGTAAAGTGGTACCACACTGAAACAGTCCATTAAACCTGGTTTGGATCAATATTTTAGAGGATAACGCATGTTAGGTCTAGGTTAGGTCTGGGATTTTCACCCAACAGACCCATACTTTCGCATTCTTCAGATACTTGTTGAACGGACCCTGGGTTTTTTCTGGATTGGATCACGTAGCAATGTGGTACCACACTGAAACAGTCAATTAAACCTGGTCTTGATAAATATTTTAGAGGATAACGCATGTTAGGTCTGGGATAGGTCTAGGATATGCCCTCATCAGGCTCATACTTTCGTGTTTTTCACATACTTGTTGAACAGATCCTGGGCTTTTTCTGGTTTGGATCACGTAGCAATGTGGTACCACACTGAAACAGTCAATTAAACCTGGTCTTGATAAATATTTTAGAGGATAACGCATGTTAGGTCTGGGATAGGTCTGGGATTTGCCCTCATCAGACTCATACTTTCGCACACTTCACATACTCGTTGAACAGATCCTGGGTTATTTTCTGGTTTGGATCACATAGTAATGTGGTACCACACTGAAACAGTCAATTAAACCTGGTCTTGATAAATATTTTAGAGGATAACGCATGTTAGGTCTGGGATAGGTCTAGGATTTGCCCTCATCAGACTCATACTTTCGCACACTTCACATACTCGTTGGACAGATCCTGGTTTATTTTCTGGTTTGGATCACATAGTAATGTGGTACCACACTGAAACAGTCGATTAAACCATGTTTCGATCAATATTTTTGAGGATAACGCATGTTAGGTCTAGGTTAGTCCTGGGATTTTCACTCATCAGACTCATACTTTCGCATTCTTCACATACTTGTTGCACGGATCCTGGGTTCTTTCTGGTTTGGATCACGTAGTAATGTGGGACCACACTGAAACAATCAATTAAACCTGATCATGATAAATATTTTAGAGGATAACGCATGTTAGGTCTGGGTTAGGTCTAGGATTTGCCCTCGTCTGGCTCATACTTTCGCATATTTCTCATACTTCATGGCTAGATCCTGGGCTATTTCTGGACTGTATCACGTAGTAACGTGGTACCACGCTGAAACAGTCAATTAAACCTGGTCTTGATAAATATTTTAGAGGATAACGCATGTTAGGTCTGGGATAGGTCTAGGATTTGCCCTCATCCGACTCATACCTTCGCACACTTCACATACTCGTGGAACAGATCCTGGGTTATTTTCTGGTTTGGATCACATAGTAATGTGGTACCACACTGAAACAGTCGATTAAACCTGGTTTCGATCAATATTTTTGAGGATAACGCATGTTAGGTCTAGGTTAGTCCTGGGATTTTCACTCATCAGACTCATACTTTCGCATTCTTCACATACTTGTTGCACGGATCCTGGGTTCTTTCTGGTTTGGATCACGTAGTAATGTGGGACCACACTGAAACAATCAATTAAACCTGATCATGATAAATATTTTAGAGGATAACGCATGTTAGGTCTGGGATAGGTCTGGGATTTGAGCTCATCAGGGTCATACTTTCGCATATTTCTCATACTTGATGGCTAGATCCTGGGCTATTTCTGGATTGTATCACGTAGTAACGTGGTACCACGCTGAAACAGTCAATTAAACCTGGTCTTGATAAATATTTTAGAGGATAACGCATGTTAGGTCTGGGATAGGTCTAGGATTTGCCCTCATCCGACTCATACCTTCGCACACTTCACATACTCGTGGAACAGATCCTGGGTTATTTTCTGGTTTGGATCACATAGTAATGTGGTACCACACTGAAACAGTCGATTAAACCTGGTTTCGATCAATATTTTTGAGGATAACGCATGTTAGGTCTGGGTTAGGCCGAGGATTTTCACTCATCAGGCCCATACTTTCGCATTCTTCACATACTTGTTGAACGGATCCTGGGTTTTTTCTGGATTGGATCACGTAGTAATGTGGGACCACACTGAAACAATCAATTAAACCTGATCATGATAAATATTTTAGAGGATAACGCATGTTAGGTCTGGGTTAGGTCTAGGTTTTGCCCTCGTCAGGCTCATACTTTCGCATATTTTTCATACTTCATGGCTAGATCCTGGGCTATTTCTGGACTGTATCACGTAGTAACGTGGTACCACGCTGAAACAGTCAATTAAACCTGGTCTTGATCAATATTTTAGAGAATAATTCATGTTAGGTCTAGGTTAGACCTGGGATTTTCACTCATCAGACCCATACTTTCGTGTTTTTCACATACTTGTTGAACAGATCCTGGGCTTTTTCTGGTTTGGATCACGTAGCAATGTGGTACCACACTGAAACAGTCAATTTAACCTGCTCTTGATAAATATTTTAGAGGATAACGCATGTTAGGTCTGGGATAGGTCTGGGATTTGCCCTCATCAGACTCATACTTTCGCACACTTCACATACTCGTTGAACAGATCCTGGGTTTTTTCTGGTTTGGATCACGTAGTAATGCGGTACCACACTAAAACAGTCAATTAAACCTGGTTTCGATCAACATTTTAGAGGATAACGAAAGTTATGTCTAGTTTAGGCATGGGATTTGCCCTCATCAGACTCATACTTTCGCATACTTCACATACTTGTTGAACAGATCCTGGGCTTTTTCTGGTTTGGATCCCGTAGTAATTTGGTTCCACACTGAAACAGTCGATTAAACCTGGTTTCGATCAATATTTTTGAGGATAACGCATGTTAGGTCTAGGTTAGGCCGAGGATTTTCACTCATCAGGCTCATTCCTTCGCATATTTCTCATACTTGATGGCTAGATCCTGGGGTTTTTCTGGATACATCACGTAGTAATGAAGTACAACACTGAAACAGTCAATTAAACCTGGTTTCCATCAATATTTTAGAGGACAACGCATGTTAGGTCTAGGTTAGGCCGAGGATTTTCACTCATCAGGCTCATTCCTTCGCATATTTCTCGTACTTGATGGCTAGATCCTGGGGTTTTTCTGGATACATCACGTAGTAATGAAGTACAACACTGAAACAGTCAATTAAACCTGGTTTCCATCAATATTTTAGAGGACAACGCATGTTAGGTCTAGGTTAGGCCTGGGATTTGCCCTCATCAGGGTCATACTTTCGCAGTTTTAACATACATGTTGACCTGATAGAGGGTTTTTTCTGCTTTGGATCACGTAGTAAAGTGGTATCACACTGAAGCTGTCCATTAAACCTGGTTTGGATCAATATTTTAGAGGATAACGCATGTTAGGTTTGGGTTAGGCCTGGGATTTGCCCTCGTCAGGCTCATACTTTCGCAGTTTTAACATACATGTTGACCTGATCGAGGGTTTTTTCTGCTTTGGATCACGTAGTAAAGTGGTATCACTCTGAAGCTGTCCATTAAACCTGGTTTGGATCAATATTTTAGAGGATTACGCATGTTAGGTTTGGGTGAGGTCTAGGATTTGCCCTCGTCAGGCTCATACTTTCGCATATTTCTCATACTTCATGGCTAGATCCTGGGCTGTTTCAGGGTTGTACCACGTAGTAACGTGGTACCACGCTGAAACAGTCCATTAAACCTGGTTTCGATCAATATTTTAGAGGATAACGCAAGTTAGGTCTGGGATAGGTCTGGGATTCGCCCTCATCAGGCTCATACTTTCGCGTTTTTCACATACTTGTTGAACTGACCCTGGGTTTTTTCTGGTTTGGTTCACGTAGTAATGTGGTACCACGCTGAAACAGTCCATTAAACCTGGTTTCGCTCAATATTTTAGAAGATAACGCATGTTAGGTCTAGGTTAGGCCTGCGATTTGCCCTCATCAGGGTCATACTTTCGCAGTTTTAACATGCATGTTGACATGATCGAGGGTTTTTTCCGCTTTGGAGCACGTAGTAAAGTGGTACCACACTAAAACAGTCAATTAAACCTGGTTTCGATCAATACTTTAGAGGATAACGCAAGTTAGGTCTGGGATAGGTCTAGGATATTCCCTCATCAGGCTCATTCTTTCGCATATTTCTCATACTTGATGGCAAGATCCTGGGCTTTTTCTGGATTGCATCACGTAGTATTGTGGCACCACACTGAAACACTCGATTAAACCAGGTCTTGATAAATATTTTAGAGGATAACGCATGTTAGGTCTGGGTTAGGTCTAGGATTTGCTCTCGTCAGGCTCATACTTTCGCATATTTCTCATACCTCATGGCTAGATCCTGGGCTATTTCTGGATTGGATCACGTAGTAATGTGGTACCACACTGAAACAGTCAATTAAACCTGGTTTCGATCAATATCTTAGAGGATAACGCTAGTTAGGTCTGGGATAGGTCTGGGATTTGCCCTCATCAGGCTCATACTTTCGCGTATTTCACATACTTGTTGAACAGATCCTGGGTTTTTTTCTGGTTTGGATCACGTAGTAGTGTGGTACCACACCGAAACTGTCCATTAAACTTGATTTCGATCAATATTTTTGAGGATAACGCATGTTAGGTCTAGGTTAGGCCGAGGATTTTCACTCATCAGACTCATACTTTCGCATTCTTCACATACTTGTTGAACGGATCCTGGGGTTTTACTGGTTTGGATCACGTAGTAATGTGGTACCACACTGAAACAGACAATTAAACCTGGTTTCGATCAATATTTTTGAGGATAACGCATCTTTGGTCGAGGTTAGGCCTGGGATTTTCACTCATCAGACTCATTCTTTCGCATTCTTCACATACTTGTTGAACAGATCCTGGGTTTTTTCTGGTTTGGATCACGTAGTAATGTGGGACCACACTGAAACAATCAATTAAACCTCGTCTTGATAAATATTTTAGAGGATAACGCATGTTAGGTCTGGGTTAGGTCTAGCATTTGCTCTCGTTAGGCTCATACTTTCGCATATTTCTCATACCTCATGGCTAGATCCTCGGCTATTTCTGGATTGTATCACGTAGTAATGTGGTACCACGCTGAAACAGTCAATTAAACCTGGTTTCGATCAATATTTTAGAGGATAACGCAAGTTAGGTCTGGGATAGGTCTGGGATTCGCCCTCATCAGGCTCATACTTTCGCGTTTTTCACATACTTGTTGAACTGGTCCTGGGTTTTTTCTGGTTTGGTTCACGTAGTAAAGTGGTACCACACTGAAACAGTCCATTAAACCTGGTTTCGCTCAATATTTTAGAAGATAACGCATGTTAGGTCTAGGTTAGGCCTGTGATTTGCCCTCATCAGGGTCATACTTTCGCAGTTTTAACATGCATGTTTTCCTGATCGAGGGTTTTTTCTGCTTTGGAGCATGCAGTAAAGTGGTACCACACTAAAACAGTCAATTAAACCTGGTTTCGATCAATATTTTAGGGGATAACGCAAGTTATGTCTGGGATAGGTCTAGGATTTGCCCTCATCAGGCTCATTCTTTCGCATATTTCTCATAGTTGATGGCTAGATCCTGGGCTTTCTCTGGATTGCATCACGTAGTATTGTGGTACCACAATGAAACAGTCGATTAAACCAGGTTTCGATCAATATTTTTGAGGATAACGCATGTTAGGTCTACGCTAGGCCTGGGATTTTCACTCATCAGACTCATACTTTCGCATTCTTCACATACTTGTTGAACGGATCTTGGGTTTTTTCTGGTGTGGATCACGTAGTAATGTGGTACCACACTGAAACAATCAATTAAACCGGGTCTTGATAAACATTTTAGAGGATAACGCATGTTAGGTCTGGGTTAGGTCTAGGATTTGCCCTCATCAGGCTCATACTATCGCATATTTCTCATACTTCATGGCTGGATCCTGGGCTATTACTGGATTGGATCACGTAGTAATGTGGTACCACACTGAAACAGTCAATTAAACCTGGTTTCGATCAATATTTCAGAGAATAATTCATGTTAGGTCTGGGTTAGGTCTGGGATTTGCACTCATCAGGCTCATTCTTTCGCATATTTCTCATACTTGATGGCTAGATCCGGGGTTTTTTCTGGATTGCGTCACGTAGTAATGAAGTACAACACTGAAACAGTCAATTAAACCTGGTTTCGATCAATATTTTAGAGAATAATTCATGTTAGGTCTAGGTTAGGCCTGGGATTTGCCCTCATCAGGGTCATACTTTCGCAGTTCTAACATACATGTTGACCTGTTCGAGGGTGTTTTCTGCTTTGTGTCACGTAGTAAAGTGGTACCACACTGAAACAGTCCACTAAACCTGGCTTGGATCAATATTTTAGAGGATAATGCATGTTAGGTCTAGGTTAGCCCTGAGATTTTCGCTCATCAGACTCATACTTTCGCATTCTTCAGATACTTGTTGACCGGATCCTGGGTTTTTTCTGGTATGGTTCACGTAGTAATGTGGTACCACACTGAAACAATCAATTAAACCGGGTCTTGATAAATATTTTAGATGATAACGCATGTTTGGTCTGGGTTAGGTCTAGGATTTGCCCTCATCAGGCTCATACTTTCGCATATTTCTCATACTTCATGGCTAGATCCTGGGCTATTTCTGGATTGAATCACGTAGTAATGTGGTACCACACTGGAACAGTCAATTAAACCTGGTTTCGATCAATATTTCAGAGGACAATGCAAGTTAGGTCTGGGTTAGGTCTGGGATTTGCCCACATCAGGGTCATACTTTCGCATTTTTCACATACTTGTTGAACAGATCCTGGGTTTTTTCTGGTTTGGATCGCGCAGTAATGTTGTACCACACTGAAACAGCCCACTGAACCTGGTTTCGATCAATATTTTAGAGGATAACGAAAGTTATGTCTAGGTTAGGCCTGGGATTTGCCCTCATCAGACTCATGCTTTCGCATTTTTCACATACTTGTTGAACAGATCCTGGGTTTTTTCTGGTATGGATCACGTAGTAATGTGGTACCACACTGAAACATTCAGTTAAACCTGGTCTTGATAAATATTTTTGAGGATAACGCATGTTAGGTCTGGGTTAGGTCTAGGATTTGCCCTCGTCAGGCTCATACTTTCGCGTTTTTCACATACTTGTTGAACGGATCCTGGGCTTTTTTTGGATAGCATCACGTAGTAATGAAGTACCACACTGAAACAGTCAATTAAACCTGGATTCGATCAATATTTTAGAGGAAAACGCAAGTTAGGTCTGGGATCGGTCTGGGATTTGCCCTCATCAGGATCATACTTTCGCGTTTTTCACATACTGGTTGAACAGAACCTGGGCTTTTTTAGGATAGCATCACGTAGTAATGAAGTACCACACTGAAACAGTCAATTGAACCTGGATTCGATCAATATTTTAGAGGAAAACGCAAGTTAGGTCTGGGATCGGTCCGGGATTTGCCCTCATCAGGCTCATACTTCCGCGTTTTTCACATACTGGTTGAACAGATCCTGGGTTTTTTTCTGGTTTGGTTCACGTAGTAATGTGGTACCACACTCAAACAGTCCATTAAACCTGGTTTCGCTCAATATTTTTGAAGATAACGCATGTTAGGTCTAGGTTAGGCCTGGGATTTGCCCTCATCAGGGTCATACTTTCGCAGTTTTAACATGCATGTTGACCTGATCGAGGGTATTTTCTGCTTTGGAGCACGTAGTAAAGTGGTACGACACCAAAACAGTCAATTAAACCTGGTTTCGATCAATATTTTAGAGGATAACGCAAGTTAGGTCTGGGATAGGACTATGATTTGCCCTCATCAGGCTCATTCTTTCGCATATTTCTCATACTTCATGGCTAGATCCTGGGCTTTTTCTGGATTGCATCACGTAGTATTGTGGTACCACACTGAAACAGTCGATTAAACCAGGTTTCGATCAATATTTTTGAGGATAACGCAAGTTAGGTCTACGCTAGGCCTGGGATTTTCACTCATCAGACTCACACTTTCGCATTCTTCACATTCTTGTTGAACGGATCTTGGGTTTTTTCTGGTGTGGATCACGTAGTAATGTGGTACCACACTGAAACAATCAATTAAACCTGGTCTTGATAAACATTTTAGAGGATAACGCATGTTAGGTCTGGGTTAGGTCTAGGATTTGCCCTCATCAGGCTCATACTTTCGCATATTTCTCATACTTCATGGCTGGATCCTGGGCTATTACTGGATTGGATCACGTAGTAATGTGGTACCACACTGAAACAGTCAATTAAACATGGTTTCGATCAATATTTCAGAGAATAATTCATGTTAGGTCTGGGTTAGTTCTGGGATTTGCTCTCATCAGGCTCATTCTTTCGCATATTTCTCATACTTGATGCCTAGATCCGGGGTTTTTTCTGGAGTGCGTCACGTAGTAATGAAGTACAACACTGAAACAGTCAATTAAACCTGGTTTCGATCAATATTTTAGAGAATAATTCATGTTAGGTCTAGGTTAGGCCTGGGATTTGCCCTCATCAGGGTCATACTTTCGCAGTTCTAACATACATGTTGACCTGATCGAGGGTTTTTTCTGCCTTGTATCACGTAGTAAGGTGGTACCACACTGAAACAGTCCACTAAGCCTGGTTTGGATCAATATTTTAGAGGATAATGCATGTTAGGTCTAGGTTAGCCCTGAGATTTTCGCTCATCAGACTCATACTTTCGCATTCTTCAGATACTTGTTGACCGGATCCTGGGGTTTTTCTGGTATGGTTCACGTAGTAATGTGGTACCACACTGAAACAATCAATTACATCAGGTCTTGATAAATATTTTAGATGATAACGCATGTTAGGTCTGGGTTAGGTCTAGGATTTGCCCTCATCAGGCTCATACTTCACGCATATTTCTCATACTTCATGGCTAGATCCTGGGCTATTTCTGGATTGGATCACGTAGTAATGTGGTACCACACTGGAACAGTCAATTAAACCTGGTTTCGATCAATACTTCAGAGGACAATGCAAGTTAGGTCTGGGTTAGGTCTGGGATTTGCCCACATCAGGGTCATACTTTCGCATTTTTCACATACTTGTTGAACAGATCCTGGGTTTTTTCTGGATTGGATCGCGCAGTAATGTGGTACCACACTGAAACAGCCCACTGAACCTGGTTTCGATCAATATTTTAGAGGATAACGAAAGTTATGTCTAGGTTAGGCCTGGGATTTGCCCACATCAGACTCATGCTTTCGCATTTTTCACATACTTGTTGAACAGATCCTGGGTTTTTTCTGGTATGGATCACGTAGTAATGTGGTATCACACTGAAACATTCAGTTAAACCTGGTCTTGATAAATATTTTTGAGGATAACGCATGTTAGGTCTGGGTTAGGTCTAGGATTTGCCCTCATCAGGCTCATACTTTCGAATATTTCTTATACTTCATGGATAGATCCTGGGCTATGTTCTGGTTTGGATCACATAGTAATGTGGTACCACACTGAAACAGTCAATTAAACCTGGTTTCGATCAATATTTTAGAGGATAACGCATGTTAGGTCTGGGTTAGGTCTAGGATTTGCTCTCGTCGGGCTCATACTTTCGCACATTTCTCATACCTCATGGCTAGATCCTGGGCTTTTTCTGGATTGCATCACGTAGTAATGTAGTACCACACTGAAACAGTCAATGAAACCTGGTTTCCATCAATATTTTAGAGGACAACGCAGGTTCGGTCTAGGTTAGCACTGGGATTTTCACTCATCACACACATTCTTTCGCATTCTTCACATACTTGTTGAACTGATCCTGGGTTTTTTCTGGTTTGGATCACGTAGTAATGTGGTACCACACTGAAACAGTCGATTGAACCTGGTCTCGATCAATATTTTAGAGAATAATTCATGTTAGGTCTAGGTTAGGTCTGGGATTTGCTCTCATCTGGCTCATTCTTTTGCATATTTCTCATACTTGATGGCTAGATCCTTGGCTTTTTCTGGATTGCATCACGTAGTAATGTAGTACAACACTGAAACAGTCAATTAAACCTGGTTTCGATCAATATTTTAGATGATAACGCATGTTAGGTCTGGGTTAGGTCTAGGATTTGCCCTCATCAGGCTCATACTTCACGCATATTTCTCATACTTCATGGCTAGATCCTGGGCTGTTTCTGGATAGTATCACGTAGTAATGTGGTACCATGCTGAAACAGTCAATTAAACCTGGTTTCGATCAATATTTTAGAGGATAACGCAAGTTACGTCTGGGATAGGTCTAGGATTTGCCCTCATCAGGCTCTTACTTTCGCATATTTCTCATACTTCATGGCTAGATCCTGGGCTATTTCTGGATTGGATCACGTAGTAAAGTGGTACCACACTGAAACATTCAATGAAACCTAGTCTGGATAAATATTTTAGAGAATAATTCATGTTAGGTCTAGGTTAGGTCTGGGATTTGCTCTCATCAGGCTCATTCTGTCGCATATTTCTCATACTTGATGGCTAGATCCTGGGTTTTTTCTGGTTTGGATCACGAAGTAGTGTAGTACCACACTGGAACAGTCCATAAAACCTGGCTTCGATCAATATTTTAGTGGATAACGCATATTAGGTCTAGGTTAGCACTGGGATTTTCACTCATCACACACATACTTTCGCATTCTTCACATACTTGTTGAACTGATCCTGGGTTTTTTCTGGTTTGGATCACGTAGTAATGTGGTACCACACTGAAACAGTCGATTGAACCTGGTCTCGATCAATATTTTAGAGAATAATTCATGTTAGGTCTAGGTTAGGTTTGGGATTTGCTCTCATCTGGCTCATTCTTTCGCATATTTCTCGTACTTGATGGCTAGATCCTGGGCTTTTTCTGGATTGCATCACGTAGTAATGTAGTACAACACTGAAACAGTCAATTGAACCTGGTTTCCATCAATATCTTAGAGGATAACGCAAGTTAGGTCTGGGATTGGTCTGGGATTTGACCTCATCAGACTCATACTTTCGCACACTTCACATACTCGTTGAACAGATCCTGGGTTATTTTCTGGTTTGGATCACATAGTAATGTGGTACCACACTGAAACAGTCGTTTAAACCAGGTTTCGATCAATATTTTTGAAGATAACGCATGTTAGGTCTAGGTTAGGCCTGGGATTTTCACTCATCAGACTCATACTTTCGCATTCTTCACATACTTGTTGAACGGATCCTGGGTTTTTTCTGGTTTGGATCACGCAGTAATGTGGTACCACACTGAAACAGTCGATTAAACCTGGTTTCCGTCAATATCTTAGAGGACAACGCAATTTAGGTCTGGGATATGTCTGGGATTTGCCCTCATCAGGCTCATACTTTCGCGTTTTTCACATACTCGTTGAACAGATCCTGGGTTATTTTCTGGTTTGGATCACATAGTAAAGTGGTACCACACTGAAACATTCAGTTAAACCTGGTCTTGATAAATATTTTTGAGGATAACGCATGTTAGGTCTAGGTTAGGCCGAGGATTTTCACTCATCAGACTCATACTTTCGCATTCTTCACATACTTGATGGCTAGATCCTGGGCTTTTTCTGGATTGCATCACGTAGTAATGAAGTACAACACTGAAGCAGTCAATTAAACCTGGTTTCCATCAATATTTTAGAGGACAACGCATGTTAGGTCTAGGTTAGGCCTGGGATTTGCCCTCATCAGGGTCATACTTTCGCAGTTTTAACATACATGTTGACCTGATCGAGGGTTTTTTCTGCTTTGGATCACGTAGTAAAGTGGTACCACACTGAAGCAGTCCATTAAACCTGGTTTGGATCAATATTTTAGAGGATAACGCATGTTAGGTTTGGGTTAGGTCTAGGATTTGCCCTCGTCAGGCTCAAACTTTCGCATATTTCTCATACTTCATGGCTAGATCCTGGGCTATTTTCTGGTTTGGATCACATAGTAATGTGGTACCACACTGAAACAGTCGATTAAACCAGGTTTCGATCAATATTTTTGAGGATAACGCATGTTAGGTCTAGGTTAGGCCTGGGATTTTCACACATCAGACACATTCTTTCGCATTCTCCACATACTTGTTGAACGGATCCTGGGTTTTTTCTGGTTTGGATCACGTAGTAATGTGGAACCACACTGAAACAATCAATTAAACCTGGTCTTGATAAATATTTTGGAGGATAACGCATGTTAGGTCTGGGTTAGGTCTAGGATTTGCTCTCGTCAGGCTCATACTTTCGCATATTTCTCATACTTGATGGCTAGATCCTGGGCTTTTTCTGGATTGCATCACGTAGTAATGAAGTACAACACTGAAACAGTCAATTAAACCTGGTTTCGATCAATATTTTAGAGAATAATTCATGTTAGGTCTAGGTTAGGCCTGGGATTTGCTCTCATCAGGCTCATTCTTTCGCATATTTCTCATACTAGATGGCTAGATCCTGGGGTTTTTCTGGATTGCATCACGTAGTAATGAAGTACAACACTGAAACACTCAATTAAACCTGGTTTCGATCAATATTACTGAGGATAACGCATGTTAGGTCTAGGTTAGGCCTGGGATTTTCACTCATCAGACTCATACTTTCGCATTCTTCACATACTTGTTGAACGGATCCTGGGTTTTTACTGGTTTGGATCACGTAGTAATGTGGTACCACACTGAAACATTCCATTAAACCTGGTCTTGATAAATATTTTAGAGGATAACGCATGTTAGGTCTGGGTTAGGTCTAGGATTTGCCCTCATCAGGCGCATACTTTCGCATATTTCTCATACTTCATGGCTGGATCCTGGGCTGTTTCTGGATTGTATCACATAGTAATGTGGTACCACGCTGAAACAGTCGATTAAACCTGGTTTCGATCAATATTTTAGAGGATAACGCAAGTTAAGTCTGGGATATGTCTGGGATTTGATCTCATCAGACCCATACTTTCGCATTCTTCACATACTTGTTGAACGGATCCTGGGTTTTTACTGGTTTGGATCACGTAGTAATGTGGTACCACACTGAAACAGTCGATTAAACCTGGTTTCCATCAATATTTTAGAGGACAACGCATGTCAGGTCTAGGTTAGGTCTGGGATTTGCTCTCATCAGGGTCATACTGTCGCAGTTTTAACTTACTTGTTGAACGGATCCTGGGTTTTTTCTGGTTTGGTTCACGTAGTAATGTGGTACCACACTGAAACATTCAATTAAACCTGGTCTTGATAAATATTTTAGAGGATAACGCATGTTAGGTTTGGGTCAGGTCTAGGATTTGCCCTCATCAGGCTCATACTTTCGCATATTTCTCATACTTCGTGGCTAGATCCTGGGCTGTTTCTGGATTGTATCACATAGTAATGTGGTACCACGCTGAAACAGTCGATTAAACCTGGTTTCGATCATTATTTTAGAGGATAACGCAAGTTAAGTCTGGGATAGGTCTGGGATATGCTCTCATCAGGCTCATTCTTTCGCATATTTCTCATACTAGATGGCTAGATCCTGGGGTTTTTCTGGATTGCATCACGTAGTAATGAAGTACAACACTGAAACATTCAATTAAACCTGATCTTGATAAATATTTGAGAGGATAACGCATGTTAGGTTTGGGTTAAGTCTAGGATTTGCCCTCATCAGGCTCATACTTTCGCATATTTCTCATACTTCATGGCTAGATCCTGGGTTTTTTCTGGTTTGTATCACGTAGTAGTGTGGTACCACACTGAAACAGTCCATTAAACCTGGTTTGGATCAATAGTTTAGAGGATAACGCATGTTAGGTCTAGGTTAGGTCTGGGATTTTCACTCATCACACTCATACTTTCGCATTCTTCACATACTTGTTGAACTGATCCTGGGTTTTTTCTGGTTTGGATCACGTAGTAATGTGGTACCACACTGAAACAGTCGATTAAACCTAGTTTCGATCAATATTTTAGAGGATAACGCAAGTTAGGTCTGGGATTGGTCTGGGATTTGACCTGATCAGACTCATACTTTCGCACACTTCACATACTCCTTGAACAGATCCTGGGTTATTTTCTGGTTTGGAACACATAGTAATGTGGTACCACACTGAAACAGTCGATTAAACCAGGTTTCGATCAATATTTTTGTGGATAACGCATGTTAGGTCTAGGTTAGGCCTGGGATTTTCACTCATCAGACTCATACTTTCGCATTCCTCACATACTTGTTGAACGGATCCTGGGTTTTTTCTGGTTTGGATCACGAAGTAAGGTGGGACCACACTGAAACAGACAATTAAACATGGTTTCGATCAATATTTTAGAGAATAATTCATGTTAGGTCTAGGTTAGGTCTGGGATTTGCTCTCATCAGGCTCATTCTTTCGCATATTTCTCATACTTGATGGCTAGATCCTGGGCTTTTTCTGGATTACATCACGTAGTAATGAAGTACAGCACTGAAACAGTCAATTAAACCTGGTTTCCATCAATATCTTACAGGACAACGCAAGTTAGGTCTGGGATATGTCTGGGATTTGCCCTCATCAGGCTCATACTTTCGCGTTTTTCACATACTTGTTGAACAGATCCTGGGTTTTTTCTGGTTTGGATCACGTAGTAGTGTGGTACCACTCTGAAACAGTCCATTAAACCTGGTTTGGATCAATATTTTAGAGGATAACGCATGTTAGGTCTAGGTTAGGTCTGGGATTTTCACTCATCAGACTCATACTTTCGCATTCTTCACATACTTGTTGAACGGATCCTGGGATATTTCTGGATTGGATCACGTAGTAATGTGGTACCACACTGAAACAGTCGATTAAACCTGGTTTTGATCAATATTTTAGAGAATTATTCATGTTAGGTCTAGGTTAGGTCTGGGATTTGCTCACATCAGGCTCATTCTTTCGCATATTTCTTATACTTGTCGGCTAGATCCTGGGCTTTTTCTGGATTGCATCACGTAGTAATGAAGTACAACACTGAAACTGTCAATTATACCTGGTTTCGATCAATATTTTAGAGAATAATTCATGTTAGGTCTAGGTTAGGTCTGGGATTTGCTCTCATCAGGCTCATTCTTTCGCATATTTCTCATACTTGATGGATAGATCCTGGGCTTTTTCTGGATTGCATCACGTAGTAATGAAGAACAACACTGAAACAGTCAATTAAACCTGGTTTCCATCAATATTTTAGAGGACAACACATGTTAGGTCTAGGTTAGGCCTGGGATTTGCTCTCATCAGTGTCATACTTTCGCAGTTTTAACATACATGTTGACCTGATCGAGTGTTTTTTCTGCTTTGGATCACGTAGTAAAGTGGTACCACACTGAAACAGTCCATTAAACCTGGTTGCGATCAATATTTTAGAGGATAACGCATGTTAGGTCTGGGTTAGGTCTAGGATTTGCCCTCATCAGGCTCATACTTTCGCATATTTCTCATACTTCATGGCTAGATCCTGGGCTTTTTCTGGATTGCATCACGTAGTAATGAAGTACAACACTGAAACTGTCAATTATACCTGGTTTCGATCAATATTTTAGAGAATAATTCATGTTAGGTCTAGGTTAGGTCTGGGATTTGCTCTCATCAGGCTCATTCTTTCGCATATTTCTCATACTTGATGGATAGATCCTGGGCTTTCTCTGGATTGCATCACGTAGTAATGAAGAACAACACTGAAACAGTCAATTAAACCTGGTTTTGATAAATATTTTAGAGAATAATTCATGTTAGGTCTAGGTTAGGTCTGGCATTTGCTCTCATCAGGCTCATTCTTTCGCATATTTCTCATACTTGACGGCTAGATCCTGGGCTTTTTCTGGATTGCATCACGTAGTAATGTAGTACCACACTGAAACAGTCAATGAAACCTGGTTTCCATCACTACTTTAGAGGATAACGCAAGTTAGGTCTGGGATAGGTCTGGGATTTGCCCTCATCAGGCTCATACTTTCGCGTTTTTCACATACTTGTTGAACAGATCGTGGGTTTTTCCTGGTTTGGGTCACGTAGTAATGTGGTACCACACTGAAACAGTCGTTTAAACCTGGTTTCGATCAATATTTTAGAGGATAACGCAAGTTAGGTCTGGGATAGGTCTGAGATTTGCCCTCATCAGACTCACACTTTCGCACACTTCACATACTCCTTGAACAGATCCTGGGCTTTTTTCTGGTTTGGATCACGTAGTAATGTGGTACCACACTGAAACAGTCGATTAAACCTGGTTTCGATCAATATTTTAGAGGATAACGCAAGTTAGGTCTGGGATAGGTCAGGGTTCGCCCTCACCAGGCTCATACTATCGCGTTTTTCACATACTTGTTGAACTGATCCTGGGTTTTTTCTGGTTTGGATCACGTAGTAATATGGTACCACACTGAAACAGACGATTTAACCTGGTTTCGATCAATATTTTAGAGGATAACGCATGTAAGGTCTAGGTTAGGCCTGGGATTTTCACTCATCAGACTCATACTTTCGCATTCTTCAGATACTTGTTGAACGGATCCTGGGTTTTTGCTGGTTTGGATCACGTAGTAATGTGGTACCACACTGAAACATTCCAAAAAACCTGGTCTTGATAAATATTTTAGAGGATAACGCATGTTAGGTCTGGGTTAGGTCTAGGATTTGCCCTCATCAGGTTCATACTTTCGCATATTTCTCATACTTCATGGCTGGATCCTGGGCTATTTCTGGATTGGATCACGTAGTAATGTGGTACCACACTGAAACAGTCAATTAAACCTGGTTTTGATGAATATTTTAGAGAATACTTCATGTTAGGTCTAGGTTAGGCCTGGGATTTGCTCTCATCAGGCTCATTCTTTCGCATATTTCTCATACTAGATGGCTAGATCCTGGGGTTTTTCTGGATTGCATCACGTAGTAATGAAGTACAACACTGAAACACTCAATTAAACCTGGTTTCGATCAATATTACTGAGGATAACGCATGTTAGGTCTAGGTTAGGCCTGGGATTTTCACTCATCAGACTCATACTTTCGCATTTTTCACATACTTGTTGAACGGATCCTGGGTTTTTACTGGTTTGGATCACGTAGTAATGTGGTACCACACTGAAACATTCCATTAAACCTGGTCTTGATAAATATTTTAGAGGATAACGCATGTTAGGTCTGGGTTAGGTCTAGGATTTGCCCTCATCAGGCGCATACTTTCGCATATTTCTCATACTTCATGGCTGGATCCTGGGCTGTTTCTGGATTGTATCACATAGTAATGTGGTACCACGCTGAAACAGTCGATTAAACCTGGTTTCGATCAATATTTTAGAGGATAACGCAAGTTAAGTCTGGGATATGTCTGGGATTTGACCTCATCAGACCCATACTTTCGCATTCTTCACATACTTGTTGAACGGATCCTGGGTTTTTACTGGTTTGGATCACGTAGTAATGTGGTACCACACTGAAACAGTCGATTAAACCTGGTTTCCATCAATATTTTAGAGGACAACGCATGTCAGGTCTAGGTTAGGTCTGGGATTTGCTCTCATCAGGGTCATACTGTCGCAGTTTTAACTTACTTGTTGAACGGATCCTGGGTTTTTTCTGGTTTGGTTCACGTAGTAATGTGGTACCACACTGAAACATTCAATTAAACCTGGTCTTGATAAATATTTTAGAGGATAACGCATGTTAGGTTTGGGTCAGGTCTAGGATTTGCCCTCATCAGGCTCATACTATCGCATATTTCTCATACTTCGTGGCTAGATCCTGGGCTGTTTCTGGATTGTATCACATAGTAATGTGGTACCACGCTGAAACAGTCGATTAAACCTGGTTTCGATCATTATTTTAGAGGATAACGCAAGTTAAGTCTGGGATAGGTCTGGGATTTGCTCCCATCAGGCTCATTCTTTCGCATATTTCTCATACTAGATGGCTAGATCCTGGGGTTTTTCTGGATTGCATCACGTAGTAATGAAGTACAACACTGAAACATTCAATTAAACCTGATCTTGATAAATATTTGAGAGGATAACGCATGTTAGGTTTGGGTTAAGTCTAGGATTTGCCCTCATCAGGCTCATACTTTCGCATATTTCTCATACTTCATGGCTAGATCCTGGGTTTTTTCTGGTTTGGATAACGTAGTAGTGTGGTGCCACACTGAAGCAGTCCATTAAACCTGGTTTGGATCAATATTATAGAGGATAACGCATGTTAGGTCTAGGTTAGGTCTGGGATTTTCACTCATCACACTCATACTTTCGCATTCTTCACATACTTGTTGAACGGATCCTGGGTTTTTTCTGGTTTGGATCACGTAGTAATGTGGTACCACACTGAAACAGTCGGTTAAACCTGGTCTCGATCGATATTTTAGAGGATAACGCAAGTTAAGTCTGGGATTGGTCTGGGATTTGACCTCATCATACTCATACTTTCGCACACTTCACATACTCGTTGAACAGATCCTGGGTTATTTTCTGGTTTGGATCACATTGTAATGTGGTACCACACTGAAACAGTCGATTAAACCAGGTTTGGATCAATATTTTAGAGGATAACGCATGTTAGGTCTAGGTTAGCCCTGGGATTTTCACTCATCAGACTCATTCTTTCGCATTCTTCACATACTTGTTGAACGGATCATGGGTTTTTTCTGGTTTGGATCACGTAGTAATGTGGGACCACACTGAAACAGTCAATTAAACCTGGTTTCGATCAATATTTTAGAGAATAATTCATGTTAGGTCTAGGTTAGGTCTGGGATTTGCTCTCATCAGGCTCATTCTTTCGCATATTTCTCATACTTGATGGCTAGATCCTGGGCTTTTTCTGGATTGCATCACGTAGTAATGAAGTACAACACTGAAACAGTCAATTAAACCTGGTTTCCATCAATATCTTAGAGGACAACGCAAGTTAGGTGTGGGATAGGTCTGGGACTTGCCCTCATCAGGCTCATACTTTCGCGTTTTTCACATACTTCATGGCTAGATCCTGGGCTATTTCTGGATTGGATCACGTAGTAAAGTGGTACCACACTGAAACATTCAATGAAACCTGGTCTGGATAAATATTTTAGAGGATAACGCATCTTAGGTCTGGGTTAGGTGTAAGATTTGCCCTCATCAGGCTCACAGTTTCGCGTTTTTCACATTCTTGATGAACAGATCCTGGGTTTTGTCTGGTTTGGATCACGAAGTAGTGTGGTACCACACTGAAACAGTCCATTAAACCTGGTTTCGCTCAATATTTTAGAGGATAACGCAAGTTAGGTCTGGGATAGGTCTAGGATTTGCTCTCATCAGGCTCATTCTTTCGCATATTTCTCATACTTGATGGCTAGATCCTGGGCTTTTTCTGGATTGCATCACGTAGTAATGTAGTACCACACCGAAACAGTCAATGAAACCTGGTTTCCATCACTATTTTAGAGGACAACGCAAGTTAGGTCTAGGTAAGGCCTGAGATTTTCACTGATCAGACTCATACTTTCGCATTCTTCACATACTTGTTGAACGGATCCTGGGTTTTTTCTGGTTTGGATCACGTAGTAATGAGGTACCACACTGAAACGGTCAATTAAACCTGGTTTCGATCAATATTTTAGAGGATAACGCAAGTTAGGTCTGGGATTGGTCTGGGATTTGACCTCATCAGACTCATACATTCGCACACTTCACATACTTGTTGAACAGATCCTGGGTTATTTTCTGGTTTGGATCACATAGTAATGTGGTACCACACTGAAACAGTCGATTAAACCAGGTTTCGATCAATATTTTTGAGGATAACGCATGTTAGGTCTAGGTTAGGCCTGGGATTTTCACTCATCGGGCTCATACTTTCGCATTCTTCACATACTTGTTGAACGGATCCTGGGTTTTTGCTGGTTTGGATCACGTAGTAATGTGGGACCACACTGAAACAGTCAATTAAACCTGGTTTCGATCAATATTTTAGAGAATAATTCATGTTAGGTCTAGGTTAGGTCTGGGATTTGCTCTCATCAGGCTCATTCTTTCGCATATTTCTCTTACTTGATGGCTAGATCCTGGGCTTTTTCTGGATTGCATCACGTAGTAATGAAGTACAACACTGAAACAGTCAATTAAACCTGGATTCCATCAATATCTTAGAGGACAACGCAAGTTAGGTCTGGGATAGGTCTGGGATTTGCCCTCATCAGGCTCATACTTTCGCGTTTTTCACATACTTGTTGAACAGATCCTGGGTTTTTTCTGGGTTGTATCACGTAGTAGTGTGGTACCACACTGAAACAGTCCATTAAACCTGGTTTGGATCAATATTTTGGAGGATAACGCATGTTAGGTCTAGGTTAGCCCTGGGATTTTCACTCATCAGACTCATACTTTCGCATTCTTCACAGACTTGTTGAACTGATCCTGGGTTTTTTCTGGTTTGGATCACGTAGTAATGTGGTACCACACTGAAACAGTCGATTAAACCTAGTTTCGATCAATATTTTAGAGGATAACGCAAGTTAGGTCTGGGATTGGTCTGGGATTTGACCTCATCAGACTCATACTTTCGCACACTTCACATACTCCTTGAGCAGATCCTGGGTTATTTTCTGGTTTGGATCACATAGTAATGTGGTACCACACTGAAACAGTCGATTAAACCAGGTTTCGATCAATATTTTTGAGGATAACGCAAGTTAGGTCTGGGATTGGTCTGGGATTTGACCTGATCAGACTCATACTTTCGCACACTTCACATACTCCTTGAACAGATCCTGGGTTATTTTCTGGTTTGGATCACATAGTAATGTGGTACCACACTGAAACAGTCGATTAAACCCGGTTTCGATCAATATTTTTGAGGATAACGCATGTTAGGTCTAGGTTAGGCCTGGGATTTTCACTCATCAGACTCATACTTTCGCATTCCTCACATACTTGTTGAACGGATCCTGGGTTTTTTCTGGTTTGGATCACGAAGTAAGGTGGGACCACACTGAAACAGACAATTAAACATGGTTTTGATCAATATTTTAGAGAATTATTCATGTTAGGTCTAGGTTAGGTCTGGGATTTGCTCACATCAGGCTCATTCTTTCGCATATTTCTCATACTTGTCGGCTAGATCCTGGGCTTTTTCTGGATTGCATCACGTAGTAATGAAGTACAACACTGAAACAGTCAATTATACCTGGTTTCGATCAATATTTTAGAGAATAATTCATGTTAGGTCTAGGTTAGGTCTGGCATTTGCTCCCATCAGGCTCATTCTTTCGCATATTTCTCATACTTGATGGATAGATCCTGGGCTTTCTCTGGATTGCATCACGTAGTAATGAAGTACAACACTGAAACAGTCAATTAAACCTGGTTTCCATCAATATTTTAGAGGACAACACATGTTAGGTCTAGGTTAGGCCTGGGATTTGCTCTCATCAGTGTCATACTTTCGCAGTTTTAACATACATGTTGACCTGATCGAGTGTTTTTTCTGCTTTGGATCACGTAGTAAAGTGGTACCACACTGAAACAGTCCATTAAACCTGGTTGCGATCAATATTTTAGAGGATAACGCATGTTAGGTCTGGGTTAGGTCTAGGATTTGCCCTCATCAGGCTCATACTTTCGCATATTTCTCATACTTCATGGCTAGATCCTGGGCTATTTCTGGATTGGATCACGTAGTAATGTGGTACCACACTGAAACAGTCAATTAAACCTGGTTTTGATAAATATTTTAGAGAATAATTCATGTTAGGTCTAGGTTAGGTCTGGCATTTGCTCTCATCAGGCTCATTCTTTCGCATATTTCTCATACTTGACGGCTAGATCCTGGGCTTTTTCTGGATTGCATCACGTAGTAATGTAGTACCACACTGAAACAGTCAATGAAACCTGGTTTCCATCACTACTTTAGAGGACAACGCAAGTTAGGTCCGGGTAAGGCCTGAGATTTTCACTGATCATACTCATACTTTCGCATTCTTCACATACTTGTTGAACGGATCCTGGGTTTTTTCTGGATTGGATCACGTAATAATGAGGTACCACACTGAAACGGTCAATTAAACCTGGTTTCGATCAATATTTTAGAGGATAACGCAAGTTAGGTCTGGGATAGGTCTGGGATTTGCCCTCATCAGGCTCATACTTTCGCGTTTTTCACATACTTGTTGAACAGATCGTGGGTTTTTCCTGGTTTGGGTCACGTAGTAATATGGTACCACACTGAAACAGTCGTTTAAACCTGGTATCGATCAATATTTTAGAGGATAACGCAAGTTAGGTCTGGGATAGGTCTGGGATTTGACCTCATCAGACTCATACTTTCGCACACTTCACATACTCCTTGAACAGATCCTGGGTTATTTTCTGGTTTGGATCACGTAGTAATGTGGGGCCACACTGAAACAGTCAATTAAACCTGGTTTCGATCAATATTTTAGAAAATAATTCATGTTAGGTCTAGGTTAGGTCTGGGATTTGCTCTCATCAGGCTCATTCTTTCGCATATTTCTCATACTTGATGGCTAGATCCTGGGCTTTTTCTGGATTACATCACGTAGTAATGAAGTACAACACTGAAACAGTCAATTAAACCTGGTTTCGATCAATATTTTAGAGGATAACGCATGTTAGGTCTAGGTTAGCCCTGGGATTTTCACTCATCAGACTCATACTTTCGCATTCTTCACATACTTGTTGAACTGATCCTGGGTTTTTTCTGGTTTGGATCACGTAGTAATGTGGTACCACACTGAAACAGTCGATTAAACCTAGTTTCGATCAATATTTTAGAGGATAACGCAAGTTAGGTCTGGGATTGGTCTGGGATTTGACCTGATCAGACTCATACTTTCGCACACTTCACATACTCCTTGAACAGATCCTGGGTTATTTTCTGGTTTGGATCACATAGTAATGTGGTACCACACTGAAACAGTCGATTAAACCAGGTTTCGATCAATATTTTTGAGGATAACGCATGTTAGGTCTAGGTTAGGCCTGGGATTTTCACTCATCAGACTCATACTTTCGCATTCCTCAGATACTTGTTGAACGGATCCTGGGTTTTTTCTGGTTTGGATCACGAAGTAAGGTGGGACCACACTGAAACAGACAATTAAACCTGGTTTCGATCAATATTTTAGAGAATAATTCATGTTAGGTCTAGGTTAGGTCTGGGATTTGCTCTCATCAGGCTCATTCTTTCGCATATTTCTCATACTTGATGGCTAGATCCTGGGCTTTTTCTGGATTACATCACGTAGTAATGAAGTACAGCACTGAAACAGTCAATTAAACCTGGTTTCCATCAATATCTTAGAGGACAACGCAAGTTAGGTCTGGGATATGTCTGGGATTTGCCCTCATCAGGCTCATACTTTCGCGTTTTTCACATACTTGTTGAACAGATCCTGGGTTTTTTCTGGTTTGGATCACGTAGTAGTGTGGTACCACTCTGAAACAGTCCATTAAACCTGGTTTGGATCAATATTTTAGAGGATAACGCATGTTAGGTCTAGGTTAGGTCTGGGATTTTCACTCATCAGACTCATACTTTCGCATTCTTCACATACTTGTTGAACGGATCCTGGGCTATTTCTGGATTGGATCACGTAGTAATGTGGTACCACACTGAAACAGTCGATTAAACCTGGTTTTGATCAATATTTTAGAGAATTATTCATGTTAGGTCTAGGTTAGGTCTGGGATTTGCTCACATCAGGCTCATTCTTTCGCATATTTCTCATACTTGTCGGCTAGATCCTGGGCTTTTTCTGGATTGCATCACGTAGTAATGAAGTACAACACTGAAACAGTCAATTATACCTGGTTTCGATCAATATTTTAGAGAATAATTCATGTTAGGTCTAGGTTAGGTCTGGCATTTGCTCTCATCAGGCTCATTCTTTCGCATATTTCTCATACTTGACGGCTAGATCCTGGGCTTTTTCTGGATTGCATCACGTAGTAATGTAGTACCACACTGAAACAGTCAATGAAACCTGGTTTCCATCACTACTTTAGAGGACAACGCAAGTTAGGTCTAGGTAAGGCCTGAGATTTTCACTGATCATACTCATACTTTCGCATTCTTCACATACTTGTTGAACGGATCCTGGGTTTTTTCTGGTTTGGATCACGTAATAATGAGGTACCACACTGAAACGGTCAATTAAACCTGGTTTCGATCAATATTTTAGAGGATAACGCAAGTTAGGTCTGGGATAGGTCTGGGATTTGCCCTCATCAGGCTCATACTTTCGCGTTTTTCACATACTTGTTGAACAGATCGTGGGTTTTTCCTGGTTTGGGTCACGTAGTAATGTGGTACCACACTGAAACAGTCGTTTAAACCTGGTTTCGATCAATATTTTAGAGGATAACGCAAGTTAGGTCTGGGATAGGTCTGGGATTTGACCACATCAGACTCATACTTTCGCACACTTCACATACTCCTTGAACAGATCCTGGGTTATTTTCTGGTTTGGATCACGTAGTAATGTGGGACCACACTGAAACAGTCAATTAAACCTGGTTTCGATCAATATTTTAGAGAATAATTCATGTTAGGTCTAGGTTAGGTCTGGGATTTGCTCTCATCAGGCTCATTCTTTCGCATATTTCTCATACTTGATGGCTAGATCCTGGGCTTTTTCTGGATTACATCACGTAGTAATGAAGTACAGCACTGAAACAGTCAATTAAACCTGGTTTCCATCAATATCTTAGAGGACAACGCAAGGTAGGTCTGGGATAAGTCTGGGATTTGCCCTCATCAGGCTCATACTTTCGCGTTTTTCACATACTTGTTGAACGGATCCTGGGTTTTTTCTGGTTTGGATCACGAAGTAAGGTGGGACCACACTGAAACAGACAATTAAACATGGTTTCGATCAATATTTTAGAGAATAATTCATGTTAGGTCTAGGTTAGGTCTGGGATTTGCTCTCATCAGGCTCATTCTTTCGCATATTTCTCATACTTGATGGCTAGATCCTGGGCTTTTTCTGGATTACATCACGTAGTAATGAAGTACAGCACTGAAACAGTCAATTAAACCTGGTTTCCATCAATATCTTAGAGGACAACGCAAGTTAGGTCTGGGATATGTCTGGGATTTGCCCTCATCAGGCTCATACTTTCGCGTTTTTCACATACTTGTTGAACGGATCCTGGGCTATTTCTGGATTGGATCACGTAGTAATGTGGTACCACACTGAAACAGTCGATTAAACCTGGTTTTGATCAATATTTTAGAGAATTATTCATGTTAGGTCTAGGTTAGGTCTGGGATTTGCTCACATCAGGCTCATTCTTTCGCATATTTCTCATACTTGTCGGCTAGATCCTGGGCTTTTTCTGGATTGCATCACGTAGTAATGAAGTACAACACTGAAACAGTCAATTATACCTGGTTTCGATCAATATTTTAGAGAATAATTCATGTTAGGTCTAGGTTAGGTCTGGCATTTGCTCTCATCAGGCTCATTCATTCGCATATTTCTCATACTTGATGGATAGATCCTGGGCTTTCTCTGGATTGCATCACGTAGTAATGAAGTACAACACTGAAACAGTCAATTAAGCCTGGTTTCCATCAATATTTTAGAGGACAACACATGTTAGGTCTAGGTTAGGCCTGGGATTTGCTCTCATCAGTGTCATACTTTCGCAGTTTTAACATACATGTTGACCTGATCGAGTGTTTTTTCTGCTTTGGATCACGTAGTAAAGTGGTACCACACTGAAACAGTCCATTAAACCTGGTTGCGATCAATATTTTAGAGGATAACGCATGTTAGGTCTGGGTTAGGTCTAGGATTTGCCCTCATCAGGCTCATACTTTCGCATATTTCTCATACTTCATGGCTAGATCCTGGGCTATTTCTGGATTGGATCACGTAGTAATGTGGTACCACACTGAAACAGTCAATTAAACCTGGTTTTGATAAATATTTTAGAGAATAATTCATGTTAGGTCTAGGTTAGGTCTGGCATTTGCTCTCATCAGGCTCATTCTTTCGCATATTTCTCATACTTGACGGCTAGATCCTGGGCTTTTTCTGGATTGCATCACGTAGTAATGTAGTACCACACTGAAACAGTCAATGAAACCTGGTTTCCATCACTACTTTAGAGGACAACGCAAGTTAGGTCTAGGTAAGGCCTGAGATTTTCACTGATCATACTCATACTTTCGCATTCTTCACATACTTGTTGAACGGATCCTGGGTTTTTTCTGGTTTGGATCACGTAATAATGAGGTACCACACTGAAACGGTCAATTAAACCTGGTTTCGATCAATATTTTAGAGGATAACGCAAGTTAGGTCTGGGATAGGTCTGGGATTTGCCCTCATCAGGCTCATACTTTCGCGTTTTTCACATACTTGTTGAACAGATCGTGGGTTTTTCCTGGTTTGGGTCACGTAGTAATGTGGTACCACACTGAAACAGTCGTTTAAACCTGGTTTCGATCAATATTTTAGAGGATAACGCAAGTTAGGTCTGGGATAGGTCTGGGATTTGACCACATCAGACTCATACTTTCGCACACTTCACATACTCCTTGAACAGATCCTGGGTTATTTTCTGGTTTGGATCACGTAGTAATGTGGGACCACACTGAAACAGTCAATTAAACCTGGTTTCGATCAATATTTTAGAGAATAATTCATGTTAGGTCTAGGTTAGGTCTGGGATTTGCTCTCATCAGGCTCATTCTTTCGCATATTTCTCATACTTGATGGCTAGATCCTGGGCTTTTTCTGGATTGCATCACGTAGTAATGAAGTACAACACTGAAACAGTCAATTAAACCTGGTTTCCATCAATATCTTAGAGGACAACGCAAGTTAGGTCTGGGATATGTCTGGGATTTGCCCTCATCAGGCTCATACTTTCGCGTTTTTCACATACTTGTTGAACAGATCCTGGGTTTCTTCTGGTTTGGAACACGTAGTAGTGTGGTGCCACACTGAAACAGGCCATTAAACCTGGTTTGGATCAATATTTTAGAGGATAACGCATGTTAGGTCTAGGTTAGCCCTGGGATTTTCACTCATCAGACTCATACTTTCGCATTCTTCACATACTTGTTGAACTGATCCTGGGTTTTTTCTGGTTTGGATCACGTAGTAATGTGGTACCACACTGAAACAGTCGATTAAACCAGGTTTCGATCAATATTTTAGAGTATAACTCATGTTAGGTCTAGGTTAGGCCTGGGATTTTCACTGATCAGACTCATACTTTCGCATTCTTCACATACTTGTTGAACGGATCCTGGGTTTTTTCTGGTTTGGATCACGTAGTAATGTGGTACCACACTGAAACGGTCAATTAAACCTGGTTTCGATCAATATTTTAGAGGATAACGCAAGTTAGGTCTGGGATAGGTCTGGGATTTGCCCTCATCAGACTCATACTTTCGCATTCTTCACATACTTGTTGAACAGGTCCTGGGTTTTTTCTGGTTTGGATCACGTAGTAATGTGGGACCACACTGAAACAATCAATTAAACCTGGTCTTGATAAATATTTTAGAGGATAACGCATGTTAGGTCTGGGTTAGGTCTAGGATTTACCCTCATCAGGCTCATACTTTCGCATATTTCTCATACTTCATGGCTAGATCCTGGGCTATTTCTGGATTGGATCACGTAGTAAAGTGGTACCACACTGAAACATTCAATGAAACCTAGTCTGGATAAATATTTTAGAGGATAACGCATCTTAGGTCTAGGTTAGGTCTGGGATTTGCTCTCATCAGGCTCATTCTTTCGCATATTTCTCATACTTGATGGCTAGATCCTGGGCTTTTTCTGGATTACATCACGTAGTAATGAAGTACAGCACTGAAACAGTCAATTAAACCTGGTTTCCATCAATATCTTAGAGGACAACGCAAGTTAGGTCTGGGATATGTCTGGGATTTGCCCTCATCAGGCTCATACTTTCGCGTTTTTCACATACTTGTTGAACAGATCCTGGGTTTTTTTTGGTTTGGATCACGTAGTAGTGTGGTACCACTCTGAAACAGTCCATTAAACCTGGTTTGGATCAATATTTTAGAGGATAACGCATGTTAGGTCTAGGTTAGGTCTGGGATTTTCACTCATCAGACTCATACTTTCGCATTCTTCACATACTTGTTGAACGGATCCTGGGCTATTTCTGGATTGGATCACGTAGTAATGTGGTACCACACTGAAACAGTCGATTAAACCTGGTTTTGATCAATATTTTAGAGAATTATTCATGTTAGGTCTAGGTTAGGTCTGGGATTTGCTCACATCAGGCTCATTCTTTCGCATATTTCTCATACTTGCGGGCTAGATCCTGGGCTTTTTCTGGATTGCATCACGTAGTAATGAAGTACAACACTGAAACAGTCAATTATACCTGGTTTCGATCAATATTTTAGAGAATAATTCATGTTAGGTCTAGGTTAGGTCTGGCATTTGCTCTCATCAGGCTCATTCTTTCGCATATTTCTCATACTTGATGGATAGATCCTGGGCTTTCTCTGGATTGCATCACGTAGTAATGAAGTACAACACTGAAACAGTCAATTAAACCTGGTTTCCATCAATATTTTAGAGGACAACACATGTTAGGTCTAGGTTAGGCCTGGGATTTGCTCTCATCAGTGTCATACTTTCGCAGTTTTAACATACATGTTGACCTGATCGAGTGTTTTTTCTGCTTTGGATCACGTAGTAAAGTGGTACCACACTGAAACAGTCCATTAAACCTGGTTGCGATCAATATTTTAGAGGATAACGCATGTTAGGTCTGGGTTAGGTCTAGGATTTGCCCTCATCAGGCTCATACTTTCGCATATTTCTCATACTTCATGGCTAGATCCTGGGCTATTTCTGGATTGGATCACGTAGTAATGTGGTACCACACTGAAACAGTCAATTAAACCTGGTTTTGATAAATATTTTAGAGAATAATTTCTGTTAGGTCTAGGTTAGGTCTGGCATTTGCTCTCATCAGGCTCATTCTTTCGCATATTTCTCATACTTGACGGCTAGATCCTGGGCTTTTTCTGGATTGCATCACGTAGTAATGTAGTACCACACTGAAACAGTCAATGAAACCTGGTTTCCATCACTACTTTAGAGGACAACGCAAGTTAGGTCTAGGTAAGGCCTGAGATTCTCACTGATCATACTCATACTTTCGCATTCTTCACATACTTGTTGAACGGATCCTGGGTTTTTTCTGGTTTGGATCACGTAATAATGAGGTACCACACTGAAACGGTCAATTAAACCTGGTTTCGATCAATATTTTAGAGGATAACGCAAGTTAGGTCTGGGATAGGTCTGGGATTTGCCCTCATCAGGCTCATACTTTCGCGTTTTTCACATACTTGTTGAACAGATCGTGGGTTTTTCCTGGTTTGGGTCACGTAGTAATGTGGTACCACACTGAAACAGTCGTTTAAACCTGGTTTCGATCAATATTTTAGAGGATAACGCAAGTTAGGTCTGGGATAGGTCTGGGATTTGACCACATCAGACTCATACTTTCGCACACTTCACATACTCCTTGAACAGATCCTGGGTTATTTTCTGGTTTGGATCACGTAGTAATGTGGGACCACACTGAAACAGTCAATTAAACCTGGTTTCGATCAATATTTTAGAGAATAATTCATGTTAGGTCTAGGTTAGGTCTGGGATTTGCTCTCATCAGGCTCATTCTTTCGCATATTTCTCATACTTGATGGCTAGATCCTGGGCTTTTTCTGGATTGCATCACGTAGTAATGAAGTACAACACTGAAACAGTCAATTAAACCTGGTTTCCATCAATATCTTAGAGGACAACGCAAGTTAGGTCTGGGATATGTCTGGGATTTGCCCTCATCAGGCTCATACTTTCGCGTTTTTCACATACTTGTTGAACAGATCCCGGGTTTCTTCTGGTTTGGAACACGTAGTAGTGTGGTGCCACACTGAAACAGGCCATTAAGCCTGGTTTGGATCAATATTTTAGAGGATAACGCATGTTAGGTCTAGGTTAGCCCTGGGATTTTCACTCATCAGACTCATACTTTCGCATTCTTCACATACTTGTTGAACTGATCCTGGGTTTTTTCTGGTTTGGATCACGTAGTAATGTGGTACCACACTGAAACAGTCGTTTAAACCTGGTTTCGATCAATATTTTAGAGGATAACGCAAGTTAGGTCTGGGATAGGTCTGGGATTTGACCACATCAGACTCATACTTTCGCACACTTCACATACTCCTTGAACAGATCCTGGGTTATTTTCTGGTTTGGATCACATAGTAATGTGGTACCACACTGAAACAGTCGATTAAACCAGGTTTCGATCAATATTTTTGAGGATAACGCATGTTAGGTCTAGGTTAGGCCTGGGATTTTCACTCATCAGACTCATACTTTCGCATTCCTCACATACTTGTTGAACGGATCCTGGGTTTTTTCTGGTTTGGATCACGAAGTAAGGTGGGACCACACTGAAACGGACAATTAAACATGGTTTCGATCAATATTTTAGAGAATAATTCATGTTAGGTCTAGGTTAGGTCTGGGATTTGCTCTCATCAGGCTCATTCTTTCGCATATTTCTCATACTTGATGGCTAGATCCTGGGCTTTTTCTGGATTACATCACGTAGTAATGAAGTACAGCACTGAAACAGTCAATTAAACCTGGTTTCCATCAATATCTTAGAGGACAACGCAAGTTAGGTCTGGGATATGTCTGGGGTTTGCCCTCATCAGGCTCATACTTTCGCGTTTTTCACATACTTGTTGAACAGATCCTGGGTTTTTTCTGGTTTGGATCACGTAGTAGTGTGGTACCACTCTGAAACAGTCCATTAAACCTGGTTTGGATCAATATTTTAGAGGATAACGCATGTTAGGTCTAGGTTAGGTCTGGGATTTTCACTCATCAGACTCATACTTTCGCATTCTTCACATACTTGTTGAACGGATCCTGGGCTATTTCTGGATTGGATCACGTAGTAATGTGGTACCACACTGAAACAGTCGATTAAACCTGGTTTTGATCAATATTTTAGAGAATTATTCATTTTAGGTCTAGGTTAGGTCTGGGATTTGCTCACATCAGGCTCATTCTTTCGCATATTTCTCATACTTGTCGGCTAGATCCTGGGCTTTTTCTGGATTGCATCACGTAGTAATGAAGTACAACACTGAAACAGTCAATTATACCTGGTTTCGATCAATATTTTAGAGAATAATTCATGTTAGGTCTAGGTTAGGTCTGGCATTTGCTCTCATCAGGCTCATTCTTTCGCATATTTCTCATACTTGATGGATAGATCCTGGGCTTTCTCTGGATTGCATCACGTAGTAATGAAGTACAACACTGAAACAGTCAATTAAACCTGGTTTCCATCAATATTTTAGAGGACAACACATGTTAGGTCTAGGTTAGGCCTGGGATTTGCTCTCATCAGTGTCATACTTTCGCAGTTTTAACATACATGTTGACCTGATCGAGTGTTTTTTCTGCTTTGGATCACGTAGTAAAGTGGTACCACACTGAAACAGTCCATTAAACCTGGTTGCGATCAATATTTTAGAGGATAACGCATGTTAGGTCTGGGTTAGGTCTAGGATTTGCCCTCATCAGGCTCATACTTTCGCATATTTCTCATACTTCATGGCTAGATCCTGGGCTATTTCTGGATTGGATCACGTAGTAATGTGGTACCACACTGAAACAGTCAATTAAACCTGGTTTTGATAAATATTTTAGAGAATAATTCATGTTAGGTCTAGGTTAGGTCTGGCATTTGCTCTCATCAGGCTCATTCTTTCGCATATTTCTCATACTTGACGGCTAGATCCTGGGCTTTTTCTGGATTGCATCACGTAGTAATGTAGTACCACACTGAAACAGTCAATGAAACCTGGTTTCCATCACTACTTTAGAGGACAACGCAAGTTAGGTCTAGGTAAGGCCTGAGATTTTCACTGATCATGCTCATACTTTCGCATTCTTCACATAATTGTTGAACGGATCCTGGGTTTTTTCTGGTTTGGATCACGTAATAATGAGGTACCACACTGAAACGGTCAATTAAACCTGGTTTCGATCAATATTTTAGAGGATAACGCAAGTTAGGTCTGGGATAGGTCTGGGATTTGCCCTCATCAGGCTCATACTTTCGCGTTTTTCACATACTTGTTGAACAGATCGTGGGTTTTTCCTGGTTTGGGTCACGTAGTAATGTGGTACCACACTGAAACAGTCGTTTAAACCTGGTTTCGATCAATATTTTAGAGGATAACGCAAGTTAGGTCTGGGATAGGTCTGGGATTTGACCACATCAGACTCATACTTTCGCACACTTCACATACTCCTTGAACAGATCCTGGGTTATTTTCTGGTTTGGATCACGTAGTAATGTGGGACCACACTGAAACAGTCAATTAAACCTGGTTTCGATCAATATTTTAGAGAATAATTCATGTTAGGTCTAGGTTAGGTCTGGGATTTGCTCTCATCAGGCTCATTCTTTCGCATATTTCTCATACTTGATGGCTAGATCCTGGGCTTTTTCTGGATTGCATCACGTAGTAATGAAGTACAACACTGAAACAGTCAATTAAACCTGGTTTCCATCAATATCTTAGAGGACAACGCAAGTTAGGTCTGGGATATGTCTGGGATTTGCCCTCATCAGACTCATACTTTCGCATTCTTCACATACTTGTTGAACGGATCCTGGGTTTTTTCTGGTTTGGATCACGTAGTAATGTGGTACCACACTGAAACAGTCGATTAAACCTGGTTTCGATCAAAATTTTAGAGGATAACGCAAGTTAGGTCTGGGATAGGTCTGGGATTTGACCTCATCAGACTCATACTTTCGCACACTTCACGTACTCCTTGAACAGATCCTGGGTTATTTTCTGGTTTGGATCACATATTAATGTGGTACCACACTGAAACAGTCGATTAAACCAGGTTTCGATCAATATTTTAGCGGATAACGCATGTTTGGTCTAGGTTAGGCCTGGGATTTTCACTCATCAGACTCATACTTTCGCATTCTTCACATACTTGTTGAACGGATCCTGGGTTTTTTCTGGTTTGGATCACGTAGTAATGTGGGACCACACTGAAACAGTCAATTAAACCTGGTTTCGATCAATATTTTAGAGAATAATTCATGTTAGGTCTAGGTTAGGTCTGGGATTTGCTCTCATCAGGCTCTTTCTTTCGCATATTTCTCATACATGTTGAACAGATCCTGGGCTGTTTCTGGATTGTGTCACGTAGTAATGTGGTACCACGCTGAAACAGTCAATTAAACCTGGTTTCGATCAATATTTTAGAGGATAACGCAAGTTAGGTCTGGAATAGGTCTAGGATTTGCCCTCATCAGGCTCTCACTTTCGCATATTTCTCATACTTCATCGCTAGATCCTGGGCTATTTCTGGATTGGATCACGTAGTAAAGTGGTACCACACTGAAACATTCAATGAAACCTGGTCTGGATAAATATTTTAGAGGATAACGCATCTTAGGTCTGGGTTAGGTCTAAGATTTGCCCTCATCAGGCTCACAGTTTCGCGTTTTTCACATTCTTGTTGAACAGATCCTGGGTTTTGACTGGTTTGGATCACGAAGTAGTGTGGTACCACGCTGAAACAGTCAATTAAACCTGGTTACGATCAATATTTTAGAGGATAACGCATGTTAGGTGTGGGTTAGGTCTAGGATTTGCCCTCATCAGGCTCATACTTTCGCATATTTCTCATACTTCATGGCTAGATCCTGGGCTATTTCTGGATTGGATCACGTAGTAATGAGGTACCACACTGAAACAGTCAATTAAACCTGGTTTTGATAAATATTTTAGAGAATAATTCATGGTAGGTCTAGGTTAGGTCTGGGATTTGCTCTCATCAGGCTCATTCTTTCGCATATTTCTCATACTTGATGGCTAGATCCTGGGCTTTTTCTGGATTGCATTACGTAGTAATGAAGTACAACACTGAAACAGTCAATTAAACCTGGTTTCCATCAATATTTTAGAGGACAACGCATGTTTGGTCTTGGTTAGGCCTGGGATTTGCCCTCATCAGGGGCATTCTTTCGCAGTTTTAACATACATGTTGACCTGATCGAGGGTTTTTTCTGCTTTGCATCACGTAGTAAAGTGGTACCACACTGAAACAGTCCATTAAACCTGGTTTGGATCAATATTTTAGAGGATAACGCATGTTAGGTCTAGGTTAGCCCTGGGATTATCACTCATCAGACTCATACTTTCGCATTCTTCACATACTTGTTGAACAGATCCTGGGTTTTTTCTGGTTTGGATCACGTAGTAGTGTGGTACCACACTGAAACAGTCCATTAAACCTGGTTTGGATCAATATTTTAGGGGATAACGCATGTTAGGTCTAGGTTAGGTCTGGGATTTTCACTCATCAGACTCATACTTTCGCATTCTTCACATACTTGTAGAACGGATCCTGGGTTTTTTCTGGTTTGGATCACGTAGTAATGTGGTACCACACTGAAACAGTCGACTAAACCAGGTTTCGATCAATATTTTTGAAGATAACGCATGTTAGGTCTAGGTTAGGCCTGGGATTTTCACGCATCAGACTCATACTTTCGCATTCTTCACATACTTGTTGAACGGATCCTGGGTTTTTTCTGGTTTGGATCACGTAGTAATGTGGTACCACACTGAAACAGTCGATTAAACCTGGTTTCGATCAAAATTTTAGGGGATAACGCAAGTTAGGTCTGGGATAGGTCTGGGATTTGACCTCATCAGACTCATACTTTCGCAAACTTCACATACTCCTTGAACAGATCCTGGGTTATTTTCTGGTTTGGATCACATAGTAATGTGGAACCACACTGAAACAGTCGATTAAACCAGGTTTCGATCAATATTTTAGAGGATAACGCATGTTAGGTCTAGGTTAGGCCTGGGATTTTCACTCATCAGACTCATACTTTCGCATTCTTCACATACTTGTTGAACGGATCCTGGGCTGTTTCTGGATTGTATCACGTAGTAGTGTGGTACCACGCTGAAACGGTCAATTAAACCTGGTTTCGATCAATATTTTAGAGAATAATTCATGTTAGGTCTAGGTTAGGTCTGGGATTTGCTCTCATCAGGCTCATTCTTTCGCATATTTCTCATACTTGATGGCTAGATCCTGGGCTTTTTCTGGATTGCATCACGTAGTAATGAAGTACAACACTGAAACAGTCAATTAAACCTGGTTTCCATCAATATCTTAGAGGACAACGCAAGTTAGGTCTGGGATGTGTCTGGGATTTGCCCTCATCAGGCTCATACTTTCGCGTTTTTCACATACTTGTTGAACAGATCCTGGGTTTTTTCTGGTTTGGATCACGTAGTAGTGTGGTACCACACTGAAACAGTCCATTAAACCTGGTTTGGATCAATATTTTAGGGGATAACGCATGTTAGGTCTAGGTTAGGTCTGGGATTTTCACTCATCAGACTCATACTTGCGCATTCTTCACATACTTGTTGAACGGATCCTGGGTTTTTTCTGGTTTGGATCACGTAGTAATGTGGTACCACACTGAAACAGTCGATTAAACCTGGTTTCGATCAAAATTTTAGAGGATGACGCAAGTTAGGTCTGGGATAGGTCTGGGATTTGACCTCATCAGACTCATACTTTCGCACACTTCACATACTCCTTGAACAGATCCTGGGTTTTTTCTGGTTTGGATCACGTAGTAATGTGGTACCACGCTGAAACAGGCAATTAAACCTGGTTTCGATCAATATTTTAGAGGATAACGCAAGTTAGGTCTGGGATAGGTCTAGGATTTGCCCTCATCAGGCTTTTACTTTCGCATATTTCTCATACTTCATGGCTAGATCCTGGGCTATTTCTGGATTGGATCACGTAGTAAAGTGGTACCACACTGAAACAGTCAATTAAACCTGGTTTCGATCAATATTTTAGAGGATTACGCATGTTAGGTGTGGGTTAGGTCTAGGATTTGCCCTCATCAGGCTCATACTTTCGCATATTTCTCATACTTCATGGCTAGATCCTGGGCTATTTCTGGATTGGATCACGTAGTAATGAGGTACCACACTGAAACAGTCAATTAAACCTGGTTTTGATAAATATTTTAGAGAATAATTCATGGTAGGTCTAGGTTAGGTCTGGGATTTGCTCTCATCAGGCTCATTCTTTCGCATATTTCTCATACTTGATGGCTAGATCCTGGGCTTTTTCTGGATTGCATTACGTAGTAATGAAGTGCAACACTGAAACAGTCAATTAAACCTGGTTTCCATCAATATTTTAGAGGACAACGCATGTTTGGTCTTGGTTAGGCCTGGGATTTGCCCTCATCAGGGGCATTCTTTCGCAGTTTTAACATACATGTTGACCTGATCGAGGGTTTTTTCTGCTTTGCATCACGTAGTAAAGTGGTACCACACTGAAGCAGTCCATTAAACCTGGTTTGGATCAATATTTTAGAGGATAACGCATGTTAGGTCTAGGTTAGCCCTGGGATTATCACTCATCAGACTCATACTTTCGCATTCTTCACATACTTGTTGAACGGATCCTGGGTTTTTTCTGGTTTGGTTCACGTAGTAATGTGGTAGCACACTGAAAGATTCAATCAAACCTGATCTTGATAAATATTTGAGAGGATAACGCATGTTAGGTTTGGGTTAAGTCTAGGATTTGCCCTCATCAGGCTCATACTTTCGCATATTTCTCATACTTGATGGCTAGATCCTGGGCTGTTTCTGGATTGTATCACGTACTAATGTGGTAACACGCTGAAACAGTCAATTAAACCTGGTTTCGATCAATATTTTAGAGGATAACGCAAGTTAGGTCTGGCGTAGGTCTGGGATTCGCCCTCATCAGACTCATACTTTCGCATTCTTCACATACTTGTTGAACGGATCCTGGGTTTTTTCTGGTTTGGTTCACGTAGTAATGTGGTTCCACACTGAAACATTCAATTAAACCTGATCTTGATAAATATTTGAGAGGATAACGCATGTTAGGTTTGGGTTAAGTCTAGGATTTGCCCTCATCAGGCTTATACTTTCGCATATTTCTCATACTTCATGGCTAGATCCTGGGCTATTTCTGGATTGGATCACGTAGTAATGTGGTACCACACTGAAACAGTCCATAAAACCTGGTTTCCATCAATATTTTAGAGGATAACGCATGTTAGGTCTGGGTTAGGTCTAGGATTTGCCCTCATCAGGCTCATACTTTCGCATATTTCTCATACTTGATGGATAGATCCTGGGCTTTCTCTGGATTGCATCACGTAGTAATGAAGTACAACACTGAAACAGTCAATTAAACCTGGTTTCCATCAATATTTTAGAGGATAACGCATGTTAGGTCTGAGTTAGGTCTAGGATTTGCCCTCATCAGGCACATACTTTCGCATATTTCACATACTTCATGGCTAGATCCTGGGCTATTTCTGGATTGGATCACGTAGTAATGTGGTATCACACTGAAACAGTCAATTAAACCTGGTTTTGATAAATATTTTAGAGAATAATTCATGTTAGGTCTAGGTTAGGTCTGGGATTTGCTCTCATCAGGCTCATTCTTTCGCATATTTCTCATACTTGATGGCTAGATCCTGGGCTTTTTCTGGATTGCATCACGTAGTAATGAAGTACAACACTGAAACAGTCAATTAAACCTAGTTTCCATCAATATCTTAGAGGACAACGCAAGTTAGGTCTGGGATATGTCTGGGATTTGCCCTCATCAGGCTCATACTTTCGCGTTTTTCACATACTTGTTGAACAGATCCTGGGTTTTTTCTGGTTTGGATCACGTAGTAGTGTGGTACCACACTGAAACAGTCCATTAAACCTGGTTTGGATCAATATTTTAGGGGATAACGCATGTTAGGTCTAGGTTAGGTCTGGGATTTTCACTCATCAGACTCATACTTTCGCATTCTTCACATACTTGTTCAACGGATCCTGGGTTTTTTCTGGTTTGGATCACGTAGTAATGTGGTACCACACTGAAACAGTCGACTAAACCAGGATTCGATCAATATTTTTGAAGATAACGCATGTTAGGTCTAGGTTAGGCCTGGGATTTTCACTCATCAGACTCATACTTTCGCATTCTTCACATACTTGTTGAACGGATCCTGGGTTTTTTCTGGTTTGGATCACGTAGTAATGTGGTACCACACTGAAACAGTCGATTAAACCTGGTTTCGATCAAAATTTTAGGGGATAACGCAAGTTAGGTCTGGGATAGGTCTGGGATTTGACCTCATCAGACTCATACTTTCGCAAACTTCACATACTCCTTGAACAGATCCTGGGTTATTTTCTGGTTTGGATCACATAGTAATGTGGAACCACACTGAAACAATCGATTAAACCAGGTTTCGATCAATATTTTAGAGGATAACGCATGTTAGGTCTAGGTTAGGCCTGGGATTTTCACTCATCAGACTCATACTTTCGCATTCTTCACATACTTGTTGAACGGATCCTGGGTTGTTTCTGGATTGTATCACGTAGTAGTGTGGTACCACGCTGAAACGGTCAATTAAACCTGGTTTCGATCAATATTTTAGAGAATAATTCATGTTAGGTCTAGGTTAGGTCTGGGATTTGCTCTCATCAGGCTCATTCTTTCGCATATTTCTCATACTTGATGGCTAGATCCTGGGTTTTTGCTGGATTGCATCACGTAGTAATGAAGTACAACACTGAAACAGTCAATTAAACCTGGTTTCCATCAATATCTTAGAGGACAACGCAAGTTAGGTCTGGGATATGTCTGGGATTTGCCCTCATCAGGCTCATACTTTCGCGTTTTTCACATACTTGTTGGACAGATCCTGGGTTTTTTCTGGTTTGGATCACGTAGTAGTGTGGTACCACACTGAAACAGTCCATTAAACCTGGTTTGGATCAATATTTTAGGGGATAACGCATGTTAGGTCTAGGTTAGGTCTGGGATTTTCACTCATCAGACTCATACTTGCGCATTCTTCACATACTTGTTGAACGGATCCTGGGTTTTTTCTGGTTTGGATCACGTAGTAATGTGGTACCACACTGAAACAGTCGATTAAACCTGGTTTCGATCAAAATTTTAGAGGATGACGCAAGTTAGGTCTGGGATAGGTCTGAGATTTGACCTCATCAGACTCATACTTTCGCACACTTCACATACTCCTTGAACAGATCCTGGGTTATTTTCTGGTTTGGATCTCATGATAATGAAGTACAACACTGAAGCAGTCAATTAGACCTGGTTTCCATCAATATCTTAGAGGGCAACGCAAGTTAGGTCTGGGATATGTCTGGGATTTGCCCTCATCAGGCTCATACTTTCGCGTTTTTCACATACTTGTTGAACAGATCCTGGGTTTTTTCTGGTTTGGATCACGTAGTAATGTGGTACCACGCTGAAACAGGCAATTAAACCTGGTTTCGATCAATATTTTAGAGGATAACGCAAGTTAGGTCTGGGATAGGTCTAGGATTTGCCCTCATCAGGCTCTTACTTTCGCATATTTCTCATACTTCATGGCTAGATCCTGGGCTATTTCTGGATTGGATCACGTAGTAAAGTGGTACCACACTGAAAAATTCAATGAAACCTGGTCTGGATAAATATTTTAGAGGATAACGCATCTTAGGTCTGGGTTAGGTCTAAGATTTGCCCTCATCAGGCTCACAGTTTCGCGTTTTTCACATACTTGTTGAACAGATCCTGGGTTTTTTCTGGTTTGGATCACGTAGTAATATGGTACCACACTGAAACAGTCGCTTAAACCTGGTTTCGATCAATATTTTAGAGGATAACGCAAGTTAAGTCTGGGATTGGTCTGGGATTTGACCTCATCAGACTCATACTTTCGCACACTTCACATACTCGTTGAACAGATCCTGGGTTATTTTCTGGTTTGGATCACATAGTAATGTGGAACCACACTGAAACATTCGATTAAACCAGGTTTCGATCAATATTTTAGAGGATAACGCATGTTAGGTCTAGGTTAGGCCTGGGATTTTCACTCATCAGACTCATACTTTCGCATTCTTCACATACTTGTTGAACGGATCCTGGGTTGTTTCTGGATTGTATCACGTAGTAGTGTGGTACCACGCTGAAACGGTCAATTAAACCTGGTTTCGATCAATATTTTAGAGGATAACGCAAGTTAGGTCTGGGATAGGTCTAGGATTTGCCCTCATCAGGCTCTTACTTTCGCATATTTCTCATACTTCATGGCTAGATCCTGGGCTATTTCTGGATTGGATCACGTAGTAAAGTGGTACCACACTGAAACATTCAATGAAACCTGGTCTGGATAAATATTTTAGAGGATAACGCATCTTAGGTCTGGGTTAGGTGTAAGATTTGCCCTCATCAGGCTCACAGTTTCGCGTTTTTCACAATCTTGATGAACAGATCCTGGGTTTTGTCTGGTTTGGATCACGAAGTAGTGTGGTACCACACTGAAACAGTCCATTAAACCTGGTTTCGCTCAATATTTTAGAGGATAACGCATGTTAGGTCTAGGTTAGGTCTGGGATTTTCACTCATCAGACCCATACTTTCGCATTCTTCACATACTTGTTGAACGGATCCTGGGTTTTTTCTGGTTTGGATCACGTAGTAATGTGGGACCACACTGGAACAGTCAATTAAACCTGGTTTCGATCAATATTTTAGAGAATAATTCATGTTAGGTCTAGGTTAGGTCTGGGATTTGCTCTCATCAGGCTCTTTCTTTCGCATATTTCTCATACATGTTGAACAGACCCTGGGCTGTTTCTGGATTGTATCACGTAGTAATGTGGTACCACGCTGAAACAGGCAATTAAACCTGGTTTCGATCAATATTTTAGAGGATAACGCAAGTTAGGTCTGGGATAGGTCTAGGATTTGCCCTCATCAGGCTCTTACTTTCGCATAGTTCTCATACTTCATGGCTAGATCCTGGGCTATTTCTGGATTGGATCACGTAGTATAGTGGTACCACACTGAAACATTCAATGAAACCTGGTCTGGATAAATATTTTAGAGGATAACGCATCTTAGGTCTGGGTTAGGTCTAAGACTTGCCCTCATCAGGCTCACAGTTTCGCGTTTTTCACTTTCTTGTTGAACAGATCCTGTGTTTTGTCTGGTTTGGATCACGAAGTAGTGTGGTACCACACTGAAGCAGTCCATTAAACCTGGTTTCGCTCAATATTTTAGAGGATAACGCATGTTAGGCCTAGGTTAGGTCTGGGATTTGCTCTCATCAGGCTCATTCTTTCGCATATTTCTCATACTTGATGGCTAGATCCTGGGCTTTTTCTGGATTGCATCACGTAGTAGTGTAGTACCACACTGAAGCAGTCAATGAAACCTGGTTTCCATCACTATTTTAGAGGACAACGCAAGTTAGGTCTAGGTAAGGCCTGAGATTTTCACTGATCAGACTCATACTTTCGCATTCTTCACATACTTGTTGAACGGATCCTGGGTTTTTTCTGGTTTGGATCACGTAGTAATGTGGTACCACACTGAAACAGTCGATTAAACCTGGTTTCGATCAATATTTTAGAGAATAATTCATGTTAGGTCTAGGATAGGTCTGGGATTCGCTCTCATCAGGCTGATTCTTTCGCATATTTCTCATACTTGATGGCTAGATCCTGGGCTTTTTCTGGATTGCATCACGTAGTAATGAAGTACAACACTGAAACAGTCAATTAAACCTGGTTCCCATCAATATCTTAGAGGACAACGCAAGTTAGGTCTGGGATATGTCTCGTATTTGCCCTCATCAGGCTCTTACTTTCGCATAGTTCTCATACTTCATGGCTAGATCCTGGGCTATTTCTGGATTGGATCACCTAGTAAAGTGGTACCACACTGAAACATTCAATGAAACCTGGTCTGGATAAATATTTTAGAGGATAACGCATCTTAGGTCTGGGTTAGGTCTAAGATTTGCCCTCATCAGGCTCACAGTTTCGCGTTTTTCACATTCTTGTTGAACAGATCCTGGGTTTTTTCTGGTTTGGATCACGTAGTAATGTGGTACCACACTGAAACAGTCGATTAAACCTGGTTTCGATCAATATTTTAGAGGATAACGCAAGTTAAGTCTGGGATTGGTCTGGGATTTGACCCCATCAGACTCATACTTTCGCACACTTCACATACTCGTTGAACAGATCCTGGGTTATTTTCTGGTTTGGATCACATAGTAGTGCGGTACCACACTGAAACAGTCAATTAAACCTGGTTCCGATTATTATTTTTGAGAATAATTCATGTTAGGTCTAGGTTAGGTCTGGGGTTTGCTCTCATCAGTCTCATTCTTTCGCATATTTCTCATACTTGATGGCTAGATCCTGGGCTTTTTCTGGATTGCATCACGTAGTAATGAAGTACAACACTGAAACAGTCAATTAAACCTGGTTTCCATCAATATCTTAGAGGACAACGCAAGTTAGGTTTTGGATATGTCTGGGATTTGCCCTCATCAGGCTCATGCTTTCGCGTTTTTCACATACTTGTTGAACAGATCCTGGGTTTTTTCTGGTTTGGATCACGTAGTAGTGTGGTACCACACTGAAACAGTCCATTAAACCTGGTTTGGATCAATATTTTAGGGGATAACGCATGTTAGGTCTAGGTTAGGCCCGGGATTTTCACTCATCAGACTCATACTTTCGCATTCTTCACATACTTGTTGAACGGATCCTGGGTTTTTTCTGGTTTGGATCACGTAGTAATGTGGTACCACACTGAAACAGTCGATTAAACCTGGTTTCGATCAATATTTTAGAGGATAACGCAAGTTAGGTCTGGGATAGGTCTGGGATTTGACCTCATCAGACTCATACTTTCGCACACTTCACATACTCCTTGAACAGATCCTGGGTTATTTTCTGGTTTGGATCACATAGTAATGTGGTACCACACTGAAACAGTCGATTAAACCAGGTTTCGATCAATATTTTTGAGGATAACGCATGTTAGGTCTAGGTTAGGCCTGGGATTTTCACTCATCAGACTCATACTTTCGCATTCTTCACATACTTGTTGAACAGATCCTGGGTTTTTTCTGGTTTGGATCACGTAGTAGTGTGGTACCACACTGAAACAGTCAATTAAACCTGGTTTGGATCAATATTTTAGAGGATAACGCATGTTAGGTCTAGGTTAGGCCTGGGATTTTCACTCATCAGGCTCATACTTTCGCATTCTTCACATACTTGTTGAACGGATCCTGGGTTTTTTCTGGTTTGGATCACGAGGTAATGTGGGACCACACTGAAACAGTCAATTAAACCTGGTTTCGATCAATATTTTAGAGAATAATTCATGTTAGGTCTAGGTTAGGTCTGGGATTCGCTCTCATCAGGCACATTCTTTCGCAGATTTCTCATACTTCATGGCTAGATCCTGGACTGTTTCTGGATTCTATCACGTAGTAATGTGGTACCACGCTGAAACAGTCGATTAAACCTGGTTTCGACCAATATTTTAGAGGATAACGCAAGTTAAGTCTGGGATAGGTCTGGGATTTGACCTCATCAGACTCATACTTTCGCGTTTTTCACATACTTGTTGAACAGATCCTGGGTTTTTTCTGGTTTGGATCACGTAGTAGTGTGGTACCACACTGAAACAGTCTATTAAACCTGGTTGCGATCAATATCTTAGAGGATAACACGTGCTAGGTCTGGATTAGGTCTAGGAATTGCCCTCATCAGGCTCATTCTTTCGCATATTTCTCAAACTTGATGGCTAGATCCTGGGCTGTTTCTGGATTGTATCACGTAGTAATGTGGTACCACGCTGAAACAGTCAATTAAACCTGGTTTCGATCAATACTTTAGAGGAGAACGCATGTTAGGTCTAGGATAGGTCTGGGATTTGCTGTCATCAGGCTCATTCGTTCGCATATTTCTCATGCTTGATGGCTAGATCCTGGGCTTTGTCTAGATTGCATCACGTAGTAATGTAGTACCACACTGAAACAGTCAATGAAACCAGGTTTCCATCAATATTTTAGAGGACAACGCAAGTTAGGTCTAGGTAAGGCCTGAGATTTTCACTGATCAGACTCATACTTTCGTATTCTTCACATACTTGTTGAACGGATCCTGGGTTTTTTCTGGTTTGGATCACGTAGTAATGTGTTACCACGCTGAAAAAGTCGATTAAACCTGGTTTCGACAAAATATTTTAGAGGATAACGGAAGTTAAGTCTGGGATAGGTCTGGGATTTGACCTCATCAGACTCATACTTTCGCGTTTTTGACATACTTGTTGAACAGATCCTGGGTTTTTTCTGGTTTGGATCACGTAGTAGTGTGGTACCACACTGAAACAGTCCATTAAACCTGGTTGCGAAAAATATCTTAGAGGATAACGCATGTTAGGTCTGGATTAGGTCTAGGATTTGCCCCCATCATGCTCATTCTTTCGCATATTTCTCATACTTCATGGCTAGATCCTGGGCTATTTCTGGATTGGATCACGTAGTAATGTGGTACCACACTGAAACAGTCAATTAAACCTGGTTTCGATCAATATTTTAGAGGTTAAGGCAAGTTAGGTCTGGGATAGGTCTGGGATTTGCCCTCATCAGGCTCAGACTTTCGCGTTTTTCACATACTTGCTGAAGAGATCCTTGGTTTTTTCTGGTTTGGGTCACGTAGTAGTGTGATGCCACACTGAAACAGTCGATTAAACCTGGTTTCGATCAATATTTTTGAGGATAACGCATGTTAGGTCTGGGTTAGGCCGGGGATTTTCACCCATCAGACTCATACTTTCGCATTCTTCACATACTTGTTGAACGGATCCTGGGTTTTTACTGGTTTGGATCACGTAGTAATGTGGTACCACACTGAAACATTCAATTAAACCTGGTCTTGATAAATATTTTAGAGGATAACACATGTTAGGTCTGGGTTAGGACTGGGATTTTCACTCATCAGACTCATACTTTCGCATTCTTCACATACTTGTTGAACAGATCCTGGGTTTTTTCTGGTTTGGATCACGTAGTAATGTGGTACCACACTGAAACAGTCGATTAAACCTGGTTTCGATCAATATTTTAGAGGATAACGCAAGTTAAGTCTGGGATTGGTCTGGGATTTGACCCCATCAGACTCATACTTTCGCACACTTCACATACTCGTTGAACAGATCCTGGGTTATTTTCTGGTTTGGATCACATAGTAGTGCGGTACCACACTGAAACAGTCAATTAAACCTGGTTCCGATCATTATTTTTGAGAATAATTCATGTTAGGTCTAGGTTAGGTCTGGGATTTGCTCTCATCAGGCTCATTCTTTCGCATATTTCTCATACTTGATGGCTAGATCCTGGGCTTTTTCTGGATTGCATCACGTAGTAATGAAGTACAACACTGAAACAGTCAATTAAACCTGGTTTCCATCAATATCTTAGAGGACAACGCAAGTTAGGTTTTGGATATGTCTGGGATTTGCCCTCATCAGGCTCATGCTTTCGCGTTTTTCACATACTTGTTGAACAGATCCTGGGTTTTTTCTGGTTTGGATCACGTAGTAGTGTGGTACCACACTGAAACAGTCCATTAAACCTGGTTTGGATCAATATTTTAGGGGATAACGCATGTTAGGTCTAGGTTAGGCCCGGGATTTTCACTCATCAGACTCATACTTTCGCATTCTTCACATACTTGTTGAACGGATCCTGGGTTTTTTCTGGTTTGGATCACGTAGTAATGTGGGACCACACTGAAACAGTCAATTAAACCTGGTTTCGATCAATATTTTAGAGAATAATTCATGTTAGGTCTAGGTTAGGTCTGGGATTTGCTCCCGTCAGGCTCATTCTTTCGCATATTTCTCATACTTGATGGCTAGATCCTGGGTTATTTTCTGGTTTGGATCACATAGTAATGTGGTACCACACTGAAACAGTCGATTAAACCAGGTTACGATCAATATTTTAGAGTATAACTCATGTTAGGTCTAGGTTAGGCCTGGGATTTTCACTGATCAGACTCATTCTTTCGCATATTTCTCATACTTGATGGCTAGATCCTGGTCTTTTTCTGGATTGCATCACGTAGTAATGAAGTACAACACTGAAACAGTCAATTAAACCTGGTTTCCATCAATATCTTAGAGGACAACGCAAGTTAGGTCTGGGATATGTCTGGGATTTGCCCTCATCAGGCTCATACTTTCGCGTTTTTCACATACTTGTTGAACAGATCCTGGGTTTTTTCTGGTTTGGATCACGTAGTAGTGTGGTACCACACTGAAACAGTCCATTAAACCTGGTTTGGATCAATATTTTAGGGGATAACGCATGTTAGGTATAGGTTAGGTCTGGGATTTTCACTCATCAGACCCATACTTTCGCATTCTTCACATACTTGTTGAACGGATCCTGGGTTTTTTCTGGTTTGGATCACGTAGTAATGTGGTACCACACTGAAACAGTCCATTAAACCTGGTTTCGATCAAAATTTTAGAGGATGACGCAAGTTAGGTCTGGGATAGGTCTGGGATTTGACCTCATCAGACTCATACTTTCGCACACTTCACATACTCCTTGAACAGATCCTGGGTTATTTTCTGGTTTGGATCACATGGTAATGAAGTACAACACTGAAACAGTCAATTAAACCTGGTCTTGATAAATATTTTAGAGGATAACGCATGTTAGGTCTGGGTTAGGTCTAGGATTTGCCCTCATCAGGCTCATACTTTCGCATATTTCTGATACTTCATGGCTAGATCCTGGGCTATTTCTGGATTGGATCACGTAGTAAAGTGGTACCACACTGAAACATTCAATGAAACCTGGTCTGGATAAATATTTTAGAGGGTAACGCATCTTAGGTCTGGGTTAGGTCTAAGATTTGCCCTCATCAGGCTCACAGTTTCGCGTTTTTCACATACTTGTTGAACAGATCCTGGGTTTTTTCTGGTTTGGATCACGAAGTAGTGTGGTACCACACTGAAGCAGTCCATTAAACCTGGTTTCGCTCAATATTTTAGAGGATAACGCATGTTAGGTCTAGGTTAGGTCTGGGATTTGCTCTCATCAGGCTCATTCTTTCGCATATTTCTCATACTTGATGGCTAGATCCTGGGCTTTTTCTGGATTGCATCACGTAGTAGTGTAGTACCACACTGAAACAGTCCATTAAACCTGGTTTGGATCAATATTTTAGAGGATAACGCATGTTAGGTCTAGGTTAGGCCTGGGCTTTCACTCATCAGACTCATACTTTCGCATTCTTCACATACTTGTTGAACGGATCCTGGGTTTTTTCTGGTTTGGATCACGTAGTAATGTGGTACCACACTGAAACAGTCGATTAAACCTGGTTTCGATCAATATTTTAGAGGATAACGCAAGTTAGGTCTGGGATAGGTCTGGGATTTGACCTCATCAGACTCATACTTTCGCACCCTTCACATACTCGTTGAACAGATCCTGGGTTATTTTCTGGTTTGGATCACATAGTAATGTGGTACCACACTGAAACAGTCGATTAAACCAGGTTTCGATCAATATTTTTGAGGCTAGCGCATGTTAGGTCTAGGTTAGGCCTGGGATTTTCACTCATCAGACTCATACTTTCGCATTCTTCACATACTTGTTGAACGGATCCTGGGTTTTTTCTGGTTTGGATCACGTAGTAATGTGGTACCACACCGAAACGGTCAATTGAACCTGGTTTCGATCAATATTTTAGAGGATAACGCAAGTTAGGTCTGGGATAGGTCTGGGATTTGACCTCATCAGACTCATACTTTCGCATTCTTCACATACTTGTTGAACGGATCCTGGGTTTTTTCTGGTTTGGATCACGTAGTAATGTGGGACCACACTGAAACAGTCAATTAAACCTGGTTTCGATCAATATTTTAGAGGATAACGCATGTTAGGTCTAGGTTAGGTCTGGGATTTACTCTCATCAGGCTCATTCTTTCGCATATTACTCATACTTGATGGCTAGATCCTGGGTTTTTTCTGGTTTGGATCACGTAATAATGTGGTACCACACCGAAACGGTCAATTAAACCTGATCTTGATAAATATTTTAGAGGCTAACGCATGTTAGGTCTGGGTTAGGTCTAGGATTTGCCCTCATCAGGCTCATACTTTCGCATATTTCTCATACTTCATGGCTAGATCCTGGGCTGTTTCTGGATTGTATCACGTAGTAATGTGGTACCACGCTGAAACAGTCAATTAAACTTGGTCTCGATCAATATTTTGGAGGATAACGCAAGTTAGGTCTGGGATAGGTCTAGGATTTGCCCTCATCAGGCTCTTGCTTTCTCATATTTCTCATACTTCATGGCTAGATCCTGGGCTATTTCTGGATTGGATCACGTAGTAAAGTGATACCACACTGAAACATTTAATGAAACCTGATCTGGATAAATATTTTAGAGGATAACGCATCTTAGGTCTGGGTTAGGTCTACGATTCGCCCTCATCAGGCTCACAGTTTAGGGTTTTTCACATACTTCTTGAACAGATCCTGGGTTTTTTCTGGTTTGGATCACGAAGTAGTGTGGTACCACACTGAAACAGTCCATTAAACCTGGTTTCGCTCAATATTTTAGAGGATAACGCATGTTAGGTCTAGGTTAGGTCTGGGATTTGCTCTCATCAGGCTCATTCATTCGCATATTTCTCATACTTGATGGCTAGATCCTGGGCTTTTTCTGGATTGCATCACGTAGTAGTGTAGTACCACACTGAAACAGTCCATTAAACCTGGTTTGGATCAATATTTTAGAGGATAACGCATGTTAGGTCTAGGTTAGGCCTGGGATTTTCACTCATCAGACTCATACTTTCGCATTCTTCTCATACTTGTTGAACGGATCCTGGGTTATTTCTGGTTTGGATCACGTGGTAATGTGGGACCACACTGAAACAGTCAATTAAACCTGGTTTCGAACAATATTTTAGAGAATAATTCATGTTAGGTCTAGGTTAGGTCTGGGATTTTCACTCATCAGACTCATACTTTCGCAGTCTTTACATACTTGTTGAAGGGATCCTGGGTTTTTTCTGGTTTGGATCACGTAGTAATGTGGTGCCAGACTAAAACAGTCGATTAAACCTGGTTTCGAACAATATCTTAGAGGACAACGCAAGTTAGGTCTGGGATATGTCTGGGATTTGCCCTCATCAGGCTCATACTTTCGCGTTTTTCACATACTTGTTGAACAGATCCTGGGTTTTTTCTGGTTTGGATCACGTAGTAGTGTGGTACCACGCTGAAACAGTTCATTAAACCTGGTTTGGATCAATATTTTAGAGGATAACGCATGTTAGATCTAGGTTAGGCCTGGGATTTTCACTCATCAGACTCATACTTTCGCAGTCTTTACATACTTGTTGAACGGATCCTGGGTTATTTCTGGTTTGGATCACGTAGTATTGTGGGACCACACTGAAACAGTCAATTAAACCTGGTTTCGATCAATATTTTGGAGGATAACGCAAGTTAGGTCTGGGATAGGCCTAGGATTTGCCCTCATCAGGCTCATTCTTTCGCATGTTTCTCATACTTGATGGCTAGATCCGGGACTTTTTCTGGATTGCATCACGTAGTAGTGTAGTACCACACTGAAACAGTCCATTAAACCTGGTTTGGATCAATATTTTAGAGGATAACGCATGTTAGGTCTAGGTTAGGCCTGGGATTTTCACTCATCAGACTCATACTTTCGCATTCTTCACATACTTGTCGAACGGATCCTGGGTTATTTCTGGTTTGGATCACGTAGTAATGTGGGACCACACTGAAACAGTCAATTAAACCAGGTTTCCATCAATATCTTAGAGGACAACGCAAGTTAGGTCTGGGATATGTCTGGGTTTTGACCTCATCAGACTCATACTTTCGCATTCTTCACATTCTTGTTGAACGGATCCTGGGTTTTTTCTGGTTTGGATCACGTAGTAATGTGGGACCGCACTGAAACAGTCAATTAAACCTGGTTTCGATCAATATTTTGGAGGATAACGCAAGTTAGGTCTGGGATAGGTCTCGGATTTGCCCTCATCAGGCTCATACTTTCGCATATTTCTCATACTTCATGGCTAGATCCTGGGCTATTTCTGGATTGCATCACGTAGTAATGAAGTACAACACTGAAACAGTCAATTAAACCTGGTTTCCATCAATATATTAGAGGACAACGCATGTTAGGTCTAGGTTAGGTCTGGGATTTGCTCTCATCAGGCTCATTCTTTCGCATATTTCTCATACTTGATGGCTAGATCCTGGGCTTTTTCTGGATTGCATCACGTAGTAGTGTAGTACCACACTGAAACAGACAATGAAACCTGGTTTCCATCAATATTTTAGAGGACATCGCATGTTAGGTCTAGGTAAGGCCTGAGATTTTCACTGATCGGACTCATACTTTCGCATTTTTCACATACTTGTTGAACGGATCCTGGGTTTTTTCTGGTCTGGATCACGTAGTAATGTGGTACCACACTGAAACGGTCAATTAAACCTGGTTTCGATCAATATTTTAGAGAATAATTCATGTTAGGTCAAGGTTAGGTCTGGGATTTGCTCTCATCAGGCTCGTTCTTTCGCATATTTCTCATTCTTCATGGCTAGATCCTGGGCTGTTTCTGGATTGTATCACGTAGTAATGTGGTACCACGCTGAAACAGTCAATTAAACCTGGTTTCGCTCAATATTTTAGAGGATAACGCATGTTAGGTCTAGGTTAGGTCTGGGATTTGCTCTCATCAGGCTCATTGTTTCGCATATTTCTCAAACTTGATGGCTAGATCCTGGGCTTTTTCTGGATTGCATCACGTAGTAATGTGGTACCACACTGAAACATTCAATTAAACCTGGTCTTGATAAATATTTTAGAGGCTAACGCATGTTAGGTCTGGGTTAGGTCTAGGATTTGCCGTCATCAGGCTCACAGTTTCGCGTTTTTCACATACTTGTTGAACAGATCCTAGGTTTTTTCTGGTTTGGATCACGAAGTAGTATGGTACCACACTGAAACAGTCAATGAAACCTGGTTTCCATCAATATTTTAGAGGATAAAGCAAGTTAGGTCTAGGTTAGGTCTGGGATTTGCTCTCATCAGGCTCATTCTTTCGCATATTTCTCATACTTGATGGCTAGATCCTGGGCTTTTTCTGGATTGCATCACGTAGTAATGTGGGACCGCACTGAAACAGTCAATTAAACCTGGTTTCGATCAATATTTTAGAGGATAACGCAAGTTAGGTCTGGGATAGGTCTGGGATTTGACCTCATCAGACTCATACTTTCGCAAAACTTCACATACTCCTTGCACAGATCCTGGGTTATTTTCTGGATTGGATCACGTGGTAATGTGGTACCACACTGAAACATTCAATGAAACCTGGTCTGGATAAATATTTTAGAGGGTAACGCATCTTAGGTCTGGGTTAGGTCTAAGATTTGCCCTCATCAGGCTCACAGTTTCGCGTTTTTCACATACTTGTTGAACAGATCCTAGGTTTTTTCTGGTTTGGATCACGAAGTAGTATGGTACCACACTGAAACAGTCAATGAAACCTGGTTTCCATCAATATTTTAGAGGATAAAGCAAGTTAGGTCTAGGTTAGGTCTGGGATTTGCTCTCATCAGGCTCATTCTTTCGCATATTTCTCATACTTGATGGCTAGATCCTGGGCTTTTTCTGGATTGCATCACGTAGTAATGTAGCACCACACTGAAACAGACAATGAAACCTGGTTTCCATCAATATTTTAGAGGACAACGCATGCTGGTCTAGGTAAGGCCTGAGATTTTCACTGATCGGACTCATACTTTCGCATTTTTCACATACTTGTTGAACGGATCCTGGGTTTTTTCTGTTTTGGATCACGTAGTAATGTGGCACCACACTGAAACGGTCAATTAAACCTGGTTTCGATCAATATTTTGGAGAATAATTCATGTTAGGTCAAGGCTAGGTGTAGGATTTGCCCTCATCAGGCTCATTCTTTCGCATATTTCTCAAACTTGATGGCTAGATCCTGGGCTTTTTCTGGATTGCATCACGTAGTAATGAAGTACAACACTGAAACAGTCAATTAAACCTGGTTTCCATCAATATCTTAGAGGACAACGCAAGTTAGGTCTGGGATAGGTCTTGGATTTGCCCCCATCAGGCTCATACTTTCGCATTTTTCACATACTAGTTGAACAGATCCTGGGTTTTTTCTGGTTTGGATCACGTAGTAGTGTGGTACCACACTGAAACAGCCCATTATACCTGGTTTAGATCAATATTTTAGAGGATAACGCAAGTTAGGTCTAGGTTAGGTCTGGGATTTTCACTCATCAGACTCATACTTCCGCAGTCTTCACATACCTGTTGAACGGATCCTGGGTTTTTTCTGGTTTGGATCACGTAGTAATGTGGTACCACACTGAAACAGTCGATTAAACCTGGTTTCGATCAATATTTTAGAGGATAACGCAAGTTAAGTCTGGGATTGGTCTGGGATTTGACCTCATCAGACTCATACTTTCGCACACTTCACATACTCGTTGAACAGATCCTGGGTTATTTTCTGGTTTGGATCACATAGTAATGTGGTACCTTACTGAAACAGACGATTAAACCTGGTTTCGATCAATATTTTAGAGGATAACGCAAGTTAAGTCTGGGAATGGTCTGGGATTTGACCTCATCAGACTCATACTTTCGCACACTTCACATACTCGTTGAACAGATCCTGGGTTATTTTCTGGTTTGGATCACATAGTAATGTGGTACCGCACTGAAACAGTCGATTAAACCAGGTTTCGATCAATATTTTTGAGGATAACGCATGTTAGGTCTAGGTTAGGCCTGGGATTTGACCTCATCAGACTAATACTTTCGCATTCTTCACATACTTGTTGAACGGACCCTGGGTTTTTTCTCGTTTGGATCACGTAGTAATGTGGGACCACACTGAAACAGTCAATTAAACCTGGTTTCCATCAATATTTTAGAGGATAAAGCAAGTTAGGTCTAGGATAGGTCTGGGATTTGCTCTCATCAGGCTCATTCTTTCGCATATTTCTCATACATGTTGAACAGATCCTGGGTTTTTTTCGGGTTTGGATCACGTAGTAATGAAGTACAACACTGAAACAGTCAATTAAACCTGGTTTACATCAATATCTTACAGGACAACGCAAGTTAGGTCTGGGATAGGTCTAGGATTTGCCCTCATCAGGCTCTTACTTTCGCATATTTCTCATACTTCATGGCTAGATCCTGGGCTATTTCTGGATTGGATCACGTAGTAATGTGGTACCACACTGAAACATTCAATGAAACCTGGTCTGGATAAATATTTTAGACGATAACGCATCTTAGGTCTGGGTTAGGTCTAAGATTTGCCCTCATCAGGCTCACAGTTTAGCGTTTTTCACATACTTGTTGAACAGATCCTGAGTTTTTTCTGGTTTGGATCACGAAGTAGTGTGGTACCACACTGAAACAGTCCATTTAACCTGGTTTCGCTCAATATTTTAGAGGATAACGCATGTAAGGTCTAGGTTAGGTCTGGAATTTGCTCTCATCAGGCTCATTCTTTCGCATATTTCTCATACTTGATGGCTAGATCCTGGGTTTTTTCTGGTTTGGATCACGTAGTAATGTGGTACCACACTGAAACGGTCAATTAAACCTGGTTTCCATCAATATCTTAGAGGACAACGCATGTTAGGTCTAGGTTAGGCCTGCGATTTTCACCCATCAGACTCATACTTTCGCATTCTTCACATACTTGTTGAGCGGATCCTGGGTTTTTTCTGGTTTGGATCACGTACTAATGTGGGACCACACTGAAACAGTCAAGTAAACCTGTTTTCGGTCAATATTTTAGAGAATAATTCATGTTAGGTCTAGGATAGGTCTGGGATTTGCTCTCATCAGGCTCATTCTTTCGCATATTTCTCATACATGTTGAACAGATCCTGGGTTTTTTCGGGTTTGTAACACGTAGTAGTGAAGTACAACACTGAAGCAGTCAATTAAACCTGGTTTCCATCAATATCTTAGAGGACAACGCAAGTTAGGTCTGGGATAGGTCTAGGATTTGCCCTCATCAGACTCATACTTTCGCATTCTTCACATACTTGTTGAACGGATCCTGGGTTTTTTCTGGTTTGGATCACGTAGTAATGTGGGACCACACTGAAACAGTCAATTAAACCTGGTTTCGATCAATATTTTAGAGAATAATTCATGTTAGGTCTAGGTTAGGCCTGCGATTTGCTCTCATCAGGCTCATTCTTTCGCATATTTCTCATACTTGATGGCTAGATCCTGGGCTATTTCTGGATTGCATCACGTAGTAATGAAATACAACAATGGAACTGTCAATTAAACCTGGTTTCCATCAATATCTTAGAGGACAACGCAAGTTAGGTCTGGGATAGGTCTGGGATTTGCCCACATCAGGCTCATACTTTCGCGTTTTTCACATACTTGTTGAACAGATCCTGGGTTTTTTCTGGTTTGGGTCACGTAGTAATGTGGTACCACACTGAAACAGTCCGTTAAACCAGGTTTCGATCAATATTTTTGAGGATAACGCATGTTAGGTCTAGGTTAGGCCTGGGATTTTCACTCACCAGACACATACTTTCGTATTCTTCACATACTTGCTGAACGGAGCCTGGGTTTTTTCTGGTTTGGATCACGTAGTAATGTGGGACCACACTGAAACAGACAATTAAACCTGGTTTCGACCAATATATAAGAGAATAATTCATGTTAGGTCTAGGTTAGGTCTGGGATTTGCTCTCATCAGGCTCATTCTTTCGCAGATTTCTCATACTTGATGGCTAGATCCTGGGCTTTTCCTGGATTGGATCACGTAGTAATGTGGGACCACACTAAAACAGTCAATTAAACCTGGTTTCGCTCAATATTTTAGTAGATGACGCATGTTAGGTCTAGGTTAGGCCTGGGATTTGCCCTCATCAGGGTCATACTTTCGCAGTGTTAACATGCATGTTCACCTGATCGAGGGTTTTTTCTGCTTTGGATCACGTAGTAAAGTGGTACCGCACTAAAACAGTCAATTAAACCTGGTTTCGATCAATATTTTAGAGGATAACGAAAGTTATGTCTAGTTTAGGCCTGGGATTTGCCCTCATCAGACTCATACTTTAGCATACTTCACATACTTGTTGAACAGATCCTGGGTTTTTTTCTGGTTTGGATCACGTAGTAATGTGGTACCACACTGAAACAGTCGATTAAACCTGGTTTCGATTAATATTTTTGAGGATAACGCATGTCAGGTCTAGTTTAGGCCTGGGATTTGCCCTCATCAGACTCATTCTTTCGCATACTTCAAATACTTGTTGTACAGGTCCTAGGTTTTTTTCTGGTTTGGATCAGGTAGTAATGTGGTACCACACTGAAACAGTCCGTTAAACCAGGTTTCGATCAATATTTTTGAGGATAACGCATGTTAGGTCTAGGTTAGGCCTGGGATTTTCACTCATCAGACACATACTTTCGTATTCTTCACATACTTGTTGAACGGATCCTGGGTTTTTTCTGGTTTGGATCACGTAGTAATGTGGGACCTCACTGAAACAGTCAATTAAACCTGGTTTCGACCAATATTTTAGAGAATAATTCAAGTTAGTTCTAGGTTAGATCTGGGATTTGCTCTCATCAGGCTCATTCTTTCGCATATTTTTCATACTTGATGGCTAGATCCTGGGCTATTTCTGGATTGCATCACGTAGTAATGAAATACAACAATGGAACTGTCAATTAAACCTGGTTTCCATCAATATCTTAGAGGACAACGCAAGTTAGGTCTGGGATAGGTCTGGGATTTGCCCACATCAGGCTCATACTTTCGCGTTTTTCACATACTTGTTGAACAGATCCTGGGTTTTTTCTGGTTTGGGTCACGTAGTAATGTGGTACCACACTGAAACAGTCCGTTAAACCAGGTTTCGATCAATATTTTTGAGGATAACGCATGTTAGGTCTAGGTTAGGCCTGGGATTTTCACTCACCAGACACATACTTTCGTATTCTTCACATACTTGCTGAACGGAGCCTGGGTTTTTTCTGGTTTGGATCACGTAGTAATGTGGGACCACACTGAAACAGACAATTAAACCTGGTTTCGACCAATATTTAAGAGAATAATTCATGTTAGGTCTAGGTTAGGTCTGGGATTTGCTCTCATCAGGCTCATTCTTTCGCATATTTCTCATACTTGATGGCTAGATCCTGGGCTTTTCCTGGATTGGATCACGTAGTAATGTGGGACCACACTAAAACAGTCAATTAAACCTGGTTTCGCTCAATATTTTAGTAGATGACGCATGTTAGGTCTAGGTTAGGCCTGGGATTTGCCCTCATCAGGGTCATACTTTCGCAGTGTTAACATGCATGTTCACCTGATCGAGGGTTTTTTCTGCTTTGGATCACGTAGTAAAGTGGTACCGCACTAAAACAGTCAATTAAACCTGGTTTCGATCAATATTTTAGAGGATAACGAAAGTTATGTCTAGTTTAGGCCTGGGATTTGCCCTCATCAGACTCATACTTTAGCATACTTCACATACTTGTTGAACAGATCCTGGGTTTTTTTCTGGTTTGGATCACGTAGTAATGTGGTACCACACTGAAACAGTCGATTAAACCTGGTTTCGATTAATATTTTTGAGGATAACGCATGTCAGGTCTAGTTTAGGCCTGGGATTTGCCCTCATCAGACTCATTCTTTCGCATACTTCAAATACTTGTTGTACAGGTCCTAGGTTTTTTTCTGGTTTGGATCAGGTAGTAATGTGGTACCACACTGAAACAGTCGATTAAACCTGGTTTCGGTCAATATTTTTGAGGATAACGCATGTTAGGTCTAGGTTAGGCCTGGGATTTTCCCTCATCAGACTCATACTTTCGCATTCTTCACATACTTGTTGAACGGAACCTGGGTTTTTTCTGGTTTGGATCACGTAGTAATGTGGGACCACACTGAAGCAGTCAAGTAAACCTGGTTTCGATCAATATTTTAGAGAATAATTCATGTTAGGTCTAGGTTAGGTCAGGGATTTGCTCTCATCAGGCTCATTCCTTCGCATATTTCTCATACTTGATGGCTAGATCCTGGGCTTTTTCTGGATTGCATCACGTAGTAATGAAGTACAACACTGAAACAGTCAATTAAACCTGGTTTCGATCAATATTTTAGAGAATAATTCATGTTAGGTCTAGGTTAGGTCTGGGATTTGCTCTCATCAGGCTCATTCTTTCGCATATTTCTCATACTTGATCGCTAGATCCTGGGCTTTTTCTGGATTGCATCACGTAGTAATGAAGTACAACACTGAAACAGTCAATTAAACCTGGTTTCCATCAATATTTTAGGGGACAACGCATGTTAGGTCTAGGTTAGGCCTGGGATTTGCCCTCATCAGGGTCATACTGTCGCAGTTTTAACATACTTGTTGAACGGATCCTGGGTTTTTTCTGGTTTGGTTCACGTAGTAATGTGGTACCAGACTGCAACATTCAATTAAACCTGGTCTTGATAAATATTTTAGAGGATAACGCATGTTAGGTTTGGGTTAGGTCTGGGATTTGCCCTCATCAGGCTCATACTTTCGCATATTTCTCATACTTCATGGCTAGATCCTGGGCTGTTTCTGGATTGTATCACGTTGTAATGTGGTACCACGCTGAAACAGTCGATTAAACCTGGTTTCGATCAATATTTTAGAGGATAACGCAAGTTAAGTCTGGGATAGGTCTGGGATTTGACCTCATCAGACTCATACTTTCGCATTCTTCACATACTTGTTGAACGGATCCTGGGTTTTTTCTGGTTTGGATCACGTAGTAATGTGGGAGCACACTGAAACAGTCGACTAAACCTGGTTTCGATCAATATTTTAGAGGATAACGCATGTTAGGTCTAGGTTAGGCCTGGGATTTTCCCTCATCAGACTCAAACTTTCGCATTCTTCACATACTTCTTGAACAGATCCTGGGCTTTCTCTGGTTTGGATCACGAAATAGTGTGGTACCACACTGAAACAGTGCATTAAACCTGGTTTCGATCAACATTTTAGAGGATAACGCAAGTTAGGTCTGGGATAGGTCTAGGATTTGCCCTCATCAGGCTCCTACTTTCGCATATTTCTCATACTTCATGGCTAGATCCTGGGCTATTTCTGGATTGGATCACGTAGTATAGTGGTACCACACTGAAACATTCAATGAAACCTGGTCTGGATAAATATTTTAGAGGATAACGCATCTTAGGTCTGGGTTAGGTCTAAGATTTGCCCTCATCAGGCTCACAATTTAGCGATTTTCACATACTTCTTGAACAGATCCTGGGCTTTCTCTGGTTTGGATCACGAAATAGTGTGGTACCACACTGAAACAGTGCATTAAACCGGGTTTCGCTCAATATGTTAGAGGATAACGCATGGTAGGTCTAGGTTAGGTCTGGGATTTGCTCTCATCAGGCTCATTGTTTCGCATATTTCTCATACTTGATGGCTAGATCCTGGGCTTTTTCTGGATTGCATCACGTAGTAATGTAGTACCACACTGAAACAGTCAATGAAACCTGGTTTCCATCAATATTTTAGAGGACAACGCAAGTTAGGTCTAGGTGAGGCCCCAGATTTTCACTGATCAGACTCATACTTTCGCATTCTTCACATACTTGTTGAACGGATCCTGGGTTTTTTCTGGTTTTGATCACGTAGTAATATGGTACCACACTGAAACATTCAATTAAACCTGGTCTTGATAAATATTTTAGAGAATAACGCATGTTAGGTCTGGGTTAGGTCTACGATTTGTCCTCATCAGGCTCATACTTTCGCATATTTCTCATAATTCAAGGCTAGATCCTGGGCTATTTCTGGATTGGATCACGTAGTAATGTGGTACTACACTGAAACAGTCAATTAAACCTGGTTTTGACCAATATTTTAGAGAATAATTCATGTTAGGTCTAGGTTAGGTCAGGGATTTGCTCCCATCAGGCTCATTCTTTCGCATATTTCTCATACTTGATGGCTAGATCCTGGGCTTTTTCTGGATTGCATCACGTAATAATGAAGTACAACACTGAAACAGTCAATTAAACCTGGTTTCGATCAATATTTTAGAGAATAATTCATGTTAGGTCTAGGTTAGGTCTGGGATTTGCTCTCATCAGGCTCATTCTTTCGCATATTTCTCATACTTGATGGCTAGATCCTGGGCTTTTTCTGGATTGCATCACGTAGTAATGAAGTACAACACTGAAACAGTCAATTAAACCTGGTTTCCATCAATATTCTAGAGGACAACGCATGTTAGGTCTGGGTTAGGCCTGGGATTTGCCCTCATCAGGTTCATACTGTCGCAGTTTTAACATACTTGTTGAACGGATCCTGGGTTTTTTCTGGTTTGGTTCACGTAGTAATGTGGTACCACACTGAAACATTCAATTAAACCTTTTCTTGATAAGTATTTTAGAGGATAACGCATGTTAGGTTTGGGTTAGGTCTAGGATTTGCCCTCATCAGGCTCATACTTTCGCATATTTCTCATACTTCATGGCTAGATCCTGGGCTGTTTCTGGACTGTATCAGGTAGTAAAGTGGTACCACACTGAAACATTCAATGAAACCTGGTCTGGATAAATATTTTAGAGGATAACGCATCTTAGGTCTGGGTTAGGTTTAAGATTTGCCCTCGTCAGGCTCACAGTTTAGCGTTTTTCACATACTTCATGGCTAGATCCTGGGCTGTTTCTGGATTGGATCACGTAGTAATGTGGTACCACGCTGAAACAGTCAATTAAACCTGGTTTCGATCAATATTTTAGAGGATTACGCAAGTTAGGTCTGGGATAGGTCTAGGATTTGCCCTCATCAGGCCCTTACTTTCGCATATTTCTCATACTTCATGGCTAGATCCTGGGCTATTTCTGGATTGGATCACGTAGTAAAGTGGTACCACACTGAAACATTCAATGAGTCCTGGTTTCCATCAATATTTTAGAGGACAACGCAAGTTTGGTCTAGGTAAGGCCTGAGATTTTCACTGATCAGAGTCATACTTTCGCATTCTTCACATACTTGTTGAACGGATCCTGGGTTTTTTCTGGTTTTGATCACGTAGTAATGTAGTACAACACTGAAACAGTCAATTAAACCTGGTTTCGATCAATATTTTAGAGAATAATTCATGTTAGGTCTAGGTTAGGTCTGGGATTTGCTCTCATCAGGTTCATTCTTTCGCATATTTCTCATACTTGATGGCTAGATCCTGGGCTTTTTCTGGATTGCATCACGTAGTAATGAAGTACAACACTGAAACAGTCAACTAAACCTGGTTTCCATCAATATTCTAGAGGACAACGCATGTTAGGTCTAGGTTAGGTCTGGGATTTGCTCTCATCAGGCTCATTCTTTCGCATATTTCTCATACATGTTGAACAGATCCTTGGTTTTTTCTGGTTTGGATCACGTAGTAATGTGGGACCACACTGAAACAATCAATTAAACCTGATCTTGATAAATATTTTAGAGGATAACGCATGTTAGGTCTGGGTTAGGTCTAGGATTTGCCCTCATCAGGCTCACACTTTCGCATATTTCTCATACTTCATGGCTAGATCCTGGGCTGTTTCTGGATTGGATCACGTAGTAATGTGGTACCACGCTGAAACAGTCAATTAAACCTGGTTTCGATCAATATTTTAGAGAATAATTCATGTTAGGTCTAGGTTAGGTCTGGGATTTGCTCTCATCAGGCTCATTCTTTCGCATATTTCTCATACTTGATGGCTAGATCCTGGGCTTTTTCTGGATTGCATCACGTAGTAATGAAGTACAACACTGAAACAGTCAATTAAACCTGGTTTCCATCAATATTTTAGGGGACAACGCATGTTAGGTCTAGGTTAGGCCTGGGATTTGCCCTCATCAGGGTCACACTGTCGCAGTTTTAACATACTTGTTGAACGGATCCTGGGTTTTTTCTGGTTTGGTTCACGTAGTAATGTGGTACCACACTGAAACAGTCCGTTAAACCAGGTTTCGTTCAATATTTTTGAGGATAACGCATGTTAGGTCTAGGTTAGGCCTGGGATTTTCACTCATCAGACACATACTTTCGTATTCTTCACATACTTGTTGAACGGATCCTGGGTTTTTTCTGGTTTGGATCACGTAGTAATGTGGGACCTCACTGAAACAGTCAATTAAACCTGGTTTCGACCAATATTTTAGAGAATAATTCAAGTTAGTTCTAGGTTAGATCTGGGATTTGCTCTCATCAGGCTCATTCTTTCGCATATTTCTCATACATGTTGAACAGATCCTTGGTTTTTTCTGGTTTGGATCACGTAGTAATGTGGGACCACACTGAAACAATCAATTAAACCTGATCTTGATAAATATTTTAGAGGATAACGCATGTTAGGTCTGGGTTAGGTCTAGGATTTGCCCTCATCAGGCTCACACTTTCGCATATTTCTCATACTTCATGGCTAGATCCTGGGCTTTTTCTGGATTGCATCACGTAGTAATGAAGTACAACACTGAAACAGTCAATTAAACCTGGTTTCCATCAATATTTTAGGGGACAACGCATGTTAGGTCTAGGTTAGGCCTGGGATTTGCCCTCATCAGGGTCATACTGTCGCAGTTTTAACATACTTGTTGAACGGATCCTGGGTTTTTTCTGGTTTGGTTCACGTAGTAATGTGGTACCAGACTGAAACATTCAATTAAACCTGGTCTTGATAAATATTTTAGAGGATAACGCATGTTAGGTTTGGGTTAGGTCTGGGATTTGCCCTCATCAGACTCAAACTTTCGCATTCTTCACATACTTCTTGAACAGATCCTGGGCTTTCTCTGGTTTGGATCACGAAATAGTGTGGTACCACACTGAAACAGTGCATTAAACCTGGTTTCGATCAATATTTTAGAGGATAACGCAAGTTAGGTCTGGGATAGGTCTAGGATTTGCCCTCATCAGGCTCCTACTTTCGCATATTTCTCATACTTCATGGCTAGATCCTGGGCTATTTCTGGATTGGATCACGTAGTAAAGTGGTACCACACTGAAACATTCAATGAAACCTGGTCTGGATAAATATTTTAGAGGATAACGCATCTTAGGTCTGGGTTAGGTCTAAGATTTGCCCTCATCAGGCTCACAATTTAGCGATTTTCACATACTTCTTGAACAGATCCTGGGCTTTCTCTGGTTTGGATCACGAAATAGTGTGGTACCACACTGAAACAGTCAATTAAACCTGGTTTCCATCAATATTTTAGGGGACAACGCATGTTAGGTCTAGGTTAGGCCTGGGATTTGCCCTCATCAGGGTCATACTGTCGCAGTTTTAACATACTTGTTGAACGGATCCTGGGTTTTTTCTGGTTTGGTTCACGTAGTAATGTGGTACCAGACTGCAACATTCAATTAAACCTGGTCTTGATAAATATTTTAGAGGATAACGCATGTTAGGTTTGGGTTAGGTCTGGGATTTGCCCTCATCAGGCTCATACTTTCGCATATTTCTCATACTTCATGGCTAGATCCTGGGCTGTTTCTGGATTGTATCACGTTGTAATGTGGTACCACGCTGAAACAGTCGATTAAACCTGGTTTCGATCAATATTTTAGAGGATAACGCAAGTTAAGTCTGGGATAGGTCTGGGATTTGACCTCATCAGACTCATACTTTCGCATTCTTCACATACTTGTTGAACGGATCCTGGGTTTTTTCTGGTTTGGATCACGTAGTAATGTGGGAGCACACTGAAACAGTCGACTAAACCTGGTTTCGATCAATATTTTAGAGGATAACGCATGTTAGGTCTAGGTTAGGCCTGGGATTTTCCCTCATCAGACTCAAACTTTCGCATTCTTCACATACTTCTTGAACAGATCCTGGGCTTTCTCTGGTTTGGATCACGAAATAGTGTGGTACCACACTGAAACAGTGCATTAAACCTGGTTTCGATCAATATTTTAGAGGATAACGCAAGTTAGGTCTGGGATAGGTCTAGGATTTGCCCTCATCAGGCTCCTACTTTCGCATATTTCTCATACTTCATGGCTAGATCCTGGGCTATTTCTGGATTGGATCACGTAGTATAGTGGTACCACACTGAAACATTCAATGAAACCTGGTCTGGATAAATATTTTAGAGGATAACGCATCTTAGGTCTGGGTTAGGTCTAAGATTTGCCCTCATCAGGCTCACAATTTAGCGATTTTCACATACTTCTTGAACAGATCCTGGGCTTTCTCTGGTTTGGATCACGAAATAGTGTGGTACCACACTGAAACAGTGCATTAAACCGGGTTTCGCTCAATATGTTAGAGGATAACGCATGGTAGGTCTAGGTTAGGTCTGGGATTTGCTCTCATCAGGCTCATTGTTTCGCATATTTCTCATACTTGATGGCTAGATCCTGGGCTTTTTCTGGATTGCATCACGTAGTAATGTAGTACCACACTGAAACAGTCAATGAAACCTGGTTTCCATCAATATTTTAGAGGACAACGCAAGTTAGGTCTAGGTGAGGCCCCAGATTTTCACTGATCAGACTCATACTTTCGCATTCTTCACATACTTGTTGAACGGATCCTGGGTTTTTTCTGGTTTTGATCACGTAGTAATATGGTACCACACTGAAACATTCAATTAAACCTGGTCTTGATAAATATTTTAGAGAATAACGCATGTTAGGTCTGGGTTAGGTCTACGATTTGTCCTCATCAGGCTCATACTTTCGCATATTTCTCATAATTCAAGGCTAGATCCTGGGCTATTTCTGGATTGGATCACGTAGTAATGTGGTACTACACTGAAACAGTCAATTAAACCTGGTTTTGACCAATATTTTAGAGAATAATTCATGTTAGGTCTAGGTTAGGTCAGGGATTTGCTCCCATCAGGCTCATTCTTTCGCATATTTCTCATACTTGATGGCTAGATCCTGGGCTTTTTCTGGATTGCATCACGTAATAATGAAGTACAACACTGAAACAGTCAATTAAACCTGGTTTCGATCAATATTTTAGAGAATAATTCATGTTAGGTCTAGGTTAGGTCTGGGATTTGCTCTCATCAGGCTCATTCTTTCGCATATTTCTCATACTTGATGGCTAGATCCTGGGCTTTTTCTGGATTGCATCACGTAGTAATGAAGTACAACACTGAAACAGTCAATTAAACCTGGTTTCCATCAATATTCTAGAGGACAACGCATGTTAGGTCTGGGTTAGGCCTGGGATTTGCCCTCATCAGGTTCATACTGTCGCAGTTTTAACATACTTGTTGAACGGATCCTGGGTTTTTTCTGGTTTGGTTCACGTAGTAATGTGGTACCACACTGAAACATTCAATTAAACCTTTTCTTGATAAGTATTTTAGAGGATAACGCATGTTAGGTTTGGGTTAGGTCTAGGATTTGCCCTCATCAGGCTCATACTTTCGCATATTTCTCATACTTCATGGCTAGATCCTGGGCTGTTTCTGGACTGTATCAGGTAGTAAAGTGGTACCACACTGAAACATTCAATGAAACCTGGTCTGGATAAATATTTTAGAGGATAACGCATCTTAGGTCTGGGTTAGGTTTAAGATTTGCCCTCGTCAGGCTCACAGTTTAGCGTTTTTCACATACTTCATGGCTAGATCCTGGGCTGTTTCTGGATTGGATCACGTAGTAATGTGGTACCACGCTGAAACAGTCAATTAAACCTGGTTTCGATCAATATTTTAGAGGATTACGCAAGTTAGGTCTGGGATAGGTCTAGGATTTGCCCTCATCAGGCCCTTACTTTCGCATATTTCTCATACTTCATGGCTAGATCCTGGGCTATTTCTGGATTGGATCACGTAGTAAAGTGGTACCACACTGAAACATTCAATGAGTCCTGGTTTCCATCAATATTTTAGAGGACAACGCAAGTTTGGTCTAGGTAAGGCCTGAGATTTTCACTGATCAGAGTCATACTTTCGCATTCTTCACATACTTGTTGAACGGATCCTGGGTTTTTTCTGGTTTTGATCACGTAGTAATGTAGTACAACACTGAAACAGTCAATTAAACCTGGTTTCGATCAATATTTTAGAGAATAATTCATGTTAGGTCTAGGTTAGGTCTGGGATTTGCTCTCATCAGGTTCATTCTTTCGCATATTTCTCATACTTGATGGCTAGATCCTGGGCTTTTTCTGGATTGCATCACGTAGTAATGAAGTACAACACTGAAACAGTCAACTAAACCTGGTTTCCATCAATATTCTAGAGGACAACGCATGTTAGGTCTAGGTTAGGTCTGGGATTTGCTCTCATCAGGCTCATTCTTTCGCATATTTCTCATACATGTTGAACAGATCCTTGGTTTTTTCTGGTTTGGATCACGTAGTAATGTGGGACCACACTGAAACAATCAATTAAACCTGATCTTGATAAATATTTTAGAGGATAACGCATGTTAGGTCTGGGTTAGGTCTAGGATTTGCCCTCATCAGGCTCACACTTTCGCATATTTCTCATACTTCATGGCTAGATCCTGGGCTGTTTCTGGATTGGATCACGTAGTAATGTGGTACCACGCTGAAACAGTCAATTAAACCTGGTTTCGATCAATATTTTAGAGAATAATTCATGTTAGGTCTAGGTTAGGTCTGGGATTTGCTCTCATCAGGCTCATTCTTTCGCATATTTCTCATACTTGATGGCTAGATCCTGGGCTTTTTCTGGATTGCATCACGTAGTAATGAAGTACAACACTGAAACAGTCAATTAAACCTGGTTTCCATCAATATTTTAGGGGACAACGCATGTTAGGTCTAGGTTAGGCCTGGGATTTGCCCTCATCAGGGTCACACTGTCGCAGTTTTAACATACTTGTTGAACGGATCCTGGGTTTTTTCTGGTTTGGTTCACGTAGTAATGTGGTACCACACTGAAACAGTCCGTTAAACCAGGTTTCGTTCAATATTTTTGAGGATAACGCATGTTAGGTCTAGGTTAGGCCTGGGATTTTCACTCATCAGACACATACTTTCGTATTCTTCACATACTTGTTGAACGGATCCTGGGTTTTTTCTGGTTTGGATCACGTAGTAATGTGGGACCTCACTGAAACAGTCAATTAAACCTGGTTTCGACCAATATTTTAGAGAATAATTCAAGTTAGTTCTAGGTTAGATCTGGGATTTGCTCTCATCAGGCTCATTCTTTCGCATATTTCTCATACATGTTGAACAGATCCTTGGTTTTTTCTGGTTTGGATCACGTAGTAATGTGGGACCACACTGAAACAATCAATTAAACCTGATCTTGATAAATATTTTAGAGGATAACGCATGTTAGGTCTGGGTTAGGTCTAGGATTTGCCCTCATCAGGCTCACACTTTCGCATATTTCTCATACTTCATGGCTAGATCCTGGGCTTTTTCTGGATTGCATCACGTAGTAATGAAGTACAACACTGAAACAGTCAATTAAACCTGGTTTCCATCAATATTTTAGGGGACAACGCATGTTAGGTCTAGGTTAGGCCTGGGATTTGCCCTCATCAGGGTCATACTGTCGCAGTTTTAACATACTTGTTGAACGGATCCTGGGTTTTTTCTGGTTTGGTTCACGTAGTAATGTGGTACCAGACTGAAACATTCAATTAAACCTGGTCTTGATAAATATTTTAGAGGATAACGCATGTTAGGTTTGGGTTAGGTCTGGGATTTGCCCTCATCAGACTCAAACTTTCGCATTCTTCACATACTTCTTGAACAGATCCTGGGCTTTCTCTGGTTTGGATCACGAAATAGTGTGGTACCACACTGAAACAGTGCATTAAACCTGGTTTCGATCAATATTTTAGAGGATAACGCAAGTTAGGTCTGGGATAGGTCTAGGATTTGCCCTCATCAGGCTCCTACTTTCGCATATTTCTCATACTTCATGGCTAGATCCTGGGCTATTTCTGGATTGGATCACGTAGTAAAGTGGTACCACACTGAAACATTCAATGAATCCTGGTCTGGATAAATATTTTAGAGGATAACGCATCTTAGGTCTGGGTTAGGTCTAAGATTTGCCCTCATCAGGCTCACAATTTAGCGATTTTCACATACTTCTTGAACAGATCCTGGGCTTTCTCTGGTTTGGATCACGAAATAGTGTGGTACCACACTGAAACAGTGCATTAAACCGGGTTTCGCTCAATATGTTAGAGGATAACGCATGGTAGGTCTAGGTTAGGTCTGGGATTTGCTCTCATCAGGCTCATTGTTTCGCATATTTCTCATACTTGATGGCTAGATCCTGGGCTTTTTCTGGATTGCATCACGTAGTAATGTAGTACCACACTGAAACAGTCAATGAAACCTGGTTTCCATCAATATTTTAGAGGACAACGCAAGTTAGGTCTAGGTGAGGCCCCAGATTTTCACTGATCAGACTCATACTTTCGCATTCTTCACATACTTGTTGAACGGATCCTGGGTTTTTTCTGGTTTTGATCACGTAGTAATATGGTACCACACTGAAACATTCAATTAAACCTGGTCTTGATAAATATTTTAGAGAATAACGCATGTTAGGTCTGGGTTAGGTCTACGATTTGTCCTCATCAGGCTCATACTTTCGCATATTTCTCATAATTCAAGGCTAGATCCTGGGCTATTTCTGGATTGGATCACGTAGTAATGTGGTACTACACTGAAACAGTCAATTAAACCTGGTTTTGACCAATATTTTAGAGAATAATTCATGTTAGGTCTAGGTTAGGTCAGGGATTTGCTCCCATCAGGCTCATTCTTTCGCATATTTCTCATACTTGATGGCTAGATCCTGGGCTTTTTCTGGATTGCATCACGTAATAATGAAGTACAACACTGAAACAGTCAATTAAACCTGGTTTCGATCAATATTTTAGAGAATAATTCATGTTAGGTCTAGGTTAGGTCTGGGATTTGCTCTCATCAGGCTCATTCTTTCGCATATTTCTCATACTTGATGGCTAGATCCTGGGCTTTTTCTGGATTGCATCACGTAGTAATGAAGTACAACACTGAAACAGTCAATTAAACCTGGTTTCGATCAATATTTTAGAGAATAATTCATGTTAGGTCTAGGTTAGGTCTGGGATTTGCTCTCATCAGGTTCATTCTTTCGCATATTTCTCATACTTGATGGCTAGATCCTGGGCTTTTTCTGGATTGCATCACGTAGTAATGAAGTACAACACTGAAACAGTCAACTAAACCTGGTTTCCATCAATATTCTAGAGGACAACGCATGTTAGGTCTAGGTTAGGTCTGGGATTTGCTCTCATCAGGCTCATTCTTTCGCATATTTCTCATACATGTTGAACAGATCCTTGGTTTTTTCTGGTTTGGATCACGTAGTAATGTGGGACCACACTGAAACAATCAATTAAACCTGATCTTGATAAATATTTTAGAGGATAACGCATGTTAGGTCTGGGTTAGGTCTAGGATTTGCCCTCATCAGGCTCACACTTTCGCATATTTCTCATACTTCATGGCTAGATCCTGGGCTGTTTCTGGATTGGATCACGTAGTAATGTGGTACCACGCTGAAACAGTCAATTAAACCTGGTTTCGATCAATATTTTAGAGGATTACGCAAGTTAGGTCTGGGATAGGTCTAGGATTTGCCCTCATCAGGCCCTTACTTTCGCATATTTCTCATACTTCATGGCTAGATCCTGGGCTATTTCTGGATTGGATCACGTAGTAAAGTGGTACCACACTGAAACATTCAATGAGTCCTGGTTTCCATCAATATTTTAGAGGACAACGCAAGTTTGGTCTAGGTAAGGCCTGAGATTTTCACTCATCAGAGTCATACTTTCGCATTCTTCACATACTTGTTGAACGGATCCTGGGTTTTTTCTGGTTTTGATCACGTAGTAATGTAGTACAACACTGAAACAGTCAATTAAACCTGGTTTCGATCAATATTTTAGAGAATAATTCATGTTAGGTCTAGGTTAGGTCTGGGATTTGCTCTCATCAGGCTGATTCTTTCGCATATTTCTCATACTTGATGGCTAGATCCTTGGCTTTTTCTGGATTGCATCACGTAGTAATGTAGTACCACACTGAAACAGTCAATGAAACCTGGTTTCCATCAATATTCTAGAGGACAACGCATGTTAGGTCTAGGTTAGGCCTGGGATTTGCCCTCATCAGGGTCATACTGTCGCATTCTTCACATACTTGTTGAACGGATCCTGGGTTTTCTCTGGTTTGGATCACGTAGTAATGTGGGACCACACTGAAACAGTCAATTAAACCTGGTTTCGATCAATATTTTAGAGAATTATTCATGTTAGGTCTAGGTTAGGTCTGGGATTTGCTCTCATCAGGCTCATTCTTTCGCATATTTCTCATACTTGATGGCTAGATCCTGGGCTTTTTCTGGATTGCATCAGGTAGTAATGAAGTACAACACTGAAACAGTCAATTAAACCTGGTTTCCATCAATATCTTAGAGGACAACGCAAGTTTGGTCTGGGATATGTCTGGGATTTGCCCTCATCAGGCTTATACTTTCGCGTTTTTCACATACTTGTTGAACAGATCCTGGGTTTTTACTGGTTTGGATCACGTAGTAGTGTGGTACCACGCTGAAACAGTCCATTAAACCTGGTTTGGATCAATATTTTAGAGGATAACGCATGTTAGGTCTAGGTTAGGCCTGGGATTTTCACTCATCAGACTCATACTTTCGCATTCTTCACATACTTGTTGAACGGATCCTGGGTTATTTCTGGTTTGGATCACGTAGTAATGAGGGACCACACTGAAACAGTCAATTAAACCTGGTTTCGATCAATATTTTAGAGAATAATTCATGTTAGGTCTATGTTAGGTCTGGGATTTGCTCTCATCAGGCTCATTCCTTCGCATATTTCTCATACATGTTGAACAGATCGTGGGTTTTTTCTGGTTTGCATCACGTAGTAATGTGGTACCACACTGAAACTTTCAATTAAACCAGGTCTTGATAAATATTTTAGAGGCTAACGCATGTTAGGTCTGGGTTAGGGCTAGGATTTGCCCCCATCAGGCCCATACTTTCGCATATTTCTCATACTTCATGGCTAGATCCTGGGCTTTTTCTGGATTGCATCACGTAGTAAAGTGGTACCACACGGAAACATTCAATGAAACCTCGTCTGGATAAATATTTTAGAGGTTAACGCATCTTAGGTCTGGGTTAGGTCTACGATTAGCCCTCATCAGGCTCACAGTTTAGCGTTTTTCACATACTTGTTGAACAGATCCTGGCTTTTTCTGGTTTGGATCACGAAGTAATGTGGTACCACACTGAAACAGTCCATTAAACCTGGTTTCGCTCAATATTTTAGAGGATAACGCATGTAAGGTCTAAGTTAGGTCTGGGATTTGCTCTCATCAGGCTCATTCTTTCGCATATTTCTCATACTTGATGGCTAGATCCTGGGTTCTTTCTGGTTTGGATCACGTAGTAATGTGGTACCACACTGAAACAGTCGATTAAACCTGGTTTCGATCAATATTTTAGAGGATAACGCAAGTTAGGTCTGGGATAGGTCTCGGATTTGGCCTCATCAGACTCATACTTTCGCAACACTTCACATACTCCTTGAACAGATCCTGGGTTATTTTCTGGTTTGGATCACATTGTAATGTGGTACCACACTGAAACGGTGAATTAAACCTGGTTTCGATCAATATTTTAGAGGATAACGCAAGTTAGGTCTGGGATAGGTCTGGGATTTGCCCTCATCAGGCTCATACTTTCGCATTCTTCACATACTTGTTGAACTGATCCTGGGTTTTTTCTGGTTTGGATCACGTAGTAATGTGGTACCACACTGAAACGGTCAATTAAACCTGGTTTCGATCAATATTTTAGAGGATAACGCAAGTTAGGTCTGGGATAGGTCTGGGATTTGACCCCATCAGACTCATACTTTCGCACACTTCACATACTCGTTGAACAGATCCTGGGATATTTTCTGGTTGGGATCACGTAGTAATGTGGTACCACGCTGAAACAGTCGATTAAACCTGGTTTCGATCAATATTTTAGAGGATAACGCAAGTTAAGTCTGGGATAGGTCTGGGATTTGCCCTCATCAGGCTCATACTTTCGCATATTTCACATCCTTCATGGCTAGATCCTGGGCTGTTTCTGGATTGTATCACGTAGTAATGTGGTACCACGCTGAAACAGTCGATTAAACCTGGTTTCGATCAATATTTTAGAGGATAACACAAGTTAAGTCTGGGATAGGTCTGGGATTCGCCCTGATCAGGCTCATACTTTCGCGTTTATCACATACTTGTTGAACTGATCCTGGGTTTTTTCTGGTTTGGATCACGAAGTAATGTGGTACCACACTGAAACAGTCGATTAAACCAGGTTTCGATCAATATTTTTGAGGATAACGCATGTTAGGTCTAGGTTAGGCCTGGGATTTTCACTCATCGGACTCATACTTTCGCATTCTTCACATACTTGTTGAACGGATCCTGGGTTTTCTCTGGTTCGGATCACGTAGTAATGTGGGACCACACTGAAACAGTCAATTAAACCTGGTTTCGATACATATTTTAGAGAATTATTCATGTTAGGTCTAGGTTAGGTCTGGGATTTACTCTCATCAGGCTCATTCTTTCGCATATTAGTCATACTTGATGGCTAGATCCTGGGCTTTTTCTGGATTGCATCACGTAGTAATGAAGTACAACACTGAAACAGTCAATTAAACCTGGTTTCCATCAATATCTTAGAGGACAACGCAAGTTTGGTCTGGGATATGTCTGGGATTTGCCCTCATCAGGCTTATACTTTCGCGTTTTTCACATACTTGTTGAACAGATCCTGGGTTTTTTCTGGTTTGGATCACGTAGTAGTGTGGTACCACGCTGAAACAGTCCATTAAACCTGGTTTGGATCAATATTTTAGAGGATAACGCATGTTAGGCCTAGGTTAGGCCTGGGATTTTCACTCATCAGACTCATACTTTCGCATTCTTCACATACTTGTTGAACGGATCCTGGGTTATTTCTGGTTTGGATCACGTAGTAATGAGGGACCACACTGAAACAGTCAATTAAACCTGGTTTCGATCAATATTTTAGAGAATAATTCATGTTAGGTCTATGTTAGGACTGGGATTTGCTCTCATCAGGCTCATTCCTTCGCATATTTCTCATACATGTTGAACAGATCGTGGGTTTTTTCTGGTTTGCATCACGTAGTAATGTGGTACCACACTGAAACTTTCAATTAAACCAGGTCTTGATAAATATTTTAGAGGCTAACGCATGTAAGGTCTAGGTTAGGTCTGGGATTTGCTCTCATCAGGCTCATTCTTTCGCATATTTCTCATACTTGATGGCTAGATCCTGGGTTTTTTCTGGTTTGGATCACGTAGTAATGTGGTACCACACTGAAACAGTCGATTAAACCTGGTTTCGATCAATATTTTAGAGGATAACGCAAGTTAGGTCTGGGATAGGTCTCGGATTTGGCCTCATCAGACTCATACTTTCGCAACACTTCACATACTCCTTGAACAGATCCTGGGTTATTTTCTGGTTTGGATCACATTGTAATGTGGTACCACACTGAAACGGTGAATTAAAACTGGTTTCGATCAATATTTTAGAGGATAACGCAAGTTAGGTCTGGGATAGGTCTGGGATTTGCCCTCATCAGGCTCATACTTTCGCATTCTTCACATACTTGTTGAACTGATCCTGGGTTTTTTCTGGTTTGGATCACGTAGTAATGTGGTACCACACTGAAACGGTCAATTAAACCTGGTTTCGATCAATATTTTAGAGGATAACGCAAGTTAGGTCTGGGATAGGTCTGGGATTTGACCTCATCAGACTCATACTTTCGCACACTTCACATACTCGTTGAACAGATCCTGGGTTATTTTCTGGTTGGAATCACGTAGTAATGTGGTACCACGCTGAAACAGTCGATTAAACCTGGTTTCGATCAATATTTTAGAGGATAACGCAAGTTAAGTCTGGGATAGGTCTGGGATTTGACCTCATCAGACTCATACTTTCGCAACACTTCACAAACTCCTTGAACAGATCCTGGGTTATCTTCTGGTTTGGATCACATAGTAAAGTGGTACCACACTGAAACGGTCAATTAAACCTGGTTTCGATCAATATTTTAGAGGATAACGCTAGTTAGGTCTGGGATAGGTCTGGGATTTGCCCTCATCTTGCTCATACTTTCGCAATCTTCACATACTTGTTGAACTGATCCTGGGTTTTTTCTGGTTTGGATCACGTAGTAATGTGGTACCACACTGAAACGGTCAATTAAACCTGGTTTCGATCAATATTTTAGAGGATAACGCAAGTTACGTCTGGGATAGGTCTGGGATTTGACCTCATCAGACTCATACTTCCGCACACTTCACATACTCGTTGAACAGATCCTGGGATATTTTCTGGTTGGGATCACGTAGTAATGTGGTACCACGCTGAAACAGTCGATTAAACCTAGTTTCGATCAATATTTTAGAGGATAACGCAAGTTAAGTCTGGGATAGGTCTGGGATTTGCCCTCATCAGGCTCATACTTTCGCATATTTCACATCCTTCATGGCTAGATCCTGGGCTGTTTCTGGATTGTATCACGCAGTAATGTGGTACCACGCTGAACAGTCGATTAAACCTGGTTTCGGTCAATATTTTAGAGGATAACACAAGTTCAGTCTGGGATAGGTCTGGGATTCGCCCTAACCAGGCTCATACTTTCGCGTTTATCACATACTTGTTGAACTGATCCTGGGTTTTTTCTGGTTTGGATCACGAAGTAATGTGGTACCACACTGAAACAGTCGATTAAACCAGGTTTCGATCAATATTTTTGAGGATAACGCATGTTAGGTCTAGGTTAGGCCTGGGATTTTCACTCATCGGACTCATACTTTCGCATTCTTCACATACTTGTTGAACGGATCCTGGGTTTTCTCTGGTTTGGATCACGTAGTTATGTGGGACCACACTGAAACAGTCAATTAAACCTGGTTTCGATACATATTTTAGAGAATTATTCATGTTAGGTCTAGGTTAGGTCTGGGATTTGCTCTCATCAGGCTCATTCTTTCGCATATTTCTCATACTTGATGGCTAGATCCTGGGCTTTTTCTGGATTGCATCACGTAGTAATGAAGTACAACACTGAAACAGTCAATTAAACCTGGTTTCCATCAATATCTTAGAGGACAACGCAAGTTTGGTCTGGGATATGTCTGGGATTTGCCCTCATCAGGCTCACAGTTTAGCGTTTTTCACATACTTGTTGAACAGATCCTGGCTTTTTCTGGTTTGGATCACGAAGTAATGTGGTACCACGCTGAAACAGTCCATTAAACCTGGTTTGGATCAATATTTTAGAGGATAACGCATGTTAGGTCTAGGTTAGGCCTGGGATTTTCACTCATCAGACTCATACTTTCGCATTCTTCACATACTTGTTGAACGGATCCTGGGTTATTTCTGGTTGGATCACGTAGTAATGAGGGACCACACTGAAACAGTCAATTAAACCTGGTCTTGATAAATATTTTAGAGGATAACGCATGTTAGGTCTGGGTTAGGTCTAGGATTTGCCCTCATCAAGCTCATACTTTCGCATATTTCTCATACCTCAAGGCTAGATCCTGGGCTGTTTCTGGATTGTATCACGTAGTAATGTGGCACCACGCTGAAACAGTCAATTAAACCTGGTTTCGATCACTATTTTAGAGGATAACGCAAGTTAGGTCTGGGATAGGTCTAGGATTTGCCCTCATCAGGCTCTTACTTTCGCATATTTCTCATACTTCATGGCTAGATCCTGTGCTATTTCTGGATTGGATCACGTAGTAAAGTAGTACCACACTGAAACATTCAATGAAACCTGGTCTGAATAAATATTTTAGAGGTTAACGCATCTTAGGTCTGGGTTAGGTCTAAGATTTGCCCTCATCAGGCTCACAGTTTAGCGTTTTTCACATACTTGTTGAACAGATCCTGGGTTTTTTCTGGTTTGGATCACGAAGTAATGTGGTACCACACTGAAACAGTCCATTAAACCTGGTTTCGCTCAATATTTTAGAGGATAATGCATGTAAGGTCTAGGTTAGGTCTGGGACGTGCTCTCATCAGGCTCATTCTTTCGCATATTTCTCATACTTGATGGCTAGATCCTGGGTTTTTTCTGGTTTGGATCACGTAGTAATGTGGTACCACACTGAAACAGTCGATTAAACCTGGTTTCGATCAATATTTTAGAGGATAACGCACGTTAGGTCTGGGATAGGTCTCGGATTTGGCCTCATCAGACTCATACTTTCGCAACACTTCACATACTCCTTGAACAGATCCTGGGTTATTTTCTGGTTTGGATCACATTGTAATGTGGTACCACACTGAAACGGTCAATTAAACCTGGTTTCGATCAATATTTTAGAGGATAACGCAAGTTAGGTCTGGGATAGGTCTGGGATTTGCCCTCATCAGGCTCATACTTTCGCATTCTTCACATACTTGTTGAACTGATCCTGGGATTTTTCTGGTTTGGATCACGTAGTAATGTGGTACCACACTGAAACGGTCAATTAAACCTGGTTTCGATCAATATTTTAGAGGATAACGCAAGTTAGGTCTGGGATAGGTCTGGGATTTGACCTCATCAGACTCATACTTTCGCACACTTCACATACTCGTTGAACAGATCCTGGGTTATTTTCTGGTTGGGATCACGTAGTAATGTGGTACCACGCTGAAACAGTCGATTAAACCTGGTTTCGATCAATATTTTAGAGGATAACGCAAGTTAAGTCTGGGATAGGTCTGGGATTTGACCTCATCAGACTCATACTTTCGCAACACTTCACATACTCCTTGAACAGATCCTGGGTTATTTTCTGGTTTGGATCACATAGTAAAGTGGTACCACACTGAAACGGTCAATTAAACCTGGTTTCGATCAATATTTTAGAGGATAACGCAAGTTAGGTCTGGGATAGGTCTGGGATTTGCCCTCATCTTGCTCATACTTTCGCATTCTTCACATACTTGTTGAACTGATCCTGGGTTTTTTCTGGTTTGGATCACGTAGTAATGTGGTACCACACTGAAACGGTCAATTAAACCTGGTTTCGATCAATATTTTAGAGGATAACGCAAGTTAGGTCTGGGATAGGTCTGGGATTTGACCTCATCAGACTCATACTTTCGCACACTTCACATACCTGTTGAACAGATCCTGGCTTTTTCTGGTTTGGATCACGAAGTAATGTGGTACCACGCTGAAACAGTCCATTAAACCTGGTTTGGATCAATATTTTAGAGGATAACGCATGTTAGGTCTAGGTTAGGCCTGGGATTTTCACTCATCAGACTCATACTTTCGCATTCTTCACATACTTGTTGAACGGATCCTGGGTTATTTCTGGTTTGGATCACGTAGTAATGAGGGACCACACTGAAACAGTCAATTAAACCTGGTTTCGATCAATATTTTAGAGAATAATTCATGTTAGGTCTATGTTAGGTCTGGGATTTGCTCTCATCAGGCTCATTCTTTCGCATATTTCTCATACATGTTGAACAGATCCTGGGTTTTTTCTGGTTTGGATCACGTAGTAATGTGGGTCCACACTGAAACAGTCGATTAAACCTGGTTTCGATCAATATTTTAGAGGATAACGCAAGTTAGGTCTGGGATAGGTCTCGGATTTGACCTCATCAGACTCATACTTTCGCAACACTTCACATACTCCTTGAACAGATCCTGGGTTATTTTCTGGTTTGGATCACATTGTAATGTGGTACCACACTGAAACGGTCAATTAAACCTGGTTTCGATCAATATTTTAGAGGATAACGCAAGTTAGGTCTGGGATAGGTCTGGGATTTGCCCCCATCTGGCTCATACTTTCGCATTCTTCACATACTTGTTGAACTGATCCTGGGTTTTTTCTGGTTTGGATCACGTAGTAATGTGGTACCACACTGAAACGGTCAATTAAACCTGGTTTCGATCAATATTTTAGAGGATAACGCAAGTTAGGTCTGGGATAGGTCTGGGATTTTACCTCATCAGACTCATACTTTCGCACACTTCACATACTCGTTGAACAGATCCTGGGTTATTTTCTGGTTGGGATCACGTAGTAATGTGGTACCACGCTGAAACAGTCGATTAAACCTGGTTTCGATCAATATTTTAGAGGATAACGCAAGTTAGGTCTGGGATAGGTCTGGGGTTTGCCCTCATCTGGCTCATACTTTCGTATTCTTCACATACTTGTTGAACTGATCCTGGGTTTTTTCTGGTTTGGATCACGTAGTAATGTGGTACCACACTGAAACGGTCAATTAAACCTGGTTTCGATCAATATTTTAGAGGATAACGCAAGTTAGGTCTGGGATAGGTCTGGGATTTGACCTCATCAGACTCATACTTTCGCACACTTCACATACTCGTTGAACAGATCCTGGGTTATTTTCTGGTCGGGATCACGTAGTAATGTGGTACCACGCTGAAACAGTCGATTAAACCTGGTTTCGATCAATATTTTAGAGGATAATGCAAGTTAAGTCTGGGATAGGTCTGGGATTTGACCTCATCAGACTCATACTTTCGCAACGCTTCACATACTCCTTGAACAGATCCTGGGTTATTTTCTGGTTTGGATCACATAGTAAAGTGGTACCACACTGAAACGGTCAATTAAACCTGGTTCCGATCAATATTTTAGAGGATAACGCAAGTTAGGTCTGGGATAGGTCTGGGATTTGCCCTCATCTTGCTCATACTTTCGCAATCTTCACATACTTGTTGAACTGATCCTGGGTTTTTTCTGGTTTGGATTACGTAGTAATGTGGTACCACACTGAAACGGTCAATTAAACCTGGTTTCGATCAATATTTTAGAGGATAACGCAAGTTAGGTCTGGGATAGGTCTGGGATTTGACCTCATCAGACTCATACTTTCGCACACTTCACGTACTCGTTGAACAGATCCTGGGTTATTTTCTGGTTGGGATCACGTAGTAATGTGGTACCACGCTGAAACAGTCGATTAAACCTGGTTTCGATCAATATTTTAGAGGATAACGCAAGTTAAGTCTGGGATAGGTCTGGGATTTGACCTCATCAGACTCATACTTTCGCAACACTTCACATACTCGTTGAACAGATCCTGGGTTATTTTCTGGTTGGGATCACGTAGTAATGTGGTACCACACTGATACAGTCGATTAAACCTGGTTTCGATCAATATTTTAGAGGATAACGCAAGTTAGGTCTGGGATAGGTCTCGGATTTGACCTCATCAGACTCATACTTTCGCAACACTTCACATACTCCTTGAACAGATCCTGGGTTATTTTCTGGTTTGGATCACATTGTAATGTGGTACCACACTGAAACGGTCTATTAAACCTGGTTTCGATCAATATTTTAGAGGATAACGCAAGTTAGGTCTGGGATAGGTCTGGGATTTGCCCTCATCTGGCTCATACTTTCGCATTCTTCACATTCTTGTTGAACTGATCCTGGGTTTTTTCTGGTTTGGATCACGTAGTAATGTGGTACCACACTGAAACGGTCAATTAAACCTGGTTTCGATCAATATTTTAGAGGATAACGCAAGTTAGGTCTGGGATAGGTCTGGGATTTGACCTCATCAGACTCATACTTTCGCACACTTCACATACTCGTTGAACAGATCCTGGGTTATTTTCTGGTTGGGATCACGTAGTAATGTGGTACCACGCTGAAACAGTCGATTAAACCTGGTTTCGATCAATATTTTAGAGGATAACGCAAGTTAGGTCTGGGATAGGTCTGGGATTTGCCCTCATCTGGCTCATACTTTCGTATTCTTCACATACTTGTTGAACTGATCCTGGGTTTTTTCTGGTTTGGATCACGTAGTAATGTTGTACCACACTGAAACGGTCAATTAAACCTGGTTTCGATCAATATTTTAGAGGATAACGCAAGTTAGGTCTGGGATAGGTCTGGGATTTGACCTCATCAGACTCATACTTTCGCACACTTCACATACTCGTTGAACAGATCCTGGGTTATTTTCTGGTTGGGATCACGTAGTAATGTGGTACCACGCTGAAACAGTCGATTAAACCTGGTTTCGATCAATATTTTAGAGGATAACGCAAGTTAAGTCTGGGGTAGGTCTGGGATTTGACCTCATCAGACTCATACTTTCGCAACACTTCACATACTCGTTGAACAGATCCTGGGTTATTTTCTGGTTGGGATCACGTAGTAATGTGGTACCACACTGATACAGTCGATTAAACCTGGTTTCGATCAATATTTTAGAGGATAACGCAAGTTAGGTCTGGGATAGGTCTCGGATTTGACCTCATCAGACTCATACTTTCGCAACACTTCACATACTCCTTGAACAGATCCTGGGTTATTTTCTGGTTTGGATCACATTGTAATGTGGTACCACACTGAAACGGTCTATTAAACCTGGTTTCGATCAATATTTTAGAGGATAACGCAAGTTAGGTCTGGGATAGGTCTGGGATTTGCCCTCATCTGGCTCATACTTTCGCATTCTTCACATTCTTGTTGAACTGATCCTGGGTTTTTTCTGGTTTGGATCACGTAGTAATGTGGTACCACACTGAAACGGTCAATTAAACCTGGTTTCGATCAATATTTTAGAGGATAACGCAAGTTAGGTCTGGGATAGGTCTGGGATTTGACCTCATCAGACTCATACTTTCGCACACTTCACATACTTGTTGAACGGATCCTGGGTTTTTTCTGGTTTGGATCACGTAGTAATGTGGGACCACACTGAAACAGTCGACTAAACCTGTTTTCGATCAATATTTTAGAGGATAACGCATGTTAGGTCTAGGTTAGGCCTGGGATTTTCCCTCATCAGACTCATACTTTCGCATTCTTCACATACTTGTTGAACGGATCCTGGGTTTTTTCTGGTTTGGATCACGTAGTAATGTGGGACCACACTGAAACAGTCAATTAAACCTGGTTTCGATCAATATTTTAGAGGATAACGCAAGTTAGGTCTGGGATAGGTCTAGGATTTGCCCGCATCAGGCTCTTACTTTCGCATATTTCTCATACTTCATGGCTAGATCCTGTGCTATTTCTGGATTGGATCACGTAGTAAAGTGGTACCACACTGAAACATTCAATGAAACCTGGTCTGGATAAATATTTTAGAGGATAACGCAAGTTAGGTCTGGGATAGGTCTGGGATTTGACCTCATCAGACTCATACTTTCGCACACTTCACATACTCGTTGAACAGATCCTGGGTTTTTTCTGGTTTGGATCACGTAGTAATGTGGTACCACACTGAAACAGTCAATGAAACCTGGTTTCCATCAATATTTTAGAGGACAACGCAAGTTAGGTCTGGGTAAGGCCTGAGATTATCACTGATCGGACTCATACTTTCGCATTTTTCACATTCTTGTTGAACGGATCCTGGGTTTTTTCTGGTTTGGATCACGTAGTAATGTGGTACCACACTGAAACGGTCAATCAAACCTGGTTTCGATCAATATTTTAGAGGATAACTCAAGTTAGGTCTGGGATAGGTCTGGGATTTGCCCTCGTCAGGCTCATACTTTCGCGTTTTTCACATACTTGTTGAAGAGATCCTGGGTTATTTCTGGTTTGGATCACGTAGTAATGTGGGACCATACTGAAACAGTCAATTAAACCTGGTTTCGATGAATATTTTACAGAATAATTCATGTTAGGTCTATGTTAGGCCTGGGATTTTCTCTCATCAGGCTCATTCTTTCGCATATGTCTCATACATGTTGAACAGATCCTGGGTTGTTTCTGGTTTAGATCACGTAGTAATGTGGGACCACACTGAAACAGTCGACTAAACCTGGTTTCGATCAATATTTTAGAGAATAATTCATGTTAGGTCTAGGTTAGGTCTGGGATTTGCTCTCATCAGGCTCATTCTTTCGCATATTTCTCATACTTCATGGCTAGATCCTGGGCTGTTTCTGGATTGTATCACGTAGTAATGTGGTACTACGCTGAAACAGTCAATTAAACCTGGTTTCTATCAATATTTTAGAGGATAACGCAAGTTAGGTCTGGGATAGGTCTAGGATTTGCCCGCATCAGGCACATTCTTTCGCATATTTCTCAAACTTGATGGCTAGATCCTGGACTTTTTCTGGACTGTATCACGTAGTAATGTGGTACCACACTGAAACTTTCAATTAAACCAGGTCTTGGTAAATATTTTAGAGGTTAACGCATCTTAGGTCTGGGTTAGGTCTACGATTTGCCCTCATCAGGCTCGCAGTTTAGAGTTTTTCACATACTTGTTGAACAGATCCTGGGTTTTTTCTGGTTTGGGTCACGTAGTAGCGTGATACCACACTGAAACAGTCGATTAAACCTGGTTTCGATCAATGTTTTAGAGGATAACGCATGTTAAGTCTAGGTTAGGTCTGGGATTTTCACTCATCAGACTCATACTTTCGCATTCTTCACATACTTGTTGAACGGATCCTGGGTTTTTTCTGGTTTGGATCACGTAGTAATGTGGCACCACACTGAAACAGTCGATTAAACCTGGTTTCAATCAATATTTTTGAGGATAACGCAAGTTAGGTCTGGGATAGGTCTGGGATTTGACCTCATCAGACTCATACTTTCGCACACTTCACATACTCCTTGAACAGATCCTGGGTTATTTTCTGGATTGGATCACATAGTAATGTGGTACCACACTGAAACAGTCGATTAAACCAGGTTTCGATCAATATTTTAGAGGATAACGCAAGTTAGGTCTGGGATAGGTCTAGGATTTGCCCGCATCAGGCACATTCTTTCGCATATTTCTCAAACTTGATGGCTAGATCCTGGACTTTTTCTGGATTGTATCACGTAGTAATGTGGTACCACACTGAAACTTTCAATTAAACCAGGTCTTGATAAATATTTTAGAGGTTAACGCATCTTAGGTCTGGGTTAGGTCTACGATTTGCCCTCATCAGGCTCACAGTTTAGCGTTTTTCACATACGTGTTGAACAGATCCTGGGTTTTTTCTGGTTTGGATCACGAAGTAGTGTGGTACCACACTGAAACAGTCCATTAAACCTGGTTTCGCTCAATATTTTAGAGGATAACGCATGTTAGGTCTAGGTTAGGTCTGGGATTTGCTCTCATCAGGCTCATTCTTTCGCATATTTCTCATACTTGATGGCTAGATCCTGGGCTTTTTCTGGATTGCATCACATAGTAATGTGGTACCACACTGAAACAGTCGATTAAACCAGGTTTCGATCAATATTTTAGAGGATAACGCAAGTTAGGTCTGGGATAGGTCTAGGATTTGCCCGCATCAGGCACATTCTTTCGCATATTTCTCAAACTTGATGGCTAGATCCTGGACTTTTTCTGGATTGTATCACGTAGTAAAGTGGTACCACACTGAAACTTTCAATTAAACCAGGTCTTGATAAATATTTTAGAGGCTAACGCATGTTAGGTCTGGGTTAGGTCTAGGATTTGCCCTCATCAGGCTCATACTTTCGCATATTTCTCATACTTCATGGCTAGATCCTGGGCTTTTTCTGGATTGCATCACGTAGTAAAGTGGTACCACACTGAAACATTCAATGAAACCTGGTCTGGATATATATTTTAGAGGTTAACGCATCTTAGGTCTGGGTTATGTCTACGATTTGCCCTCATCAGGCTCACTGTTTAGCGTTTTTCACATACTTGTTGAACAGATCCTGGGTTTTTTCTGGTTTCGATCACGAAGTAATGTGGTACCACACTGAAACAGTCCATTAAACCTGGTTTCGCTCAATATTTCAGAGGATAACGCATGTAAGGTCTAGGTTAGGTCTGGGATTTTCACTCATCAGACTCATACTTTCGCATTCTTCACATTCTTGTTGAACGGATCCTGGGTTTTTTCTGGTTTGGATCACGTAGTAATGTGGGACCACACTGAAACAGTCAATTAAAACAGGTTTCGATCAATATTTTAGAGAATAATTCATGTTAGGTCTAGGTTAGGTCTGGGATTTGCCCTCATCAGGCTCACAGTTTAGCGTTTTTCACATACGTGTTGAACAGATCCTGGGTTTTTTCTGGTTTGGATCACGAAGTAGTGTGGTACCACACTGAAACAGTCCATTAAACCTGGTTTCGCTCAATATTTTAGAGGATAACGCATGTTAGGTCTAGGTTAGGTCTGGGATTTGCTCTCATCAGGCTCATTCTTTCGCATATTTCTCATACTTCATGGCTAGATCCTGGGCTGTTTCTGGATTGTATCACGTAGTAATGTGGTACCACGCTGAAACAGTCAATTAAACCTGGTTTCGATCAATATTTTAGAGGATAACGCATGTTAGGTCTAGGTTAGGTCTGGGATTTGCTCTCATCAGGCTCATTCTTTCGCATATTTCTCATACTTCATGGCTAGATCCTGGGCTGTTTCTGGATTGCATCACGTAGTAATGTAGTGCCATACTGAAACAGTCAATGAAACCTGGTTTCCATCAATATTTTAGAGGACAACGCATGTTAGGTCTAGGTTAGCCATGGGAATTACACTCATCAGACTCATACTTTCGCATTCTTCACATACTTGTTGAACTGATCCTGGGTTTTTTCTGGTTTGGATCACGTAGTATTGTGGTACCACACTGAAACAGTCGATTAAACCTGGTTTCGATCAACATTTTAGAGAATAATTCATGTTAGGTCTAGGTTAGGTCTGGGATTTGCTCTCATCAGGTACATTCTTTCGCATATTTCTCAAACTTGATGGCTAGATCCTGGGCTTTTTCTGGATTGCATCACGTAGTAATGTGGTACCACACTGAAACTTTCAATTAAACCAGGTCTTGATAAATATTTTAGAGGCTAACGCATGTTAGGTCTGGGTTAGTTCTAGGATTTGCCCTCATCAGGCTCACAGTTTAGCGTTTTTCACATACTTGTTGAACAGATCCTGGCTTTTTTCTGGTTTGGATCACGAAGTAATGTGGTACCACACTGAAACAGTCCATTAAACCTGGTTTCGATCAACATTTTAGAGAATAATTCATGTTAGGTCTAGGTTAGGTCTGGGATTTGCTCTCATCAGGCTCATTCTTTCGCACATTTCTCATACTTGATGGCTAGATCCTGGGTTTTTTCTGGTTTGGATCACGTAGTAATGTGGTACCACACTGAAACTGTCGATTAAACCTGGTCTCGATCAATATTTTAGAGGATAACGCAAGTTTGGTCTGGGATAGGTCTCGGATTTGACCTCATCAGACTCATACTTTCGCAACACTTCACATACTCCTTGAACAGATCCTGGGTTATTTTCTGGTTTGGATAACGTAGTAACGTGGTACCACACTGAAACGGTCAATTAAACCTGGTTTCGATCAATATTTTAGAAGATAACGCATGTTAGGTCTAGGTCAGCCCTGGGAATTACACTCGTCAGACTCATACTTTCGCATTCTTCACATACTTGTTGAACTGATCCTGGGTTTTTTCTGGTTTGGATCACGAAGTAGAGTGGTACCACACTGAAACAGTCCATTAAACCTGGTTTCGCTCAATATTTTAGAGGATAACGCATGTTAGGTCTAGGTTAGGTCTGGGATTTGCTCTCATCAGGCTCATTCTTTCGCATATTTCTCACACTTGATGGCTAGATCCTGGGCTTTTTGTGGATTGCATCACACAGTAATGTGGTACCACACTGAAACAGTCGATTAAACCTGGCTTCGCTCAATATTTTAGAGGATAACGCATGTAAGGTCTAGGTTAGGTCTGGGATTTGCTCTCATCAGGCTCATTCTTTCGCACATTTCTCATACTTGATGGCTAGATCCTGGGTTTTTTCTGGTTTGGATCACGTAGTAATGTGGTACCACACTGAAACTGTCGATTAAACCTGGTTTCGATCAATATTTTAGAGGATAACGCAAGTTAAGTCTGGGATTGGTCTGGGATTTGACCTCATCAGACTCACACTTTCGCACACTTCACATACGCGTTGAACAGATCCTGGGTTATTTTCTGGTTGGGATCACATAGTAATGTGGTACCACACTGAAACAGTCGATTAAACCAGGTTTCGATCAATATTTTTGAGGATAACGCATGTTAGGTCTAGGTTAGGCCTGGGATTTTCACTCATGAGACTCATACTTTCGCATTCATCACATACTTGTTGAACGGATCCTGGGTTTTTTCTGGTTTGGATCACGTAGTAATGTGGGACCACACTGAAACAGTCAATTAAACCTGGTTTCGATCAATATTTTAGTGAAAAATTCATGTTAGGTCTAGGTTAGGTCTGGGATTTGCTCTCATCAGGTACATTCTTTCGCATATTTCTCAAACTTGATGGCTAGATCCTGGGCTTTTTCTGGATTGCATCACGTAGTAATGTGGTACCACACTGAAACTTTCAATTAAACCAGGACTTGATAAATATTTTAGAGGCTAACGCATGTTAGGTCTGGGTTAGGTCTAGGATTTGCCCTCATCAGGCTCACAGTTTAGCGTTTTTCACATACTTGTTGAACAGATCCTGGCTTTTTTCTGGTTTGGATCACGAAGTAATGTGGTACCACACTGAAACAGTCCATTAAACCTGGTTTCGCTCAATATTTTAGAGGATAACGCATGTAAGGTCTAGGTTAGGTCTGGGATTTGCTCTCATCAGGCTCATTCTTTCGCACATTTCTCATACTTGATGGCTAGATCCTGGGTTTTTTCTGGTTTGGATCACGTAGTAATGTGGTACCACACTGAAACTGTCGATTAAACCTGGTTTCGATCAATATTTTAGAGGATAACGCAAGTTAGGTCTGGGATAGGTCTCGGATTTGACCTCATCAGACTCATACTTTCGCAACACTTCACATACTCCTTGAACAGATCCTGGGTTATTTTCTGGTTTGGATCACATAGTAATGTGGTACCACACTGAAACAGTCGATTAAACCAGGTTTCGATCAATATTTTAGAGGATAACGCATGTTAGGTCTAGGTTAGGCCTGGGATTTTCACTCATCAGACTCATACTTTCGCATTCTTCACATACTTGTTGAACGGATCCTGGGTTTTTTCTGGTTTGGATCACGTAGTAATGTGGGACCACACTGAAACATTCAATGAAACCTGGCCTGGATAAATATTTTAGAGGATAACGCATCTTAGGTCTGGGTTAGGTCTAAGATTTTCCCTCATCAGGCTCACAGTTTAGTGTTTTTCACATACTTGTTGAACAGATCCTGGGTTATTTTCTGGTTTGGATCACGAAGTAGTGTGGTACCACACTGAAACAGTCCATTAAACCTGGTTTCGCTCAATATTTTAGAGGATAACGCATGTTAGGTCTAGGTTAGGTCTGGGATTTGCTCTCATCAGGCTCATTCTTTCGCATATTTCTCATACTTGATGGCTAGATCCTGGGCTTTTTCTCGATTGCATCACATAGTAATGTGGTACCACACTGAAACAGTCGATTAAACCAGGTTTCGATCAATATTTTAGAGGATAACGCATGTTAGGTCTAGGTTAGGCCTGGGATTTTCACTCATCAGACTCATACTTTCGCATTCTTCACATACTTGTTGAACGAATCCTGGGTTTTTTCTGGTTTGGATCACGTAGTAATGTGGTACCACACTGAAACATTCAACGAAACCTGGTCTGGATAAATATTTTAGAGGTTAACGCATCTTAGGTCTGGGTTAGGTCTAAGATTTGCCCTCATCAGGCTCACAGTTTAGCGTTCTTCACATACTTGTTGAACAGATCCTGGGTTTTTTCTGGTTTGGATCACATAGTAATGTGGTACCACACTGAAACAGTCGATTAAACCCGGTTTCGCTCAATATTTTAGAGGATAACGCATGTAAGGTCTAGGTTAGGTCTGGGATTTGCTCTCATCAGGTTCATTCTTTCGCATATTTCTCATACTTGTTGAACAGATCCTGGGTTTTTTCTGGTTTGGATCACGTAGTAATGTGGGACCACACTGAAACAGTCAATTAAACCTGGTTTCGATCAATATTTTAGAGAATAATTCATGTTAGGTCTAGGTTAGGTCTGGGATTTGCCCTCATCAGGCTCATTCTTTCGCATATTTCTCAAACTTGATGGCTAGATCCTGGGCTTTTTCTGGATTGCATCACGTAGTAATGAAGTACAACACGGAAACAGTCAATTAAACCTGGTTTCCATCAATATCTTAGAGGACACCGCAAGTTAGGTCTGGGATAGGTCTTGGAGTTGCCCTCATCAGGCTCATACTTTCGCGTTTTTCACATACTTGTTGAACAGATCCTGGGTTTTTTCTGGTTTGGATCACGTAGTAGTGTGGTACCACACTGAAAGAGTCCATTATACCTGGTTTGGATCAATATATTAGAGGATAACGCATGTTAGGTCTAGGTTAGGTCTGGGATTTTCACTCATCAGACTCATACTTTCGCAGTCTTCACATACCTGTTGAACGGATCCTGGGTTTTTTCTGGTTTGGATCACGTAGTCATGTGGTACCACACTGAAACAGTCGATTAAACCTGGTTTCGATCAATATTTTGGAGGATAACGCAAGTTAAGTCTGGGATTGGTCTGGGATTTGACCTCATCAGACTCATATCTTCGCACACTTCACATACTCGTTGAACAGATCCTGGGTTATTTTCTGGTTTGGATCACATAGTAATGTGGTACCACACTGAAACAGACGATTAAACGAGGTTTCGATCAATATTCTTGAGGATATCGCATGTTAGGTCTAGGTTAGGCCTTGGATTTTCACTCATCAGACTCATACTTTCGCATTCTTCACATACTTGTTGAACGGATCCTGGGTTATTTCTGGTTTGGATCACGTAGTAATGTGGGACCACACTGAAACAGTCCATTAAACCTGGTTTCGCTCAATACTTTAGTGGATAACGCATGTAAGGTCTAGGATAGGTCTGGGATTTGCTCTCATCAGGCTCACAGCTTAGCGTTTTTCACATACTTGTTGTACAGATCCTGGGTTTTTTCTGGTTTGGATCACGAAGTAGTGTGGTACCACACTGAAACAGTCCATTAAACCTGGTTTCGCTCAATATTTTAGAGGATAACGCATGTAAGGTCTAGGTTAGGTCTGGGATTTGCTCTCATCAGGCTCATTCTTTCGCATATTTCTCGTACTTGATGGCTAGATCCTGCGTTTCTTCTGGTTTGGATCACGTAGTAATGTGGTACCACACTGAAACAGTCGATTAAACCTGGTTTCGATCAATATTTTAGAGGATAACGCAAGTTAAGTCTGGGAATGGTCTGGGATTTGACCTCATCAGACTCATACTTTCGCACACTTCACATACTCGTTGAACAGATCCTGGGTTATTTTCTGGTTTGGATCACATAGTAATGTGGTACCACACTGAAACAGTCGATTAAACCAGGTTTCGATCAATATTTTTGAGGATAACGCATGTTAGGGCTAGGTTAGGCCTGGGATTTGACCTCATCAGACTCATACTTTCGCATTCTTCACATACTTGCTGAACGGATCCTGGGTTTTTTCTGGTTTGGATCACGTAGTAATGTGGGACCACACTGAAGCAGCCAAGTAAACCTGATCTTGATAAATATTTTAGAGGATAACGCACGTTAGGTTTGTGTTAGGTCTAGGATTTGCCCTCATCAGGCTCATACTTTCGCATATTTCTCATACTTCATGGCTAGATCCTGGGCTATTTCTGGATTGAATCACGTAGTAATATGGTACCACACTGAAACAGTCAATTAAACCTGGTTTCGATCAATATTTTAGAGGATAACGCATGTAAGGTCTAGGTTAGGTCTGGGATTTGCTCTCATCAGGCTCATTCTTTCGCATATTTGTCGTACTTGATGGCTAGATCCTGGGTTTTTTCTGGTTTGGATCACGTAGTAATGTGGTACCACACTGAAACAGTCGATTAAACCTGGTTTCGATCAATATTTTAGAGGATAACGCAAGTTAGGTCTGGGATAGGTCTAGGATTTGCCCTCATCAGGCTCTTACTTTCGCATATTTCTCATACTTCATGGCTAGATCCTGGGCTATTCCTGGATTGGATCACGTAGTAAAGTGGTACCACACTGAAACATTCAATGAAACCTGGTCTGGATAAATATTTTAGAGGATAACGCATCTTAGGTCTGGGTTAGGTCTAAGATTTGCCTCATCAGGCTCACAGTTTAGCGTTTTTCACATACTTCTTGAACAGATCCTGGGCTTTCTCTGGTTTGAATCACGAAGTAGTGTGGTACCACACTGAAACAGTCCATTAAACCTGGTTTCGCTCAATATTTTAGAGGATAACGCATGTTAGGTCTAGGTTAGGTTTGGGATTTGCCTTCATCAGGCTCATTCTTTCGCATATTTCTCATACTTCATGGCTAGATCCTGGGCTATTTCTGGATTGAATCACGTAGTAATGTGGTACCACACTGAAACAGTCAATTAAACCTGGTTTCGATCAATATTTTAGAGAATAATTCATGTTAGGTCTAGGTTAGGTCTGGGATTTGCTCTCATCAGGCTCATTCCTTCGCATATTATTCATACATGTAGAACAGATCCTGGGTTATTTCTGGTTTGGATCACGTAGTAATGTGGGACCACACTGAAACAGTCCATTAAACCTGGTTTCGCTCAATATTTTAGAGGATAACGCATGTAAGGTCTAGGATAGGTCTGGGATTTGCTCTCATCAGGCTCACAGTTTAGCATTTTTCACATACTTGTTGAACAGATCCTGGGTTTTTTCTGGTTTGGATCACGAAGTAGTGTGGTACCACACTGAAACAGTCCATTAAACCTGGTTTCGCTCAATATTTTAGAGGATAACGCATGTAAGGTCTAGGTTAGGTCTGGGATTTGCTCTCATCAGGCTCATTCTTTCGCATATTTCTCGTACTTGATGGCTAGATCCTGGGCTTTTTCTCGATTGCATCACATAGTAATGTGGTACCACACTGAAACAGTCGATTAAACCAGGTTTCGATCAATATTTTAGAGGATAACGCATGTTAGGTCTAGGTTAGGCCTGGGATTTTCACTCATCAGACTCATACTTTCGCATTCTTCACATACTTGTTGAACGAATCCTGGGTTTTTTCTGGTTTGGATCACGTAGTAATGTGGTACCACACTGAAACATTCAACGAAACCTGGTCTGGATAAATATTTTAGAGGTTAACGCATCTTAGGTCTGGGTTAGGTCTAAGATTTGCCCTCATCAGGCTCACAGTTTAGCGTTCTTCACATACTTGTTGAACAGATCCTGGGTTTTTTCTGGTTTGGATCACATAGTAATGTGGTACCACACTGAAACAGTCGATTAAACCCGGTTTCGCTCAATATTTTAGAGGATAACGCATGTAAGGTCTAGGTTAGGTCTGGGATTTGCTCTCATCAGGTTCATTCTTTCGCATATTTCTCATACTTGTTGAACAGATCCTGGGCTATTTCTGGATTGAATCACGTAGTAATGTGGTACCACACTGAAACAGTCAATTAAACCTGGTTTCGATCAATATTTTAGAGAATAATTCATGTTAGGTCTAGGTTAGGTCTGGGATTTGCCCTCATCAGGCTCATTCTTTCGCATATTTCTCAAACTTGATGGCTAGATCCTGGGCTTTTTCTGGTTTGGATCACGTAGTAATGTGGGACCACACTGAAACAGTCCATTAAACCTGGTTTCGCTCAATATTTTAGAGGATAACGCATGTAAGGTCTAGGATAGGTCTGGGATTTGCTCTCATCAGGCTCACAGTTTAGCATTTTTCACATACTTGTTGAACAGATCCTGGGTTTTTTCTGGTTTGGATCACGAAGTAGTGTGGTACCACACTGAAACAGTCCATTAAACCTGGTTTCGCTCAATATTTTAGAGGATAACGCATGTAAGGTCTAGGTTAGGTCTGGGATTTGCTCTCATCAGGCTCATTCTTTCGCATATTTCTCGTACTTGATGGCTAGATCCTGGGTTTTTTCTGGTTTGGATCACGTAGTAATGTGGTACCACACTGAAACAGTCGATTAAACCTGGTTTCGATCAATATTTTAGAGGATGACGCAAGTTAAGTCTGGGAATGGTCTGGGATTTGACCTCATCAGACTCATACTTTCGCACACTTCACATACTCGTTGAACAAATCCTGGGTTATTTTGTGGTTTGGATCACCTAGTAATGTGGTACCACACTGAAACAGTCGATTAAACAAGGTTTCGATCAATATTTTTGAGGATAACGCATGTTAGGTCTAGGTTAGGCCTGGGATTTGACCTCATCAGACTCATACTTTCGCATTCTTCACATACTTGTTGAACGGATTCTGGGTTTTTTCTGGTTTGGATCACGTAGTAATGTGGGACCACACTGAAACAGTCGACTAAACCTGGTTTCGATCAATATTTTAGAGGATAGCGCATGTTAGGTCTAGGTTAGGCCTGGGATTTTCCCTCATCAGACTCATACTTTCGCATTCTTCACATACTTGCTGAACGGATCCTGGGTTTTTTCTGGTTTGGATCACGTAGTAATGTGGGACCACACTGAAGCAGTCAAGTAAACCTGGTTTCGATCAATATTTTAGAGAATAATTCATGTTAGGTCTAGGTTAGGTCTGGGATTTGCTCACATCAGGCTCATTCTTTCGCATATTTCTCATACATGTTGAACAGATACTGGGTTTTTTCTGGTTTGGATCACGTAGTAATGTGGGACCACACCGAAACAATCAATTAAACCCGATCTTGATAAATATTTTAGAGGATAACGCATGTTAGGTCTGGGTTAGGTCTAGGATTTGCCCTCATCAGGCTCACGGTTTAGCGTTTTTCACATACTTCTTGAACAGATCCTGGGCTTTCTCTGGTTTGGATCACGAAGTAGTGTGGTACCACACTGAAGCAGTCCATTAAACCTGGTTTCGCTCAATATCTTAGAGGATAACGCATGTTAGGTCTAGATTAGGTCTGGGATTTGCTCTCATCAGGCTCATTCTTTCGCATATTTCTCATACTTGATGGCTAGATCCTGGGCTATTTCTGGATTGCATCACGTAGTAATGTAGTACCATACTGAAACAGTCATTCAAACCTGGTTTCCATCAATATTTTAGAGGACAACGCATGTTAGGTCTAGGTTAGTCCTGGGATTTGCCCTCATCAGGGTCATACTTTCGCAGTTTTAACATACATGTTGGCCTGATCGAGGGTTTTTTCTGCTTTGGATCACGTAGTAAAGTGGTGCCACACTGAAACAGTCCATTAAACCTGGTTTCCATCAATATTTTAGAGGACAACGCACGTTAGGTCTAGGTTAGGCCTGGGATTTGCCCTCATCAGGGTCATACTGTCGCAGTTTTAACATACTTGTTGAACGGATCCTGGGTTTTTTCTGGTTTGGTTCACGTAGTAATGTGGTACCACACTGAAACATTCAATTAAACCTGGTCTTGATAAATATTTTAGAGGATAACGCATGTTAGGATTGGGTTAGGTCTAGGATTTGCCCTCATCAGGCTCATACTTTCGCATATTTCTCATACTTCATGGCTAGATCCTGCGCTGTTTCTGGATTGTATCACGTACTAATGTGATACCACGCTGAAACAGTCGATTAAACCTGGTTTCGATCAATATTTTAGAGGATAACGCAAGTTAAGTCTGGGAATGGTCTGGGATTTGACCTCATCAGACTCATACTTTCGCACACTTCACATACTCGTTGAACAGATCCTGGGTTATTTTCTGGTTTGGATCACATAGTAATGTGGTACCACACTGAAACAGTCGATTAAACCAGGTTTCGATCAATATTTTTGAGGATAACGCATGTTAGGTCTAGGTTAGGTCTGGGATTTGCTCTCATCAGGCTCATTCTTTCGCATATTATTCATACATGTAGAACAGATCCTGGGTTATTTCTGGTTTGGATCACGAAGTAATGTGGGACCACACTGAAACAGTCCATTAAACCTGGTTTCGCTCAATATTTTAGAGGAGAACGCATGTAAGGTCTAGGATAGGTCTGGGATTTGCTCTCATCAGGCTCACAGTTTAGCGTTTTTCACATACTTGTTGAACAGATCCTGGGTTTTTTCTGGTTTGGATCACGTAGTAATGTGGGACCACACCGAAACAATCAATTAAACCTGATCTTGATAAATATTTTAGAGGATAACGCATGTTAGGTCTGGGTTAGGTCTAGGATTTGCCCTCATCAGGCTCACAGTTTAGAGTTTTTCACATACTTCTTGAACAGATCCTGGGCTTTCTCTGGTTTGGATCACGAAATAGTGTGGTACCACACTGAAACAGTCCATTAAACCTGGTTTCGCTCAATATCTTAGAGGATAACGCATGTTAGGTCTAGGTTAGGTCTGGGATTTGCTCTCATCAGGCTCATTCTTTCGCATATTTCTCATACTTGATGGCTAGATCCTGGGCTATTTCTGGATTGCATCACGTAGTAATGTAGTACCATACTGAAACAGTCATTCAAACCTGGTTTCCATCAATATTTTAGAGGACAACGCATGTTAGGTCTAGGTAAGGCCTGAGATTTTCACTGATCAGACTGATACTTTCGCATTCTTCACATACTTGTTGAACGGATCCTGGGTTTTTTCTGGTTTTGATCACGTAGTAATGTGGTACCACACTGAAACATTCAATAAAACCTGGTCTTGATAAATATTTTAGAGAATAACGCATGTTAGGTCTGGGTTAGGTCTAGGATTTGCCCTCATCAGGCTCATACTTTCGCATATTTCTCATACTTCATGGCTAGATCCTGGGCTATTTCTGGATTAGATCACGCAGTAATGTGGTACCACGCTGAAACAGTCGATTAAACCTGGTTTCGATCAATATTTTAGAGGATAACGCAAGTTAGGTCTAGGTTAGTCCTGGGATTTGCCCTCATCAGGGTCATACTTTCGCAGTTTTAACATACATGTTGGCCTGATCGAGGGTTTTTTCTGCTTTGGATCACGTAGTAAAGTGGTGCCACACTGAAACAGTCCATTAAACCTGGTTTCCATCAATATTTTAGAGGACAACGCATGTTAGGTCTAGGTTAGGCCTGGGATTTGCCCTCATCAGGGTCATACTGTCGCAGATTTAACATACTTGTTGAACGGATCCTGGGTTTTTTCTGGTTTGGTTCACGTAGTAATGTGCTACCACACTGAAACATTCAATTAAACCTGGTCTTGATAAATATTTTAGAGGATAACGCATGTTAGGATTGGGTTAGGTCTAGGATTTGCCCTCATCAGGCTCATACTTTCGCATATTTCTCATACTTCATGGCTAGATCCTGGGCTGTTTCTGGATTGTATCACGTACTAATGTGATACCACGCTGAAACAGTCGATTAAACCTGGTTTCGATCAATATTTTAGAGGATAACGCAAGTTAAGTCTGGGATAGGTCTGGGATTTGACCTCATCAGACTCATACTTTCGCGTTTTTCACATACTTGTTGAACAGATCCAGGCCTTTTTCTGGTTTGGATCAGGTAGTAATGCGGTACCACACCGAAACAGTCAATTAAACCTGGTTGCGATTAATATTTTAAAGGATAACGCCGGTTATGTCTCGGTTTGGTCTGGGATTTGCCCTCAACTGGCTCGTACTTGCGCATTTTGCGCATACTTGTTGGCCAGATCCTGGCCTTTTTCTGGTCTGGATCACGTAGTAATGCAGTATCACACCGAAACAGTCAATTAAACCTGGTTGCGATTAATATTTTAGAGGATATCGCTGGTTATGTCTGGGTTAGTTCTGGTATTTGCAATCATCTGGCTCATACTTTCGCATTTTTCGCATACTTGTTGGCCAGATCCTGGCCTCTTTCTGGTTTGGATCATCGTAGCAATGAGGTACCACACCGAAACAGTCAATTACACCTGGTTGCGATTAATATTTTAGGGGATAACGACGGTTACGTCTCGGTTAGGTCTGGGATATTCCCTCATCAGGCTCGTACTTTCGCATTTTTCGCATTCTTGTTGGCCCGATCCTGGGCTTTTTCTGGTTTGGATCATGTTGTAATGTGGTACCACACTGAAACCCTCATTAAAAGCATGTTCCGATGCGTATTTTAGAGGATATCGCTGGTTATGTCTGGGTTAGTTCTGGTATTTGCAATCATCTGGCTCATATTTTCGCATTTTTCGCATACTTGTTGGCCAGGTCCTGGTCTCTTTCTGGTTTGGATCATCGTAGCAATGCGGTACCACACCGAAACAGTCAATTACACCTGGTTGCGATTAATATTTTAGGGGATAACGCCGGTTACGTCTCGGTTAGGTCTGGGATTTTCCCTCATCAGGCTCGTACTTTCGCATTTTTCGCATTCTTGTTGGCCCGATCCTGGGCTTTTTCTGGTTTGGATCACGTTGTAATGTGGTACCACACTGAAACAGTCAATAGAAGCTGGTTGCGATTAATATTTTAGAGGATAACGCCGGTTATGTCTCAGGTAGGTCTGGGATTTGTCCTCATCTGGCTCGTACTTTCGCGTTTTTCGCATACTTGTTGGCCAGATCCAGGCCTCTTTCTGGTTTGGATCATCGTAGCAATGCGGTACCACACCGAAACAGTCAATTACACCTGGTTGCGATTAATATTTTAGGGGATAACGACGGTTACGTCTCGGTTAGGTCTGGGATATTCCCTCATCAGGCTCGTACTTTCGCATTTTTCGCATTCTTGTTGGCCACATCCTGGCCTTCTTCTGGCTTGGACCACGTAGTAAAGTGGTACCACACTGAAACAGTCAATAGAAGCTGGTACCGATAAGTATTTTAGAGGATAACGCTGGTTATGTCTGGGTTAGTTCTGGTATTTGCAATCCTCTGGCTCATACTTTCGCGTTTTTCGCATACTTGTTGACCAGATCCTGGGTTTTTTCTGTTGTGGATCACGTAGTAATGCGGTACCACACCGAAACAGTCAATTAAACCTGGTTGCGATTAATATTTTAGAGGATAACGCCGGTTATGTCTCGGGTAGGTCTGGGATTTGTCCATATCTGGCTCGTACTTTCGCGTTTTTCGCATACTTGTTGGCCAGATCCTGGCCTTTTTCTGGTTTGGATCACGTAGTAATGTGGCACCACACTGAAACAGTCAATTAACCCTGGTTCAGATTAGTATTTTAGAGGATAGCGCTGGTTATGTCTGGGTGAGTTCCGGTATTTGCAATCATCTGGCTCGTATTTTCGCGTTTTTCGCATACTTGTTGGCCAGATCCTGGGCTATTTCTGGTTTGGATCACGTAGTAATGTGGTACCACACTGTCAATAAAAGCTGGTTCCGCTTAGTATTTTAGAGGATAACGCTGGTTATGCCTGGGATTGTTCTGGTATTTGCAATCATCTGGCTCATACTTTCGCGTTTTTCGCATACTTGTTAGCCCGATCCTGGGTTTTTTCTGTTTTGGATCCCGTAGTAATGAGGTTCCACACCGAAACAGTCAATTAAACTGGTTGCGATTAATATTTTAGAGGATAACGCCGGTTATGTCACGGTTAGGTCTGGGATTTGCCCTCATCTGCCTCGTACTTTCGCACGTTTCGCATACTTGTTGGCCAGATCCTGGGCTTTTTCTGGTTTGGATCACGTAGTAATGTGGTACCACACTGTCAATAAAAGCTGGTTCCGCTTAGTATTTTAGAGGATAACGCTGGTTATGCCTGGGATAGTGCTGGTATTTGCTATCATCTGGCTCGTACTTTCGCATTTTTCGCATTCTTAGTGGCCAGATCCTGGCCTTTTTCTGATTTGGATCACGTAGTAATGCGGTACCACACCGAAACAGTCAATTAAACCTGGTTGCGATTAATATTTTAGGGGATAACGCCGGTTACGTCTCGTTTTGGTCTGGGATTTGCCCTCAACTGGCTCGCACTTTCGCATTTTGCGCATACTTGTTGGCCAGATCTTGGCCTTTTTCTGGTCTGGATCACGTAGTAATGCAGTACCACACCGAAACAGTCAATTAAACCTGGTTGCGATTAATATTTTAGAGGATATCGCTGGTTATGTCTGGGTTAGTTCAGGTATTTGCAATCACCTGGCTCATACTTTCGCATTTTTCGCATACTTGTTGAACGGATCCTGGGTTTTTTCTGGTTTTGATCACGTAGTAATGAGGTACCACAATGAAACATTCAATTAAACCTGGTCCTGATAAAAATTTTACAGAATAACGCATGTTAGGTCTGGGTTAGGTCTAGGATTTGCCCTCATCAGGCTCATACTTTCGCATATTTCTCATACTTCATGGCTAGATCCTGGGCTATTTCTGGATTGAATCACGTAGTAATGTGGTACCACACTGAAACAGTCAATTAAACCCGGTTTCGATCAATATTTTAGAGAATAATTCATGTTAGGTCTAGGTTAGTTCTGGGATTTGCTCTCATCAGGCTCATTCTTTCGCATATTTTTCATACATGTAGAACAGATCCTGGGTTACTTCTGGTTTGGATCACGTACTAATGTGGGACCACACTGAAACAGTCCATTAAACCTGGTTTCGCTCAATATTTTAGAGGATAACGCATGTAAGGTCTAGGATAGGTCTGGGATTTGCTCTCATCAGGCTCACAGTTTAGCGTCTTTCACATACTTGTTGAACAGATCCTGGGTTTATTCTGGTTTGGATCACTAAGTAGTGTGGTACCACACTGAAACAGTCCATTAAACCTGGTTTCGCTCAATATTTTAGAGGATAACGCATGTAAGGTCTAGGTTAGGTCTGAGATTTGCTCTCTTCAGGCTCATTCTTTCGCATATTTCTCATACTTCATGGCTAGATCATGGGCTATTTCTGGATTGGATCACGTAGTAAAGAGGTACCACACTGAAACATCCAATGAAACCTGGTCTGGATAAATATTTTAGAGGATAACGCATCTTAGGTCTGGGTTAGGTCTAAGATTTGCCCTCATCAGGCTCACAGTTTAGCGTTTTTCACATACTTGTTGAACAGATCCTGGGTTTTTTCTGGTTTGGATCACGAAGTAGTGTGGTACCACACTGAAACAGTCCATTAAACCTGGTTTCGCTCAATATTTTAGAGGATAACGCATGTAAGGTCTAGGTTAGGTCTGGGATTTGCTCTCATCAGGCTCATTCTTTCGCATATTTCTCGTACTTGATGGCTAGATTCTGGGTTTTTTCTGGTTTGGATCACGTAGTAATGTGGGACCATACTGAAACAGTCATTCAAACCTGGTTTCCATCAATATTTTAGAGGACAGCGCATGTTAGGTCTAGGTAAGGCCTGAGATTTTCACTGATCAGACTGATACTTTCGCACTCTTCACATACTTGTTGAACGGATCCTGGGTTTTTTCTGGTTTTGATCACGTAGTAATGTGGTACCACACTGAAACATTCAATTAAACCTGGTCTTGATAAATATTTTAGAGAATAACGCATGTTAGGTCTGGGTTAGGTCTAGGATTTGCCCTCATCAGGCTCATACTTTCGCATATTTCTCATACTTCATGGCTAGATCCTGGGCTATTTCTGGATTGGATCACGTAGTAATGTGGTACCACGCTGAAACAGTCGATTAAACCTGGTTTCGAACAATATTTTAGAGGATAACGCAAGTTAGGTCTAGGTTAGGTCTGGGATTTGACCTCATCAGACTCATACTTTCGCGTTTTTCACACACTTGTTGAACAGATCCTGGCCTTTTTCTGGTTTGGATCACGTAGTAATGCGGTACCACACCGAAACAGTCAATTAAACCTGGTTGCGATTAATATTTTAGAGGATAACGCCGGTTATGTCTCGGTTTGGTCTGGGATTTGCCCTCAACTGGCTCGTACTTGCGCATTTTGCGCATACTTGTTGGCCAGATCCTGGCCTTTTTCTGGTCTGGATCACGTAGTAATGCAGTACCACACCGAAACAGTCAATTAAACCTGGTTGCGATTAATATTTTAGAGGATATCGCTGGTTATGTCTGGGTTAGTTCTGGTATTTGCAATCATCTGGCTCATACTTTCGCATTTTTCGCATACTTGTTGGCCAGATCCTGGCCTCTTTCTGGTTTGGATCATCGTAGCAATGCGGTACCACACCGAAACAGTCAATTACACCTGGTTGCGATTAATATTTTAGAGGATAACGCCGGTTATGTCTCGGTTTGGTATGGGATTTGCCCTCAACTGGCTCGTACTTTTTTTTTTTTTTTTTTTTTTGTCGTGGGGAAAATCTTCGAAAGACTCCCTCCCACCTCCTTGGGGAGAGGTGGGAGGGGTGTGTGGGATTCCCCGCGCCCGTACAACGACAGGCGCGGGACCTACCCACTAAAAACTCCACGGTGACCCTTCGGCACGCTTTGGGAGGATACCGGGAATCGCTCGAAGCATTCTTCCGATATCCTCCCCGTGCCCGCGCTTTCGCGCCCATCCCCCGGGGGGACAATCTGTCCCCCCAGTAGACACACTGCCTCATAGCGGCGGGATGGGGCCACTCCATCCCGCCGCTATCCGTCCCGGGGCCGCGTTTTGGTGGCGGCTGCGAGCCCCAACTCGCAACCGCCCGCGACCCCGTTTCCACCCCTCGGCGGCCGGGCGTTCATGGCCGCACCAGACCGCCGAGGGTGCCTCCCCTTGCGTCGGACCGGTAGGGGGAGGCACTCCTACCCCCAACCGGTCCGACCCGGCGCCGCCTGGCGGGAGGAGGGTCCCCTCAGGACCACCCTCCCAGCCTAGGTCATCCGCCACGCCGAGGCGGCCGCCCGCGACGCCTCGCGACCGGGCGACGACCTCGGGCCACCGCACGAGCGCGAGCTTCTGCGCGCCGCTGAAGCTCGCGCTCCCTCCCCGCGGCCTCCTTCTGCAACATTACGTTCTCGCAGAAGGAGGCCACGGCCCTCCACTTCTCCTCGCTGCCGAGCATGGCGCGCACCACGCCCGGCAGCGAGACATCCCGCCCGACGACGCCGACCAGGACACGGCGCTCCCCCTCCCACGCGGGGCATACCTCCAGGGTATGATCCGCCGTGTCCTGCTCAGCGTCGCAGTGGCAGCAACGCGCCGTCGGCTCCTTCCCTATCCGGCACAGGTATCTTCCGAAGCTGCCATGCACGGAAAATACCTGTGCCAGCCGGTAGGTGAGGCTGCCATGGCCTCTGTCCAGCCACTCCTTCAGGAGTGGCCGAACAGCCCCGACAGTCCGGTGCCCCGCGGTTGGCAGAGCCAGCCGCTCCTGCCACGCGAGCAACACGGACTGCCGGGCCTGGCGCTTCAAATCGCCCCAAGCAGGTTCCTGCCCGCCCGGGACCGCCCCCACCCCCGCGCGACGGTCGACGCGGTGCCGGTACATCACCGCGTGCGACCGCGCGAGCAGGTCCATGGCCGGCATCCCCGCTAGAACCGTCGCCGCCTCACGTGACATGGTCCGATACCCGCGGACGACCCTGAGCGCCATGCGCCTCTGCACCCGACGCAGAATAGTCATGCTGCGCCGGGAGGCAGCCAGGTCGTCCGCCCAGACGGGGCCCCGTATAGGGCCACCGACTGGACCATTGCCACATAGAGGCGACGAACTCGGCCCGCCGGGCCCCCCAGGTTGGGCAGGATCCGGCCCAGAGCCGCAACCATACTTTCCAACCGGGGGACCAGGCAGCGGAAATGCTTCTCGAAACGCCAGTGGCTATCGAGGATCAGCCCCAGATACCTGATCTGGGGCTTCACCTCGATGTCAGCCCCACCCACCCGAATCAGAGGGGGTGGCGGATCCTGCCGAGGTGAATGAAACGCAATCACCTCGGTCTTATGGACCGCCACCGTCATCCCCATCCCCCTGATCCGGTCGACGACGCGTTGCGACCCCTCCTCCGCGCGACGCATGGCCCTCCCCCAGTGCGCCCCGACGGCCAGCACCAGTGTGTCATCCGCATAACACACCGTGCTGACGCCGTCGGGGAGGCCGGCCCGCAACACCGAGTCGTACGCGATGCTCCACAGGAGTGGCCCGAGGACCGACCCCTGCGGAACACCGCAGTACACCTCCCTCCGCATATCACCATCCCGGCCGGGATACTCGATCCACCTGCCGCGGAGATAATCCCCGACGACCGCCCTGAGACAAGGGGGGACTCGATGATATTCGAGCCCCCTCCTTATCTCTTCCCAGGGGAGGGTGTTAAAGGCATTGGCAATATCCAAGGATATTGCCAATGCCACCCCTCCCCGGGAGACGGCCGCCTCCGAGAGGGCCCTCACACGACGTATCGCGTCGATAGTCGATCGGCCCCCCCGGAAACCGAACTGGCAGTCGGCCAGACCGGGATCACCCCGCGACAGGTGCTCGACGAGGCGGGCAGCAATCACACGCTCGAAGAGCTTGCCCACCTCGTCGAGGAGACAAATGGGCCGGTATCCGGAGGGAGACTCCGCGGGCCGACCCTCCTTCCGGAGAACTGGCTCGAACTTGCGCATTTTGCGCATACTTGTTGGCCAGATCCTGGCCTTTTTCTGGTCTGGATCACGTAGTAATGCAGTACCACACCGAAACAGTCAATTAAACCTGGTTGCGATTAATATTTTAGAGGATATCGCTGGTTATGTCTGGGTTAGTTCTGGTATTTGCAATCATCTGGCTCATACTTTCGCATTTTTCGCATACTTGTTGGCCAGATCCTGGCCTCTTTCTGGTTTGGATCATCGTAGCAATGCGGTACCACACCGAAACAGTCAATTACACCTGGTTGCGGTTAATATTTTAGGGGATAACGCCGGTTACGTCTCGGTTAGTTCTGGGATTTTCCCTCACCAGGCTCGTACTTTCGCATTTTTCGCATTCTTGTTGGCCCGATCCTGGGCTTTTTCTGGTTTGGATCACGTTGTAATGTGGTACCACATTGAAACAGTCATTAAAAGCATGTTCCGATGCGTATTTTAGAGGATATCGCTGGTTATGTCTGGGTTAGTTCTGGTATTTGCAATCATATGGCTCATATATTCGCGTTTTTCGCATACTTGTTGGCCAGATCCTCGGCTTTTCCTGGTTTGGATCACGTAGTAATGTGGTACCACACTGAAACAGTCAATAGAAGCTGGTTGCGATTAATATTTTAGAGGATAACGCCGGTTATGTCTCGGGTAGGTCTGGGATTTGTCCTCATCTGGCTCGTACTTCCGCGTTTTTCGCATACTTGTTGGCCAGATCCTTGCCTTTTTCTGGCTTGGACCACGTAGTAATGTGGTACCACACCGAAACAGTCAATTAAACCTGGTTGCGAATAATATTTTAGAGGATAACGCCGGTTATGTCTCGGTTAGGTCTGAGATTTGCCCTCATCTGGATCGTACTTTCTCATTTTTCGCATACTTGTTGGCCAGACCCTGGGTTTTTTCTGGGTTGGATCCCGCAGTAATGTGGTTCCACAACGAAACAGTCAATTTAACCTGGTTGCGATTAATACTTTAGAGGATAACGCTGGTTATGCCTGGGTTAGTTCTGGTATTTGCAATCATCTGCCTCATACTTTCGCGTTTGTCGCATACTTGTTGGCCAGATCCTGGGTTTTTTCTGTTTTGGATCCCGTAGTAATGTGGTACCACACCGAAACAGTCAATTAAACCTGGTTGCGATTAATATTTTAGAGGATAACGCCGGTTATGTCTCGCGTAGGTCTGGGATTTGTCCTTATCTGGCTCGTACTTTCGCGTTTTTCGCATACTTGTTGGCCAGATCCTGGCCTTTTTCTGGTTTGGATCACGTAGCAATGTGGTACCACACTGAAACAGTCAATTAACCCTGGTTCAGATTAGTATTTTAGAGGATAGCGCTGGTTATGTCTGGGTGAGTTCTGGTATTTGCAATCATCTGGCTCGTACTTTCGCGTTTTTCACATACTTCTTGAACAGATCCTGGGCTTTCTCTGGTTTGGATCACGAAGTAGTGTGGTACCACACTGAAACAGTCCATTAAACCTGGTTTCGCTCAATATCTTAGAGGATAACGCATGTTAGGTCTAGGTTAGGTCTGGGATTTGCTCTCATCAGGCACATTCTTTCGCATATTTCTCATACTTGATGGCTAGATCCTGGGCTATTTCTGGATTGCATCACGTAGTAATGTAGTACCATACTGAAACAGTCATTCAAACCTGGTTTCCATCAATATTTTAGAGGACAACGCATGTTAGGTCTAGGTAAGGCCTGAGATTTTCACTGATCAGACTGATACTTTCGCATTCTTCACATACTTGTTGAACGGATCCTGGGTTTTTTCTGGTTTTGATCACGTAGTAATGTGGTACCACACTGAAACATTCAATTAAACCTGGTCTTGATAAATATTTTAGAGAATAACGCATGTTAGGTCTGGGTTAGGTCTAGGATTTGCCCTCATCAGGCTCATACTTTCGCATATTTCTCATACTTCATGGCTAGATCCTGGGCTATTTCTGGATTGGATCACGTAGTAATGTGGTACCACGCTGAAACAGTCGATTAAACCTGGTCTCGATCAATATTTTAGAGGATAACGCAAGTTAGGTCTAGGTTAGTCCTGGGATTTGCCCTCATCAGGGTCATACTTTCGCAGTTTTAACATACATGTTGGCCTGATCGAGGGTTTTTTCTGCTTTGGATCACGTAGTAAAGTGGTGCCACACTGAAACAGTCCATTAAACCTGGTTTCCATCAATATTTTAGAGGACAACGCATGTTAGGTCTAGGTTAGGCCTGGGATTTGCCCTCATCAGGGTCATACTGTCGCAGTTTTAACATACTTGTTGAACGTATCCTGGGTTTTTTCTGGTTCGGTTCACGTAGTAATGTGGTACCACACTGAAACATTCAATTAAACCTGGTCTTGATAAATATTTTAGAGGATAACGCATGTTAGGATTGGGTTAGGTCTAGGATTTGCCCTCATCAGGATCATACTTTCGCATATTTCTCATACTTCATGGCTAGATCCTGGGCTGTTTCTGGATTGTATCACGTAGTAATGTGGTACCACGCTGAAACAGTCGATTAAACCTGGTTTCGATCAATATTTTAGAGGATAACGCAAGTTAAGTCTGGGATAGGTCTGGGATTTGACCTCATCAGACTCATACTTTCGCGTTTTTCACACACTTGTTGAACAGATCCTGGCCTTTTTCTGGTTTGGATCACGTAGTAATGCGGTACCACACGGAAACAGTCAATTAAACCTGGTTGCGATTAATATTTTAGAGGATAACGCCGGTTATGTCTCGGTTTGGTCTGGGATTTGCCCTCAACTGGCTCGTACTTGCGCATTTTGCGCATACTTGTTGGCCAGATCCTGGCCTTTTTCTGGTCTGGATCACGTAGTAATGCAGTACCACACCGAAACAGTCAATTAAACCTGGTTGCGATTAATATTTTGGAGGATATCGCTGGTTATGTCTGGGTTAGTTCTGGTATTTGCAATCATCTGGCTCATACTTTCGCATTTTTCGCATACTTGTTGGCCAGATCCTGGCCTCTTTCTGGTTTGGATCATCGTAGCAATGCGGTACCACACCGAAACAGTCAATTACACCTGGTTGCGATTAATATTTTAGGGGATAACGCCGGTTACGTCTCGGTTAGGTCTGGGATTTTCCCTCATCAGGCTCGTACTATCGCATTTTTCGCATTCTTGTTGGCCCGATCCTGAGCTTTTTCTGGTTTGGATCACGTTGTAATGTGGTACCACACTGAAACAGTCATTAAAAGCATGTTCCGATGCGTATTTTAGAGGATATCGCTGGTTATGTCTGGGTTAGTTCTGGTACTTGCAATCATCTGGCTCATATTTTCGCATTTTTCGCATACTTCTTGGCCAGATCCTGGCCTCTTTCTGGTTTGGATCACGTAGTAATGTGGTACCACACTGAAACAGTCAATAGAAGCTGGTTGCGATTAATATTTTAGAGGATAACGCCGGTTATGTCTCGGGTAGGTCTGGGATTTGTCCTCATCTGGCTCGTACTTTCGCGTTTTTCGCATACTTGTTGGCCAGATCCTTGCCCTTTTCTGGCTTGGACCACGTAGTAATGTGGTACCACACCGAAACAGTCAATTAAACCTGGTTGCGAATAATATTTTAGAGGATAACGCCGGTTATGTCTCGGTTAGGTCTGAGATTTGCCCTCATCTGGATCGTACTTTCTCATTTTTCGCATACTTGTTGGCCAGACCCTGGGTTTTTTCTGGGTTGGATCCCGCAGTAATGTGGTTCCACAACGAAACAGTCAATTTAACCTGGTTGCGATTAATACTTTAGAGGATAACGCTGGTTATGCCTGGGTTAGTTCTGGTATTTGCAATCATCTGCCTCATACTTTCGCGTTTGTCGCATACTTGTTGGCCAGATCCTGGGTTTTTTCTGTTTTGGATCCCGTAGTAATGTGGTACCACACCGAAACAGTCAATTAAACCTGGTTGCGATTAATATTTTAGAGGATAACGCCGGTTATGTCTCGCGTAGGTCTGGGATTTGTCCTTATCTGGCTCGTACTTTCGCGTTTTTCGCATACTTGTTGGCCAGATCCTGGCCTTTTTCTGGTTTGGATCACGTAGTAATGTGGTACCACACTGAAACAGTCAATTAACCCTGGTTCAGATTAGTATTTTAGAGGATAGCGCTGGTTATGTCTGGGTGAGTTCTGGTATTTGCAATCATCTGGCTCGTACTTTCGCGTTTTTCACATACTTCTTGAACAGATCCTGGGCTTTCTCTGGTTTGGATCACGAAGTAGTGTGGTACCACACTGAAACAGTCCATTAAACCTGGTTTCGCTCAATATCTTAGAGGATAACGCATGTTAGGTCTAGGTTAGGTCTGGGATTTGCTCTCATCAGGCACATTCTTTCGCATATTTCTCATACTTGATGGCTAGATCCTGGGCTATTTCTGGATTGCATCACGTAGTAATGTAGTACCATACTGAAACAGTCATTCAAACCTGGTTTCCATCAATATTTTAGAGGACAACGCATGTTAGGTCTAGGTAAGGCCTGAGATTTTCACTGATCAGACTGATACTTTCGCATTCTTCACATACTTGTTGAACGGATCCTGGGTTTTTTCTGGTTTTGATCACGTAGTAATGTGGTACCACACTGAAACATTCAATTAAACCTGGTCTTGATAAATATTTTAGAGAATAACGCATGTTAGGTCTGGGTTAGGTCTAGGATTTGCCCTCATCAGGCTCATACTTTCGCATATTTCTCATACTTCATGGCTAGATCCTGGGCTATTTCTGGATTGGATCACGTAGTAATGTGGTACCACGCTGAAACAGTCGATTAAACCTGGTCTCGATCAATATTTTAGAGGATAACGCAAGTTAGGTCTAGGTTAGTCCTGGGATTTGCCCTCATCAGGGTCATACTTTCGCAGTTTTAACATACATGTTGGCCTGATCGAGGGTTTTTCCTGCTTTGGATCACGTAGTAAAGTGGTGCCACACTGAAACAGTCCATTAAACCTGGTTTCCATCAATATTTTAGAGGACAACGCATGTTAGGTCTAGGTTAGGCCTGGGATTTGCCCTCATCGGGGTCATACTGTCGCAGTTTTAACATACTTGTTGAACGTATCCTGGGTTTTTTCTGGTTCGGTTCACGTAGTAATGTGGTACCACACTGAAACATTCAATTAAACCTGGTCTTGATAAATATTTTAGAGGATAACGCATGTTAGGATTGGGTTAGGTCTAGGATTTGCCCTCATCAGGCTCATACTTTCGCATATTTCTCATACTTCATGGCTAGATCCTGGGCTGTTTCTGGATTGTATCACGTAGTAATGTGGTACCACGCTGAAACAGTCGATTAAACCTGGTTTCGATCAATATTTTAGAGGATAACGCAAGTTAAGTCTGGGATAGGTCTGGCATTTGACCTCATCAGACTCATACTTTCGCGTTTTTCACACACTTGTTGAACAGATCCTGGCCTTTTTCTGGTTTGGATCACGTAGTAATGCGGTACCACACGGAAACAGTCAATTAAACCTGGTTGCGATTAATATTTTAGAGGATAACGCCGGTTATGTCTCGGTTTGGTCTGGGATTTGCCCTCAACTGGCTCGTACTTGCGCATTTTGCGCATACTTGTTGGCCAGATCCTGGCCTTTTTCTGGTCTGGATCACGTAGTAATGCAGTACCACACCGAAACAGTCAATTAAACCTGGTTGCGATTAATATTTTGGAGGATATCGCTGGTTATGTCTGGGTTAGTTCTGGTATTTGCAATCATCTGGCTCATACTTTCGCATTTTTCGCATACTTGTTGGCCAGATCCTGGCCTCTTTCTGGTTTGGATCATCGTAGCAATGCGGTACCACACCGAAACAGTCAATTACACCTGGTTGCGATTAATATTTTAGGGGATAACGCCGGTTACGTCTCGGTTAGGTCTGGGATTTTCCCTCATCAGGCTCGTACTATCGCATTTTTCGCATTCTTGTTGGCCCGATCCTGGGCTTTTTCTGGTTTGGATCACGTTGTAATGTGGTACCACACTGAAACAGTCATTAAAAGCATGTTCCGATGCGTATTTTAGAGGATATCGCTGGTTATGTCTGGGTTAGTTCTGGTACTTGCAATCATCTGGCTCATATTTTCGCATTTTTCGCATACTTCTTGGCCAGATCCTGGCCTCTTTCTGATTTGGATCACGTAGTAATGTGGTACCACACTGAAACAGTCAATAGAAGCTGGTTGCGATTAATATTTTAGAGGATAACGCCGGTTATGTCTCGGGTAGGTCTGGGATTTGTCCTCATCTGGCTCGTACTTTCGCGTTTTTCGCATACTTGTTGGCCAGATCCTTGCCCTTTTCTGGCTTGGACCACGTAGTAATGTGGTACCACACCGAAACAGTCAATTAAACCTGGTTGCGAATAATATTTTAGAGGATAACGCCGGTTATGTCTCGGTTAGGTCTGAGATTTGCCCTCATCTGGATCGTACTTTCGCATTTTTCGCATACTTGTTGGCCAGACCCTGGGTTTTTTCTGGGTTGGATCCCGCAGTAATGTGGTTCCACAACGAAACAGTCAATTTAACCTGGTTGCGATTAATATTTTAGAGGATAACGCCGGTTATGTCTCGGTTAGGTCTGGTATTTGCCCTCATCTGGTTCGTACTTTCGCATTTTTCGCATACTTGTTGGCCACATCCTGGCCTTCTTCTGGCTTGGACCACGTAGTAAAGTGGTACCACACTGAAACAGTCAATAGAAGCTGGTTCCGATAAGTATTTTAGAGGATAACGCTGGTTATGTCTGGGTTAGTTCTGGTATTTGCAATCCTCTGGCTCATACTTTCGCGTTTTTCGCATACTTGTTGACCAGATCCTGGGTTTTTTCTGTTGTGGGTCACGTAGTAATGCGGTACCACACCGAAACAGTCAATTAAACCTGGTTGCGAATAATATTTTAGAGGATAACGCCGGTTATGTCTCGGTTAGGTCTGAGATTTGCCCTCATCTGGATCGTACTTTCGCATTTTTCGCATACTTGTTGGCCAGACCCTGGGTTTTTTCTGGGTTGGATCCCGCAGTAATGTGGTTCCACAACGAAACAGACAATTTAACCTGGTTGCGATTAATACTTTAGAGGATAACGCTGGTTATGCCTGGGTTAGTTCTGGTATTTGCAATCATCTGCCTCATACTTTCGCGTTTGTCGCATACTTGTTGGCCAGATCCTGGGTTTTTTCTGTTTTGGATCCCGTAGTAATGTGGTACCACACTGAAACAGTCAATAGAAGCTGGTTCCGATAAGTATTTTAGAGGATAACGCTGGTTATGTCTGGGATAGTTCTGGTATTTGCAATCCTCTGGCTCATACTTTCGCGTTTTTCGCATACTTGTTGACCAGATCCTGGGTTTTTTCTGTTGTGGATCCCGTAGTAATGAGGTTCCACACCGAAACAGTCAATTAAACCTGGTTGCGATTAATATTTTAGAGGATAACGCCGGTTATGTTTCGGGTAGGTCTGGGATTTGTCCTTATCTGGCTCGTACTTTCGCGTTTTTCGCATACTTGTTGGCCAGATCCTGGCCTTTTTCTGGTTTGGATCACGTAGTAATGTGGTACCACACTGAAACAGTCAATTAAACCTGGTTGCGAATAATATTTTAGAGGATAACGCCGGTTATGTCTCGGTTAGGTCTGAGATTTGCCCGCATCTGGATCGTACTTTCGCATTTTTCGCATACTTGTTGGCCAGACCCTTGGTTTTTTCTGGGTTGGATCCCGCAGTAATGTGGTTCCACAACGAAACAGTCAATTTAACCTGGTTGCGATTAATACTTTAGAGGATAACGCTGGTTATGCCTGGGTTAGTTCTGGTATTTGCAATCATCTGCCTCATACTTTCGCGTTAGTCGCATACTTGTTGGCCAGATCCTGGGTTTTTTCTGTTTTGGATCCCGTAGTAATGTGGTACCACACTGAAACAGTCAATAGAAGCTGGTTCCGATAAGTATTTTAGAGGATAACGCTGGTTGTGTCTGGGATAGTTCTGGTATTTGCAATCCTCTGGCTCATACTTTCGCGTTTTTCGCATACTTGTTGACCAGATCCTGGGTTTTTTCTGTTGTGGATCCCGTAGTAATGAGGTTCCACACCGAAACAGTCAATTAAACCTGGTTGCGATTAATATTTTAGAGGATAACGCCGGTTATGTCTCGGGTAGGTCTGGGATTTGTCCTTATCTGGCTCGTACTTTCGCGTTTTTCGCATACTTGTTGGCCAGATCCTGGCCTTTTTCTGGTTTGGATCACGTAGTAATGTGGTACCACACTGAAACAGTCAATTAAACCTGGTTGCGAATAATATTTTAGAGGATAACGCCGGTTATGTCTCGGTTAGGTCTGAGATTTGCCCGCATCTGGATCGTACTTTCGCATTTTTCGCATACTTGTTGGCCAGACCCTTGGTTTTTTCTGGGTTGGATCCCGCAGTAATGTGGTTCCACAACGAAACAGTCAATTTAACCTGGTTGCGATTAATATTTTAGAGGATAACGCCGGTTATGTCTCGGTTAGGTCTGGTAATTGCCCTCATCTGGCTCGTACTTTCGCATTTTTCGCATACTTGTTGGCCACATCCTGGCCTTCTTCTGGCTTGGACCACGTAGTAAAGTGGTACCACACTGAAACAGTCAATAGAAGCTGGTTCCGATAAGTATTTTAGAGGATAACGCTGGTTATGTCTGGGTTAGTTCTGGTATTTGCAATCCTCTGGCTCATACTTTCGCGTTTTTCGCATACTTGTTGACCAGATCCTGGGTTTTTTCTGTTGTGGATCACGTAGTAATGTGGTTCCACAACGAAACAGTCAATTTAACCTGGTTGCGATTAATACTTTAGAGGATAACGCTGGTTATGCCTGGGTTAGTTCTGGTATTTGCAATCATCTGCCTCATACTTTCGCGTTTGTCGCATACTTGTTGGCCAGATCCTGGGTTTTTTCTGCTTTGGATCCCGTAGTAATGTGGTACCACACTGAAACAGTCAATAGAAGCTGGTTCCGATAAGTATTTTAGAGGATAACGCTGGTTATGTCTGGGTTAGTTCTGGTATTTGCAATCCTCTGGCTCATACTTTCGCGTTTTTCGCATACTTGTTGACCAGATCCTGGGTTTTTTCTGTTGTGGATCCCGTAGTAATGAAGTTCCACACCGAAACAGTCAATTAAACCTGGTTGCGATTAATATTTTAGAGGATAACGCCGGTTAGGTCTGGGATAGGTCTGGGGTTTGCCCTCATCAGGCTCATACTTTCGCGTTTTTCACATACTAGTTGTACAGATCCTGGGTTTTTTCTGGTTTGGCTCCCGTAGTAGTGTGGTACCACACTGAAACAGTCCATTAAACCTGGTTTCGCTCAATATTTTAGAGGATAACGCATGTTAGGTCTAGGTCAGGCCTGGGATTTTCACTCATCAGACCTATACTTTCGCATTCTTCACATACTTGTTGAACGGATCCTGGGTTTTTCTGGTTTGGGTCACGTAGTAACGTAGTACAACACTGAAACAGTCAATGAAACCTGGTTTCCATCAATATTTTAGAGGACATCGCAAGTTAGGTCTAGGTAAGTCCTGAGATTTTCTCTGATCAGACACATACATTCGCATTCTTCACATACTTGTTGAACGGATCCTGGGTTTTTTCAGGTTTGGATCACGTAGTAATGTGGTACCACACTGAAACATTCTATTAAACCAGGTCTTGATAAATATTTTAGAGGATAACGCATGTTAGGTCTGGGTTACGTCTAGGATTTGCCCTCATCAGGCTCATATTTTCGCATATTTCTCATACTTCATGGCTAGATCCTGGGCTGTTTCTGCATTGTATCACGTAGTAATGTGGTACCACGCTGAAACAGTCGATTAAACCTGGTGTCGATCAATATTTTAGAGGATAACGCAAGTTAGGTCTGGGATAGGTCTAGGATTTGCCCCCATCCGGCTCTTACTATCGCATATTTCTCATACTTCATGGCTAGATCCTGGGCTATTTCTGGATTGGATCACGTAGTAAAGTGGTACCACACTGCAACAGTCAATGAAACCTGGTCTGGATAAATATTTTAGAGGATAACGCATCTCAGGTCTGGGTTAGGTCTAAGATTTGCCCTCATCAGGCTCACAGTTTCGCGTTTTTCACATACTTGTTGAACTGATCCTGGGTTTTTTCTGGTTTGGATCACGTAGTAATGTGGTACCACACTAAAACAGTCAATTAAACCTGGTTTCGATCAATATTTTGGAGGATAACGCAAGTTAGGTCTGGGATAGGTCTGGGATTTGCTCTCATCAGGCTCATTCTTTCGCATATTTCTCATACTTGATGGCTAGATCCTGAGCTTTTTCTGGATTGCATCACGTAGTAATGAAGTACAACACTGAAACTGTCAATTAAACCTGGTTTCGATCAATATTTTAGAGGATAACGCAAGATAGGTCTGGGATAGGTCTGGGATTTGCCCTCATCAGACTCATACTTACGCACACTTCACATACTCGTTGAACAGATCCTGGGTTATTTTCTGGTTTGGATCACATAGTAATGTGGTACCAAACTGAAACAGTCGGTTAAGCCAGGTTTCGATCAATATTTTTGAGGATAACGCATGTTAGGTCTAGGTTAGGCCTGGGATTTTCACTCATGAGACTCATACTTTCGCATTCTTCACATACTTGTTGAACGGATCCTGCGTTTTTTCTGGTTTGGATCACGTAGTAAAGTGGTACCACACTGCAACATTCAATGAAACCTGGTCTGGATAAATATTTTAGAGGATAACGCATCTCAGGTCTGGGTTAGGTCTAAGATTTGCCCTCATCAGGCTCACAGTTTCGCGTTTTTCACATACTTGTTGAACGGATCCTGGGTTTTTTCTGGTTTGGATCACGTAGTAATGTGGGTCCACACTGAAACAATCAATTAAACCTGGTCTTGATAAATATATTAGAGGATAACGCATGTTAGGTCTGGGATAGGTCTGGGATTTGCCCTCATCAGACTCATACTTTCGCACACTTCACATACTCGTTGAACAGATCCTGGGATATTTTCTGGTTTGGATCACATAGTAATGTGGTACCACACTGAAACAGTCGATTAAACCTGGTTTCGCTCAATATTTTAGAGGATAACGCAGGTTAGGTCTAGGCCAGGCCTGGGATTTTCACTCATCAGACTCATACTTTCGCATTCTTCACATACTTGTTGAACGGATCCTGGGTTTTTTCTGGTTTGGATCACGTAGTAATGTGGTACCACACTGAAACATTCAATTAAACCTGGTCTTGATAAATATTTTAGAGGATAACGCATGTTAGGTCTGGGTTAGGTCTAGGATTTGCCCTCATCAGGCTCATACTTTCTCATATTTCTCATACTTCATGGCTAGATCCTGGGCTATTTCTGGATTGGATCACGTAGTAAAGTGGTACCACACTGAAACATTCAATGAAACCTGGTCTGGAGAAATATTTTAGAGGATAACGCATGTTAGGTCTGGGTTAGGTCTAGGATTTGCCCTCGTCAGGCTCATACTTTCGCATATTTCTCATACTTCATGGCTAGATCCTGGGCTATTTCTGGATTGGATCACGTAGTAATGTGGTACCACACTGAAACTGTCAATTAAACCTGGTTTCGATCAATATTTTAGAGGATAACGCAAGTTAGGTCTGGGATAGGTCTGGGATTTGCCCTCATCAGGCCCATACTTTCGCGTTTATCACATACTTGTTGAACATATCCTGGGTTTTTTCTGGTTTGGATTACGTAGTAGTGTGGTTCCACACTGAAACAGTCCATTGAACCTGGTTTGGATAAATATTTTAGAGGATAACGCATGTTAGGTCTAGGTTAGGTCTGGGATTTTCACTCATCAGACCCATACTTTCGCATTCTTCACATACTTGTTGAACGGATCCTGGGTTTTTTCTGGTTTGGATCACGTAGTAATGTGGGACCACACTGAAACAATCAATTAAACCTGGTCTTGATAAATATTTTAGAGGATAACGCATGTTAGGTCTGGGATTTGCCCTCATGAGACTCATACTTTAGCACACTTCACATACTCGTTGAACAGATCCTGGGCTTTTTCCGGGTTGGATCACATAGTAATGTGGTACCACACTGAAACAGTCGATTAAACCAGGTTTCGATCAATATTTTTGAGGATAACGCATGTGAGGTCTAGGTTAGGCCTGGGATTTTCACTCATCAGACTCATTCTTTCGCATTCTTCACATACTTGTTGAACGGATCCTGGGTTTTTTCTGGTTTGCATCACGTAGTAATGTGGGACCACACTATAACTGTCAATTAAACCTGGTTTCGATCAATATTTTAGAGGATAACGCATGTTAGGTCTTGGATAGGTCTGGGATTTGCCCTCATCAGGCCCATACTTTCGCGTTTATCACATACTTGTTGAACATATCCTGGGTTTTTTCTGGTTTGGATTACGTAGTAGTGTGGTTCCACACTGAAACAGTCCATTGAACCTGGTTTGGATAAATATTTTAGAGGATAACGCATGTTAGGTCTAGGTTAGGTCTGGGATTTTCACTCATCAGACCCATACTTTCGCACACTTCACATACTCGTTGAACAGATTCTGGGTTATTTTCTGGTTTGGATCACATAGTAATGTGGTACCGCACTGAAACAGTCGATTAAACCAGGTTGCGATCAATATTTTAGAGGATAACGCATGTTAGGTCTGGGTTACGTCTAGGATTTGCCCTCATCAGGCTCTTACTATCGCATATTTCTCATACTTCATGGCTAGATCCTGGGCTGTTTCTGCATTGCATCACGTAGTAATGTGGTACCACACTGAAACATTCAATTAAACCTGGTCTTGATAAATATTTTAGAGGATAACGCATGTTAGGTCTGGGATAGGTCTGGGATTTGCCCTCATCAGGCTCATACTTTCGCAGTTTTAACATGCATGCTGACCTGATCGAGGGTTTTTTCTGCTTTGGATCACGTAGTAAAGTGGTACCACACTAAAACTGTCAATTAAACCTGGTTTCGATCAATATTTTTGAGGATATCGCAAGTTAGGTCTGGGATAGGTCTGGGATTTGCCCTCATCAGACTCATACTTTCGCATACTTCACATACTCGTAGATCAGATCCTGGGTTTTTTTCTGGTTTGGTTCACGTAGTAATGTGGTACCACACTGAAACATTCAATTAAACCTGGTCTTGATAAATATTGTAGAGGATAACGCATGTTCGGTCTGGGTTAGGTCTAGGATTTGCCCTCATCAGGCTCATACTTTCGCATATTTCTCATACTTCATGGCTAGATCCTGGGCTATTTCTGGATTGTATCACGTAGTAATGTGGTACCACGCTGAAACATTCAATTAAACCTGGTCTTGATAAATATTTTAGAGGATAACGTATGTTAGGTCTGGGTTACGTTTAGGATTTGCCCTTATCAGGCTAATACTTTCGCGTTTTTCACATACTTGTTGAACTGATCCTGGGTTTTTTCTGGTTTGGATCACGTAGTAATCTGGTTCCACACTGAAACAGTCGATTAAACCTGGTTTCGACCAATATTTTAGAGAATAACGCATGTTAGGTCTAGGTTAGGTCTGGGATTTTCACTCATCAGACCCATACTTTCGCATTCTTCACATACTTGTTGAACGGATCCTGGGTTTTTTCTGGTTTGGATCACGTAGTAATGTGGGACCACACTGAAACAGTCGATTAAACCAGGTTTCGATCAATATTTTTGAGGATAACGCATGTTAGGTCTAGGTTAGGTCTGGGATTTTCACTCATCAGACCCATACTTTCGCATTCTTCACATACTTGTTGAACGGATCCTGGGTTTTTTCTGGTTTGGATCACGTAGTAATGTGGGACCACACTGAAACATTCAATTAAACCTGGTCTTGATAAATATTGTAGAGGATAACGCAAATAAGTCTGGGATAGGTCTGGGATTTGCCCTCATCAGACTCATACTTACGCACACTTCACATACTCGTTGAACAGATCCTGGGTTATTTTCTGGTTTGGATCACATAGTAATGTGGTACCAAACTGAAACAGTCGGTTAAGCCAGGTTTCGATCAATATTTTTGAGGATAACGCATGTTAGGTCTAGGTTAGGCCTGGGATTTGCCCTCATCAGGGTCATACTGTCGCAGTTTTAACATACTTGTTGAACGGATCCTGGGTTTTTTCTGGTTTGGTTCACGTAGTAATGTGGGACCACACTGAAACAGTCAATTAAACCTGGTTTCGACCAATATTTTAGAGAATAATTCATGTTAGGTCTAGGTTAGGTCTGGGATTTGCTCGAATCAGGCTCATTCTTTCGCATATTTCTCATACTTGATGGATAGATCCTGGGCTTTTTCTGGATTGCATCACGTAGTAATGAAGTACAACACTGAAACAGTCAATTAAACCTGGTTTCCATCAATACTTTAGAGGACAACGCAAGTTAGGTCTGGGATAGGTCTGGGATTTGCCCTCATCAGACTCATACTTACGCACACTTCACATACTCGTTGAACAGATCCTGGGTTATTTTCTGGTTTGGATCCCGTAGTAGTGTTGTACCACACTGAAACAGTCCATTAAACCTGGTTTCGCTCAATATTTTAGAGGATAACGCATGTTAGGTCTAGGTCAGGCCTGGGATTTTCACTCATCACACTCATACTTTCGCATTCTTCACATACTTGTTGGACGGATCCTGGGTTTTTTCTGGTTTGTATCACGTAGTAATGTGGTACCACACTAAAACTGTCAATTAAACCTCGTCTTGATAAATATATTAGAGGATAACGCATGTTAGGTCTGGGATAGGTCTGGGATTTGCCCTCATGAGACTCATACTTTCGCACACTTCACATACTTCATGGCTAGATCCTGGGCTATTTCTGGATTGGATCACGTAGTAAAGTGGTACCACACTGAAACATTCAATGAAACCTGGTCTGGATAAATATTTCAGAGGATAACGCATCTTAGGTCTGGGTTAGGTCTAAGATTTGCCCTCATCAGGCTCACAGTTTCGCGTTTTTCACATACTTGTTGAACGGATCCTGGGTTTTTTCTGGTTTGGATCACGTAGTAATGTGGGACCACACTGAAACAGTCAATTAAACCTGGTTTCGACCAATATTTTAGAGAATAATTCATGTTAGGTCTAGGTTAGGACTGGGATTTGCTCTCATCAGGCTCATTCTTTCGCATATTTCTCATACTTGATGGCTAGATCCTGGGCTTTTTCTGGATCGCATCACGTAGTAATGAAGTACAACACTGAAACAGTCAAATAAACCTGGTTTCCATCAATATTTTAGAGGACAACGCAAGTTAGGTCTGGGATAGGTCTGGGATTTGCCCTCATCAGGCTCATACTTTCGGGTTTTTCACATACTTGTTGAACAGATTCTGGGTTTTTTCTGGTTTGGATCCCGTAGTAGTGTGGTACCACACTGAAAGAGTCCATTAAACCTGGTTTCGCTCATTATTTTAGAGGATAACGCATGTTAGGTCTAGGTCAGGCCTGGGATTTTCACTCATCAGACTCGTACTTTCGCATTCTTCACATACTTGTTGAACGGATCCTGGGTTTTTTCTGGTTTGGATCACGTAGTAATGTGGGACCACACTGAAACAATCAACTAAACCTGGTCTTGATAAATATTTTAGAGGATAACGCATGTTAGGTCTGGGTTAGGTCTAGGATTTGCCCTGGTCAGGCTCATACTTTCGCATATTTCTCATACTTCATGGCTAGATCCTGGGCTATTTCTGGATTGGATCACGTAGTAATGTGGTACCACACTGAAACTGTCAATTAAACCTGGTTTGGATCAATATTTTAGAGGATAACGCATGTTAGGTCTAGGTTAGGTCTGGGATTTTCACTCATCAGACCCATACTTTCGCAGTCTTCACATACCTGTTGAACGGATCCTGGGTTTTTTCTGGTTTGGATCACGTAGTAATGTGGGACCACACTGAAACAATCAATTAAACCTGGTCTTGATAAATATTTTAGAGGATAACGCATGTTAGGTCTGGGATAGGTCTGGGATTTGCCCTCATCAGACTCATACTTTCGCATATTTCTCATACTTCATGGCTAGATCCTGGGCTATTTCTGGATTGGATCACGTAGTAATGTGGTACCACACTGAAACAGTCAATTAAACCTGGTTTCGATCAATATTTTAGAGGATAACGCATGTTAGGTCTGGGTTACGTCTAGGATTTGCCCTCATCAGGCTCATACTTTCGCATATTTCTCATACTTCATGGCTAGATCCTGGGCTATTTCTGGATTGGATCACGTAGTAAAGTGGTACCACACTGAAACATTCAATGAAACCTGGTCTGGATAAATATTTTAGAGGATAACGCATCTTAGGTCTGGGTTAGGTCTAAGATTTGCCCTCATCAGGCTCACAGTTTCGCGTTTTTCACATACTTGTTGAACAGATCCTGGGTTTTTTCTGGTTTGGATCACGTAGTAATGTGTTTCCACACTGAAACAGTCGATTAAACCTGGTTTCGATCAATATTTTAGAGGATAACGCAAGTAAGGTCTGGGATAGGTCTGGGATTTGCTCTCATCAGGCTCATTCTTTCGCATATTTCTCATACTTCATGGCTAGATCCTGGGCTGTTTCTGCATTGTATCACGTAGTAATGTGGTACCACGCTGAAACAGTCAATTAAACCTGGTTTCGATCAATATTTTAGAGGATAACGCATGTTAGGTCTAGGTTAGGTCTGGGATTTTCACTCATCAGACCCATACTTTCGCAGTCTTCACATACTTGTTGAACGGATCCTGGGTTTTTTCTGGTTTGGATCACGTAGTAATGTGGGACCACACTGAAACAATCAATTAAACCTGGTTTCGATCAATATTTTAGAGGATAGCGCAAGTTAGGTCTGGGATAGGTCTGGGGTTTGCCCTCATCCGGCTCATACTTTCGCATATTTCTCATACTTCATGGCTAGATCCTGGGCTGTTTCTGCATTGTATCACGTAGTAATGTGGTACCACGCTGAAACAGTCAATTAAACCTGGTTTCGATCAATATTTTAGAGGATAACGCAAGTTAGGTCTGGGATAGGTCTAGGATTTGCCCTCATCAGGCCCTTACTATCGCATATTTCTCATACTTCATGGCTAGATCCTGGGCTATTTCTGGATTGGATCACGTAGTAATGTGGTACCACACTGAAACTGTCAATTAAACCTGGTTTGGATCAATATTTTAGAGGATAACGCATGTTAGGTCTAGGTTAGGTCTGGGATTTTCACTCATCAGACCCATACTTTCGCAGTCTTCACATACTTGTTGAACGGATCCTGGGTTTTTTCTGGTTTGGATCACGTAGTAATGTGGGACCACACTGAAACAATCAATTAAACCTGGTTTCGATCAATATTTTAGAGGATAGCGCAAGTTAGGTCTGGGATAGGTCTGGGATTTGCCCTCATCCGGCTCATACTTTCGCATATTTCTCATACTTCATGGCTAGATCCTGGGCTGTTTCTGCATTGTACCACGTAGTAATGTGGTACCACGCTGACACAGTCAATTAAACCTGGTTTCGATCAATATTTTAGAGGATAACGCAAGTTAGGTCTGGGATAGGTCTAGGATTTGCCCTCATCAGGCCCTTACTATCGCATATGTCTCATACTTCATGGCTAGATCCTGGGCTATTTCTGGATTGGATCACGTAGTAAAGTGGTACCACACTGAAACATTCAATGAAACCTGGTCTGGATAAATATTTTAGAGGATAACGCATCTTAGGTCTGGGTTAGGTCTAAGATTTGCCCTCATCAGGCTCACAGTTTCGCGTTTTTCACATACTTGTTGAACAGATCCTGGGTTTTTTCTGGTTTGGATCACGTAGTAATGTGGTACCACACTAAAACAGTCAATTAAACCTGGTTTCGATCAATATTTTAGAGGATAACGCAAGTTAGGTCTGGGATAGGTCTGGGATTAGCCCTCATCAGACTCATACCTTCGCAAACTTCACATACTGGATGACAAGATCCTGGGTTTTTTTCTGGTTTGGATCACGTAGTAATGTGTTTCCACACTGAAACAGTCGATTAAACCTGGTTTCGATCAATATTTTAGAGGATAACGCAAGTAAGGTCTGGGATAGGTCTGGGATTTGCTCTCATCAGGCTCATTCTTTCGCATATTTCTCATACTTGATGGCTAGATCCTGGGCTTTTTCTGGATTGCATCACGTAGTAATGAAGTGCAACACTGAAACAGTCAATTAAACCTGGTTTCGCTCAATATTTTAGAGGATAACGCATGTTAGGTCTAGGTCAGGCCTGGGATTTTCACTCATCAGGCTCATACTTTCGCATATTTCTCATACTTCATGGCTAGATCCTGGGCTATTTCTGGATTGGATCACGTAGTAATGTGGTACCACACTGAAACAGTCGATTAAACCTGGTTTCGATCAATATTTTAGAGGATAACGCATGTTAGGTCTGGGTTAGGTCTAGGATTTGCCCTCATCAGGCTCATACTTTCGCATATTTCTCATACTTCATGGCTAGATCCTGGGCTATTTCTGGATTGGATCACGTAGTAATGTGGTACCACACTGAAACTGTCAATTAAACCTGGTTTGGATCAATATTTTAGAGGATAACGCATGTTAGGTCTAGGTTAGGTCTGGGATTTGCCCTCATCAGACTCATACTTTCGCATATTTCTCATACTACATGGCTATATCCTGGGCTATTTCTGGATTGTATCACGTAGTAATGTGGTACCACGCTGAAATAGTCAATTAAACCTGGTTTCGATCAACATTTTAGAGGATAACGCAAGTTAGGTCTGGGATCGTCGGTCTGGTGCGGCCATGAACGCCCGGCCGCCGAGGGGTGGAAACGGGGTCGCGGGCGGTTGCGAGTTGGGGCTCGCAGCCGCCACTAAACGCGGCCCCGGGACGGATAGCGGCGGGATGGAGTGGCCCCGTCCCGCCGCTATGAGGCAGTGTGTCTACTGGGGGGACCGATTGTCCCCCCGGGGGATGGGCGCGAAATCGCGGGCACGGGGAGGATACCGGAAGAATGCTTCGAGCGATTCCCGGTATCCTCCCAAAGCGTGCCGATGGGTCACCGTGGGGTTTTTAGTGGGTAGGTCCCGCGCCTGTCGTTGTACGGGCGCGGGGAATCCCACACACCCCTCCCACCTCTCCCCAAGGAGGTGGGAGGGAGTCTTTCGAAGATTTTCCCCACGACGAAAAAAAAAAAAAAAAAAAAAAAAGTTAGGTCTGGGATAGGTCTAGGATTTGCCCTCATCAGGCTCTTACTATCGCATATTTCTCATACTTCATGGTTAGATCTTGGGCTATTTCTGGATTGGATCACGTAGTAAAGTGGTACCACACTGAAACATTCAATGAAACCTGTTCTGGATAAATATTTTAGAGGATAACGCATCTTAGGTCCGGGTTAGGTCTGGGATTTGCCCTCATCAGACTCATACTTTCGCACACTTCACATACTCGTTGAACAGATCCTGGGTTATTTTCCGGATTGGATCACGTAGTAATGTGGTACCACACTGAAATAGTCAATTAAACCTGGTTTCGATCAATATTTTAGAGGATAACGCATGTTAGGTCTGGGTTAGGTCTAGGATTTGCCCTCATCAGGCTCATACTTTCGCATATTTCTCATACTTCATGGCTAGATCCTGGGCTATTTCTGGATTGGATCACGTAGTAATGTGGTACCACACTGAAACTGTCAATTAAACCTGGTTTGGATCAATATTTTAGAGGATAACGCATGTTAGGTCTAGGTTAGGTCTGGGATTTTCACTCATCAGACCCATACCTTCGCGTTTTTCACATATTAGTTGAACAGATCCTGGGTTTTTTCTGGTCTGGATCACATAGTAATGTGGTACCAAACTGAAACAGTCGATTAAACCAGGTTTCGATCAATATTTTTGAGGATAACGCAAGTTAAGTCTGGGATTGGTCTGGGATTTGACCTCATCAGACTCATACTTTCGCACACTTCACATACTCGTTGACAAGATCCTGGGTTTTTTTCTGGTTTTGATCACGTAGTAATGTGGTTCCACACTGAAACAGTCGATTAAACCTGGTTTCGATTAATATTTTAGAGGATAACGCAAGTTAGGTCTGGGATAGGTCTGGAATTTTCCCTCATCAGGCTCATACTTTCGCGTTTTTCACATATTAGTTGAACAGATCCTGGGTTTCTTCTGGTTTGGATCACATAGTAATGTGGTACCAAACTGAAACAGTCGATTAAACCTGGTTTCGATCAATATTTTAGAGGATAACGCAAGTTAGGTCTGGGATAGGTCTGGGATTTGCCCTCATCCGGCTCATACTTTCGCATATTTCTCATACTTCATGGCTAGATCCTGGGCTGTTTCTGCATTGTATCACGTAGTAATGTGGTACCACGCTGAAACAGTCAATTAAACCTGGTTTCGATCAATATTTTAGAGGATAACGCAAGTTAGGTCTGGGATTCCCTCAGGGGCTGCCAGCCTTTCAGCTGCAGTACGGGCTTAACGAACCCGGGGTACCCGAGTCATACACACACCGTAAGCCTCCTGTTGGTCGTCACAACGACCCATTCACAATTCCCTATTGGTTTTGTGAATGGTACGTGACGGCAGGAGGAACGGGGGTCTTGGCTTAACCGCCTGGGCCACGAGTATGGCGACTCTATAAAATCGCCCTCCAATCCTAAGCTATGGTGCGCGGCGATGGGATGCATGGTTGGGGGAGAAGGCCCAATCCCAAGCGACCACCTCCGGGGAACCTGCCGAACCCCCGGAGTATATAGGCTTACCCGGGTAAGGCGGCTCTGCCCGGGCGGACCTTTTCTTCCGACCTGCTCGTGGGAATATTATGGAGTTCAATATTAAAACGGGGATGGGACGGGGTAAGTCAGAGGGGGAGGACGAAGGCGGTGTTGGGACTGGAGTGACGGCGCTCGCGCCGCCTCCAGCGCCTGGCCCGGCTTCGTGGAAGGTGGAGGTGGACGACGAGACTGCGTCAGTCTCGTCCTTCTCCTCCACCAGGAGCCTCATAGGCTCTAAGAGGAAGAGGGCGGGGCAGGCCGTCGTCGAGGTGGGCGGGGCGATGAGCCCGTCGGTGAGGCTGAGTTGCCTCAGGGACGAGGTGACCGAGGAGATATCGGAGAGGATCTCCTCGTCCCTGAGGCGGGTGGAGAAAGTCGCCGCTGCCTGCGCCTTTAAGGGGCAGAAAAGCGGTGGCGCGGAGGCCCTGAAGGCCGCGGCGGAGGAAATGAGGGAGGCGGCGCGGGAGCTCAGAGGGCGGAACGCCCGTCTGCAGCTCCTGTTGGAGGAGGAGCGACAGGGGAGGAGGAGGGCAGAGGCGCTGTGGAACAGCGCGGCCCTCCCTCCCATCCTCCCTCCTCCTCCACCGCCGCGTCCCTCGGCGGAGGTAAATATGCGGAGTGCGGCGGCAGTGGTGCGGGGCACCGCGGGCCCCTCCACCCGCACTCCGCCCGTGAAGAAGTCCCCGTCCTCCTCAGAAGATCGTCTTCTGAGGAGGACGGGGACATGATTGATGGCAAGCTGGCCGCCTTCCGGGAGGAGCTCCTCGCCGGAAGAGCGGTCAGCAGGAAGGCGGTGCCTCCCCGACCTGTTCCGGTACAGTCGGGGAAGGCAAAGAAGGGCGGAGTGAAGGCTCCGCCCAGCGTTGCGGCACCAGGGCCCCGGGTCGCGACCCCCAAGGGGGGTGGTGTACCCGTGGTCGCGGTGGTCGCGTCCTCCACAGCACCCTCCCAAGGGGGGGTGGCGTGGAGTGAGGTGGTGGGGCGGAAGGCGAAGCGGGCGGCGAGGAAGGCCTCGCAACCGCAGCCTCCGCCTCCGCCGCCGGCGGCCAAGGTAAAGGCCGCGAAGGTCGGGAAGGCACGACCAGGTCGTCCCCCAAAAACGGCAGCGGTGACGCTGACCGTTGCGCAGGGGGGCGACCTGACCCTCGCGGAGGCGATGCGGCTCGCCAGGGAGAATATCTCCCTGGAAGAGCTGGGCATCGCCTCCGTGAGGGCGAAGAGGGCCGTGACCGGGGGTCTCTTGCTGGAGATCCCCGGTGCAGAAGGCGGCGCGAAGGCGGATCGTCTCGCCCAGAGGCTCCGGGAGCAGCTGGGCGAGCGAGGTGTCCGGGTCGCCCGGCCCACGAAGCGCACGGAGATGCGCGTTTGTGGGCTGGACGACTCGGTCAGCGCACAGGATGTGTCCCGTGCCCTTGCGAGGGCGGGGGACTGTCCTGTGGAGGACCTGCGGATCGGAGAGATCCGCAGGTCGCCCTCCGGCCTCGGGTCGGTGTGGGCCCGGTGCCCCCTCTCCGCCGCCCGTAAGGTGGCGGAATCCGGGAGGGTGTTGGTGGGGTGGGTTTCGGCGCGAGTGGAAATCCTCGCGCCGCGCCCGCTCCAGTGTCACCGCTGCCTCGAATTGGGGCACGTGAGGCAGTGGTGCACCTCGCCGGTGGACCGCAGCGGTCAGTGTTACCGCTGCGGTGCCAAAGAGCACCGTGCGAGCCAGTGCTCGGCGGCCCCCCACTGCCCGCTGTGTGCGGACATGGGGAGGCCAGCCGATCACAGGGTGGGGAGCAAGAAGTGCTCCCCCCCCTCCCGGAAGGAGAGGAAGAGGCGGGCTGCACCGGCTCCGGTGCCGAGGGCGGTGGCATCGTCCTCCATGGAGGTGGACGGTGCTACGGGGACGGACGGCCAGGAGGAGGCTGGCGTGGCCATTAATTAATGCCGCCCCGCCTCCTCCTCCAGGCCAACCTCAACCACTGCCGCGCGGCACAGGACTTGATGTCCCAAGTCCTCGCGGAGTGGGGGGTTGGCCTGGCGGTCGCCGCCGAGCCGTACCGCGTCCCTGATCACCCTCATTGGGTGGGCGACGCGGACGGCTTGGTGGCGACGGTATGGGGAGGGGGCGACGGGTCCCCACCGTTCTCCTTGTTGGAGCGCGGTCGGGGATTCGTCGCCGTGGACTGGGGGGGAGTCGCTGTGGTGGGATGCTACATTTCGCCCCGTAGCGGTCACGCTGCGTTCGAGCTGTACTTGGCCGAGGTCGCGGCATGCGTGCAGCGCTACGCGGCCCGGCCGGTGCTGGTCCTGGGGGATTTTAATGCCAAGTCGGTGGCTTGGGGATCCCCCAGGACCTCCGTTCGCGGCGGGATCCTGGGCGATTGGGCGGCGGGGCTCGACCTCCGGGTATTGAACCGGGGGTCGGAGCACACATGCGTGCGGCGATATGGGGGGTCCATCGTGGATGTTGGATTCGCGACCCCCAACGCCGTGCGCATGGTGTCGGGTTGGCACGTGGTCGCGGGGGCAGAGACACTCTCCGATCACCGGTACATCCGGATGGAGGTCTCTGCCGCCGCGAGTACATCCCGACACGGCCGCCTGCGTGGCGCCCCACCACGCCGCTGGGCGCTTCGGCGCCTGGACAAGGACGCCCTGATGGCAGCTGCCCTCGCTGCAACTTGGCCGCAGGGAGCGGCCGAGTTGCCGAGCATAGAGGAGGAGGTCGCCCGGCTCGGGGCATTGGTCGTGGGTATTTGTGACGCGGCGATGCCTCGGGTCGGGCGGGCTTCTCCTCGCCGGGCGGTGTACTGGTGGTCGGACGCGATCGCGGAGTTGCGAGTCGCGACTGTCCGCGCCCGACGCCAGTACACCCGCGCGCGCCGTCGTCAACGTACAGGCGACGGCGTGGCGCGAGCGAGGGCAGCTGATGACCTGTATGGAGCATACCGCGTGGCGCGGGTTGCTCTGCAGGTCGCCATCAAACGGGCCAAGACCCAGGCATGGAAGGAGCTCCTCCAGACCCTTGATGACGATCCATGGGGGCGCCCATATAAGGTGGTGCTGAATAAGCTCCGCCCGTGGACGCCCCCCGTCACCGAGGGTCTTGACCCCCGGCTGCTGGAGGACGTGGTCAATACACTCTTCCCAATTGGGGAGAGGGGACCGCGTCCTCCGGCGGCGGCGGCTGTCCCAGTGGAGTGGACGGCCGAGCTGGGGGTCACGCAGGAGGAGCTGGCAGCGGCCATCAGACGGCTCGGGGTTCGTAACACGGCCCCGGGTCCGGATGGTGTGCCCGGCCGGGTTTGGGTCTTGACCCAGGGCGTCCTTGGGGCCGACCTCAGGCGGTTGTTCGACCGCTGCCTGAGGGACGGGCGATTCCCCCCCAGTTGGAAGGTGGCGAGGATGGTCCTCCTCCGGAAGGAGGGTCGGCCCGCGGAGTCTCCCTCCGCATACCGGCCCATTTGTCTCCTCGACGAGGTGGGCAAGCTCTTCGAGCGGGTGATTGCTGCCCGCCTCGTCGAGCACCTGTCGCGGGGTGATCCCGGTCTGGCCGACTGCCAGTTCGGTTTCCGGGGGGGCCGATCGACTATCGACGCGATAGGTCGTGTGAGGGCCCTCTCGGAGGCGGCCGTCTCCCGGGGAGGGGTGGCATTGGCAATATCCTTGGATATTGCCAATGCCTTTAACACCCTCCCCTGGGAAGAGATAAGGAGGGGACTCGAATTTCATCGGGTCCCCCCTTGTCACAGGGCGGTCGTCGGGGATTATCTCCGCGGCAGGAGGATCGAGTATCCGGGCCGGGATGGAGATATGCGGAGGGAGGTGTACTGCGGTGTTCCGCAGGGGTCGGTCCTCGGGCCACTCCTGTGGAACATCGCGTACGACTCGGTGTTGCGGGCCGGCCTCCCCGACGGCGTCAGCACGGTGTGTTATGCGGATGACACACTGGTGCTGGCCGTCGGGGCGCACTGGGGGAGGGCCATGCGTCGCGCGGAGGAGGGGTCGCAACGCGTCGTCGACCGGATCAGGGGGATGGGGATGACGGTGGCGGTCCATAAGACCGAGGTGATTGCGTTTCATTCACCTCGGCAGGATCCGCCACCCCCTCTGATCCGGGTGGGTGGGGCTGACATCGAGGTGAAGCCCCAGATCAGGTATCTAGGGCTGATCCTCGATAGCCACTGGCGTTTCGAGAAGCATTTCCGCTGCCTGGTCCCCCGGTTGGAAAGGATGGTTGCGGCTCTGGGCCGGATCCTGCCCAACCTGGGGGGCCCGGCGGGCCGAGTTCGTCGCCTCTATGTGGCAATGGTCCAGTCGGTGGCCCTATACGGGGCCCCCGTCTGGGCGGACGACCTGGCTGCCTCCCGGCGCAGCATGAATATGCTGCGTCGGGTGCAGAGGCGCATGGCGCTCAGGGTCGTCCGCGGGTATCGGACCATGTCACATGAGGCGGCGACGGTTCTAGCGGGGATGCCGCCCATGGACCTGCTCGCGCGGTCGCACGCGGTGATGTACCGGCACCGCATCGACCGTCGCGCGGGGGTGGGGGCGGTCCCGGGCGGGCAGGAACCTGCTTGGGGCGATTTGAAGCGCCAGGCCCGGCAGTCCGTGTTGCTCGCGTGGCAGGAGCGGCTGGCTCTGCCAACCGCGGGGCACCGGACTGTCGGGGCGGTTCGGCCACTCCTGAAGGAGTGGCTGGACAGAGGCCATGGCAGCCTCACCTACCGGATGGCACAGGTATTTTCCGGGCATGGCTGCTTCGGAAGATACCTGTGCCGGATAGGGAAGGAGCCGACGGCGCGTTGCTGCCACTGCGACGCTGAGCAGGACACGGCGGATCATACCCTGGAGGTATGCCCCGCGTGGGAGGGGGAGCGCCGTGTCCTGGTCGGCGTCGTCGGGCGGGATGTCTCGCTGCCGGGCGTGGTGCGCGCCATGCTCGGCAGCGAGGAGAAGTGGAGGGCCGTGGCCTCCTTCTGCGAGAATGTAATGTTGCAGAAGGAGGCCGCGGGGAGGGAGCGCGAGCTTCAGCGGCGCGCTGAAGCTCGCGCTCGTGCGGTGGCCCGAGGTCGTCGCGGGCGGCCGCCTCGGCGTGGCGGATGACCTAGGCTGGGAGGGGGGTCCTGAGGGGACCCTCCTCCCGCCAGGCGGCGCCGGGTCGGACCGGTTGGGGGTAGGAGTGCCTCCCCCTACCGGTCCGACGCAAGGGGAGGCACCCTCGGCGGTCTGGTGCGGCCATGAACGCCCGGCCGCCGAGGGGTGGAAACGGGGTCGCGGGCGGTTGCGAGTTGGGGCTCGCAGCCGCCACTAAACGCGGCCCCGGGACGGATAGCGGCGGGATGGAGTGGCCCCGTCCCGCCGCTATGAGGCAGTGTGTCTACTGGGGGGACCGATTGTCCCCCCGGGGGATGGGCGCGAAAGCGCGGGCACGGGGAGGATACCGGAAGAATGCTTCGAGCGATTCCCGGTATCCTCCCAAAGCGTGCCGAAGGGTCACCGTGGGGTTTTTAGTGGGTAGGTCCCGCGCCTGTCGTTGTACGGGCGCGGGGAATCCCACACACCCCTCCCACCTCTCCCCAAGGAGGTGGGAGGGAGTCTTTCGAAGATTTTCCCCACGACAAAAAAAAAAAAAAAAAAAAAAAAAAAAAAGTTAGGTCTGGGATAGGTCTAGGATTTGCCCTCATCAGGCTCTTACTATCGCATATTTCTCATACTTCATGGCTAGATCCTGGGCTATTTCTGGATTGGATCACGTAGTAAAGTGGTACCACACTGAAACATTCAATGAAACCTGGTCTGGATAAATATTTTAGAGGATAACGCATCTTAGGTCTGGGTTAGGTCTAAGATTTGCCCTCATCAGGCTCACAGTTTCGCGTTTTTCACATACATGTTGAACAGATCCTGGGTTTTTTCTGGTTTGGATCACGTAGTAATGTGGTACCATACTAAAACAGTCAATTAAACCTGGTTTCGATCAATATTTTAGAGGATAACGCAAGTTAGGTCTGGGATAGGTCTGGGATTAGCCCTCATCAGACTCATACCTTCGCAAACTTCACATACTGGATGACAAGATCCTGGGTTTTTTTCTGGTTTGGATCACGTAGTAATGTGTTTCCACACTGAAACAGTCGATTAAACCTGGTTTCGATCAATATTTTAGAGGATAACGCAAGTTAGGTCTGGGATAGGTCTGGGATTTGCTCTCATCAGGCTCATTCTTTCGCATATGTCTCATACTTGATGGCTAGATCCTGGGCTTTTTCTGGATTGCATCACGTAGTAACGTAGTACCACACTGAAACAGTCAATGAAACCTGGTTTCCATCAATATTTTAGAGGACAACGCAAGTTAGGTCTGGGATAGGTCTGGGATTTGCCCTCATCAGGCTTTTACTGTCGCGTTTTTCACATACTTGTTGAACAGATCCTGGGTTTTTTCTGGTTTGAATCCCGTAGTAGTGTGGTACCACACTGAAACAGTCCATTAAACCTGGTTTCGCTCAATATTTTAGAGGATAACGCATGTTAGGTCTAGGTCAGGCCTGGTTTTTTCACTCATCAGACTCATACTTTCGCATTCTTCACATACTTGTTGAACGGATCCCGGGTTTTTTCAGGTTTGGATCACGTAGTTATGTGGGTCCACACTGAAACAATCAATTAAACCTGCTCTTGATAAATATTTTAGTGGATAACGCATGTTAGGTCTGGGATAGGTCTGGGATTTGCCCTCATCAGACTCATACTTTCGCACACTTCACATACTCGTTGAACAGATCCTGGGTTGTTTTCTGGTTTGGATCACATAGTAATGTGGTACCACACTGAAACAGTCGATTAAACCAGGTTTCGATCAATATTTTTGAGGATAACGCATGTTAGGTCTAGGTTAGGCCTGGGATTTTCACTCATCAGACTCATACTTTCGCATTCTTCACATACTTGTTGGACGGATCCTGGGTTTTTTCTGGTTTGGATCACGTTGTAATGTGGGTCCACACTGAAACAATCAATTAAACCTGGCCTTGATAAATATTTTAGAGGATAACGCATGTTAGGTCTGGGATAGGTCTGGGATTTGCCCTCATCAGACTCATACTTTCGCACACTTCACATACTCGTTGAACAGATCCTGGGTTATTTTCTGGTTTGGATCACATAGTAATGTGGTACCACACTGAAACAGTCGATTAATCCAGGTTTCGATAAATATTTTAGAGGATAACGCATGTTAGGTCTGGGATAGGTCTGGGATTTGCCCTCATCAGACTCATACTTTCGCACACTTCACATACTCGTTGAACAGATCCTGTGTTTTTTCTGGTTTGGATCCCGTAGTAGTGTGGTACCACACTGAAACAGTCCATTAAACCTGGTTTCGCTCAATATTTTAGAGGATAACGCATGTTAGGTCTAGGTCAGGCCTGGTTTTTTCACTCATCAGACTCATACTTTCGCACACTTCACATACTCGTTGAACAGATCCTGGGTTATTTTCTGGTTTGGATCACATAGTAATGTGGTACCACACTGAAACAGTCGATTAAACCAGGTTTCGATAAATATTTTAGAGGATAACGCATGTTAGGTCTGGGTTAGGTCTGGGATTTGCTCTCATCAGGCTCATTCTTTCGCATATTTCTCATACTTGATGGCTAGATCCAGGGCTTTTTCTGGATTGCATCACGTAGTAATGAAGTACAACACTGAAACAGTCAATTAAACCTGGTTTCCATCAATATTTTCGAGGACAACGCAAGTTAGGTCTGGGATAGGTCTGGGATTTGCTCTCATCAGGCTCATACTTTCGCACACTTCACATACTCGTTGATCAGATCCTGGGTTTTTTTCTGGTTTGGTTCAGGTAGTAATGTGGTACCACACTGAAACATTCAATTAAACCTGGTCTTGATAAATATTGTAGAGGATAACGCATGTTAGGTCTGGGTTAGGTCTAGGATTTGCCCTCATCAGGCTCATACTTTCGCGTTTTTCACATACTTGTTGAACAGATCCTGGGTTTTTTCTGGTTTGGATCCCATAGTAATGTGGTACCACACTGAAACAGTCCATTAAACCTGGTTTCGCTCAATATTTTAGAGGATAACGCATGTTAGGTCTAGGTCAGGCCTGGGATTTTCACTCATCAGACTCATACTTTCGCATTCTTCACATACTTGTAGAACGGATCCTGGGTTTTTTCTGGTTTGGATCACGTAGTAATGTCGGTCCACACTGAAGCAATCGATTAAACCTGGTCTTGACAAATATTTTAGAGGATAACGCATGTTAGGTCTGGGATAGGTCTGGGATTTGCCCTCATCAGACTCATACTTTCGCACACTTCACATACTCGTTGAACAGATCCTGGGTTATTTTCTGGTTTGGATCACATAGTAATGTGGTACCAAACTGAAACAGTCGGTTAAACCAGGTTTCGATCAATATTTTTCAGGATAACGCATGTTAGGTCTAGGTTAGGCCTGGGATTTTCACTCATTAGACTCATACTTTCGCATTCTTCACATACTTGTAGAACGGATCCTGGGTTTTTACTGGTTTGGATCACGTAGTAATATGGTACCACACTGAAACATTCAATTAAACCTGGTTTCGATCAATATTTTAGAGGATAACGCAAGTTAGGTCTGGGATAGGTCCGGGGTTTGCCCTCATCAGGCTCATACTTTCGCGTTTTTCACATACTTGTTGAACAGATCCTGGGTTTTTTCTGGTTTGGGTCACGTAGTAGTGTGATACTACACTGAAACAGCCAATTAAACCTGGTTTCGATCAATATTTTAGAGAATAATTCATGTTAGGTCTAGGTTAGGTCTGGGATTTGCTCTCATCAGGCACATTCTTTCGCATATTTCTCATACTTGATGGCTAGATCCTGGGCTGTTTCTGGATTGTATGACGTAGTAATGTGGTACCACACTGAAACAGCCTATTCAACCTGGTTTCGATCAATATTTTAGAGGATAACGCAAGTTAGGTCTAGGTCAGGCCTGGGATTTGCCCTCATCAGGGTCATACTTTCGCAGTTTTAACATACATGTTGACCTGATCGAGGGTTTTTTCTGCTTTGGATCACGTAGTAAAGTGGTACCACACTGAAACATTCCATTACACCTGGTCTTGATAAATATTTTAGAGGATAACGCAAGTTAGGTCTGGGATAGGTCTGGGATTTGCCCTCATCAGGCTCATACTTTCGCGTTTTTCACATACTCGTTGTACAGATCCTGGGTTATTTTCTGGATTGGATCACATAGTAATGTGGTACCACACTGAAACGTTCAATTAAACCTGGTTTCGATCAATATTTTAGAGGATAACGCAAGTTAGGTCTGGGATAGGTCTGGGATTTGCCCTCATCAGGCTCATACTTTCGCACACTTCACATACTCGTTGAACAGATCCTGGGTTATTTTCTGGTTTGGATCACATAGTAATGTGGTACCACACTGAAACAGTCGATTAAACCAGGTTTCGATCCATATTTTTCAGGATAACGCATGTTAGGTCTAGGTTAGGTCTGGGATTTGCTCTCACCAGGCTCATTCTTTCACATATTTCTCCTACTTGATGGCTAGATCCTGGGCTTTTTCTGGATTGCATCACGTAGTAATGAAGTACAACACTGAAACAGTCAATTAAACCTGGTTTCCATCATTATCTTAGAGGACAACGCAAGTTAGGTCTGGCATAGGTCTGGCATTCGCCCTCATCAGGCTCATACTTTCGCGTTTTTCACATATTTGTTGAACAGATCCTGGGTTTTTTCTGGTTTGTATCACGTAGTAATGAAGCACAACACTGAAACAGTCAATTAAACCTGGTTTCCATCAATATCTTAGAGGACAACGCAAGTTAGGTCTGGCATAGGTCTGGGATTCGCCCTCATCAGACTCATACTTTCGCGTTTTTCACATACTTGTTGAACAGATCCTGGGTTTTTTCTGGTTTGTATCACGTAGTAGTGTGGTACCACACTGAAACAGTCCATTAAACCTGGTTTGGATCAATATTTTAGAGGATAACGCATGTTAGGTCTAGGTTAGCCCTGGGATTTTCACTCATCAGACTCATACTTTCGCATTCTTCTCATACTTGCTGAACTGATCCTGGGTTTTTTCTGGTTTGGATCACATAGTAATGTGGTACCACACTGAAACAGTCGAATAAACCAGGTTTCGATCAATATTTTTGAAGATAACGCATGTTAGGTCTATGTTAGGCCTGGGATTTTCACTCATCAGACTCATACTTTCGCATTCTTCACATACTTGTAGAACGGATCCTGGGTTTTTTCTGGTATGGACCACGTAGTAATGTGGTACCACACTGAAACAGTCGATTAAACCTGGTTTCGATCAATATTTTAGAGGACAACGCAAGTTAGGTCTGGGATAGGTCTGGGATTTGCTCTCATCAGGCTCATACTATCGCGTTTTTCACATACTTGTAGAACGGATCCTGGGTTTTTTCTGGTTTGGATCACGTAGTAATGTCGGTCCACACTGAAGCAATCGATTAAACCTGGTCTTGATAAATATTTTAGAGGATAACGCATGTTAGGTCTGGGATAGGTCTGGGATTTGCCCTCATCAGACTCATACTTTCGCACACTTCACATACTCGTTGAACAGATCCTGGGTTATTTTCTGGTTTGGATCACATAGTAATGTGGTACCAAACTGAAACAGTCGGTTAAACCAGGTTTCGATCAATATTTTTCAGGATAACGCATGTTAGGTCTAGGTTAGGCCTGGGATTTTCACTCATTAGACTCATACTTTCGCATTCTTCACATACTTGTAGAACGGATCCTGGGTTTTTACTGGTTTGGATCACGTAGTAATATGGTACCACACTGAAACATTCAATTAAACCTGGTTTCGATCAATATTTTAGAGGATAACGCAAGTTAGGTCTGGGATAGGTCCGGGGTTTGCCCTCATCAGGCTCATACTTTCGCGTTTTTCACATACTTGTTGAACAGATCCTGGGTTTTTTCTGGTTTGGGTCACGTAGTAGTGTGATACTACACTGAAACAGCCAATTAAACCTGGTTTCGATCAATATTTTAGAGAATAATTCATGTTAGGTCTAGGTTAGGTCTGGGATTTGCTCTCATCAGGCACATTCTTTCGCATATTTCTCATACTTGATGGCTAGATCCTGGGCTGTTTCTGGATTGTATGACGTAGTAATGTGGTACCACACTGAAACAGCCTATTCAACCTGGTTTCGATCAATATTTTAGAGGACAACGCAAGTTAGGTCTGGGATAGGTCTGGGATTTGCCCTCATCAGGCTCATACTTTCGCGTTTTTCACATACTCGTTGTACAGATCCTGGGTTATTTTCTGGATTGGATCACATAGTAATGTGGTACCACACTGAAACGTTCAATGAAACCTGGTTTCGATCAATATTTTAGAGGATAACGCAAGTTAGGTCTGGGATAGGTCTGGGATTTGCCCTCATCAGGCTCATACTTTCGCACACTTCACATACTCGTTGAACAGATCCTGGGTTATTTTCTGGTTTGGATCACATAGTAATGTGGTACCACACTGAAACAGTCGATTAAACCAGGTTTCGATCAATATTTTTCAGGATAACGCATGTTAGGTCTAGGTTAGGTCTGGGATTTGCTCTCACCAGGCTCATTCTTTCACATATTTCTCCTACTTGATGGCTAGATCCTGGGCTTTTTCTGGATTGCATCACGTAGTAATGAAGTACAACACTGAAACAGTCAATTAAACCTGGTTTCCATCATTATCTTAGAGGACAACGCAAGTTAGGTCTGGCATAGGTCTGGCATTCGCCCTCATCAGGCTCATACTTTCGCGTTTTTCACATATTTGTTGAACAGATCCTGGGTTTTTTCTGGTTTGTATCACGTAGTAATGAAGCACAACACTGAAACAGTCAATTAAACCTGGTTTCCATCAATATCTTAGAGGACAACGCAAGTTAGGTCTGGCATAGGTCTGGGATTCGCCCTCATCAGACTCATACTTTCGCGTTTTTCACATACTTGTTGAACAGATCCTGGGTTTTTTCTGGTTTGTATCACGTAGTAGTGTGGTACCACACTGAAACAGTCCATTAAACCTGGTTTGGATCAATATTTTAGAGGATAACGCATGTTAGGTCTAGGTTAGCCCTGGGATTTTCACTCATCAGACTCATACTTTCGCATTCTTCTCATACTTGCTGAACTGATCCTGGGTTTTTTCTGGTTTGGATCACATAGTAATGTGGTACCACACTGAAACAGTCGAATAAACCAGGTTTCGATCAATATTTTTGAAGATAACGCATGTTAGGTCTATGTTAGGCCTGGGATTTTCACTCATCAGACTCATACTTTCGCATTCTTCACATACTTGTAGAACGGATCCTGGGTTTTTTCTGGTATGGACCACGTAGTAATGTGGTACCACACTGAAACAGTCGATTAAACCTGGTTTCGATCAATATTTTAGAGGACAACGCAAGTTAGGTCTGGGATAGGTCTGGGATTTGCTCTCATCAGGCTCATACTTTCGCGTTTTTCACATACTTGTTGAACAGATCCTGGGTTCTTTCTGGTTTGGATCCCATAGTAGTGTGGTACCACACTGAAACAGTCCATTAAACCTGGTTTCGCTCAATATTTTAGAGGATAACGCATGTTAGGTCTGGGATAGGTATGGGATTTGCCCTCATCAGACTCATACTTTCGCACACTTCACATACTCGTTGAACAGATCCTGGGTTATTTTCTGGTTTGGATCACATAGTAATGTGGTACCACACTGAAACAGTCGATTAAACCAGGTTTCGATCAATATTTTTGAGGATAACGCAAGTTAGGTCTGGCATCGGCGGTCTGGTGCGGCCATGAACGCCCGGCCGCTGAGGGGTGGAAACGGGGTCGCGGGCGGTTGCGAGTTGGGGCTCGCAGCCGCCACTAAACGCGGCCCCGGGACGGATAGCGGCGGGATGGAGTGGCCCCGTCCCGCCGCTATGAGGCAGTGTGTCTACTGGGGGGACCGATTGTCCCCCCGGGGCATGGGCGCGAAAGCGCGGGCACGGGGAGGATACCGGAAGAATGCTTCGAGCGATTCCCGGTATCCTCCCAAAGCGTGCCGAAGGGTCACCGTGGGGTTTTTAGTGGGTAGGTCCCGCACCTGTCGTTGTACGGGCGCGGGGAATCCCACACCCCTCCCACCTCTCCCCAAGGAGGTGGGAGGGAGTCTTTCGAAGATTTTCCCCACGACAAAAAAAAAAAAAAAAAAAAATGTTAGGTCTGGCATAGGTCTGGGATTTGACCTCATCAGGCTCATACTTTCGCGTTTTTCACATACTTGTTGAACAGATCCTGGGTTTTTTCTGGTTTGGATCCCGTAGTAGTGTGGTACCACACTGAAACAGTCCATCATACCTGGTTTCGCTCAATATTTTAGAGGATAACGCATGTTAGGTCAAGGTTAGGTCTAAGATTTGCCCTCATCAGGCTCACAGTTTCGAGTTTTTCACATACTTGTTGAACAGATCCTGGGTTTTTTCTGGTTTGTATCACGTAGTAGTGTGGTACCACACTGAAACAGTCCATTAAACCTGGTTTGGATCAATATTTTAGAGGATAACGCATGTTAGGTCTAGGTTAGCCCTGGGATTTTCACTCATCAGACTCATACTTTCGCATTCTTCTCATACTTGCTGAACTGATCCTGGGTTTTTTCTGGTTTGGATCACGTAGTAATGTGGTACCACACTGAAACAGACGATTAAACCTGGTTTCGATCAATATCTTAGAGGATAACGAAAGTTAAGTCTGGGATTGGTCTGGGATTTGACCTCATCAGACTCATACTTCCGCACTCTTCACATACTCGTTGAACAGATCCTGGGTTATTTTCTGGTTCGGATCACATAGTAATGTGGTACCACACTGAAACAGTCGATTAAACCAGGTTTCGATCAATATTTTTGAGGATAACGCATGTTAGGTCTAGGTTAGCCCTAGGATTTTCACTCATCAGACTCATACTTTCGCATTCTTCTTATACTTGTTGAACTGATCCTGGGTTTTTTCTGGTTTGGATCACGTACTATTGTGCTACCACACTGAAACAGTCGATTAAACCTGGTTTCGATCAATATTTTAGAGGATAACGCAAGTTAAGTCTGGGATTGGTCTGGGATTTGACCTCATCAGACTCATACTTCCGCACTCTTCACATACTCGTTGAACAGATCCTGGGTTATTTTCTGGTTCGGATCACATAGTAATGTGGTACCACACTGAAACAGTCGATTAAACCAGGTTTCGATCAATATTTTTGAGGATAACGCATGTTAGGTCTAGGTTAGCCCTAGGATTTTCACTCATCAGACTCATACTTTCGCATTCTTCTGATACTTGTTGAACTGATCCTGGGTTTTTTCTGGTTTGGATCACGTAGTAATGTGGTACCACACTGAAACAGACGATTAAACCTGGTTTCGATCAATATCTTAGAGGATAACGAAAGTTAAGTCTGGGATTGGTCAGGGATTTGACCTCATCAGGCTCATACTTTCGCGTTTTTCACATACTTGTTGAACAGATCCTGGGTTTTTTCTGGTTTGGATCCCGTAGTAGTGTGGTACCACACTGAAACAGTCCATCATACCTGGTTTCGCTCAATATTTTAGAGGATAACGCAAGTTAAGTCTGGGATTGGTCTGGGATTTGACCTCATCAGACTCATACTTCCGCACACTTCACATACTCGTTGAACAGATCCTGGGTTATTTTCTGGTTTGGATCACATAGTAATGTGGCACCACACTGAAACAGTCCATTAAACCAGGTTCGGATCAATATTTTAGAGGATAACGCATGTTAGGTCTAGGTTAGCCCTGGGATTTTCACTCATCAGACTCATACTTTCGCATTCTTCTTATACTTGTTGAACTGATCCTGGGTTTTTTCTGGTTTGGATCACGTACTATTGTGCTACCACACTGAAACAGTCGATTAAACCTGGTTTCGATCAATATTTTAGAGGATAACGCAAGTTAAGTCTGGGATTGTTCTGGGATTTGACCTCATCAGACTCATACTTCCGCACACTTCACATACTCGTTGAACAGATCCTGGGTTATTTTCTGGTTTGGATCACATAGTAATATGGCACCACACTGAAACAGTCGATTAAACCACGTTTCGATCAATATTTTTGAGGATAACGCATGTTAGGTCTAGGTTAGCCCTAGGATTTTCACTCATCAGACTCATACCTTCGCATTCCTCACATACTTGTAGAACGGATCCTGGGTTTTTTCTGGTTTGTATCACGTAGTAATGTGGTACCACACTGAAACAGTCCATTAAACCTGGTTTGGATCAATATTTTAGAGGATAACGCATGTTAGGTCTAGGTTAGCCCAGGGATTTTCACTCATCAGACTCATACTTTCGCATTCTTCTTATACTTGTTGAACTGATCCTGGGTTTTTTCTGGTTTGGAACACGTAGTAATGTGGTACAACACTGAAACAGTCAATTAAACCTGGTTTCGATCAATATTCTAGAGGATAACGCCGGTTATGTCTGGGTTAGGTCTGGGATTTTCCCTCATGTGGCTCGTACTTTCGCGTTTTTCTCATCCTTGTTGGCCAGATCCTGGCCTTTCTCTGGTTTGGATCACGTAGTAATGCAGTACCACACCGAAACAGTCAATTAAACCTGGTTGCGATTAATATTTTAGAGGATAACGCCGGTTATGTCTCGGTTAGGTCTGGGATTTGCCCTCAACTGGATCGTACTTTCGCATTTTTCGCATACTTGTTGGCCAGATCCTGGGATTGTTTTGGTTTGGATCCCGCAGTAATGTGGTTCCACAACGAAACAGTCAATTAAACTTGGTTGCGATTAATATTTTAGAGGATAACGCCGGTTATGTCTCGGTTAGGTCTGGGATTTGCCCTCATCTGGATCGTACTTTCGCATTTTTCGCATACTTGTTAGCCAGATCCTGGCCTCTTTCTGGTTTGGATCATCATAGCAATGCGGTACCACACCGAAACTGTCAATTATACCTGGTTGCGATTAATATTTTAGGGGATAACGCCGGTTTTGTCTGGGTTAGGTCTGGTATTTGCCCTCATCTGGCTCGATCTTTCGCATTTTTCTCATACTTGTTGGCCAGATCCTGGGCTTTATCTGGTTTGGATCACGTAGTAATGCGGTACCACACCGAAACAGTCAATTAAACCTGGTTGCGATTAATATTTTAGAGGATAACGCCGTTTATGTCTCGGTTAGGTCTGCGATTTGCCCTCAACTGGATCGTACTTTCGCATTTTTCGCATACTTGTTGGCCAGATCCTGGGATTTTTCTGGTTTGGATCCCGCAGTAATGTGGTTCCACAACGAAACAGTCAATTAAACCTGGTTGCGATTAATATTTTAGAGGATAACGCCGGTTATGTCTTGGTTAGGTCTGGGATTTGCCCACATCTGGCTCGTACTTTGGTTTTTTTCGCATTCTTGTTGGGCAGATCCTGGCCTCTTTCTGGTTTGGATCACGTAATAATGCGGTACAACACCGAAACAGTCAATTAAACCTGGTTGCGATTACTCTTTTAGAGGATAACGCTGGTTATGTCTCGGTTAGGTCTGGGATTTGCCCCTATCTGGCTCGTACTTTCGCGTTTTTCTCATAGTTGTTGGCCAGATCCTGGGTTTTTTCTGGTTTGGATCCCGCAGTAATGTGGTTCCACAACGAAACAGTCAATTAAACCTGGTTGCGATTATTATTTTAGAGGATAACGCCGGTTATGTCTCGGTTAGGTCTGGGATTTGCCCTCATCTGGATCGTACTTTCGCATTTTTCGCATACTTGTTAGCCAGATCCTGGCCTCTTTCTGGTTTGGATCATCATAGCAATGCGGTACCACACCGAAACTGTCAATTATACCTGGTTGCGATTAATATTTTAGGGGATAACGCCGGTTTTGTCTGGGTTAGGTCTGGTATTTGCCCTCATCTGGCTCGATCTTTCGCATTTTTCTCATACTTGTTGGCCAGATCCTGGGCTTTATCTGGTTTGGATCACGTAGTAATGCGGTACCACACCGAAACAGTCAATTAAACCTGGTTGCGATTAATATTTTAGAGGATAACGCCGTTTATGTCTCGGTTAGGTCTGCGATTTGCCCTCAACTGGATCGTACTTTCGCATTTTTCGCATACTTGTTGGCCAGATCCTGGGATTTTTCTGGTTTGGATCCCGCAGTAATGTGGTTCCACAACGAAACAGTCAATTAAACCTGGTTGCGATTAATATTTTAGAGGATAACGCCAGTTATGTCTTGGTTAGGTCTGGGATTTGCCCACATCTGGCTCGTACTTTCGCTTTTTTCGCATTCTTGTTGGGCAGATCCTGGCCTCTTTCTGGTTTGGATCACGTAATAATGCGGTACAACACCGAAACAGTCAATTAAACCTGGTTGCGATTACTCTTTTAGAGGATAACGCTGGTTATGTCTCGGTTAGGTCTGGGATTTGCCCCTATCTGGCTCGTACTTTCGCGTTTTTCTCATAGTTGTTGGCCAGATCCTGGGTTTTTTCTGGTTTGGATCCCGCAGTAATGTGGTTCCACAACGAAACAGTCAATTAAACCTGGTTGCGATTATTATTTTAGAGGATAACGCCGGTTATGTCTCGGTTAGGTCTGGGATTTGCCCTCATCTGGATCGTACTTTCGCAGTTTTCGCATACTTGTTCGCCAGATCCTGGCCTCTTTCTGGTTTGGATCATCGTAGCAATGCGGTACCACACCGAAACAGTCAATTATTCCTGGTTGCGATTAATATTTTAGAGGATAGCGCCGGTTATGTCTCGGTTAGGTCTGGGATTTGCCCTCATCTGGATCGTACTTTCGCATTTTTCGCATACTTGTTGGCACAGACCCTGGCCTTTTGCTGGTTTGGATCACGTAGTAATGTGGTACCACACTGAAACAGTCATTAAAAGCATGTTCTGATTCGTATTTTAGAGAATAACGCTGGTTATGTCAGGCATAGTTCTGGTTTTTGCAATCATCTGGCTCATACTTTCGCATTTTTCGCATACTTGTTGGCCAGATCCTGGCCTTTTTCTGGTTTGGATCAGGTAGTAATGCGGTACCACAGCGAAACAGTCAATTATACCTAGTTGCGATTAATATTTTAGAGGATAACGCCGGTTATGTCTCGGTTAGGTCTGGCATTTGTCCTCATCTGGATTGTTCCTTCGCATTTTTCGCATACTTGTTGGCCAGATCCTGGGTTTTTTCTGGTTTGGATCCCGCAGTAATGTGGTTCCACAACGAAACAGTCAATTAAACCTGGTTGCGATTAATATTTTACAGGATAACGCCGGTTATGTCTCGGTTAGGTCTGGGATTTGCCCTCATCTGGATCGTACTTTCGCATTTTTCGCATACTTGTTAGCCAGATCCTGGCCTCTTTCTGGTTTGGATCATCGTAGCAATGCGGTACCAAACCGAGACAGTCAATTATACCTGGTTGCGATTAATATTTTAGGGGATAACGCCGGTTTTGTCTGGGTTAGGTCTGGTACTTGCCCTCATCTGGCTCGAACTTTCGCATTTTTCTCATACTTGTTGGCCAGATCCTGGGCTTTATCTGGTTTGGATCACGTAGTAATGAGGTTCCACACTGAAACAGTCATTAAAAGCATGTTCCGATTCGTATTTTAGAGGATAACGCTGGTTATGTCAGGGTTAGTTCTGGCATTTGCAATCATCTGGCTCATATATTCGCGTTTTTCGCATACTTGTTGGCCAGATCCTGGGCTTTTTCTGGTTTGGATCACGTAGTAATGTGGTACCACACTGAAACAGTCAATAAAAGCTGGTTCCGATTAGTATTTTAGAGGATAACGCTGGTTATGTCTGTGTTAGTTCTGGTATTTGCAATCATCTGGCACATACTTTCGCGTTATTCGCATACTTGTTGGCCAGATCCTCGGCTTTTTCTGGTTTGGATCACGTAGTAATGTGGTACCACACTGAAACAGTTAATTAAACCTGGTTGCGATTAATATTTTGGAGGATAACGCCGGTTATGTCCGGGTTAGGTCTGGGATTTTCCCTCATGTGGCTCGTACTTTCGCGTTTTTCTCATAGTTGTTGGCCAGATCCTGGGCTTTATCTGGTTTGGATCACGTAGTAATGAGGTTCCACACCGAAACAGTCAATTAAACTGGTTGCGATTAATATTTTAGAGGATAACGCCGGTTATGTCTCGGGTAGGTCTGGGATTTGTCCTCATCTGACTCGTACTTTCACGTTTTTCGCATACTTGTTGGCCAGATCCTGGCCTTTCTCTGGTTGGGATCACGTAGTAATGTGGTGCCACACTGAAACAGTCAATAGAAGCTGGCTCCGATCAGTATTTTAGGGGATAACGCTTGTTATGGCTGAGTTAGTTCTGGTATTTGCAATCATCTGGCTCATACATTCGCGATTTTCGCATACTTGTTGGCCAGATCCTGGGCTTTTTCTGGTTTGGATCACGTAGTAATGTGGTACCACACTGAAACAGTTAATTAAACTGGTTGCGATTAATATTTTAGAGGATACCGCCGGTTATGTCTGGGTTAGGTCTTGGATTTTCCCTCATGTGGCTCGTACTTTCGCGTTTTTGTCATAGTTGTTGGCCAGATCCTGGGTTTTTTCTGGTTTGGATCCCGCAGTAATGTGGTTCCACAACGAAACAGTCAATTAAACCTGGTTGCGATTAATATTTTAGAGGATAACGCCGGTTATGTCTCGGTTAGGTCTGGGATTTGCCCTCATCTGGATCGTACTTTCGCAGTTTTCGCATACTTGTTAGCCAGATCCTGGCCTCTTTCTGGTTTGGATCATCGTAGCAATGCGGTACCACACCGAAACAGTCAATTATTTCTGGTTGCGATTAATATTTTAGAGGATAGCGCCGGTTATGTCTCGGTTAGGTCTGGGATTTGCCCTCATCTGGATCGTACTTTCGCATTTTTCGCTTACTTGTTGGCACAGACCCTGGCCTTTTTCTGGTTTGGATCACGTAGTAATGTGGTACCACACTGAAACAGTCATTAAAAGCATGTTCTGATTCGTATTTTAGAGGATAACGCTGGTTATGTCAGGCATAGTTCTGGTATTTGCAATCATCTGGCTCATACTTTCGCATTTTTCGCATACTTGTTGGCCAGATCCTGGCCTTTTTCTGGTTTGGATCACGTAGTAATGCGGTACCACAGCGAAACAGTCAATTATACCTAGTTGCGATTAATATTTTAGAGGATAACGCCGGTTATGTCTCGGTTAGGTCTGGCATTTGCCCTCATCTGGATTGTTCTTTCGCATTTTTCGCATACTTGTTGGCCAGATCCTGGGTTTTTTCTGGTTTGGATCCCGCAGTAATGTGGTTCCACAACGAAACAGTCAATTAAACCTGGTTGCGATTAATATTTTAGAGGATAACGCCGGTTATGTCTCGGTTAGGTCTGGGATTTGCCCTCATCTGGATCGTACTTTCGCATTTTTCGCATACTTGTTAGCCAGATCCTGACCTCTTTCTGGTTTGGATCATCGTAGCAATGCGGTACCAAAGCGAAACAGTCAATTATACCTGGTTGCGATTAATATTTTAGGGGATAACGCCGGTTTTGTCTGTGTTAGGTCTGGTACTTGCCCTCATCTGGCTCGAACTTTCGCATTTTTCTCATACTTGTTGGCCAGATCCTGGGCTTTATCTGGTTTGGATCACGTAGTAATGAGGTTCCACACCGAAACAGTCAATTAAACTGGTTGCGATTAATGTTTTAGAGGATAACGCCGGTTATGTCTCGGGTAGGTCTGGGATTTGTCCTCATCTGACTCGTACTTTCACGTTTTTCGCATACTTGTTGGCCAGAACCTGGGTTTTTTCTGGTTTGGATCCCGCAGTAATGTGGTTCCACAACGAAACAGTCAATTAAACCTGGCTGCGATTAATATTTTAGAGGATAACGCCGGTTATGTCTCGGTTAGGTCTGGGATTTGCCCTCATCTGGATCGTACTTTCGCATTTTTCGCATACTTGTTAGCCAGATCCTGGCCTCTTTCTGGTTTGGATCATCGTAGCAATGCGGTTCCAAACCGAAACAGTCAATTATACCCGTTTGCGATTAATATTTTAGGGGATAACGCCGGTTTTGTCTGGGTTAGGTCTGGTACTTGCCCTCATCTGGCTCGAACTTTCGCATTTTTCTCATACTTGTTGGCCAGATCGTGGGCTTTATCTGGTTCGGACCACGTAGTAATGAGGTTCCACACCGAAACAGTCAATTAAACTGATTGCGATTAATATTTTAGAGGATAACGCCGGTTATGTCTCGGGTAGGTCTGGGATTTGTCCTCATCTGACTCGTACTTTCACGTTTTTCGCATACTTGTTGGCCAGATCCTGGCCTTTTTCTGGTTTGGATCACGTAGTAATGTGGTGCCACACTGAAACAGTCAATAGAAGCTGGTTCCGATCAGTATTTCAGAGGATAACGCTGGTTATGTCTGAGTTAGTTCTGGTATTTGCAATCATCTGGCTCATACATTCGCGATTTTCGCATACTTGTTGGCCAGATCCTGGGCTTTTTCTGGTTTGGATCACGTAGTAATGTGGTACCACACTGAAACAGTTAATTAAACCTGGTTGCGATTAATATTTTAGAGGATAACGCCGGTTATGTCTGGGTTAGGTCTGGGATTTTCCCTCATGTGGCTCGTACTTTCGCGTTTTTCTCATCCTTGTTGGCCAGATCCTGGCCTTTCTCTGGTTTGGATCACGTAGTAATGCGGTACCACACCGAAACAGTCAATTAAACCTGGTTGCGATTAATATTTTAGGGGATAACGCCGGTTATGTCTAGGTTAGTTCTGGTATTTGCAATCATCTGGCTCATACTTTCGCATTTTTCGCATACTTGTTGGCCAGATCCTGGGTTTTGTCTGGTTTGGATCCCGTAGTAATGTGGTTCCACAACGAAACAGTCAATTAAACCTGGTTGAGATTAATATTTTAAAGAATAACGCCGGTTATGTCTCAGGTAGGTCTGGGATTTGTCCTCATCTGTCTCGTACTTTCACGTTTTTCTCATACTTGTTGGCCAGATCCTGGGCTTTTTCTGGTTTGGATCACGTAGTAATGTGGTACCACACTGAAACAGTCAATTAAACCTGGTTGCGATTAATATTTTAGAGGATAACGCCGGTTATGTCTCGGGTAGGTCTGGGATTTGCCCACATCTGGCTCGTACTTTCGCTTTTTCGCATTCTTGTTGGGCAGATCCTGGCCTTTTTCTGGTTTGGATCACGTAGTAATGTGGTACCACACTGAAACAGTTAATTAAACCTGGTTGCGATTAATATTTTAGAGGATAACGCCGGTTATGTCTGGGTTAGGTCAGGGGTTTTCCCTCATGTGACTCGTACTTTCGCGTTTTTCTCATAGTTGTTGGCCAGATCCTGGGTTTTTCCTGGTTTGGATCCCGCAGTAATGTGGTTCCACAACGAAACAGTCAATTAAACCTGGTTGCGATTAATATTTTAGAGGATAACGCCGGTTATGTCTCGGTTAGGTCTGGGATTTGCCCTCATCTGGATCGTACTTTCGCAGTTTTCGCATACTTGTTAGCCAGATCCTGGCCTCTTTGTGGTTTGGATCATCGTAGCAATGCGGTACCACACCGAAACAGTCAATTATTCCTGGTTGCGATTAATATTTTAGAGGATAGCGCCGGTTATGTCTCGGTTAGGTCTGGGATTTGCCCTCATCTGGATCGTACTTTCGCATTTTTCGCATACTTGTTGGCACAGACCCTGGCCTTTTTCTGGTTTGGATCACGTAGTAATGTGGTACCACACTGAAACACTCATTAAAAGCATGTTCTGATTCGTATTTTAGAGGATAACGCTGGTTATGTCAGGCATAGTTCTGGTATTTGCAATCATCTGGCTCATACTTTCGCATTTTTCGCATACTTGTTGGCCAGATCCTGGCCTTTTTCAGGTTTGGAACACGTAGTAATGCGATACCACAGCGAAACAGTCAATTAAACCTAGTTGCGATTAATATTTTAGAGGATAATGCCGGTTATGTCTCGGTTAGGTCTGGCATTTGCCATCATCTGGATCGTTCTTTCGCATTTTTCGCATACTTGTTGGCCAGATCCTGGGTTTTTTCTGGTTTGGATCCCGCAGTAATGTGGTTCCACAACGAAACAGTCATTTAAACCTGGTTGCGATTAATATTTTAGAGGATAACGCCGGTTATGTCTCGGTTAGGTCTGGGATTTGCCCTCATCTGGATCGTACTTTCGCATTTTTCGCATACTTGTTAGCCAGATCCTGGCCTCTTTCTGGTTTGGATCATCGTAGCAATGCGGTACCAAACCGAAACAGTCAATTATACCTGGTTGCGATTAATATTTTAGGGGATAACGCCGGTTTTGTCTGGGTTAGGTCTGGTACTTGCCCTCATCTGGCTCGAACTTTCGCATTTTTCTCATACTTGTTGGCCAGATCCTGGGCTTTATCTGGTTCGGACCACGTAGTAATGAGGTTCCACACCGAAACAGTCAATTAAACTGATTGCGATTAATATTTTAGAGGATAACGCCGGTTATGTCTCGGGTAGGTCTGGGATTTGTCCTCATCTGACTCGTACTTTCACGTTTTTCGCATACTTGTTGGCCAGATCCTGGCCTTTTTCTGGTTTGGATCACGTAGTAATGTGGTGCCACACTGAAACAGTCAATAGAAGCTGGTTCCGATCAGTATTTCAGAGGATAACGCTGGTTATGTCTGACTTAGTTCTGGTATTTGCAATCATCTGGCTCATACATTCGCGATTTTCGCATACTTGTTGGCCAGATCCTGGGCTTTTTCTGGTTTGGATCACGTAGTAATGTGGTACCACACTGAAACAGTTAATTAAACCTGGTTGCGATTAATATTTTAGAGGATAACGCCGGTTATGTCTGGGTTAGGTCTGCGATTTTCCCTCATGTGGCTCGTACTTTCGCGTTTTTCTCATCCTTGTTGGCCAGATCCTGGCCTTTCTCTGGTTTGGATCACGTAGTAATGCGGTACCACACCGAAACAGTCAATTAAACCTGGTTGCGATTAATATTTTAGGGGATAACGCCGGTTATGTCTGGGTTAGTTCTGGTATTTGCAATCATCTGGCTCATACTTTCGCATTTTTCGCATACTTGTTGGCCAGATCCTGGGTTTTGTCTGGTTTGGATCCCGTAGTAATGCGGTTCCACAACGAAACAGTCAATTAAACCTGGTTGAGATTAATATTTTAAAGAATAACGCCGGTTATGTCTCAGGTAGGTCTGGGATTTGTCCTCATCTGTCTCGTACTTTCACGTTTTTCTCATACTTGTTGGCCAGATCCTGGGCTTTTTCTGGTTTGGATCACGTAGTAATGTGGTACCACACTGAAACAGTCAATTAAACCTGGTTGCGATTAATATTTTAGAGGATAACGCCGGTTATGTCTCGGGTAGGTCTGGGATTTGCCCACATCTGGCTCGTACTTTCGCTTTTTCGCATTCTTGTTGGGCAGATCCTGGCCTTTTTCTGGTTTGGATCACGTAGTAATGTGGTACCACACTGAAACAGTTAATTAAACCTGGTTGCGATTAATATTTTAGAGGATAACGCCGGTTATGTCTGGGTTAGGTCTGGGATTTTCCCTCATGTGACTCGTACTTTCGCGTTTTTCTCATAGTTGTTGGCCAGATCCTGGGTTTTTTCTGGTTTGGATCCCGCAGTAATGTGGTTCCACAACGAAACAGTCAATTAAACCTGGTTGCGATTAATATTTTAGAGGATAACGCCGGTTATGTCTCGGTTAGGTCTGGGATTTGCCCTCATCTGGATCGTACTTTCGCAGTTTTCGCATACTTGTTAGCCAGATCCTGGCCTCTTTGTGGTTTGGATCATCGTAGCAATGCGGTACCACACCGAAACAGTCAATTATTCCTGGTTGCGATTAATATTTTAGAGGATAGCGCCGGTTATGTCTCGGTTAGGTCTGGGATTTGCCCTCATCTGGATCGTACTTTCGCATTTTTCGCATACTTGTTGGCACAGACCCTGGCCTTTTTCTGGTTTGGATCACGTAGTAATGTGGTACCACACTGAAACACTCATTAAAAGCATGTTCTGATTCGTATTTTAGAGGATAACGCTGGTTACGTCAGGCATAGTTCTGGTATTTGCAATCATCTGGCTCATACTTTCGCATTTTTCGCATACTTGTTGGCCAGATCCTGGCCTTTTTCAGGTTTGGAACACGTAGTAATGCGATACCACAGCGAAACAGTCAATTAAACCTAGTTGCGATTAATATTTTAGAGGATAATGCCGGTTATGTCTCGGTTAGGTCTGGCATTTGCCATCATCTGGATCGTTCTTTCGCATTTTTCGCATACTTGTTGGCCAGATCCTGGGTTTTTTCTGGTTTGGATCCCGCAGTAATGTGGTTCCACAACGAAACAGTCAATTAAACCTGGTTGCGATTAATATTTTAGAGGATAACGCCGGTTATGTCTCGGTTAGGTCTGGGATTTGCCCTCATCTGGATCGTACTTTCGCATTTTTCGCATACTTGTTAGCCAGATCCTGGCCTCTTTCTGGTTTGGATCATCGTAGCAATGCGGTACCAAACCGAAACAGTCAATTATACCTGGTTGCGATTAATATTTTAGGGGATAACGCCGGTTTTGTCTGGGTTAGGTCTGGTACTTGCCCTCATCTGGCTCGAACTTTCGCATTTTTCTCATACTTGTTGGCCAGATCCTGGGCTTTATCTGGATTGGATCACGTAGAAATGAGGTTCCACACCGAAACAGTCAATTAAACTGGTTGCGATTAATATTTTAGAGGATAACGCCGGTTATGTCTCGGGTAGGTCTGGGATTTGTCCTCATCTGACTCGTACTTTCAGGTTTTTCGCATACTTGTTGGCCAGATCCTGGCCTCTCTCTGGTTTGGATCACGTAGTAATGCGGTACAACACCGAAACAGTCAATTAAACCTGGTTGCGATTGATATTTTAGAGGATAACGCTGGTTATGTCTCGGTTAGGTCTGGGATTTGCCCCCATCTGGCTCGTACTTTCGCGTTTTTCTCATAGTTGTTGGCCAGATCCTCGGTTTTTTCTAGTTTGGATCCCGTAGTAATGTGGTTCCACACCGAAACAGTCAATTGAACCTGGTTGCGATTAATATTTTAGAGGATAACGCCGGTTTTGTCTGGGTTAGGTCTGGTACTTGCCCTCATCTGGCTCGAACTTTCGCATTTTTCTCATACTTGTTGGCCAGATCCTGGGCTTTTTCTGGTTTGGATCACGTAGTAATGTGGTACCACACTGAAACAGTCAATAGAAGCTGGTTCCGATCAGTATTTTAGAGGATAGCGCTGGTTATGTCTGGGTTAGTTCTGGTATTTGCAATCATCTAGCTCATACATTCGCGTTTTTCGCATACTTGTTGGCCAGATCCTGGGCTTTTTCTGGTTTGGATCACGTTGTAATGTGGTACCACACTGAAACAGTCAATTAAACCTGGTTGCGATTAATATTTTAGAGGATAACGCCGGCTATGTCTCGGGTTGGTCTGGGATTTGCCCACATCTGGCTCGTACTTTCGCTTTTTTCGCATTCTTGTTGGCCAGATCCTGGCCTCTCTCTGGTTTGGATCACGTAGTAATGCGGTACAACACCGAAACAGTCAATTAAACCTGGTTGCGATTAATATTTTAGAGGATAACGCTGGTTATGTCTCGGTTAGGTCTGGGATTTGCCCCCATCTGGCTCGTACTTTCGCGTTTTTCTCATAGTTGTTGGCCAGATCCTCGGTTTTTTCTAGTTTGGATCCCGTAGTAATGTGGTTCCACACCGAAACAGTCAATTGAACCTGGATGCGATTAATATTTTAGAGGATAACGCCGGTTATGTCTCGGTTAGGTCTGGTATTTGCTCTCATCTGGCTCGGACTTTCCCATTTTTCGCATACTTGTTGGCCAGACCCTGGCCCTTTTCTGGTTTGGATCACGTTGTAATGTGGTACCACACTGAAACAGTCAATAGAAGCTGGTTCCTATAGGTATTTTAGAGGATAACGCTGGTTATGTCTGGGTTAGTTCTGGTATTTGCTATCATCTGGCAAATACTTTCGCGTTTTTCGCATACTTGTTGGCCAGATCCTGGGCTTTTTCTGGCTTGGATCACGTAGTAATGTGGTTCCACGCCGAAACAGTCAATAGAAGCTGGTTCCGATAAGTATTTTAGAGGATAACGCTGGTTATGTCTGGGTTAGTTCTGGTATTTGCTATCATCTGGCACATACTTCCGCGTTTTTCGCATACTAGTTGGCCAGATCCTGTGCTTTTTCTGTTTTGGATCCCGTAGTAATGAGGTTCCACACCGGAATAGTCAATTAAATTAGTTGCGATTAATATTTTAGAGGATAACGCCTGTCATGTCTCGGGTAGGTCTGGGATTTGTCCTCATCTGACTCGTACTATCACGTTTTTCGCATACTTGTTGGCCAGATCCTGGGCTTTTTCTGATTTGGATCCCGTAGTAATGTGGTACCACACTGAAACAGTCAATAAAAGCAGGTTCCGATTAGTATTTTAGAGGATAACGCTGGTTATGTCTGGGTTAGTTCTGGTATTTGCAATCATCTGGCTCATACTTTCGCGTTTTTCTCATAGTTGTTGGCCATATCCTGGGTTTTTGCTGGTTTGGATCCCGCAGTAATGTGGTTCCACACCGAAACAGTCAATTGAACCTGGTTGCGATTAATATCTTCGAGGATAACGCCGGTTATGTCTCGGTTAGGTCTGGTATTTGCCCTCATCTGGCTCGGACTATCGCATTTTTCGCATACTTGTTAGCCAGATCCTGCCCTTCTTCTGGCTTGGACCACGTAGTAAAGTGGTGCCAGACTGAAACAGTCAATTAAACCTGGTTGCGAATTATATTTTAGAGGATAACGCTGGTTATGTCTGGGATAGTTCTGGTATTTGCAATCATCTGGCTCATACTTTCGCGTTTTTCTCATAGTTGTTGGCCAGATCCTGGGTTTTTCTGGTTTGGATCACGTAGTAATGTGGTACCACACTGAAACAGTCAATAGAAGCTGGTTCCGATAAGTATCTTAGAGGATAACGCTGGTTATGTCTGGGTTAGTTCTGGTATTTGCAATCATCTGGCTCATACTTTCGCGTTTTCCTCATAGTTGTTGGCCATATCCTGGGTTTTTGCTGGTTTGGATCCCGCAGTAATGTGGTTCCACACCGGAACAGTCAATTAAACCTGGTTGCGATTAATATTTTAGAGGATAACGCCGGTTATGTCTCGGTTAGGTCTGGGATTTGCCCTCATCTGGATCGTACTTTCGCATTTTTCGCATACTTGTTAGCCAGATCCTGGCCTCTTTCTGGTTTGGATCATCGTAGCAATGCGGTACCACACCGAAACAGTCAATTATTCCTGGTTGCGATTAATATTTTAGAGGACAGCGCCGGTTACGTCTCGGTTAGGTCTGGGATTTGCCCTCATCTGGATCGTACTGTCGCATTTTTCGCATACTTGTTGGCCAGACCCTGGGTTTTTTCTGGTTTGGATCCCGCAGTAATGTGGTTCCACAACGAAACAGTCAATTAAACCTAGTTGCGATTAATATTTTAGAGGATAACGCCGGTTATGTCTCGGTTAGGTCTGGGATTTGCCCTCATCTGGATCGTACTTTCGCATTTTTCGCATACTTGCTAGCCAGATCCTGGCCTCTTTCTGGTTTGGATCATCGTAGCAATGCGGTACCAAACCGAAACAGTCAATTATACCTGGTTGCGATTAATATTTTAGGGGATAACGCCGGTTTTGTCTGGGTTAGGTCTGGTACTTGCCCTCATCTGGCTCGAACTTTCGCATTTTTCTCATACTTGTTGGCCAGACCCTGGGCTTTATCTGGTTTGGATCACGTAGTAATGAGGTTCCACACCGAAACAGTCAATTAAACTGGTTGCGATTAATATTTTAGAGGATAACGCCGGTTATGTCTCGGGTAGGTCTGGGATTTGTCCTCATCTGACTCGTACTTTCACGTTTTTCGCATACTTGTTGGCCAGATCCTGGCCTTTCTCTGGTTGGGATCACGTAGTAATGTGGTGCAACACTGAAACAGTCAATAGAAGCTGGCTCCGATCAGTATTTTAGGGGATAACGCTTGTTATGGCTGAGTTAGTTCTGGTATTTGCAATCATCTGGCTCATACATTCGCGATTTTCGCATACTTGTTGGCCAGATCCTGGGCGTTTTCTGGTTTGGATCACGTAGTAATGTGGTACCACACTGAAACAGTTAATTAAACTGGTTGCGATTAATATTTTAGAGGATAACGCCGGTTATGTCTGGGTTAGGTCTTGGATTTTCCCTCATGTGGCTCGTACTTTCGCGTTTTTGTCATAGTTGTTGGCCAGATCCTGGGTTTTTTCTGGTTTGGATCCCGCAGTAATGTGGTTCCACAACGAAACCGTCAATTAAACCTGGTTGCGATTAATATTTTAGAGGATAACGCCGGTTATGTCTCGGTTAGGTCTGGGATTTGCCCTCATCTGGATCGTACTTTCGCAGTTTTCGCATACTTGTTAGCCAGATCCTGGCCTCTTTCTGGTTTGGATCATCGTAGCAATGCGGTACCACACCGAAACAGTCAATTATTTCTGGTTGCGATTAATATTTTAGAGGATAGCGCCGGTTATGTCTCGGTTAGGTCTGGGATTTGCCCTCATCTGGATCGTACTTTCGCATTTTTCGTTTACTTGTTGGCACAGACCCTGGCCTTTTTCTGGTTTGGATCACGTAGTAATGTGGTACCACACTGAAACAGTCATTAAAAGCATGTTCTGATTCGTATTTTAGAGGATAACGCTGGTTATGTCAGGCATAGTTCTGGTATTTGCAATCATCTGGCTCATACTTTCGCATTTTTCGCATACTTGTTGGCCAGATCCTGGCCTTTTTCTGGTTTGGATCACGTAGTAATGCGGTACCACAGCGAAACAGTCAATTATACCTAGTTGCGATTAATATTTTAGAGGATAACGCCGGTTATGTCTCGGTTAGGTCTGGCATTTGCCCTCATCTGGATTGTTCTTTCGCATTTTTCGCATACTTGTTGGCCAGATCCTGGGTTTTTTCTGGTTTGGATCCCGCAGTAATGTGGTTCCACAACGAAACAGTCAATTAAACCTGGTTGCGATTAATATTTTAGAGGATAACGCCGGTTATGTCTCGGTTAGGTCTGGGATTTGCCCTCATCTGGATCGTACTTTCGCATTTTTCGCATACTTGTTAGCCAGATCCTGACCTCTTTCTGGTTTGGATCATCGTAGCAATGCGGTACCAAAGCGAAACAGTCAATTATACCTGGTTGCGATTAATATTTTAGGGGATAACGCCGGTTTTGTCTGTGTTAGGTCTGGTACTTGCCCTCATCTGGCTCGAACTTTCGCATTTTTCTCATACTTGTTGGCCAGATCCTGGGCTTTATCTGGTTTGGATCACGTAGTAATGAGGTTCCACACCGAAACAGTCAATTAAACTGGTTGCGATTAATGTTTTAGAGGATAACGCCGGTTATGTCTCGGGTAGGTCTGGGATTTGTCCTCATCTGACTCGTACTTTCACGTTTTTCGCATACTTGTTGGCCAGAACCTGGGTTTTTTCTGGTTTGGATCCCGCAGTAATGTGGTTCCACAACGAAACAGTCAATTAAACCTGGCTGCGATTAATATTTTAGAGGATAACGCCGGTTATGTCTCGGTTAGGTCTGGGATTTGCCCTCATCTGGATCGTACTTTCGCATTTTCGCATACTTGTTAGCCAGATCCTGGCCTCTTTCTGGTTTGGATCATCGTAGCAATGCGGTTCCAAACCGAAACAGTCAATTATACCCGTTTGCGATTAATATTTTAGGGGATAACGCCGGTTTTGTCTGGGTTAGGTCTGGTACTTGCCCTCATCTGGCTCGAACTTTCGCATTTTTCTCATACTTGTTGGCCAGATCCTGGGCTTTATCTGGTTCGGACCACGTAGTAATGAGGTTCCACACCGAAACAGTCAATTAAACTGATTGCGATTAATATTTTAGAGGATAACGCCGGTTATGTCTCGGGTAGGTCTGGGATTTGTCCTCATCTGACTCGTACTTTCACGTTTTTCGCATACTTGTTGGCCAGATCCTGGCCTTTTTCTGGTTTGGATCACGTAGTAATGTGGTGCCACACTGAAACAGTCAATAGAAGCTGGTTGCGATTAATATTTTAGAGGATAACGCCGGTTATGTCTGGGTTAGGTCTGGGATTTTCCCTCATGTGGCTCGTACTTTCGCGTTTTTCTCATCCTTGTTGGCCAGATCCTGGCCTTTCTCTGGTTTGGATCACGTAGTAATGCGGTACCACACCGAAACAGTCAATTAAACCTGGTTGCGATTAATATTTTAGGGGATAACGCCGGTTATGTCTGGGTTAGTTCTGGTATTTGCAATCATCTGGCTCATACTTTCGCATTTTTCGCATACTTGTTGGCCAGATCCTGGGTTTTGTCTGGTTTGGATCCCGTAGTAATGTGGTTCCACAACGAAACAGTCAATTAAACCTGGTTGAGATTAATATTTTGTAGAATAACGCCGGTTATGTCTCAGGTAGGTCTGGGATTTGTCCTCATCTGTCTCGTACTTTCACGTTTTTCGCATACTTGTTGGCCAGATCCTGGGCTTTTTCTGGTTTGGATCACGTAGTAATGTGGTACCACACTGAAACAGTCAATTAAACCTGGTTGCGATTAATATTTTAGAGGATAACGCCGGTTATGTCTCGGGTAGGTCTGGGATTTGCCCACATCTGGCTCGTACTTTCGCTTTTTCGCATTCTTGTTGGGCAGATCCTGGCCTTTTTCTGGTTTGGATCACGTAGTAATGTGGTACCACACTGAAACAGTTAATTAAACCTGGTTGCGATTAATATTTTAGAGGATAACGCCGGTTATGTCTGGGTTAGGTCTGGGATTTTCCCTCATGTGACTCGTACTTTCGCGTTTTTCTCATAGTTGTTGGCCAGATCCTGGGTTTTTTCTGGTTTGGATCCCGCAGTAATGTGGTTCCACAACGAAACAGTCAATTAAACCTGGTTGCGATTAATATTTTAGAGGATAACGCCGGTTATGTCTCGGTTAGGTCTGGGATTTGCCCTCATCTGGATCGTACTTTCGCAGTTTTCGCATACTTGTTAGCCAGATCCTGGCCTCTTTGTGGTTTGGATCATCGTAGCAATGCGGTACCACACCGAAACAGTCAATTATTCCTGGTTGCGATTAATATTTTAGAGGATACCGCCGGTTATGTCTCGGTTAGGTCTGGGATTTGCCCTCATCTGGCTCGGACTTTCCCATTTTTCGCATACTTGTTGGCCAGATCCTGGCCTTTTTCTGGTTTGGATCACGTAGTAATGTGGTACCACACTGAAACAGTCAATTAAACCTGGTTGCGATTAATATTTTAGAGGATAACGCCGGCTATGTCTCGGGTAGGTCTGGGATTTGCCCACATCTGGCTCGTACTTTCGCTTTTTTCGCATTCTTGTTGGCCAGATCCTGGCCTCTCTCTGGTTTGGATCACGTAGTAATGCGGTACAACACCGAAACAGTCAATTAAACCTGGTTGCGATTAATATTTTAGAGGATAACGCTGGTTATGTCTCGGTTAGGTCTGGGATTTGCCCCCATCTGGCTCGTACTTTCGCGTTTTTCTCATAGTTGTTGGCCAGATCCTCGGTTTTTTCTAGTTTGGATCCCGTAGTAATGTGGTTCCACACCGAAACAGTCAATTGAACCTGGATGCGATTAATATTTTAGAGGATAACGCCGGTTATGTCTCGGTTAGGTCTGGTATTTGCCCTCATCTGGCTCGGACTTTCCCATTTTTCGCATACTTGTTGGCCAGACCCTGGCCCTTTTCTGGTTTGGATCACGTTGTAATGTGGTACCACACTGAAACAGTCAATAGAAGCTGGTTCCTATAGGTATTTTAGAGGATAACGCTGGTTATGTCTGGGTTAGTTCTGGTATTTGCTATCATCTGGCAAATACTTTCGCGTTTTTCGCATACTTGTTGGCCAGATCCTGGGCTTTTTCTGGCTTGGATCACGTAGTAATGTGGTTCCACGCCGAAACAGTCAATAGAAGCTGGTTCCGATAAGTATTTTAGAGGATAACGCTGGTTATGTCTGGGTTAGTTCTGGTATTTGCTATCATCTGGCACATACTTCCGCGTTTTTCGCATACTAGTTGGCCAGATCCTGTGCTTTTTCTGTTTTGGATCCCGTAGTAATGAGGTTCCACACCGGAATAGTCAATTAAATTGGTTGCGATTAATATTTTAGAGGATAACGCCGGTCATGTCTCGGGTAGGTCTGGGATTTGTCCTCATCTGACTCGTACTATCACGTTTTTCGCATACTTGTTGGCCAGATCCTGGGCTTTTTCTGATTTGGATCCCGTAGTAATGTGGTACCACACTGAAACAGTCAATAAAAGCAGGTTCCGATTAGTATTTTAGAGGATAACGCTGGTTATGTCTGGGTTAGTTCTGGTATTTGCAATCATCTGGCTCATACTTTCGCGTTTTTCTCATAGTTGTTGGCCATATCCTGGGTTTTTGCTGGTTTGGATCCCGCAGTAATGTGGTTCCACACCGAAACAGTCAATTGAACCTGGTTGCGATTAATATCTTCGAGGATAACGCCGGTTATGTCTCGGTTAGGTCTGGTATTTGCCCTCATCTGGCTCGGACTATCGCATTTTTCGCATACTTGTTAGCCAGATCCTGCCCTTCTTCTGGCTTGGACCACGTAGTAAAGTGGTGCCAGACTGAAACAGTCAATTAAACCTGGTTGCGAATAATATTTTAGAGGATAACGCTGGTTATGTCTGGGATAGTTCTGGTATTTGCAATCATCTGGCTCATACTTTCGCGTTTTTCTCATAGTTGTTGGCCAGATCCTGGGTTTTTCTGGTTTGGATCACGTAGTAATGTGGTACCACACTGAAACAGTCAATAGAAGCTGGTTCCGATAAGTATCTTAGAGGATAACGCTGGTTATGTCTGGGTTAGTTCTGGTATTTGCAATCATCTGGCTCATACTTTCGCGTTTTTCTCATAGTTGTTGGCCATATCCTGGGTTTTTGGGGTTTGGATCCCGCAGTAATGTGGTTCCACACCGGAACAGTCAATTAAACCTGGTTGCGATTAATATTTTAGAGGATAACGCCGGTTATGTCTCGGTTAGGTCTGGGATTTGCCCTCATCTGGATCGTACTTTCGCATTTTTCGCATACTTGTTAGCCAGATCCTGGCCTCTTTCTGGTTTGGATCATCGTAGCAATACGGTACCACACCGAAACAGTCAATTATTCCTGGTTGCGATTAATATTTTAGAGGACAGCGCCGGTTACGTCTCGGTTAGGTCTGGTATTTGCCCTCATCTGGATCGTACTGTCGCATTTTTCGCATACTTGTTGGCACAGACCCTGGCCTTTTTCTGGTTTGGATCACGTAGTAATGTGGTACCACACTGAAACAGTCATTAAAAGCATGTTCTGATTCGTATTTTAGAGGATAACGCTGCTTATGTCAGGCATAGTTCTGGTATTTGCAATCATCTGGCTCATACTTTCGCATTTTTCGCATACTTGTTGGCCAGATCCTGGCCTTTTTCTGGTTTGGATCACGTAGTAATGCGGTACCACAGCGAAACAGTCAATTAAACCTAGTTGCGATTAATATTTTAGAGGATAACGCCGGTTATGTCTCGGTTAGGTCTGGCATTTGCCCTCATCTGGATCGTTCTTTCGCATTTTTCGCATACTTGTTGGCCAGACCCTGGGTTTTTTCTGGTTTGGATCCCGCAGTAATGTGGTTCCACAACGAAACAGTCAATTAAACCTAGTTGCGATTAATATTTTAGAGGATAACGCCGGTTATGTCTCGGTTAGGTCTGGGATTTGCCCTCATCTGGATCGTACTTTCGCATTTTTCGCATACTTGCTAGCCAGATCCTGGCCTCTTTCTGGTTTGGATCATCGTAGCAATGCGGTACCAAACCGAAACAGTCAATTATACCTGGTTGCGATTAATATTTTAGGGGATAACGCCGGTTTTGTCTGGGTTAGGTCTGGTACTTGCCCTCATCTGGCTCGAACTTTCGCATTTTTCTCATACTTGTTGGCCAGATCCTGGGCTTTATCTGGTTTGGATCACGCAGTAATGAGGTTCCACACCGAAACAGTCAATTAAACTGGTTGCGATTAATATTTTAGAGGATAACGCCGGTTATGTCTCGGGTAGGTCTGGGATTTGACCTCATCTGACTCGTACTTTCACGTTTTTCGCATACCTGTTGGCCAGATCCTGGGCTTTTTCTGGTTTGGAACACGTAGTAATGTGGTACCACACCGAAACAGTCAATTAAACCTGGTTGCCATTAATATTTTAGAGGATAACGCCGGTTATGTCTCGGTTTTTTCTGGGATTTTCCCTCATGTGGTTCGTACTTTCGTGTTTCTCGCATTCTTGTTGGCCCGATCCTGGGATTTTTCTGGTTTGGATCTCGTAGTAATGTGTTACCACACTGAAACAGTCATTAAAAGCATGTTCCGATTCGTATTTTAGAGGATAACGCGGGTTATGTCAGGCATAGTTCTGGTATTTGCAATCATCTGGCTCATACTTTCGCATTTTGCGCATACTTGATGGCCAGATCCTGGCCTTTTTCTGGTCTGGATCACGTAGTAATGCAGTACCACACCGATACTGTCAATTAAACCTCGTTGCGATTAATATTTTAGAGGATAACGCTGGTTATGTCTGGGTTAGTTCTGGTATTTCGAATCATCTGGCTCATACTTTCGCATTTTTCGCATACTTGTTGGCCAGATCCTGGGCTTTTTCTGGTTTGGATCACGTAGTAATGTGGTACCACACTGAAACAGTCAATTAAACCTGGTTGCGATTAATATTTTAGAGGATAACGCCGGTTATGTCAGGCATAGTTCTGGTATTTGCAATCACCTGGCTCATACTTTCGCAATTTTCGCATACTTGTTGGCCAGATCATGGCCTTTCTCTGGTTTGGATCATCGTAGCAATGCGGTACCACACCGAAACAGTCAATTATACCTGGTTGCGATTAATATTTTAGATGATAACGCTGATTATGTCAGGGTTAGTTCTGGTATTTGCAATCATCTGGATCATATATTCGCATTTTTCTCATCCTTGTTGGCCAGATCCTGGCCTTTCTCTGGTTTGGATCACGTAGTAATGCGGTACCACACCGAAACAGTCAATTAAACCTGGTTGCGATTAATATTTTAGAGGATAACGCCGGTTATGTCTCGGTTAGGTCTGGTATTTGCCCTCATCTGGCTCGGACTTTCCCATTTTTCGCATACTTGTTGGCCAGACCCTGGCCCTTTTCTGGTTTGGATCACGTTGTAATGTGGTACCACACTGAAACAGTCAATAGAAGCTGGTTCCTATAGGTATTTTAGAGGATAACGCTGGTTATGTCTGGGTTAGTTCTGGTATTTGCTATCATCTGGCAAATACTTTCGCGTTTTTCGCATGCTTGTTGGCCAGATCCTGGGCTTTTTCTGGCTTGGATCACGTAGTAATGTGGTTCCACGCCGAAACAGTCAATAGAAGCTGGTTCCGATAAGTATTTTAGAGGATAACGCTGGTTATGTCTGGGTTAGTTCTGGTATTTGCTATCATCTGGCACATACTTCCGCGTTTTTCGCATACTAGTTGGCCAGATCCTGTGCTTTTTCTGTTTTGGATCCCGTAGTAATGAGGTTCCACACCGGAACAGTCAATTAAATTGGTTGCGATTAATATTTTAGAGGATAACGCCGGTTATGTCTCGGGTAGGTCTGGGATTTGTCCTTATCTGACTCGTACTATCACGTTTTTCGCACACTTGTTGGCCAGATCCTGGCCCTTTTCTGGTTTGGATCACGTAGTAATGTGGTACCACACTGAAACAGTCAATAGAATCTGGTTCCGATAAGTACTTTAGAGGATAACGCTGGTTATGTCTGGGTTAGTTCTGGTATTTGCAATCATCTGGCTCATACTTTCGCGTTTTTCTCATAGTTGCTGGCCATATCCTGGGTTTTTGCTGGTTTGGATCCCGCAGTAATGTGGTTCCACACCGAAACAGTCAATTGAACCTGGTTGAGATTAATATTTTCGAGGATAACGCCGGTTATGTCTCGGTTATGTCTGGTATTTGCCCTCATCTGGCTCGGGCTATCGCATTTTTCGCATACTTGTTAGCCAGATCCTGCCCTTCTTCTGGCTTGGACCACGTAGTAAAGTGGTGCCAGACTGAAACAGTCAATTAAACCTGGTTGCGAATAATATTTTAGAGGATAACGCTGGTTATGTCTGGGGTAGTTCTGGTATTTGCAATCATCTGGCTCATACTTTCGCGTTTTTCTCATAGTTGTTGGCCAGGTCCTGGGTTTTTCTGGTTTGGATCACGTAGTAATGTGGTACCACACTGAAACAGTCAATAGAAGCTGGTTCCGATAAGTATCTTAGAGGATAACGCTGGTTATGTCTGGGTTAGTTCTGGTATTTGCAATCATCTGGCTCATACTTTCGCGTTTTTCTCATAGTTGTTGGCCATATCCTGGGTTTTTGCTGGTTTGGATCCCGCAGTAATGTGGTTCCACACCGAAACAGGCAATTAAACCTGGTTGCGATTAATATTTTAGAGGATAACGCCGGTTATGTCTAGGTTAGGTCTAGTATTTGCCCTCATGTCGCTCGTACTTTTGCATCTTTCGCTTACTGGTTGGCCTCATCCTAGCCTTTTTATGGTTTGGATCACGTAGTAATGCGGTACCTCACCGAAACAGTCAATTATACCTGGTTGCGATTAATATTTTAGGGGATAGCGCCGGTTACGTCTCGGTTATGTCTGGGATTTTCCCTCATCGGGCTCGTACTTTCGCATTTTTCGCATTCTTGTTGGCCCGATCCTGGGCTTTTCCTGGTTTGGATCACGTAGTAATGTGGTACCAAACTGAAACAGTCATTAAAAGCATGTTCCGATTCGTATTTTAGAGGATAACGCTGGTTATGTCAGGGTTAGTTCTGGTATTTGCAACCATCTGGCTCATATATTCGCGTTTTTCGCATACTTGATGGCCAGATCCTGGGCTTTTTCTGGTTTGGTTCACGTAGTAATGTGGTACCACACTGAAACAGTCAATAAAAGCTGGTTCCGATTAGTATTTTAGAGGATAACGCTGGTTATGTCTGTGTTAGTTCTGGTATTAGCAATCATCTGGCTCATACTTTCGCGTTTTTCGCACACTTGTTGGCCAGACCGTGGCCCTTTTCTGGTTTGGATCACGTAGTAATGTGGTACCACACTGAAACAGTCAATAGAAGCTGGTTCCGATAAGTATCTTAGAGGATAACGCTGGTTACGTCTGGGTTAGTTCTGGTATTTGCAATCATCTGGCTCATACTTTCGCGTTTTTCGCACACTTGTTGGCCAGACCCTGGCCCTTTCCTGGTGTGGATCACATAGTAATGTGGTTCCACAACGAAACAGTCAATTGAACCTGGTTGAGATTAATATTTTATTGGATAACGCCGGTTATGTCTGGGTTAGGTCTGGTATTTGCCCTCATCTGGCGCGTTCTTTCGAATTTTTCGCATACTTGTTGGCCAGATCCTGGGCTTTTTCTGGTTTGGATCACGTAGTAAAGTTGCACCTGACTCAAACAGTCAATTAAACCTGGTTGCGAATAATATTTTCGAGGATAACGCCGGTTATGTCTGGGTTAGGTCTGGGATTTTCCCTCATCTGGCTCGTACTTTCGCATTTTTCGCATACTCGTTGGTTAGACACTGGCCTCTTTCTGGATTGGATCATCGTTGCAATGCGGCACCACACCGAAACAATCAATTATAACTGGTTGCGATTAATATTTTAGGGGATAACGCCGGTTACGTCTCGGTTAGTTCTGGTATTTGCAATCATCTGGCTCGTACTTTCGCATTTTTCGCATTCTTGTTGGCCCGATCCTGGGCTTTTTCAGGTTTGGATCACGTAGTAATGTGTTACAACACTGAAACAGTCATTAAAAGCATGTTCCGATTCGTATTCTACAGGATAACGCTGGTTATGTCAGGGTTAGTTCTGGAATTTGCAATCATCTGGCTCATACTTTCGCATTTTGCGCATTCTTGTTGGCCCGATCCTGGCCCTTTTCTGGTTTGGATCACGTAGTAATGCGGTACCACACCGAAACAGTCAATTAAACCTGGTTGCGATTAATATTTTAGGGGATAACGCCGGTTATGTCTGGGTTAGTTCTGGTATTTGCAATCATCTGGCTCATACTTTCGCATTTTTCGCATACTTGTTGGCCAGATCCTGGGTTTTTTCTGGTTTGGATCCCGTAGTAATGTGGTTCCACAACAAAACAGTCAATTAAACCTGGTTGAGATTAATATTTTAGAGGATAACGCCAGTTATGACTCAGGTAGGTCTGGGATTTGTCCTCATCTGGCTCGTACTTTCACGTTTTTCGCATACTTGTTGGCCAGATCCTGGCCTTTTTCTGGTTTGGATCACGTAGTAATGTGCTACCACACAGAAACAGTCAATAGAAGCTGGTTCCGATCAGTATTTTAGAGGATAGCGCTGGTTATGTCTGGGTTAGTTCTGGTATTTGCAATCATCTAGCTCATACATTCGCGTTTTTCGCATACTTGTTGGCAAGATCCTGGGCTTTTTCTGGTTTGGATCACGTAGTAATGTGGTACCACACTGAAACAGTCTATTAAACCTGGTTGCGATTAATATTTTAGAGGATAACGCCGGTTATGTCTCGGGTAGGTCTGGGATTTGCCCACATCTGGCTCGTACTTTCGCTTTTTTCGCATTCTTGTTGGCCAGATCCTGGCCTCTCTCTGGTTTGGATCACGTAGTAATGCGGTACAACACCGAAACAGTCAATTAAACCTGGATGCGATTAATATATTAGAGGATAACGCCGGTTATGTCTCGGTTAGGTCTGGTATTTGCCCTCATCTGGCTCGGACTTTCCCATTTTTCGCATACTTGTTGGCCAGACCCTGGCCCTTTTCTGGTTTGGATCACGTTGTAATGTGGTACCACACTGAAACAGTCAATAGAAGCTGGTTCCTATAAGTATTTTAGAGGATAACGCTGGTTATGTCTGGGTTAGTTCTGGTATTTGCTATCGTCTGGCAAATGCTTTCGCGTTTTTCGCATACTTGTTAGCCAGATCCTGCCCTTCTTCTGGCTTGGACCACGTAGTAAAGTGGTACCAGACTGAAGCAGTCAATTAAACCTGGTTGCGAATAATATTTTAGAGGATAACGCTGGTTATGTCTGGGATAGTTCTGGTATTTGCAATCATCTGGCTCATACTTTCGCGTTTTTCTCATAGTTGTTGGCCAGATCCTGGCCTTTTTCTGGTCTGGATCACGTAGTAATGCAGTACCACACCGAAACAGTCAATTAAACGTGGTTGCGATTAATATTTTAGAGGATAACGCCGTTTATGTCTCGGTTTGGTCTGGGATTTGCCCTCATCTGGCTCGTACTTTCGCATTTTGCGCATACTTGCTGCCCAGATCCTGGCCTTTTTCTGGTCTGGATCACGTAGTAATGCAGTACCACACCGAAACAGTCAATTAAACCTGGTTGCGAATAATATTTTAGAGGATTACGCCGGTTATGTCTAGGTTAGGTCTAGTATTTACCCTCATGTCGCTCGTACTTTTGCATCTTTCGCTTACTTGTTGGCCTCATCCTAGCCTTTTCATGGTTTGGATCACGTAGTCATGCGGTACCACACCGAAACAGTCAATTATACCTGGTTGCGATTAATATTTTAGGGGATAACGCCGGTTACGTCTCGGTTAGGTCTGGGATTTTCCCTCATCTGGCTCGTACTTTCGCATTTTTCGCATTCTTGTTGGCCCGATCCTGGGCTTTTCCTGGTTTGGATCACGTAGTAATGTGGTACCAAACTGAAACAGTCATTAAAAGCATGTTCCGATTCGTATTTTAGAGGATAACGCTGGTTATGTCAGGGTTAGTTCTGGTATCTGCAATCATCTGGCTCATATATTCGCGTTTTTCGCATACTTCTTGGCCAGATCCTGGGCTTTTTCAGGTTTGGATCACGTAGTAATGTGGTACCACACTGAAACAGTCAATAAAAGCTGGTTCCGATTAGTATTTTAGAGGATAACGCTGGTTATGTCTGTGTTAGTTCTGGTATTAGCAATCATCTGGCTCATACTTTCGCGTTTTTCGCACACTTGTTGGCCAGACCGTGGCCCTTTTCTGGTTTGGATCACGTAGTAATGTGGTACCACACCGAAACAGTCAATTATACCTGGTTGCGATTAATATTTTGGATGATAACGCTGGTTATGTCAGGGTTAGTTCTGGTATTTGCAATCATCTGGATCATATATTCGCATTTTTCTCATCCTTGTTGGCCAGATCCTGGCCTTTCTCTGGTTTGGATCACGTAGTAATGCGGTACCACACCGAAACAGTCAATTAAACCTGGTTGCGATTAATATTTTAGGGGATAACGCCGGTTATGTCTCAGGTAGGTCTGGGATTTGTCCTCATCTGGCTCGTACTTTCACGTTTTTCGCATACCTGTTGGCCAGATCCTGGCCTTTTTCTGGTTTGGATCACGTAGTAATGTGCTACCACACTGAAACAGTCATTAGAAGCTGGTTCCGATCAGTATTTTAGAGGATAGCGCTGGTTATGTCTGGGTTAGTTCTGGTATTTGCAATCATCTAGCTCATACATTCGCGTTTTTCGCATACTTGTTGGCCAGATCCTGGGCTTTTTCTGGTTTGGATCACGTAGTAATGTGGTACCACACTGAAACAGTCAATTAAACCTGGTTGCGATTAATATTTTAGAGGATAACGCCGGTCATGTCTCGGTTAGGTCTGGTATTTGCCCTCATCTGGCTCGGACTTTCCCATTTTTCGCATACTTGTTGGCCAGACCCTGGCCCTTTTCTGGTTTGGATCACGTTGTAATGTGGTACCACACTGAAACAGTCAATAGAAGCTGGTTCCTAGAAGTATTTTAGAGGATAATGCTGGTTATGTCTGGGTTAGTTCTGGTATTTGCTATCGTCTGGCAAATGCTTTCGCGTTTTTCTCATCCTTGTTGGCCAGATCCTGGCCTTTCTCTGGTTTGGATCACGTAGTAATGCGGTACCACACCGAAACAGTCAATTAAACCTGGTTGCGATTAATATTTTAGGGGATAACGCCGGTTATGTCTCAGGTAGGTCTGGGATTTGTCCTCATCTGGCTCGTACTTTCACGTTTTTCGCATACCTGTTGGCCAGATCCTGGCCTTTTTCTGGTTTGGATCACGTAGTAATGTGCTACCACACTGAAACAGTCATTAGAAGCTGGTTCCGATCAGTATTTTAGAGGATAGCGCTGGTTATGTCTGGGTTAGTTCTGGTATTTGCAATCATCTAGCTCATACATTCGCGTTTTTCGCATACTTGTTGGCCAGATCCTGGGCTTTTTCTGGTTTGGATCACGTAGTAATGTGGTACCACACTGAAACAGTCAATTAAACCTGGTTGCGATTAATATTTTAGAGGATAACGCCGGTCATGTCTCGGTTAGGTCTGGTATTTGCCCTCATCTGGCTCGGACTTTCCCATTTTTCGCATACTTGTTGGCCAGACCCTGGCCCTTTTCTGGTTTGGATCACGTTGTAATGTGGTACCACACTGAAACAGTCAATAGAAGCTGGTTCCTAGAAGTATTTTAGAGGATAATGCTGGTTATGTCAGGGTTAGTTCTGGTATTTGCTATCGTCTGGCAAATGCTTTCGCGTTTTTCGCATACTTGTTAGCCAGATCCTGCCCTTCTTCTGGCTTGGACCACGTAGTAAAGTGGTACCAGACTGAAGCAGTCAATTAAACCTGGTTGCGAATAATATTTTAGAGGATAACGCTGGTTATGTCTGGGATAGTTCTGGTATTTGCAATCATCTGGCTCATACTTTCGCGTTTTTCTCATAGTTGTTGGCCAGATCCTGGGTTTTTCTGGTTTGATCACGTAGTAATGTGGTACCACACTGAAACAGTCAATAGAAGCTGGTTCCGATAAGTATCTTAGAGGATAACGCTGGTTACGTCTGGGTTAGTTCTGGTATTTGCAATCATCTGGCTCATACTTTCGCATTTTTCGCATACTTGTTGGCCAGATCGTTGGTTTTTTGTAGATTGGATCCCGTCGTATTGTGGTTCCACACCGAAACAGTCAATTAAACCTGGTTGCGATTAATATTTTAGAGGATTACGCCGGTTATGTCAGGGTTAGTTCTGGTATTTGCAATCATCTGGATCATATATTCGCATTTTTCTCATCCTTGTTGGCCAGATCCTGGCCTTTCTCTGGTTTGGATCACGTAGTAATGCGGTACCACACCGAAACAGTCAATTAAACCTGGTTGCGATTAATATTTTAGGGGATAACGCCGGTTATGTCTGGGTTAGTTCTGGTATTTGCAATCATCTGGCTCATACTTTCTCATTTTTCGCATACTTGTTGGCCAGATCCTGGGCTTTTTCTGGTTTGGATCACGTAGTAAAGTTGCACCAGACTCAAACAGTGAATTAAACCTGGTTGCGAATAACATTTTAGAGGATAACGCCGGTTATGTCTGGGTTAGGTCTGGGATTTTCCCTCATCTGGCTCGTACTTTCGCATTTTTCGCATACTTGTTGGCCAGATCCTGGCCCTTTTCTGGTTTGGATCACGTAGTAATGTGGTTCCACAAAGAAACGGTCAATTAAACCTGGTTGAGATTAATATTTTAAAGGATAACGCCGGTTATGTCTCGGGTAGGTCTGGGATTTGTCCTCATCTGGCTCGTACTTTCGCATTTTTCGCATACTGGTTGGCCAGATCCTGGCCTTTTTCTGGTTTGGATCACGTAGTAATGCGTCACCACACCGAAACAGTCAATTCAACCTGGTTGCGATTAATATTTTAGAGGATAACGACGGTTATGTCTCGGTTTTTCCTGTGATTTGCCCTCATCTGGATCATATATTCGCATTTTTCTCATCCTTGTTGGCCAGATCCTGGCCTTTCTCTGGTTTGGGTCCCGTAGTAATGTGGTTCCACACAGAAACAGTCAATTGAACCTGGTTGCGATTAATATTTTAGAGGATAACGCCGGTTATGTCTCGGTTAGGTCTGGTATTTGCCCTCATCTGGCTCGGACATTCCCATTTTTCGCATACTTGTTGGCCAGACCCTGGCCCATTTCTGGTTTGGATCACGTAGCAATGTGGTGCCACACTGAAACAGTGAATAGAAGCTGGTTCCTATAAGTATTTTAGAGGATAACGCTGGTTATGTCTGGGTTAGTTCTGGTATTTGCTATCATCTGGCACATACTTCCGCGTTTTTCGCATACTAGTTGGCCAGATCCTGTGCTTTTTCTGTTTTGGATCCCGTAGTAATGAGGTTCCACACCGGAACACTCAATTAAACTGGTTGCGATTAATATTTTAGAGGATAACGCCGGTTATGTCTCGGGTAGGTCTGGGATTTGTCCTCATCTGGCTCGTACTATCACGTTTTTCGCATACTTGTTGGCCAGATCCTGTCCTTTTTCTGGTTTGGATCACGTAGTAATGTGGTTCCACACCGAAACAGTCAATAGAAGCTGGTTCCGATCAGTATTTTAGAGGATAACGCTGGTCATGTCTGAGTTAGTTCTGGTATTTGCAATCATCTGGCTCATACATTCGCGTTTTTCTCATAGTTGTTGGCCAGATCCTGGGTTTTTTCTGGTTTGGATCCCGTAGTAATGTGGTTCCACACCGAAACAGTCAATTGAACCTGGTTGCGATTAATATTTTCGAGGATAACGCCAGTTATGTCTCGGTTAGGTCTGGTATTTGCCCTCATCTGGCTCGGACTATCGCATTTTTCGCATACTTGTTAGCCAGATCCTGGCCTTCTTCTGGCTTGGACCACGTAGTAAAGTGGTACCAGACTGAAACAGTCAATTAAACCTGGTTGCGAATAACATTTTAGAGGATAACGCTGGTTATGTCTGGGATAGTTCTGGTATTTGTAATCATCTGGCTCATACTTTCGCGTTTTTCTCATAGTTGTTGGCCAGATCCTGGGTTTTTCTGGTTTGGATCCCGTAGTAATGTGTTACAACACTGAAACAGTCATTAAAAGCATGTTCCGATTCGTATTCTAGAGGATAACGCTGGTTATGTCAGGGTTAGTTCTGGAATTTGCAATCATCTGGCTCATACCTTCGCCTTTTTCGCATACTTGTTGGCCAGATCCTGGCCTTTTTCTGGTTTGGATCACGTAGTAATGCGGTACCACACCGAAACAGTCAATTAAACCTGGTTGCGATTAATATTTTAGAGGATAACGCCGGTTATGTCTCGGTTTGGTCTGGGATTTGCCCTCATCTGGCTCGTACTTTCGCATTTTGCGCATACTTGTAGGCCAGATCCTGGCCTTTTTCTGGTCTGGATCACGTAGTAATGCAGTGCCACACCGAAACAGTCAATTAAACCTGGTTGCGATTAATATTTTAGAGGATAACGCTGGTTATGTCTGGGTTAGTTCTGGTATTTGCAATCATCTGGCTCATACATTCGCGTTTTTCTCATAGTTGTTGGCCAGATCCTGGGTTTTTTCTGGTTTGGATCCCGTAGTAATGTGGTTCCACACCGAAACAGTCAATTGAACCTGGTTGCGATTAATATTTTCGAGGATAACGCCAGTTATGTCTCGGTTAGGTCTGGTATTTGCCCTCATCTGGCTCGGACTATCGCATTTTTCGCATACTTGTTAGCCAGATCCTGGCCTTCTTCTGGCTTGGACCACGTAGTAAAGTGGTACCAGACTGAAACAGTCAATTAAACCTGGTTGCGAATAACATTTTAGAGGATAACGCTGGTTATGTCTGGGATAGTTCTGGTATTTGCAATCATCTGGCTCATACTTTCGCGTTTTTCTCATAGTTGTTGGCCAGATCCTGGGTTTTTCTGGTTTGGATCCCGTAGTAATGTGGTTCCACACCGAAACAGTCAATTAAACCTGGGTCCGATTAATATTTTAGAGGATAACGCCGGTTATGTCACGGTTAGGTCTGGGATTTGCCCTCATCTGCCGCGTACTTTCGCATTTTGCGCATACTTGTAGGCCAGATCCTGGCCTTTTTCTGGTCTGGATCACGTAGTAATGTGGTACCACACTGTCAATAAAAGCTGGTTCCGCTTAGTATTTTAGAGGATAACGCTGGTTATGCCTGGGATTGTTCTGGTATTTGCAATCATCTGGCTCATACTTTCGCGTTTTTCGCATACTTGTTTGCCAGATCCTGGGTTTTTTCAGTTTTGGATCCCGTAGTTATGTGGTTCCACACCGAAAGAGTTAATTAAACTGGTTGCGATTAATATTTTAGAGGATAACACCGGTTACGTCTCGGGTAGGTCTGGGATTTGTCCTCATCTGGCTCGTACTTTCGCGTTTCTCGCATTCTTGTTGGCCAGATCCTGGGATTTTTCTGGTTTGGATCACGTAGTAATGTGTTACAACACTGAAACAGTCATTAAAAGCATGTTCCGATTCGTATTCTAGAGGATAACGCTGGTTATGTCAGGGTTAGTTCTGGAATTTGCAATCATCTGGCTCATACCTTCGCATTTTTCGCATACATGTTGGCCAGATCCTGGCCTTTTTCTGGTTTGGATCACGTAGTAATGCGGTACCACACCGAAACAGTCAATTAAACCTGGTTGCGATTAATATTTTAGAGGATAACGCCGGTTATGTCTCGGTTTGGTCTGGGATTTGCCCTCATCTGGCTCGTACTTTCGCATTTTGCGCATACTTGTAGGCCAGATCCTGGCCTTTTTCTGGTCTGGATCACGTAGTAATGCAGTGCCACACCGAAACAGTCAATTAAACCTGGTTGCGATTAATATTTTAGAGGATAACGCTGGTTATGTCTGGGTTAGTTCTGGTATTTGCAATCATCTGGCTCATACATTCGCGTTTTTCTCATAGTTGTTGGCCAGATCCTGGGTTTTTTCTGGTTTGGATCCCGTAGTAATGTGGTTCCACACCGAAACAGTCAATTGAACCTGGTTGCGATTAATATTTTCGAGGATAACGCCAGTTATGTCTCGGTTAGGTCTGGTATTTGCCCTCATCTGGCTCGAACTTTCGCGTTTTTCTCATAGTTGTTGAACAGATCCTGGGTTTTTTCTGGTTTGGATCCCGTCGTAATGTGGTTCCACACTGAAACAGTCATTAAAAGCATGTTCCGATTCGTATTTTAGAGGATGACGCTGGTTATGTCTGGGATAGTTCTGGTATTTGCAACCATCTGGCTCATACTTTCGCGTTTTTCTCATAGTTGTTGGCCAGATCCTGGGTTTTCTCTGGTTTGGATCCCGTAGTAATGTGGTTCCACACCGAAACAGTCAATTGACCCTGGTTGCGATTAATATTTTACAGGATAACGCAGGTTACGTCTCGGCTTGGTCTGGGATTTGCCCCCATCTGGCTCGTACTTTCGCATTTTTCGCATACTTGTTAGCCATATCCTGGCCTCTTCCTGGTTTGGAACATCGTAGCAATGCGGTACCACACCGAAACAGTCAATTAAACCTGGTTGCGAATAATATTTTATGGGATAACGCCGGTTTTGTCTGGGTTAGGTCTGGTATTTGCCCTCATCTGGCTCGAACTTTCGCATTTTTCTGATACTTGTTGGCCAGATCCTGGGCTTTATCTGGTTTGGATCACGTAGTAATGCGTTACCACGCCGAAACAGTCAAATAAACCTGGTTGCGATTAATATTTTAGAGGATAACGCAGGTTATGTCTCGGCTTGGTCTGGGATTTGCCCTCATCTGGCTCGTACTTTCGCATTTTTCGCATACTTGTTAGCCAGATCCTGGCCTCTTTCTGGTTTGGAACATCGTAGCAATGCGGTACCACACCGAAACAGTCAATTAAACCTGGTTGCGATTAATATTTTAGAGGATAACGCCGGTTATGTCTCGGATAGGTCTGGGATTTGCCCTCATCTGGATCGTTCTTTCGCATTTTTCGCATACTTGTTGGCCAGATCCTGGGTTCTTTCTGGTTTGGATCCCGTAGTAATGTTGTTCCACAACGAACCAGTCAATTAAACCTGGTTGCGATTAATATTTTAGCGGATAACGCCGGTTATGTCTCAGTTAGGTCTGGGATTTGCCCTCATCTGGATCGTACTACCGCATTTTTCGCATACTTGTTGGCCAGATCTTGGGCTTTATCTGGTTTGGATCACGTAGTAATGCGTTGCCACACCGAAACAGTCAAATAAACCTGGTTGCGATGAATATCTTAGAGGATAACGCCGGTTATGTCTCGGTTGGGTCTGGGATTTTCCCTCATGTGGCTCGTACTTTCGCGTTTCTCGCATCCTTGTTGGCCCGATCCTGGGATTTTTCTGGTTTGGATCTCGTAGTAATGTATTACCACACCGAAACAGTCATTAAAAGCATGTTCCGATTCGTATTTTAGAGGATATCGCTGGTTATGTCAGGCATAGTTCTGGTATTTGCAATCATCTGGCTCATACTTTCGCATTTTTCGCATACTTGTTAGCCAGATCCTGGCCTCTTTCAGGTTTGGATCATCGTAGCAATGCGGTACTACACCGAAACAGTCAATTATACCTGGTTGCGATTAATATTTTAGAGGATAACGCCGGTTATGTCTCGGTTAGGTCTGGGATTTGCCCTCATCTGGCTCGAACTTTCGCATTTTTCTGATACTTGTTGGCCAGATCCTGGGCTTTATCTGGTTTGGATCACGCAGTAATGCGTTACCACACCGAAACAGTCAAATAAACCTGGTTGCGATTAATATTTTAGAGGATAACGCCGGTTATGTCTCGGTTAGGTCTGGGATTTGCCCTCATCTGGCTCGTACTTTCGCATTTTTCGCATACTGGTTGGCCAGATCCTGGGCTTTTTCTGATTTGGATGACGTAGTAATGTGGTACACACTGAAACAGTTAATTAATCCTGGTTGCAATTAATATTTTAGAGGATAACGCCGGTTATGTCTCGGTTAGGTCTGGGATTTGCCCTCATCTGGATCGTTCTTTCGCATTTTTCGCATACTTGTTGGCCAGATCCTGGGTTCTTTCTGGTTTGGATCCCGTAGTAATGTGGTTCCACAACGAAACAGTCAATTAAACCTGGTTGCGATTAATATTTTAGCGGATAACGCCGTTATGTCTGGGTTAGGTCTGGGATTTTCCCTCATGTGGCTCGTACTTTCGCGTTTCTCGCATTCTTGTTGGCCCGATCCAGGCAATTTTTCTGGTTTGGATCTAGTAGTAATGTGTTACCACACTGAAACAGTCATTAAAAGCATGTTCCGATTCGTATTTTAGAGGATAACGCTGGTTATGTCAGGCATAGTTCTGGTATTTGCAATCATCTGGCTCATACTTTCGCATTTTTCGCATACTTGTTGGCCAGATCCTGGCCTCTTTCTGGTTTGGATCATCGTAGCAATGCGGTACCACACCGAAACTGTCAATTACACCTGGTTGCGATTAATATTTTAGCGGATAACGCCGTTATGTCTGGGTTAGGTCTGGGATTTTCCCTCATGTGGCTCGTACTTTCGCGTTTCTCCCATTCTTGTTGGCCCGATCCTGGGATTTTTCTGGTTTGGACCTCGTAGTAATGTGTTACCACACTGAAACAGTCATTAAAAGCATGTTCCGATTCGTATTTTAGAGGATAACGCTGGTTATGTCAGGCATAGTTCTGGTATTTGCAATCATCTGGCTCATACTTTCGCATCTTTCGCATACTTGTTGGCCAGATCCTAGCCTCTTTCTGGTTTGGATCATCGTAGCAATGCGGTACCACACCGAAACAGTCAATTATACCTGGTTGCGATTAATATTTTAGGGGATAACGCCGGTTACGTCTCGGTTTGGTCTGGGATTTGCCATCATCTGGCTCGTACTTTCGCATTTTTCGCATACATGTTGGCCAGATCCTGGCCTCTTTCTGGTTTGGATCATCGTAGCAATGCGGTACCACACCGAAACAGTCCATTACACCTGGTTGCGATTAATATTTTAGGGGATAACGCCGGTTACGTCTCGGTTAGGTCTGGGATTTGTCCTCATCCGGCTCGTACTTTCACGTTTTTCGCATACTTGTTGGCCAGATCCTGGCCTTTTTCGGGTGTGGATCACGTAGTTATGTGGTACCACACTGAAACAGTCAATAGAAGCTGGTTCCGATCAGTATTTTAGAGGATAACGCTGGTTATGTCTGGGTTAGTTCTGGTATTTGCAATCATCTGGCTCATACATTCGCGTTTTTCGCATACTTGTTGGCCAGATCCTGGGCTTTTACTGGTTTGGATCACGTAGTAATGTGGTACCACACTGAAACAGTCAATTAAACCTGGTTGCGAGTAATATTTTAGAGGATAACGCCGGTTATGTCTCGCGTAGGTCTGGGATTTGCCCACATCTGGCTCGTACTTTCGCTTTTTCGCATTCTTGTTGGCCAGATCCTGGCCTCTTTCCGGTTTGGATCACGTAGTAATGCGGTACCACACCAAAACAGTCAATTAAACGTGGCTGCGATTAATATTTTAGAGGATAACGCTGGTTATGTCTCGGTTAGGTCTGGGATTTGCGCCCATCTGGCTCGTACTTTCGCGTTTTTCTCATAGTTGTTGGACAGCTCCTGGGTTTTTTCTGGTTTGGATCACGTAGTAATGTGGTACCACACCGAAACAGTCAATTAAACCTGGATGCGAATAATATTTTAGAGGGTAACGCTGGTTATGCCTGGGATAGTTCTGGTATTTGCAACCATCTGGCTCATACTTTCGCGGTTTTTCTCATAGTTGTTGGCCAGATCCTGGGTTTTTTTCTGGTTTGGATCCCGTAGTAATGTGGTTCCACACCGAAACAGTCAATTGAACCTGGTTGCGATTAATATTTTGGAGGATAACGCCGGTTATGTATCGGCTAGGTCTGGTATTTGCCCTCATCTGGCTCGGACCTTCGCATTTTTCGCATACTTGTTGGCCAGATCCTGGCCTTCTTCTGGCTTGGACCACGCAGTAAAGTGGCACCAGACTGAAACAGTCAATTAAACCTGGTTGCGAATAATATTTTAGAGGATAACGCTGGTTATGTCTGGGACAGTTCTGGTATTTGCCCTCATCTGGCTCGTACTTTCGCATTTTTCGCATTCTTGTTGGCCCGATCCTGGGCTTTTTCTGGTTTGGATCACGTAGTAATGGGGTACCACACCGAAACAGTCAATTATACCTGGTTGCGATTAATATTTTAGAGGATACAGCCGGTAATGTCTCGGTTAGGTCTGGTATTTGCCCTCACCTGGCGCGTACTTTCGCATTTTTCGCATTCTTGTTGGCCAGATCCTGGCCTTTTTCTGGCTTGGACCACGTAGTAATGTGGTACCACACCGAAACAGTCAATTAAACCTGGTTGCGAATAATATTTTAGAGGATAACGCTGGTTATGCCTGGGATAGTTCTGGTATTTGCAATCATCTGGCTCATACTTTCGCTTTTTTCTCATAGTTGTTGGCCAGATCCTGGGTTTTTTCTGGTTTGGATCCCGTAGTAATGTGGTTCCACACGGAAACAGTCAATTAAACCCGGTTGTGTTTAATATTTTAGAGGATAACGCCGGTTATGTCTGTGTTAAGTCTGGTATTTGCCCTCCTCTGGCTCATACTATCGCATTTTTCGAATACTTGTCGGCCAGATCCTGAGCTTTTTCTGGTTTGGATCCCGTAGTAATGTGGTACCACACCGACACAGTCAATTATACCTGGTTGCGATTAATATTTTAGGGGATAACGCCGGTTACGTTTCGGTTAGGTCTGGGATTTTCCCTCATCAGGCTCGTACTTTCGCATTTTTCGCATTCTTGTTGGCCCGATCCTGGGCTTTTTCTGGCTTAGATCACGTAGTAATGTGGTACCACACTGAAACAGTCATTAAAAGCGTGTTCCGATGCGTATTTTAGAGGATAACGCTGGTTATGTCAGTGTTAGTTCTGGTATTTGCAATCATCTGGATCATATATTTGAATTTTTCTCATCCTTGTTGGCCAGATCCTGGCCCTTCTCTGGTTTGGATCACGTAGTAATGCGGTACCACACCGAAACAGTCAATTAAACCTGGTTGCGATGAATATTTTAGGGGATAACGCCGGTTATGTCTGGGTTAGTTCTGGTATTTGCAATCATCTGGCTCATACTTTCGCATTTTTCGCATATTTGTTGGCCAGATCCTGGCCTCTTTCTGGTTTGGATCATCGTAGCAATGCGGTGCCACACCGGAACAGTCAATTATACCTGGTTGCGATTAATATTTTAGGGGGTAACGCCGGTTACGTCTCGGTTAGGTCTGGGATTTGTCCTCATCTGGCTCGTACTTTCACGTTTTTCGCATACTTGTTGGCCAGATCCTGGCCTCCTTCTGGTTTGGATCATCGTAGCAATGCGGTACCACACCGAAACAGTCAATTAAACCTGGTTGCGATTAATATTTTAGAGGATAACGCTGGTTATGTCTCGGTTAGGTCTGGGATTTGCCCCCATATGGCTCGTACTTTCGCGTTTTTCTCATAGTTGTTGAACAGATCCTGGGTTTTTTCTGGTTTGGATCCCGTAGTAATGTGGTCCCACACCGAAACAGTCAATTGAGCCTGGTTGCGATTAATATTTTAAAGGATAACGCCGGTAATGTCTCGGTTAGGTCTGATATTTACCCTCATCTGGCGCGTACTTTCGCATTTTTCGCATTCTTGTTGGCCAGATCCTGGCCTTTTTCTGGCTTGGACCACGTAGTAGTGTGGTACAACACCGAAACAGTCAATTAAACCTGGATGCGAATAATATTTTAGAGGATAACGCTGGTTATGCCTGGGATAGTTCTGGTATTTGCAATCATCTGGCTCATACTTTCGCGTTTTTCTCATAGTTGTTGGCCAGATCCTGGGTTTTTTCTGGTTTGGATCCCGTAGTAATGTGGTTCCACACCGAAACAGTCAATTGAACCTGGTTGCGATTAATATTTTAGAGGATAACGCCGGTTATGTCTCGGTTAGGTCTAGTATTTGCCCTCATCTGGCTCGGACCTTCGCATTTTTCGCATACTTGTTGGCCAGATCCTGGCCTTCTTCTGGCTTGGACCACGTAGTAAAGTGGCAGCAGACTGAAACAGTCAATTAAACCTGGTTGCGAATAATATTTTAGAGGATAACGCTGGTTATGTCTGGGATAGTTCTGATATTTACCCTCATCTGGCGCGTACTTTCGCATTTTTCGCATTCTTGTTGGCCAGATCCTGGCCTTTTTCTGGCTTGGACCACGTAGTAGTGTGGTTCCACACCGAAACAGTCAATTGAACCTGGTTGCGATTAATATTTTAGAGGATAACGCCGGTAAAGTCTCGGTTAGGTCTGATATTTGCCCTCATCTGGCGCGTACTTTCGCATTTTTCGCATTCTTGTTGGCCAGATCCAGGCCTTTTTCTGGCTTGGACCACGTACTAATGTGGTACCACACCGAAACAGTCAATTAAACCTGGATGCGAATAATATTTTAGAGGATAACGCTGGTTATGCCTGGTATAGTTCTGGTATTTGCAATCATCTGGCTCATACTTTCGCATCTTTCGCATACTTGTTGGCCAGATCCTGGCCTCTTTCTGGTTTGGATCATCGTAGCAATGCGGTACCACACCGAAACAGTCAATTATACCTGGTTGCGATTAATATTTTAGGGGATATCGCCGGTTACGTCTCGGTTTGGTCTGGGATTTGCCATCATCTGGCTCGTACTTTCGCATTTTTCGCATACATGTTGGCCAGATCCTGGCCTCTTTCTGGTTTGGATCATCGTAGCAATGCGGTACCACACCGAAACAGTCCATTCCACCTGGTTGCGATTAATATTTTAGGGGATAACGCCGGTTACGTCTCGGTTAGGTCTGGGATTTGTCCTCATCCGGCTCGTACTTTCACGTTTTTCGCATACTTGTTGGCCAGATCCTGGCCTTTTTCGGGTGTGGATCACGTAGTTATGTGGTACCACACTGAAACAGTCAATAGAAGCTGGTTCCGATCAGTATTTTAGAGGATAACGCTGGTTATGTCTGGGTTAGTTCTGGTATTTGCAATCATCTGGCTCATACATTCGCGTTTTTCGCATACTTGTTGGCCATATCCTGGGCTTTTACTGGTTTGGATCACGTAGTAATGTGGTACCACACTGAAACAGTCAATTAAACCTGGTTGCGATTAATATTTTAGAGGATAACGCCGGTTATGTCTCGGGTAGGTCTGGGATTTGCCCACATCTGGCTCGTACTTTCGCTTTTTCGCATTCTTGTTGGCCAGATCCTGGCCTCTTTCCCGATTGGATCACGTAGTAATGCGGTACCACACCAAAACAGTCAATTAAACGTGGCTGCGATTAATATTTTAGAGGATAACGCTGGTTATGTCTCGGTTAGGTCTGGGATTTGCGCCCATCTGGCTCGTACTTTCGCGTTTTTCTCATAGTTGTTGGACAGCTCCTGGGTTTTTTCTGGTTTGGATCACGTAGTAATGCGGTTCCACACCGAAACAGTCAATTGAACCTGGTTGCGATTAATATTTTAGAGGATAACTCCGGTAATGTCTCGGTTAGGTCTGATATTTGCCCTCATCTGGCGCGTCCCTTCGCATTTTTCACATTCTTCTTGGCCAGATCCTGGCCTTTTTCTGGCTTGGACCACGTAGTAATGTGGTACCACACCGAAACAGTCAATTAAACCTGGATGCGAATAATATTTTAGAGGGTAACGCTGGTTATGCCTGGGATAGTTCTGGTATTTGCAACCATCTGGCTCATACTTTCGCGGTTTTTCTCATAGTTGTTGGCCAGATCCTGGGTTTTTTTCTGGTTTGGATCCCGTAGTAATGTGGTTCCACACCGAAACAGTCAATTGAACCTGGTTGCGATTAATATTTTGGAGGATAACGCCGGTTATGTATCGGTTAGGTCTGGTATTTGCCCTCATCTGGCTCGGACCTTCGCATTTTTCGCATACTTGTTGGCCAGATCCTGGCCTTCTTCTGGCTTGGACCACGTAGTAAAGTGGCACCAGACTGAAACAGTCAATTAAACCTGGTTGCGAATAATATTTTAGAGGATAACGCTGGTTATGTCTGGGACAGTTCTGGTATTTGCCCTCATCTGGCTCGTACTTTCGCATTTTTCGCATTCTTGTTGGCCCGATCCTGGGCTTTTTCTGGTTTGGATCACGTAGTAATGGGGTACCACACCGAAACAGTCAATTATACCTGGTTGCGATTAATATTTTAGAGGATACAGCCGGTAATGTCTCGGTTAGGTCTGGTATTTGCCCTCACCTGGCGCGTACTTTCGCATTTTTCGAATACTTGTCGGCCAGATCCTGAGCTTTTTCTGGTTTGGATCCCGTAGTAATGTGGTACCACACCGACACAGTCAATTATACCTGGTTGCGATTAATATTTTAGGGGATAACGCCGGTTACGTTTCGGTTAGGTCTGGGATTTTCCCTCATCAGGCTCGTACTTTCGCATTTTTCGCATACTTGTTGGCCAGATCCTGGCCTTTTTCTGGTTTGGATCACGTAGTAATGCGGTACCACACCGAAACAGTCAATTAAATCTGGTTGCGATTAATATTTTAGAGGATAATGCCGGTAATGTCTCGGTTAGGTCTGGTATTTGCCCTCATCTGGCGCGTACTTTCGCATTTTTCGCATTCTTGTTGGCCAGATCCTGGCCTTTTTCTGGCTTGGACCACGTAGTAATGTGGTACCACACCGAAACAGTCAATTAAACCTGGATGCGAATAATATTTTAGAGGATAACGCTGGTTATGCCTGGGATAGTTCTGGTATTTGCAATCATCTGGCTCATACTTTCGCTTTTTCTCATAATTGTTGGCCAGATCCTGGGTTTTTTTCTGGTTTGGATCCCGTAGTAATGCGGTTCCACAACGAAACAGTCAATTAAACCCGGTTGCAATTAATATTTTGGAGGATAACGCCGGTTATGTCTCGGTTAGGTCTGGGATTTGCCCTCATCTGGATCGTTCTTTCGCATTTTTCGCATACTTGTTGGCCAGATCCTGTGTTCTTTCTGGTTTGGATCCCGTAGTATTGTGGTTCCACAACGAAACAGTCAATTAAACCTGGTTGCGATTAATATTTTAGCGGATAACTCCGGTTATGTCTGGGTTAGGTCTGGGATTTTCCCTCATGTGGCTCGTACTTTCGCGTTTCTCGCATTCTTGTTGGACCGATCCTGGGATTTTTCTGGTTTGGATCTCGTTGTAATGTGTTACCACACTGAAACAGTCATTAAAAGCATGTTCCGATTCGTATTTTAGAGGATAACGCTGGTTATGTCAGGCACAGTTCTGGTATTTGCAATCATCTGGCTCATACTTTCGCATTTTTCGCATACTTGTTGGCCAGATCATGGCCTTTTTCTGGTTTGGATCACGTAGTAATGCGGTACCACACCGAAACAGTCAATTATACCTGGTTGCGGTTAATATTTTAGGGGATAACGCCGGTTTTGTCTGAGTTAGGTCTGGTATTTGCCCTCATCTGGCTCGTTCTTTCGCATTTTTCGCATACTTGTTGGCCAGATCCTGTGTTCTTTCTGGTTTGGATCCCGTAGTATTGTGGTTCCACAACGAAACAGTCAATTAAACCTGGTTGCGATTAATATTTTAGGGGATAACGCCGGTAACGGCTCGGTTAGGTCTGGGATTTGTCCTCATCTGGCTCGTACTTTCACGTTTTTCGCATACTTGTTGGCCAGATCCTGGCCTTTTTCGGGTGTGGATAACGTAGTAATGTGGTACCACACTGAAACAGTCAATAGAAGCTGGTTCCGATCAGTATTTTAGAGAATAACGCTGGTTATGTCTGGGTTAGTTCTGGTATTTGCAATCATCTGGCTCATACATTCGCGTTTTTCGCATACTTGTTGGCCAGATCCTGGGCTTTTTCTGGTTTGGATCACGTAGTAATGTGGTACCACACTGAAACAGTCAATTAAACCTGTTTGCGATTAATATTTTAGGGGATAACGCCGGTTATGTCTGGGTTAGTTCTAGTATTTGCAATCATCTGGCTCATACTTTCGCATTTTTCGCATATTTGTTGGCCAGATCCTGGCCTCTTTCTGGTTTGGATCATCGTAGCAATGCGGTGCCACACCGGAACAGTCAATTATACCTGGTTGCGATTAATATTTTAGGGGGTAACGCCGGTTACGTCTCGGTTAGGTCTGGGATTTGTCCTCATCTGGCTCGTACTTTCACGTTTTTCGCATACTTGTTGGCCAGATCCTGGCCTCCTTCTGGTTTGGATCATCGTAGCAATGCGGTACCACACCGAAACAGTCAATTAAACCTGGTTGCGATTAATATTTTAGAGGATAACGCTGGTTATGTCTCGGTTAGGTCTGGGATTTGCCCCCATATGGCTCGTACTTTCGCGTTTTTCTCATAGTTGTGGAACAGATCCTGGGTTTTTTCTGGTTTGGATCCCGTAGTAATGTGGTCCCACACCGAAACAGTCAATTGAGCCTGGTTGCGATTAATATTTTAAAGGATAACGCCGGTAATGTCTCGGTTAGGTCTGATATTTACCCTCATCTGGCGCGTACTTTCGCATTTTTCGCATTCTTGTTGGCCAGATCCTGGCCTTTTTCAGGCTTGGACCACGTAGTAGTGTGGTACAACACCGAAACAGTCAATTAAACCTGGATGCGAATAATATTTTAGAGGATAACGCTGGTTATGCCTGGGATAGTTCTGGTATTTGCAATCATCTGGCTCATACTTTCGCGTTTTTCTCATAGTTGTTGGCCAGATCCTGGGTTTTTTCTGGTTTGGATCCCGTAGTAATGTGGTTCCACACCGAAACAGTCAATTGAACCTGGTTGCGATTAATATTTTAGAGGATAACGCCGGTTATGTCTCGGTTAGGTCTAGTATTTGCCCTCATCTGGCTCGGACCTTCGCATTTTTCGCATACTTGTTGGCCAGATCCTGGCCTTCTTCTGGCTTGGACCACGTAGTAAAGTGGCAGCAGACTGAAACAGTCAATTAAACCTGGTTGCGAATAATATTTTAGAGGATAACGCTGGTTATGTCTGGGATAGTTCTGATATTTACCCTCATCTGGCGCGTACTTTCGCATTTTTCGCATTCTTGTTGGCCAGATCCTGGCCTTTTTCTGGCTTGGACCACGTAGTAGTGTGGTTCCACACCGAAACAGTCAATTGAACCTGGTTGCGAATAATATTTTAGAGGATAACGCCGGTAAAGTCTCGGTTAGGTCTGATATTTGCCCTCATCTGGCGCGTACTTTCGCATTTTTCGCATTCTTGTTGGCCAGATCCAGGCCTTTTTCTGGCTTGGACCACGTACTAATGTGGTACCACACCGAAACAGTCAATTAAACCTGGATGCGAATAATATTTTAGAGGATAACGCTGGTTATGCCTGGTATAGTTCTGGTATTTGCAATCATCTGGCTCATACTTTCGCTTTTTCTCATAGTTGTTGGCCAGATCCTGGGTTTTTTTCTGGTTTGGATCCCGTAGTAATGCGGTTCCACAACGAAGCAGTCAATTAAACCCGGTTGTGATTAATATTTTAGAGGATAACGCCGGTTATGTCTCGGTTAGGTCTGGTATTTGCCCTCATCTGGCGCGTACTTTCGCATTTTTCGCATTCTTGTTGGCCAGATCCTGGCCTTTTTCTGGCTTGGACCACGAAGTAATGTGGTACCACACCGAAACAGTCAATTAAACCTGGTTGCGAATAATATTTTAGAGGATAACGCTGGTTATGCCTGGGATAGTTCCGGTATTTGCAATCATCTGGCACATACTTTCGCTTTTTCTCATAGTTGTTGGCCAGATCCTGGGTTTTTTTCTGGTTTGGATCCCGTAGTAATGCGGTTCCACAACGAAACAGTCAATTAAACCCGGTTGCGATTAATATTTTAGAGGATAACGCCGGTAATGTCTCGGTTAGGTCTGATATTGGCCCTCATCTGGCGCGTACTTTCGCATTTTTCGCATTCTTGTTGGCCAGATCCAGGCCTTTTTCTGGCTTGGACCACGTAGTAATGTGGTACCACACCGAAACAGTCAATTAAACCTGGTTGCGAATAATATTTTAGAGGATAACGCTGGTTATGCCTGGGATAGTTCCGGTATTTGCAATCATCTGGCTCATACTTTCGCGTTTTTCTCATAGTTGTTGGCCAGATCCTGGGTTTTTTCTGGTTTGGATCCCGTAGTAATGTGGTTCCACACCGAAACAGTCAATTGAACCTGGTTGCGATTAATATTTTAGAGGATAACGCCGGTTATGTCTGGGTTAGTGCTAGTATTTGCAATCATCTGGCTCGTACTTTCGCATTTTTCGCATACTTGTTGGCCAGATCCTGGCCTTTTTCTGGTTTGGATCACGTAGTAATGCGGTACCACACCGAAACAGTCAATTAAATCTGGTTGCGATTAATATTTTAGAGGATAATGCCGGTAATGTCTCGGTTAGGTCTGGTATTTGCCCTCATCTGGCGCGTACTTTCGCATTTTTCGCATTCTTGTTGGCCAGATCCTGGCCTTTTTCTGGCTTGGACCACGTAGTAATGTGGTACCACACCGAAACAGTCAATTAAACCTGGATGCGAATAATATTTTAGAGGATAACGCTGGTTATGCCTGGGATAGTTCTGGTATTTGCAATCATCTGGCTCATACTTTCGCTTTTTCTCATAGTTGTTGGCCAGATCCTGGGCTTTTTTCTGGTTTGGATCCCGTAGTAATGCGGTTCCACAACGAAACAGTCAATTAAACCCGGTTGCAATTAATATTTTGGAGGATAACGCCGGTTATGTCTCGGTTAGGTCTGGGATTTGCCCTCATCTGGATCGTTCTTTCGCATTTTTCGCATACTTGTTGGCCAGATCCTGTGTTCTTTCTGGTTTGGATCCCGTAGTATTGTGGTTCCACAACGAAACAGTCAATTAAACCTGGTTGCGATTAATATTTTAGCGGATAACTCCGGTTATGTCTGGGTTAGGTCTGGGATTTTCCCTCATGTGGCTCGTACTTTCGCGTTTCTCGCATTCTTGTTGGCCCGATCCTGGGATTTTTCTGGTTTGGATCTCGTAGTAATGTGTTACCACACTGAAACAGTCATTAAAAGCATGTTCCGATTCGTATTTTAGAGGATAACGCTGGTTATGTCAGGCACAGTTCTGGTATTTGCAATCATCTGGCTCATACTTTCGCATTTTTCGCATACTTGTTGGCCAGATCATGGCCTTTTTCTGGTTTGGATCACGTAGTAATGCGGTACCACACCGAAACAGTCAATTATACCTGGTTGCGGTTAATATTTTAGGGGATAACGCCGGTTTTGTCTGGGTTAGGTCTGGTATTTGCCCTCATCTGGCTCGAACTTTCGCATTTTTCTCATACTTGTTGGCCAGATCCTGCGCTTTTTCTGATTTGGATCCCGTAGTAATGCGGTTTCACAACGAAACAGTCAATTATACCTGGTTGCGGTTAATATTTTAGGGGATAACGCCGGTTTTGTCTGGGTTAGGTCTGGTATTTGCCCTCATCTGGCTCGAACTTTCGCATTTTTCGCATACTTGTTGGCCAGATCCTGGCCTTTTTCTGGTTTGGATCACGTAGTAATGCGGTACCACACCGAAACAGTCAATTAAACCTGGTTGCGAATAATATTTAGAGGATAACGCTGGTTATGCCTGGGTTAGTGCTAGTATTTGCAATCATCTGGCTCATACTTTCGCATTTTTCGCATACTTGTTGGCCAGATCCTGGCCTCTTTCTGGTTTGGATCATCGTAGCAATGCGGTACCACACCGAAACAGTCAATTATACCTGGTTGCGATTAATATTTTAGGGGATAACGCCGGTTACGTCTCGGTTAGGTCTGGGATTTGTCCTCATCTGGCTCGTACTTTCACGTTTTTCGCATACTTGTTGGCCAGATCCTGGCCTTTTTCGGGTGTGGATCACGTAGTAATGTGGTACCACACTGAAACAGTCAATAGAAGCTGGTTCCGATCAGTATTTTAGAGGATAACGCTGGTTATGTCTGGGTTAGTTCTGGTATTTGCAATCATCTGGCTCATACATTCGCGTTTTTCGCATACTTGTTGGCCAGATCCTGGGCTTTTTCTGGTTTGGATCACGTAGTAATGTGGTACCACACTGAAACAGTCAATTAAACATGTTTGCGATTAATATTTTAGAGGATAACGCCGGTTATGTCTCGGGTAGGTCTGGGATTTGCCCACATCTGGCTCGTACTTTCCCTTTTTTCGCATTCTTGTTGGCCAGATCCTGGCCTCTTTCTTGTTTGGATCACGTAGTAATGCGGTTCCACACCGAAACAGTCAATTAAACCTGGTTGCGATTAATATCTTAGAGGATAACGCCGGTTATGTCTCGGTTAGGTCTGGGATTTGCCCTCATCTGGCTCGTACTTTCGCATTTTTCGCATACTTGTTGGCCGGATCCTGGGCTTTATCTGGTTTGGATCACGGAGTAATGCGTTACCACACCGAAACAGTCAAATAAACCTGGTTGCGATTAATATTTTAGAGGATAACGCCGGTTATGTCTCGGTTAGGTCTGGGATTTGCCCTCATCTGGCTCGTACTTTCGCATTTTTCGCATACTTGTTGGCCGGATCCTGGGCTTTTTCTGATTTGGATCAGGTAGGAATGTGGTACCACACTGAAACAGTCATTAAAAGCATGTTCCGATTCGTATTTTAGAGGATAACGCTGGTTATGTCAGGCACAGTTCTGGTATTTGCAATCATCTGGCTCATACTTTCGCATTTTTCGCATACTTGTGGCCAGATCATGGCCTTTTTCTGGTTTGGATCACGTAGTAATGCGATACCACACCGAAACAGTCAATTAAACCTGGTTGCAATTAATATTTTGGAGGATAACGCCGGTTATGTCTCGGTTAGGTCTGGGATTTGCCCTCATCTGGATCGTTCTTTCGCATTTTTCGCATACTTGTTGGCCAGATCCTGGGTTCTTTCTGGTTTGGATCCCGTAGTAATGTGGTTCCACAACGAAACAGTCAATTAAACCTGGTTGCGATTAATATTTAAGCGGATAACGCCGGTTACGTCTGGGTTAGGTCTGGGATTTTCCCTCATGTGGCTCGTACTTTCGCGTTTCTCGCATTCTTGTTGGCCAGGTCCTGGGCTTTATCTGGTTTGGATCACGCAGTAATGCGTTACCACACCGAAACAGTCAAATAAACCTGGTTGCGATTAATATTTTAGAGGATAACGCCGGTTATGTCTCGGTTAGGTCTGGGATTTGCCCTCATCTGGCTCGTACTTTCGCATTTTTCGCATACTTGTTGGCCAGATCCTGGGCTTTTTCTGATTTGGATCAGGTAGGAATGTGGTACCACACTGAAACAGTTAATTAAACCTGGTTGCAATTAATATTTTGGAGGATAACGCCGGTTATGTCTCGGTTAGGTCTGGGACTTGCCCTCATCTGGCTCGAACTTTCGCATTTTTCTGATACTTGTTGGTCAGATCCTGGGCTTTATCTGGTTTGGATCACGCAGTAATGTGTTACCACACTGAAACAGTCAAATAAACCTGGTTGCGATTAATATTTTAGAGGATAACGCTGGTTATGTCAGGCACAGTTCTGGTATTTGCAATCATCTGGCTCATACTTTCGCATTTTTCGCATACTTGTTGGCCAGATCATGGCCTTTTTCTGGTTTGGATCACGTAGTAATGCGGTACCACACCGAAACAGTCAATTAAACCTGGTTGCGATTAATATTTTAGAGGATAACGCCGGTTATGTCTCGGTTAGGTCAGGGATTTGCCCTCATCTGGATCGTACTTTCGCATTTTTCGCATACTTGTTGGTCAGATCCTGGGTTTTCTCTGGTTTGGATCACGTAGTAATGCGGTACCACACCGAAACAGTCAATTAAACCTGGTTGCGATTAATATTTTAGAGGATAACGCCGGTTATGTCTCGGTTAGGTCTGGGATTTTCCCTCATATGGTACGTACTTTCGCATTTTTCGCATTCTTGTTGGCCCGATCCTGGGATGTTTCTGGTTTGGATCACGTAGTAATGTGGTTCCACACCGAAACAGTCAATTAAACCTGGTTGCGATTAATATTTTAGAGGATAACGCCGGTTATGTCTCGGTTAGGTCAGGGATTTGCCCTCATCTGGATCGTACTTTCGCATTTTTCGCATACTTGTTGGCCAGATCCTGGGTTCTTTCTGGTTTGGATCCCGTAGTAATGTGGTTCCACAACGAAAGAGTCAATTAAACCTGGTTGCGATTAATATTTTAGCGGATAACGCCGGTTATGTCTGGGATAGTTCTGGTATTTGCAATCATCTGGCTCATACTTTCGCTTTTTCTCATAGTTGTTGGCCAGATCCTGGGTTTTTTTCTGGTTTGGATCCCGTAGTAATGCGGTTCCACAACGAAACAATCAATTAAACCTGGTTGCGATTAATATTTTAGCGGATAACGCCGGTTATGTCTGGGTTAGGTCTGGTATTTGCCCTCATCTGGCTCGTACTTTCGCATTTTTCGCATACTTGTTGGCCAGATCCTGGCCTTTTTCTGGTTTGGATCACGTAGTAATGCGGTACGACACCGAAACAGTCAATTAAATCTGGTAGCGATTAATATTTTAGAGGATAATGCCGGTAATGTCTCGGTTAGGTCTGGTATTTGCCCTCATCTGGATCGTTCTTTCGCATTTTTCGCATTCTTGTTGGCCAGATCCTGGGTTCTTTCTGGTTTGGATCCCGTAGTAATGTGGTTCCACAACGAAAGAGTCAATTAAACCTGGTTGCGATTAATATTTTAGCGGATAACGCCGGTTATGTCTGGGATAGTTCTGGTATTTGCAATCATCTGGCTCATACTTTCGCATTTTCTCATAGTTGTTGGCCAGATCCTGGGTTTTTTTCTGGTTTGGATCCCGTAGTAATGCGGTTCCACAACGAAACAGTCAATTAAACCTGGTTGCGGTTAATATTTTAGCGGATAACGCCGGTTATGTCTGGGTTAGGTCTGGTATTTGCCCTCATCTGGCTCGTACTTTCGCATTTTTCGCATACTTGTTGGCCAGATCCTGGCCTTTTTCTGGTTTGGATCACGTAGTAATGCGGTACCACACCGAAACAGTCAATTAAATCTGGTTGCGATTAATATTTTAGAGGATAATGCCGGTAATGTCTCGGTTAGGTCTGGTATTTGCCCTCATCTGGCGCGTACTTTCGCATTTTTCGCATTCTTGTTGGCCAGATCCTGGCCTTTTTCTGGCTTGGACCACGTAGTAATGTGGTACCACACCGAAACAGTCAATTAAACCTGGTTGCGAATAATATTTTAGAGGATAACGCTGGTTTTGCCTGGGATAGTTCTGGTATTTGCAATCATCTGGCTCATACTTTCGCATTTTTCTCATACTTGTTGGCCAGATCCTGGGTTTTTTTCTGGTTTGGATCCCGTAGTAATGCGGTTCCACAACGAAACAGTCAATTAAACCCGGTTGCGATTAATATTTTAGAGGATAACGCCGGTAATGTCTCGGTTAGGTCTGATATTTGCCCTCATCTGGCGCGTACTTTCGCATTTTTCGCATTCTTGTTGGCCAGATCCAGGCCTTTTTCTGGCTTGGACCACGTAGTAATGTGGTACCACACCGAAACAGACAATTAAACCTGGTTGCGAATAATATTTTAGAGGATAACGCTGGTTATGCCTGGGATAGTTCCGGTATTTGCAATCATCTGGCTCATACTTTCGCGTTTTTCTCATAGTTCTTGGCCAGATCCTGGGTTTTTTCTGGTTTGGATCCCGTAGTAATGTGGTTCCACACCGAAACAGTCAATTGAACCTGGTTGCGATTAATATTTTAGAGGATAACGCCGGTTATGTCTGGGTTAGTGCTAGTATTTGCAATCATCTGGCTCGTACTTTCGCATTTTTCGCATACTTGTTGGCCAGATCCTGGCCTTTTTCTGGTTTGGATCACGTAGTAATGCGGTACCACACCGAAACAGTCAATTAAATCTGGTTGCGATTAATATTTTAGAGGATAACGCTGGTTATGTCTCGGTTAGGTCTGAGATTTGCCCCCATCTGGCTCCTACTTTCGCGTTTTTCTCATAGTTGTTGAACAGATCCTGGCCTTTTTCTGGCTTGGACCACGTAGTAATGTGGTACCACACCGAAACAGTCAATTAAACCTGGATGCGAATAATATTTTAGAGGATAACGCTGGTTATGCCTGGGATAGTTCTGGTATTTGCAATCATCTGGCTCATACTTTCGCTTTTTCTCATAGTTGTTGGCCAGATCCTGGGTTTTTTTCTGGTTTGGATCCCGTAGTAATGCGGTTCCACAACGAAACAGTCAATTAAACCCGGTTGCAATTAATATTTTGGAGGATAACGCCGGTTATGTCTCGGTTAGGTCTGGGATTTGCCCTCATCTGGATCGTTCTTTCGCATTTTTCGCATACTTGTTGGCCAGATCCTGTGTTCTTTCTGGTTTGGATCCCGTAGTATTGTGGTTCCACAACGAAACAGTCAATTAAACCTGGTTGCGATTAATATTTTAGCGGATAACTCCGGTTATGTCTGGGTTAGGTCTGGGATTTTCCCTCATGTGGCTCGTACTTTCGCGTTTCTCGCATTCTTGTTGGCCCGATCCTGGGATTTTTCTGGTTTGGATCTCGTAGTAATGTGTTACCACACTGAAACAGTCATTAAAAGCATGTTCCGATTCGTATTTTAGAGGATAACGCTGGTTATGTCAGGCACAGTTCTGGTATTTGCAATCATCTGGCTCATACTTTCGCATTTTTCGCATACTTGTTGGCCAGATCATGGCCTTTTTCTGGTTTGGATCACGTAGTAATGCGGTACCACACCGAAACAGTCAATTATACCTGGTTGCGGTTAATATTTTAGGGGATAACGCCGGTTTTGTCTGGGTTAGGTCTGGTATTTGCCCTCATCTGGCTCGAACTTTCGCATTTTTCTCATACTTGTTGGCCAGATCCTGGGCTTTTTCTGATTTGGATCCCGTAGTAATGCGGTTTCACAACGAAACAGTCAATTAAACCTGGTTGCGATTAATATTTTAGCGGATAACGCCGGTTATGTCTCGGTTATGTTTGGGATTTGCCCTCATCTGGCTCGTACTTTCGCATTTTTCGCATACTTGTTGGCCAGATCCTGGCCTTTTTCTGGTTTGGATCACGTAGTAATGCGGTACCACACCGAAACAGTCAATTAAACCTGGTTGCGAATAATATTTAGAGGATAACGCTGGTTATGCCTGGGTTAGTGCTAGTATTTGCAATCATCTGGCTCATACTTTCGCATTTTCGCATACTTGTTGGCCAGATCCTGGCCTCTTTCTGGTTTGGATCATCGTAGCAATGCGGTACCACACCGAAACAGTCAATTATACCTGGTTGCGATTAATATTTTAGGGGATAACGCCGGTTACGTCTCGGTTAGGTCTGGGATTTGTCCTCATCTGGCTCGTACTTTCACGTTTTTCGCATACTTGTTGGCCCGATCCTGGGATTTTTCTGGTTTGGATCACGTAGTAATGTGGTACCACACTGAAACAGTCAATAGAAGCTGGTTCCGATCAGTATTTTAGAGGATAACGCTGGTTATGTCTGGGTTAGTTCTGGTATTTGCAATCATCTGGCTCATACTTTCGCATTTTTCGCATACTTGTTGGCCAGATCCTGGCCTTTTTCTGGTTTGGATCACGTAGTAATGCGGTACCACACCGAAACAGTCAATTAAACCTGGTTGCGAATAATATTTAGAGGATAACGCTGGTTATGCCTGGGTTAGTGCTAGTATTTGCAATCATCTGGCTCATACTTTCGCATTTTCGCATACTTGTTGGCCAGATCCTGGCCTCTTTCTGGTTTGGATCATCGTAGCAATGCGGTACCACACCGAAACAGTCAATTATACCTGGTTGCGATTAATATTTTAGCGGATAACTCCGGTTATGTCTGGGTTAGGTCTGGGATTTTCCCTCATGTGGCTCGTACTTTCGCGTTTCTCGCATTCTTGTTGGCCCGATCCTGGGATTTTTCTGGTTTGGATCACGTAGTAATGTGGTACCACACTGAAACAGTCAATAGAAGCTGGTTCCGATCAGTATTTTAGAGGATAACGCTGGTTATGTCTGGGTTAGTTCTGGTATTTGCAATCATCTGGCTCATACATTCGCGTTTTTCGCATACTTGTTGGCCAGATCCTGGGCTTTTTCTGGTTTGGATCACGTAGTAATGTGGTACCACACTGAAACAGTCAATTAAACATGTTTGCGATTAATATTTTAGAGGATAACGCCGGTTATGTCTCGGGTAGGTCTGGGATTTGCCCACATCTGGCTCGTACTTTCCCTTTTTTCGCATTCTTGTTGGCCAGATCCTGGCCTCTTTCTTGTTTGGATCACGTAGTAATGCGGTTCCACACCGAAACAGTCAATTAAACCTGGTTGCGATTAATATCTTAGAGGATAACGCCGGTTATGTCTCGGTTAGGTCTGGGATTTGCCCTCATCTGGCTCGTACTTTCGCATTTTTCGCATACTTGTTGGCCGGATCCTGGGCTTTATCTGGTTTGGATCACGGAGTAATGCGTTACCACACCGAAACAGTCAAATAAACCTGGTTGCGATTAATATTTTAGAGGATAACGCCGGTTATGTCTCGGTTAGGTCTGGGATTTGCCCTCATCTGGCTCGTACTTTCGCATTTTTCGCATACTTGTTGGCCGGATCCTGGGCTTTTTCTGATTTGGATCAGGTAGGAATGTGGTACCACACTGAAACAGTCATTAAAAGCATGTTCCGATTCGTATTTTAGAGGATAACGCTGGTTATGTCAGGCACAGTTCTGGTATTTGCAATCATCTGGCTCATACTTTCGCATTTTTCGCATACTTGTGGCCAGATCATGGCCTTTTTCTGGTTTGGATCACGTAGTAATGCGATACCACACCGAAACAGTCAATTAAACCTGGTTGCAATTAATATTTTGGAGGATAACGCCGGTTATGTCTCGGTTAGGTCTGGGATTTGCCCTCATCTGGATCGTTCTTTCGCATTTTTCGCATACTTGTTGGCCAGATCCTGGGTTCTTTCTGGTTTGGATCCCGTAGTAATGTGGTTCCACAACGAAACAGTCAATTAAACCTGGTTGCGATTAATATTTAAGCGGATAACGCCGGTTACGTCTGGGTTAGGTCTGGGATTTTCCCTCATGTGGCTCGTACTTTCGCGTTTCTCGCATTCTTGTTGGCCCGATCCTGGGATTTTTCTGGTTTGGATTTCGTAGTAATGTGTTACCACACTGAAACAGTCATTAAAAGCACGTTCCGATTCGTATTTTAGAGGATAACGCTGGTTATGTCAGGCACAGTTCTGGTATTTGCAATCATCTGGCTCATACTTTCGCATTTTTCGCATACTTGTTGGCCAGATCATGGCCTTTTTCTGGTTTGGATCACGTAGTAATGCGGTACCACACCGAAACAGTCAATTAAACCTGGTTGCGATTAATATTTTAGAGGATAACGCCGGTTATGTCTCGGTTAGGTCTGGGATTTGCCCTCATCTGGATCGTACTTTCGCATTTTTCGCATACTTGTTGGCCAGATCCTGGGTTTTTTCTGGTTTGGATCATCGTAGTAATGCGGTACCACACCGAAACAGTCAATTATACCTGGTTGCGGTTAATATTTTAGCGGATAACGCCGGTTATGTCTCGGTTATGTCTGGGATTTTCCCTCATCTGGTTCGTACTTTCGCATTTTTCGCATTCTTGTTGGCCCGATCCTGGGATGTTTCTGGTTTGGATCACGTAGTAATGTGTTACCACACTGAAACAGTCATTAAAAGCGAGTTCCGATTCGTATTTTAGAGGATAACGCTGGTTATGTCTGGGTTAGTGCTAGTATTTGCAATCATCTGGCTCATACTATCGCATTTTTCGCATACCTGTTGGCCAGATCCTGGGTTTTCTCTGGTTTGGATCCCGTAGTGATGTTGTTCCACACCGAAACAGTCAATTAAACCTGGTTGCGATTAATATTTTAGGGGATAACGCCGGTTATGTCTCGGTTAGGTCTGGGATTTGCCCTCATCTGGCTCGAACTTTCGCATTTTTCTGATACTTGTTGGTCAGATCCTGGGCTTTATCTGGTTTGGACCACGCAGTCATGCGTTACCACACCGAAACAGTCAATTATACCTGGTTGCGGTTAATATTTTAGGGGATAACGCCGGTTTTGTCTGGGTTAGGTCTGGTATTTGCCCTCATCTGGCTCGAACTTTCGCATTTTTCTGATACTTGTTGGTCAGATCCTGGCCTTTTTCTGGCTTAGACCACGTAGTAATGTGTTACCACACTGAAACAGTCAATTACACCTGGTTGCGATTAATATTTTAGGGGATAACGCCGGTTACGTCTCGGTTAGGTCTGGGATTTTCCCTCATCTGGTTCGTACTTTCGCATTTTTCGCATTCTTGTTGGCCCGATCCTGGGATGTTTCTGGTTTGAATCACGTAGTAATTTGTTACCACACTGAAACAGTCATTAAAAGCATGTTCCGATTCGTATTTTAGAGGATGACGCTGGTTATGTCTGGGTTAGTGCTAGTATTTGCAATTATCTGGCTCATACTATCGCATTTTTCGCATACCTGTTGGCCAGATCCAGGGTTTTCTCAGGTTTGGATCCCGTAGTAATGTGGTTCCACACCGAAACAGTCAATTAAACCTGGTTGCGATTAATATTTTAGGGGATAACGCCGGTTATGTCTGGGTTAGTTCTGGTATTTGCAATCAACTGGCTCATACTTTCGCAATTTTCGCATACTTGTTGGCCAGATCCTGGGTTTTTTCTGGTTTGGATCCCGTAGTAATGTGGTTCCACACCGAAACAGTCAATTGAACCTGGTTGCGATTAATATTTTAGTGGATAACGCCGGTAATGTCTCGGTTAGGTCTGATATTTGCCCTCATCTGGCGCGTACTTTCGCATTTCTCGCATTCTTGTTGGCCAGATCCTGGCCTTTTTCTGGCTTGGACCACGTAGTAATGTGGTACCACACCGAAACAGTCAAATAAACCTGGATGCGATTAATATCTTAGAGGATAACGCCGGTTGTGTCTCGGTTGGATCTGGGATTTTCCCTCATGTGGCTCGTACTTTCGCGTTTCTCGCATCCTTGTTGGCCCGATCCTGGGATTTTTCTGGTTTGGATCTCGTAGTAATGTGTTACCACACCGAAACAGTCAATTATACCTGGTTGCGATTAATATTTTGGAGGATAACGCCGGTTATGTCTCGGTTAGGTCTGGGATTTGCCCTCATCTGGCTCGAACTTTCGCATTTCTCTGATACTTGTTGGCCAGGTCCTGGGCTTTATCTGGTTTGGATCACGCAGTAATGCGTTACCACACCGAAACAGTCAAATAAACCTGGTTGCGATTAATATTTTAGAGGATAACGCCGGTTATGTCTCGGTTAGGTCTGGGATTTGCCCTCATCTGGCTCGTACTTTCGCATTTTTCGCATACTTGTTGGCCAGATCCTGGGCTTTTTCTGATTTGGATCAGGTAGGAATGTGGTACCACACTGAAACAGTTAATTAAACCTGGTTGCAATTAATATTTTGGAGGATAACGCCGGTTATGTCTCGGTTAGGTCTGGGACTTGCCCTCATCTGGCTCGAACTTTCGCATTTTTCTGATACTTGTTGGTCAGATCCTGGGCTTTATCTGGTTTGGATCACGCAGTAATGTGTTACCACACTGAAACAGTCAAATAAACCTGGTTGCGATTAATATTTTAGAGGATAACGCTGGTTATGTCAGGCACAGTTCTGGTATTTGCAATCATCTGGCTCATACTTTCGCATTTTTCGCATACTTGTTGGCCAGATCATGGCCTTTTTCTGGTTTGGATCACGTAGTAATGCGGTACCACACCGAAACAGTCAATTAAACCTGGTTGCGATTAATATTTTAGAGGATAACGCCGGTTATGTCTGGGATAGTTCTGGTATTTGCAATCATCTGGCTCATACTTTCGCTTTTTCTCATAGTTGTTGGCCAGATCCTGGGTTTTTTTCTGGTTTGGATCCCGTAGTAATGCGGTTCCACAACGAAACAATCAATTAAACCTGGTTGCGATTAATATTTTAGCGGATAACGCCGGTTATGTCTGGGTTAGGTCTGGTATTTGCCCTCATCTGGCTCGTACTTTCGCATTTTTCGCATACTTGTTGGCCAGATCCTGGCCTTTTTCTGGTTTGGATCACGTAGTAATGCGGTACGACACCGAAACAGTCAATTAAATCTGGTTGCGATTAATATTTTAGAGGATAATGCCGGTAATGTCTCGGTTAGGTCTGGTATTTGCCCTCACCTGGATCGTTCTTTCGCATTTTTCGCATTCTTGTTGGCCAGATCCTGGGTTCTTTCTGGTTTGGATCCCGTAGTAATGTGGTTCCACAACGAAAGAGTCAATTAAACCTGGTTGCGATTAATATTTTAGCGGATAACGCCGGTTATGTCTGGGATAGTTCTGGTATTTGCAATCATCTGGCTCATACTTTCGCATTTTCTCATAGTTGTTGGCCAGATCCTGGGTTTTTTTCTGGTTTGGATCCCGTAGTAATGCGGTTCCACAACGAAACAGTCAATTAAACCTGGTTGCGGTTAATATTTTAGCGGATAACGCCGGTTATGTCTGGGTTAGGTCTGGTATTTGCCCTCATCTGGCTCGTACTTTCGCATTTTTCGCATACTTGTTGGCCAGATCCTGGCCTTTTTCTGGTTTGGATCACGTAGTAATGCGGTACCACACCGAAACAGTCAATTAAATCTGGTTGCGATTAATATTTTAGAGGATAATGCCGGTAATGTCTCGGTTAGGTCTGGTATTTGCCCTCATCTGGCGCGTACTTTCGCATTTTTCGCATTCTTGTTGGCCAGATCCTGGCCTTTTTCTGGCTTGGACCACGTAGTAATGTGGTACCACACCGAAACAGTCAATTAAACCTGGTTGCGAATAATATTTTAGAGGATAACGCTGGTTATGCCTGGGATAGTTCTGGTATTTGCAATCATCTGGCTCATACTTTCGCATTTTTCTCATACTTGTTGGCCAGATCCTGGGTTTTTTTCTGGTTTGGATCCCGTAGTAATGCGGTTCCACAACGAAACAGTCAATTAAACCCGGTTGCGATTAATATTTTAGAGGATAACGCCGGTAATGTCTCGGTTAGGTCTGATATTTGCCCTCATCTGGCGCGTACTTTCGTATTTTTCGCATTCTTGTTGGCCAGATCCAGGCCTTTTTCTGGCTTGGACCACGTAGTAATGTGGTACCACACCGAAACAGACAATTAAACCTGGTTGCGAATAATATTTTAGAGGATAACGCTGGTTATGCCTGGGATAGTTCCGGTATTTGCAATCATCTGGCTCATACTTTCGCGTTTTTCTCATAGTTGTTGGCCAGATCCTGGGTTTTTTCTGGTTTGGATCCCGTAGTAATGTGGTTCCACTCCGAAACAGTCAATTGAACCTGGTTGCGATTAATATTTTAGAGGATAACGCCGGTTATGTCTGGGTTAGTGCTAGTATTTGCAATCATCTGGCTCGTACTTTCGCATTTTTCGCATACTTGTTGGCCAGATCCTGGCCTTTTTCTGGTTTGGATCACGTAGTAATGCGGTACCACACCGAAACAGTCAATTAAATCTGGTTGCGATTAATATTTTAGAGGATAACGCTGGTTATGTCTCGGTTAGGTCTGAGATTTGCCCCCATCTGGCTCCTACTTTCGCGTTTTTCTCATAGTTGTTGAACAGATCCTGGCCTTTTTCTGGCTTGGACCACGTAGTAATGTGGTACCACACCGAAACAGTCAATTAAACCTGGATGCGAATAATATTTTAGAGGATAACGCTGGTTATGCCTGGGATAGTTCTGGTATTTGCAATCATCTGGCTCATACTTTCGCTTTTTCTCATAGTTGTTGGCCAGATCCTGGGTTTTTTTCTGGTTTGGATCCCGTAGTAATGCGGTTCCACAACGAAACAGTCAATTAAACCCGGTTGCAATTAATATTTTGGAGGATAACGCCGGTTATGTCTCGGTTAGGTCTGGGATTTGCCCTCATCTGGATCGTTCTTTCGCATTTTTCGCATACTTGTTGGCCAGATCCTGTGTTCTTTCTGGTTTGGATCCCGTAGTATTGAGGTTCCACAACGAAACAGTCAATTAAACCTGGTTGCGATTAATATTTTAGCGGATAACTCCGGTTATGTCTGGGTTAGGTCTGGGATTTTCCCTCATGTGGCTCGTACTTTCGCGTTTCTCGCATTCTTGTTGGCCCGATCCTGGGATTTTTCTGGTTTGGATCTCGTAGTAATGTGTTACCACACTGAAACAGTCATTAAAAGCATGTTCCGATTCGTATTTTAGAGGATAACGCTGGTTATGTCAGGCACAGTTCTGGTATTTGCAATCATCTGGCTCATACTTTCGCATTTTTCGCATACTTGTTGGCCAGATCATGGCCTTTTTCTGGTTTGGATCACGTAGTAATGCGGTACCACACCGAAACAGTCAATTATACCTGGTTGCGGTTAATATTTTAGGGGATAACGCCGGTTTTGTCTGGGTTAGGTCTGGTATTTGCCCTCATCTGGCTCGAACTTTCGCATTTTTCTCATACTTGTTGGCCAGATCCTGGGCTTTTTCTGATTTGGATCCCGTAGTAATGCGGTTTCACAACGAAACAGTCAATTAAACCTGGTTGCGATTAATATTTTAGCGGATAACGCCGGTTATGTCTCGGTTATGTTTGGGATTTGCCCTCATCTGGCTCGTACTTTCGCATTTTTCGCATACTTGTTGGCCAGATCCTGGCCTTTTTCTGGTTTGGATCACGTAGTAATGCGGTACCACACCGAAACAGTCAATTAAACCTGGTTGCGAATAATATTTAGAGGATAACGCTGGTTATGCCTGGGTTAGTGCTAGTATTTGCAATCATCTGGCTCATACTTTCGCATTTTCGCATACTTGTTGGCCAGATCCTGGCCTCTTTCTGGTTTGGATCATCGTAGCAATGCGGTACCACACCGAAACAGTCAATTATACCTGGTTGCGATTAATATTTTAGGGGATAACGCCGGTTACGTCTCGGTTAGGTCTGGGATTTGTCCTCATCTGGCTCGTACTTTCACGTTTTTCGCATACTTGTTGGCCAGATCCTGGCCTTTTTCGGGTGTGGATCACGTAGTAATGTGGTACCACACTGAAACAGTCAATAGAAGCTGGTTCCGATCAGTATTTTAGAGGATAACGCTGGTTATGTCTGGGTTAGTTCTGGTATTTGCAATCATCTGGCTCATACATTCGCGTTTTTCGCATACTTGTTGGCCAGATCCTGGGCTTTTTCTGGTTTGGATCACGTAGTAATGTGGTACCACACTGAAACAGTCAATTAAACATGTTTGCGATTAATATTTTAGAGGATAACGCCGGTTATGTCTCGGGTAGGTCTGGGATTTGCCCACATCTGGCTCGTACTTTCCCTTTTTTCGCATTCTTGTTGGCCAGATCCTGGCCTCTTTCTTGTTTGGATCACGTAGTAATGCGGTTCCACACCGAAACAGTCAATTAAACCTGGTTGCGATTAATATCTTAGAGGATAACGCCGGTTATGTCTCGGTTAGGTCTGGGATTTGCCCTCATCTGGCTCGTACTTTCGCATTTTTCGCATACTTGTTGGCCGGATCCTGGGCTTTATCTGGTTTGGATCACGGAGTAATGCGTTACCACACCGAAACAGTCAAATAAACCTGGTTGCGATTAATATTTTAGAGGATAACGCCGGTTATGTCTCGGTTAGGTCTGGGATTTGCCCTCATCTGGCTCGTACTTTCGCATTTTTCGCATACTTGTTGGCCGGATCCTGGGCTTTTTCTGATTTGGATCAGGTAGGAATGTGGTACCACACTGAAACAGTCATTAAAAGCATGTTCCGATTCGTATTTTAGAGGATAACGCTGGTTATGTCAGGCACAGTTCTGGTATTTGCAATCATCTGGCTCATACTTTCGCATTTTTCGCATACTTGTGGCCAGATCATGGCCTTTTTCTGGTTTGGATCACGTAGTAATGCGATACCACACCGAAACAGTCAATTAAACCTGGTTGCAATTAATATTTTGGAGGATAACGCCGGTTATGTCTCGGTTAGGTCTGGGATTTGCCCTCATCTGGATCGTTCTTTCGCATTTTTCGCATACTTGTTGGCCGGATCCTGGGTTCTTTCTGGTTTGGATCCCGTAGTAATGTGGTTCCACAACGAAACAGTCAATTAAACCTGGTTGCGATTAATATTTAAGCGGATAACGCCGGTTACGTCTGGGTTAGGTCTGGGATTTTCCCTCATGTGGCTCGTACTTTCGCGTTTCTCGCATTCTTGTTGGCCCGATCCTGGGATTTTTCTGGTTTGGATTTCGTAGTAATGTGTTACCACACTGAAACAGTCATTAAAAGCACGTTCCGATTCGTATTTTAGAGGATAACGCTGGTTATGTCAGGCACAGTTCTGGTATTTGCAATCATCTGGCTCATACTTTCGCATTTTTCGCATACTTGTTGGCCAGATCATGGCCTTTTTCTGGTTTGGATCACGTAGTAATGCGGTACCACACCGAAACAGTCAATTAAACCTGGTTGCGATTAATATTTTAGAGGATAACGCCGGTTATGTCTCGGTTAGGTCTGGGATTTGCCCTCATCTGGATCGTACTTTCGCATTTTTCGCATACTTGTTGGCCAGATCCTGGGATGTTTCTGGTTTGGATCACGTAGTAATGTGTTACCACACTGAAACAGTCATTAAAAGCGAGTTCCGATTCGTATTTTAGAGGATAACGCTGGTTATGTCTGGGTTAGTGCTAGTATTTGCAATCATCTGGCTCATACTATCGCATTTTTCGCATACCTGTTGGCCAGATCCTGGGTTTTCTCTGGTTTGGATCCCGTAGTGATGTTGTTCCACACCGAAACAGTCAATTAAACCTGGTTGCGATTAATATTTTAGGGGATAACGCCGGTTATGTCTCGGTTAGGTCTGGGATTTGCCCTCATCTGGCTCGAACTTTCGCATTTTTCTGATACTTGTTGGTCAGATCCTGGGCTTTATCTGGTTTGGACCACGCAGTCATGCGTTACCACACCGAAACAGTCAATTATACCTGGTTGCGGTTAATATTTTAGGGGATAACGCCGGTTTTGTCTGGGTTAGGTCTGGTATTTGCCCTCATCTGGCTCGAACTTTCGCATTTTTCTGATACTTGTTGGTCAGATCCTGGCCTTTTTCTGGCTTAGACCACGTAGTAATGTGTTACCACACTGAAACAGTCAATTACACCTGGTTGCGATTAATATTTTAGGGGATAACGCCGGTTACGTCTCGGTTAGGTCTGGGATTTTCCCTCATCTGGTTCGTACTTTCGCATTTTTCGCATTCTTGTTGGCCCGATCCTGGGATGTTTCTGGTTTGAATCACGTAGTAATTTGTTACCACACTGAAACAGTCATTAAAAGCATGTTCCGATTCGTATTTTAGAGGATGACGCTGGTTATGTCTGGGTTAGTGCTAGTATTTGCAATTATCTGGCTCATACTATCGCATTTTTCGCATACCTGTTGGCCAGATCCAGGGTTTTCTCAGGTTTGGATCCCGTAGTAATGTGGTTCCACACCGAAACAGTCAATTAAACCTGGTTGCGATTAATATTTTAGGGGATAACGCCGGTTATGTCTGGGTTAGTTCTGGTATTTGCAATCAACTGGCTCATACTTTCGCAATTTTCGCATACTTGTTGGCCAGATCCTGGGTTTTTTCTGGTTTGGATCCCGTAGTAATGTGGTTCCACACCGAAACAGTCAATTGAACCTGGTTGCGATTAATATTTTAGTGGATAACGCCGGTAATGTCTCGGTTAGGTCTGATATTTGCCGTCATCTGGCGCGTACTTTCGCATTTCTCGCATTCTTGTTGGCCAGATCCTGGCCTTTTTCTGGCTTGGACCACGTAGTAATGTGGTACCACACCGAAACAGTCAAATAAACCTGGATGCGATTAATATCTTAGAGGATAACGCCGGTTGTGTCTCGGTTGGATCTGGGATTTTCCCTCATGTGGCTCGTACTTTCGCGTTTCTCGCATCCTTGTTGGCCCGATCCTGGGATTTTTCTGGTTTGGATCTCGTAGTAATGTGTTACCACACCGAAACAGTCAATTATACCTGGTTGCGATTAATATTTTGGAGGATAACGCCGGTTATGTCTCGGTTAGGTCTGGGATTTGCCCTCATCTGGCTCGAACTTTCGCATTTCTCTTATACTTGTTGGCCAGGTCCTGGGCTTTATCTGGTTTGGATCACGCAGTAATGCGTTACCACACCGAAACAGTCAAATAAACCTGGTTGCGATTAATATTTTAGAGGATAACGCCGGTTATGTCTCGGTTAGGTCTGGGATTTGCCCTCATCTGGCTCGTACTTTCGCATTTTTCGCATACTTGTTGGCCAGATCCTGGGCTTTTTCTGATTTGGATCAGGTAGGAATGTGGTACCACACTGAAACAGTTAATTAAACCTGGTTGCAATTAATATTTTGGAGGATAACGCCGGTTATGTCTCGGTTAGGTCTGGGACTTGCCCTCATCTGGCTCGAACTTTCGCATTTTTCTGATACTTGTTGGTCAGATCCTGGGCTTTATCTGGTTTGGATCACGCAGTAATGTGTTACCACACTGAAACAGTCAAATAAACCTGGTTGCGATTAATATTTTAGAGGATAACGCTGGTTATGTCAGGCACAGTTCTGGTATTTGCAATCATCTGGCTCATACTTTCGCATTTTTCGCATACTTGTTGGCCAGATCATGGCCTTTTTCTGGTTTGGATCACGTAGTAATGCGGTACCACACCGAAACAGTCAATTAAACCTGGTTGCGATTAATATTTTAGAGGATAACGCCGGTTATGTCTCGGTTAGGTCAGGGATTTGCCCTCATCTGGATCGTACTTTCGCATTTTTCGCATACTTGTTGGTCAGATCCTGGGTTTTCTCTGGTTTGGATCACGTAGTAATGCGGTACCACACCGAAACAGTCAATTAAACCTGGTTGCGATTAATATTTTAGAGGATAACGCCGGTTATGTCTCGGTTAGGTCTGGGATTTTCCCTCATATGGTACGTACTTTCGCATTTTTCGCATTCTTGTTGGCCCGATCCTGGGCTGTTTCTGGTTTGGATCACGTAGTAATGTGGTTCCACACCGAAACAGTCAATTAAACCTGGTTGCGATTAATATTTTAGGGGATAACGCCGGTTACGTCTCGGTTAGGTCTGGGATTTGTCCTCATCTGGCTCGTACTTTCACGTTTTTCGCATACTTGTTGGCCAGATCCTGGCCTTTTTCGGATGTGGATCACGTAGTAATGTGGTTCCACACCGAAACAGTCAATTAAACCTTGTTGCGATTAATATTTTAGGGGATAACGCCGGTTATGTCTGGGTTAGTTCTGGTATTTGCAATCATCTGGCTCATACTTTCGCATTTTTCGCATACCTGTTGGCCAGATCCTGGGTTTTCTCTGGTTTGGATCACGTAGTAATGTGTTACCACACTGAAACAGTCAATTAAACCTTGTTGCGATTAATATTTTAGGTTATAACGCCGGTTACGGCTCGGTTAGGTCTGGGATTTGCCCTCATCTGGATCGTTCTTTCGCATTTTTCGCATACTTGTTGGCCAGATCCTGGGTTCTTTCTGGTTTGGATCCCGTAGTAATGTGGTTCCACAACGAAAGAGTCAATTAAACCTGGTTGCGATTAATATTTTAGCGGATAACGCCGGTTATGTCTGGGATAGTTCTGGTATTTGCAATCATCTGGCTCATACTTTCGCTTTTTCTCATAGTTGTTGGCCAGATCCTGGGTTTTTTTCTGGTTTGGATCCCGTAGTAATGCGGTTCCACAACGAAACAATCAATTAAACCTGGTTGCGATTAATATTTTAGCGGATAACGCCGGTTATGTCTGGGTTAGGTCTGGTATTTGCCCTCATCTGGCTCGTACTTTCGCATTTTTCGCATACTTGTTGGCCAGATCCTGGCCTTTTTCTGGTTTGGATCACGTAGTAATGCGGTACCACACCGAAACAGTCAATTAAATCTGGTTGCGATTAATATTTTAGAGGATAATGCCGGTAATGTCTCGGTTAGGTCTGGTATTTGCCCTCATCTGGATCGTTCTTTCGCATTTTTCGCATACTTGTTGGCCAGATCCTGGGTTCTTTCTGGTTTGGATCCCGTAGTAATGTGGTTCCACAACGAAAGAGTCAATTAAACCTGGTTGCGATTAATATTTTAGCGGATAACGCCGGTTATGTCTGGGATAGTTCTGGTATTTGCAATCATCTGGCTCATACTTTCGCATTTTCTCATAGTTGTTGGCCAGATCCTGGGTTTTTTTCTGGTTTGGATCCCGTAGTAATGCGGTTCCACAACGAAACAGTCAATTAAACCTGGTTGCGGTTAATATTTTAGCGGATAACGCCGGTTATGTCTGGGTTAGGTCTGGTATTTGCCCTCATCTGGCTCGTACTTTCGCATTTTTCGCATACTTGTTGGCCAGATCCTGGCCTTTTTCTGGTTTGGATCACGTAGTAATGCGGTACCACACCGAAACAGTCAATTAAATCTGGTTGCGATTAATATTTTAGAGGATAATGCCGGTAATGTCTCGGTTAGGTCTGGTATTTGCCCTCATCTGGCGCGTACTTTCGCATTTTTCGCATTCTTGTTGGCCAGATCCTGGCCTTTTTCTGGCTTGGACCACGTAGTAATGTGGTACCACACCGAAACAGTCAATTAAACCTGGTTGCGAATAATATTTTAGAGGATAACGCTGGTTATGCCTGGGATAGTTCTGGTATTTGCAATCATCTGGCTCATACTTTCGCATTTTTCTCATAGTTGTTAGCGAGATCCTGGGTTTTTTCTGCTTCGGATCCCGTAGTAATGTGGTTCCACACGGAAACAGTCAATTAAACCCGGTTGCGATTAATATTTTAGAGGATAACGCCGGTTATGTCTGGGTTAGTGCTAGTATTTGCAATCATCTGGCTCATACTTTCGCATTTTTCGCATACCTGTTGGCCAGATCCTGGGTTTTCTCTGGTTTGGATCACGTAGTAATGTGTTACCACACTGAAACAGCCAATTAAACCTGGTTGCGATTAATATTTTAGGGGATAACGCCGGTTACGTCTCGGTTAGGTCTGGGATTTTCCCTCATCTGGTTCGTACTTTCGCATTTTTCGCATTCTTGTTGGCCCGATCCTGGGATGTTTCTGGTTTTGATCACGTTGTAATGTGTTACCACACTGAAACAGTCATTAAAAGCATGTTCCGATTCGTATTTTAGAGGATAACGCTGGTTATGTCAGAGTTAGTTCTGGTATTTGCAATCATCTTGCTCATACTTTCGCATTTTTCTCATCCTTGTTGGCCAGATCCCGGCCTTTCTCTGGTTTGGATCACGTAGTAATGCGGTACCACACCGAAACAGTCAATTAAACCTGGTTGCGATTAATATTTTAGAGGATAACGCTGGTTATGTCTGGGTCAGTGCTAGTATTTGCAATCATCTTGCTCATACTTTCGCATTTTTCTCATCCATGTTGGCCAGATCCTGGCCTCTTTCTGGTTTGGATCCTCGTAGCAATGCGGTACCACACCGAAACAGTCAATTAAACCTGGTTGCGATTAATATTTTAGCGGATAACGCCGGTTATGTCTGGGTTAGGTCTGGTATTTGCCCTCATCTGGCTCGTACTTTCGCATTTTTCGCATACTTGTTGGCCAGATCCTGGGTTTTTTCTGGTTTGGATCATCGTAGTAATGCGGTACCACACCGAAACAGTCAATTATACCTGGTTGCGGTTAATATTTTAGCGGATAACGCCGGTTATGTCTCGGTTATGTCTGGGATTTTCCCTCATCTGGTTCGTACTTTCGCATTTTTCGCATTCTTGTTGGCCCGATCCTGGGATGTTTCTGGTTTGGATCACGTAGTAATGTGTTACCACACTGAAACAGTCATTAAAAGCGAGTTCCGATTCGTATTTTAGAGGATAACGCTGGTTATGTCTGGGTTAGTGCTAGTATTTGCAATCATCTGGCTCATACTATCGCATTTTTCGCATACCTGTTGGCCAGATCCTGGGTTTTCTCTGGTTTGGATCCCGTAGTGATGTTGTTCCACACCGAAACAGTCAATTAAACCTGGTTGCGATTAATATTTTAGGGGATAACGCCGGTTATGTCTCGGTTAGGTCTGGGATTTGCCCTCATCTGGCTCGAACTTTCGCATTTTTCTGATACTTGTTGGTCAGATCCTGGGCTTTATCTGGTTTGGACCACGCAGTAATGCGTTACCACACCGAAACAGTCAATTATACCTGGTTGCGGTTAATATTTTAGGGGATAACGCCGGTTTTGTCTGGGTTAGGTCTGGTATTTGCCCTCATCTGGCTCGAACTTTCGCATTTTTCTGATACTTGTTGGTCAGATCCTGGCCTTTTTCTGGCTTAGACCACGTAGTAATGTGTTACCACACTGAAACAGTCAATTAAACCTGGTTGCGATTAATATTTTAGGGGATAACGCCGGTTACGTCTCGGTTAGGTCTGGGATTTTCCCTCATCTGGTTCGTACTTTCGCATTTTTCGCATTCTTGTTGGCCCGATCCTGGGATGTTTCTGGTTTGAATCACGTAGTAATTTGTTACCACACTGAAACAGTCATTAAAAGCATGTTCCGATTCGTATTTTAGAGGATGACGCTGGTTATGTCTGGGTTAGTGCTAGTATTTGCAATTATCTGGCTCATACTATCGCATTTTTCGCATACCTGTTGGCCAGATCCAGGGTTTTCTCTGGTTTGGATCCCGTAGTAATGTGGTTCCACACCGAAACAGTCAATTAAACCTGGTTGCGATTAATATTTTAGGGGATAACGCCGGTTATGTCTGGGTTAGTTCTGGTATTTGCAATCAACTGGCTCATACTTTCGCATTTTTCGCATACTTGTTGGCCAGATCCTGGGTTTTTTCTGGTTTGGATCCCGTAGTAATGTGGTTCCACACCGAAACAGTCAATTGAACCTGGTTGCGATTAATATTTTAGTGGATAACGCCGGTAATGTCTCGGTTAGGTCTGATATTTGCCCTCATCTGGCGCGTACTTTCGCATTTCTCGCATTCTTGTTGGCCAGATCCTGGCCTTTTTCTGGCTTGGACCACGTAGTAATGTGGTACCACACCGAAACAGTCAAATAAACCTGGATGCGATTAATATCTTAGAGGATAACGCCGGTTGTGTCTCGGTTGGATCTGGGATTTTCCCTCATGTGGCTCGTACTTTCGCGTTTCTCGCATCCTTGTTGGCCCGATCCTGGGATTTTTCTGGTTTGGATCTCGTAGTAATGTGTTACCACACCGAAACAGTCAATTATACCTGGTTGCGATTAATATTTTGGAGGATAACGCCGGTTATGTCTCGGTTAGGTCTGGGATTTGCCCTCATCTGGCTCGAACTTTCGCATTTCTCTGATACTTGTTGGCCAGGTCCTGGGCTTTATCTGGTTTGGATCACGCAGTAATGCGTTACCACACCGAAACAGTCAAATAAACCTGGTTGCGATTAATATTTTAGAGGATAACGCCGGTTATGTCTCGGTTAGGTCTGGGATTTGCCCTCATCTGGCTCGTACTTTCGCATTTTTCGCATACTTGTTGGCCAGATCCTGGGCTTTTTCTGATTTGGATCAGGTAGGAATGTGGTACCACACTGAAACAGTTAATTAAACCTGGTTGCAATTAATATTTTGGAGGATAACGCCGGTTATGTCTCGGTTAGGTCTGGGACTTGCCCTCATCTGGCTCGAACTTTCGCATTTTTCTGATACTTGTTGGTCAGATCCTGGGCTTTATCTGGTTTGGATCACGCAGTAATGTGTTACTACACTGAAACAGTCAAATAAACCTGGTTGCGATTAATATTTTAGAGGATAACGCTGGTTATGTCAGGCACAGTTCTGGTATTTGCAATCATCTGGCTCATACTTTCGCATTTTTCGCATACTTGTTGGCCAGATCATGGCCTTTTTCTGGTTTGGATCACGTAGTAATGCGGTACCACACCGAAACAGTCAATTAAACCTGGTTGCGATTAATATTTTAGAGGATAACGCCGGTTATGTCTCGGTTAGGTCAGGGATTTGCCCTCATCTGGATCGTACTTTCGCATTTTTCGCATACTTGTTGGTCAGATCCTGGGTTTTCTCTGGTTTGGATCACGTAGTAATGCGGTACCACACCGAAACAGTCAATTAAACCTGGTTGCGATTAATATTTTAGAGGATAACGCCGGTTATGTCTCGGTTAGGTCTGGGATTTTTCCTCATATGGTACGTACTTTCGCATTTTTCGCATTCTTGTTGGCCCGATCCTGGGATGTTTCTGGTTTGGATCACGTAGTAATGTGGTTCCACACCGAAACAGTCAATTAAACCTGGTTGCGATTAATATTTTAGGGGATAACGCCGGTTACGTCTCGGTTAGGTCTGGGATTTGTCCTCATCTGGCTCGTACTTTCACGTTTTTCGCATACTTGTTGGCCAGATCCTGGCCTTTTTCTGGTCTGGATCACGTAGTAATGTGGTTCCACACTGAAACAGTCAATTAAACCTTGTTGCGATTAATATTTTAGGTTATAACGCCGGTTACGGCTCGGTTAGGTCTGGGATTTGCCCTCATCTGGATCGTTCTTTCGCATTTTTCGCATACTTGTTGGCCAGATCCTGGGTTCTTTCTGGTTTGGATCCCGTAGTAATGTGGTTCCACAACGAAAGAGTCAATTAAACCTGGTTGCGATTAATATTTTAGCGGATAACGCCGGTTATGTCTGGGATAGTTCTGGTATTTGCAATCATCTGGCTCATACTTTCGCTTTTTCTCATAGTTGTTGGCCAGATCCTGGGTTTTTTTCTGGTTTGGATCCCGTAGTAATGCGGTTCCACAACGAAACAATCAATTAAACCTGGTTGCGATTAATATTTTAGCGGATAACGCCGGTTATGTCTGGGTTAGGTCTGGTATTTGCCCTCATCTGGCTCGTACTTTCGCATTTTTCGCATACTTGTTGGCCAGATCCTGGCCTTTTTCTGGTTTGGATCACGTAGTAATGCGGTACGACACCGAAACAGTCAATTAAATCTGGTTGCGATTAATATTTTAGAGGATAATGCCGGTAATGTCTCGGTTAGGTCTGGTATTTGCCCTCATCTGGATCGTTCTTTCGCATTTTTCGCATACTTGTTGGCCAGATCCTGGGTTCTTTCTGGTTTGGATCCCGTAGTAATGTGGTTCCACAACGAAAGAGTCAATTAAACCTGGTTGCGATTAATATTTTAGCGGATAACGCCGGTTATGTCTGGGTTAGGTCTGGTATTTGCCCTCATCTTGCTCGTACTTTCGCATTTTTCGCATACTTGTTGGCCAGATCCTGGCCTTTTTCTGGTTTGGATCACGTAGTAATGCGGTACCACACCGAAACAGTCAATTAAATCTGGTTGCGATTAATATTTTAGAGGATAATGCCGGTAATGTCTCGGTTAGGTCAGGTATTTGCCCTCATCTGGCGCGTACTTTCGCATTTTTCGCATTCTTGTTGGCCAGATCCTGGCCGTTTTCTGGCTTGGACCACGTAGTAATGTGGTACCACACCGAAACAGTCAATTAAACCTGGTTGCGAATAATATTTTAGAGGATAACGCTGGTTATGCCTGGGATAGTTCTGGTATTTGCAATCATCTGGCTCATACTTTCGCATTCTTCTCATAGTTGTTAGCGAGATCCTGGGTTTTTTCTGCTTCGGATCCCGTAGTAATGTGGTTCCACACGGAAACAGTCAATTAAACCCGGTTGCGATTAATATTTTAGAGGATAACGCCGGTTATGTCTGGGTTAGTGCTAGTATTTGCAATCATCTGGCTCATACTTTCGCATTTTTCGCATACCTGTTGGCCAGATCCTGGGTTTTCTCTGGTTTGGATCACGTAGTAATGTGTTACCACACTGAAACAGCCAATTAAACCTGGTTGCGATTAATATTTTAGGGGATAACGCCGGTTACGTCTCGGTTAGGTCTGGGATTTTCCCTCATCTGGTTCGTACTTTCGCATTTTTCGCATTCTTGTTGGCCCGATCCTGGGATGTTTCTGGTTTTGATCACGTTGTAATGTGTTACCACACTGAAACAGTCATTAAAAGCATGTTCCGATTCGTATTTTAGAGGATAACGCTGGTTATGTCAGAGTTAGTTCTGGTATTTGCAATCATCTTGCTCATACTTTCGCATTTTTCTCATCCTTGTTGGCCAGATCCCGGCCTTTCTCTGGTTTGGATCACGTAGTAATGCGGTACCACACCGAAACAGTCAATTAAACCTGGTTGCGATTAATATTTTAGAGGATAACGCTGGTTATGTCTGGGTCAGTGCTAGTATTTGCAATCATCTTGCTCATACTTTCGCATTTTTCTCATCCATGTTGGCCAGATCCTGGCCTCTTTCTGGTTTGGATCCTCGTAGCAATGCGGTACCACACCGAAACAGTCAATTAAACCTGGTTGCGATTAATATTTTAGCGGATAACGCCGGTTATGTCTGGGTTAGGTCTGGTATTTGCCCTCATCTGGCTCGTACTTTCGCATTTTTCGCATACTTGTTGGCCAGATCCTGGCCTTTTTCGGGTGTGGATCACGTAGTAATGTGGTACCGCACTGAAACAGTCAATAGAAGCTTGTTCCGATCAGTAATTTAGAGGATAACGCTGGTTATGTCTGGGTTAGTTCTGGTATTTGCAATCATCTGGCTCATACATTCGCGTTTTTCCAATACTTGTTGGCCAGATCCTGGCCTTTTTCTGGTCTGGATCACGTAGTAATGCGGTACCACACCGAAACAGTCAATTAAATCTGGTTGCGATTAATATTTTAGAGGATAATGCCGGTAATGTCTCGGTTAGGTCTGATATTTGCCCTCATGTGGCGCGTACTTTCGCATTTCTCGCATTCTTGTTGGCCAGATCCTGGCCTTTTTCTGGCTTGGACCACGTAGTAATGTGCTACCACACCGAAACAGTCAAATAAACCAGGTTGCGATTAATATCTTAGAGGATAACGCCGGTTATGTCTCGGTTGGGTCTGGGATTTTCCCTCATGTGGCTCGTACTTTCGCGTTTCTCGCATCCTTGTTGGCCCGATCCTGGGATTTTTCTGGTTTGGATCTCGTAGTAATGTGTTACCACACCGAAACAGTCAATTATACCTGGTTGCGATTATTATTTTAGAGTATAACGCCGGTTATGTCTCGGTTAGGTCTGGGATTTGCCCTCATCTGGATCGTTCTTTCGCATTTTTCGCATACTTGTTGGCCCGATCCTGGGATTTTTCTGGTTTGGATCTCGTAGTAATGTGTTACCACACTGAAACAGTCATTAAAAGCATGTTCCGATTCGTATTTTAGAGGATAACGCTGGTTATGTCAGGCATAGTTCTGATATTTGCAATCATCTGGCTCATACTTTCTCATTTTTCGCATACTTTTTGGCCAGATCATGGCCTTTTTCTGGTTCGGATCACGTAGTAATGCGGTACCACACCGAAACAGTCAATTAAACCTGGTTGCGGTTAATATTTTAGAGGATAACGCTGGTTACGTCTCGGTTAGGTCTGGGATTTGTCCTCATCTGGCTCGTACTTTCGCATTTTTCGCATACTTGTTGGCCAGATCCTGGGTTTTTTCTGGTTTGGATCATCGTAGCAATGCGGTACCACACCGAAACAGTCAATTATTCCTGGTTGCGGTTAATATTTCAGGGGATAACGCCGGTTACGTCTCGGTTAGGTCTGGGATTTGTCCTCATCTGGCTCGTACTTTCACGTCTTTCGCATACTTGTTGGCCAGATCCTGGGTTTTTTCTGGTTTGGATCCCGTAGTATTGTGGTTCCACACTGAAACAGTCAATTAAACCTGGTTGCGATTAATATTTTAGAGGATAACGCTGGTTACGTCTCGGTTAGGTCTGGGATTTGTCCTCATCTGGCTCGTACTTTCGCATTTTTCGCATACTTGTTGGCCAGATCCTGGGTTTTTTCTGGTTTGGATCATCGTAGCAATGCGGTACCACACCGAAACAGTCAATTATTCCTGGTTGCGGTTAATATTTCAGGGGATAACGCCGGTTACGTCTCGGTTAGGTCTGGGATTTGTCCTCATCTGGCTCGTACTTTCACGTCTTTCTCATCCTTGTTGGCCAGATCCTGGCCTTTCTCTGGTTTGGATCACGTAGTAATGCGGTACCACACCGAAACAGTCAATTAAACCTGGTTGCGATTAATATTTTAGAGGATAACGCTGGTTATGTCTGGGTTAGTGCTAGTATTTGCAACCATCTGGCTCATACTTTCGCATTTTTCGCATACCTGTTGGCCAGATCCTGGGTTTTCTCTGGTTTGGATCCCGTAGTAATGTGGTTCCACACCGAAACAGTCAATTAAACCTGTTTGCGATTAATATTTTAGAGGATAACGCCGGTTATGTCTGGGATAGTTCTGGTATTTGCAATCATCTGGCTCATACTTTCGCATTTTCTCATAGTTGTTGGCCAGATCCTGGGTTTTTTTCTGGATTGGATCCCGTAGTAATGCGGTTCCACAACGAAACAGTCAATTAAACCTGGTTGCGATTAATATTTTAGCGGATAACGCCGGTTATGTCTGGGTTAGGTCTGGTATTTGCCCTCATCTGGCTCGTACTTTCGCATTTTTCGCATACTTGTTGGCCAGATCCTGGTCTTTCTCTGGTTTGGATCACGTAGTAATGCGGTACCACACCGAAACAGTCAATTAAATCTGGTTGCGATTAATATTTTAGAGGATAATGCCGGTAATGTCTCGGTTAGGTCTGGTATTTGCCCTCATCTGGCGCGTACTTTCGCATTTTTCGCATTCTTGTTGGCCAGATCCTGGCCTTTTTCTGGCTTGGACCACGTAGTAATGTGGTACCACACCGAAACAGTCAATTAAACCTGGTTGCGAATAATATTTTAGAGGATAACGCTGGTTATGCCTAGGATAGTTCTGGTATTTGCAATCATCTGGCTCATACTTTCGCGTTTTTCTCATAGTTGTTGGCCAGATCCTGGTTTTTTTCTGGTTTGGATCCCGTAGTAATGTGGTTCCACACGGAAACAGTCAATTAAACCCGGTTGCGATTAATATTTTAGAGGATAACGCCGGTTATGTCTGGGTTAGTGCTAGTATTAGCAATCATCTGGCTCATACTTTCCCATTTTTCGCATACCTGTTGGCCAGATCCTGGGTTTTCTCTGGTTTGGATCTCGTAGTAATGTGTTACCACACTGAAACAGTCAATTAAACCTGGTTGCGATTAATATTTTAGGGGATAACGCCGGTTACGTCTCGGTTAGGTCTGGGATTTTCCCTCATCTGGTTCGTACTTTCGCATTTTTCGCATTCTTGTTGGCCCGATCCTGGGATGTTTCTGGTTTTGATCACGTAGTAATGTGTTACCACACTGAAACACTCATTAAAAGCATGTTCCGATTCGTATTTTAGAGGATAAAGCTGGTTATGTCAGGGTTAGTTCTGGTATTTGCAATCATCTTGCTCATACTTTCGCATTTTTCTCATCCTTGTTGGCCACATCCTGGCCTTTCTCTGGTTTGGATCACGTAGTAATGCGGTACCACACCGAAACAGTCAATTAAACCTGGTTGCGATTAATATTTTAGAGGATAACGCTGGTTATGTCTGGGTTAGTGCTAGTATTTGCAATCATCTGGCTCATACTTTCGCATTTTTCGCATACCTGTTGGCCAGATCCTGGGTTTTCTCTGGTTTGGATCCCGTAGTAATGTGGTTCCACACCGAAACAGTCAATTAAACCTGTTTGCGATTAATATTTTAGAGGATAACGCCGGTTATGTCTGGGATAGTTCTGGTATTTGCAATCATCTGGCTCATACTTTCGCATTTTCTCATAGTTGTTGGCCAGATCCTGGGTTTTTTTCTGGTTTGGATCCCGTAGTAATGCGGTTCCACAACGAAACAGTCAATTAAACCTGGTTGCGATTAATATTTTAGCTGATAACGCCGGTTATGTCTGGGTTAGGTCTGGCATTTGCCCTCATCTGGCTCGTACTTTCGCATTTTTCGCATACTTGTTGGCCAGATCCTGGCCTTTTTCTGGCTTGGACCACGTAGTAATGTGGTACCACACCGAAACAGTCAATTAAACCTGGTTGCGAATAATATTTTAGAGGATAACGCTGGTTATGCCTGGGATAGTTCTGGTATTTGCAGTCATCTGGCTCATACTTTCGCGTTTTTCTCATAGTTGTTGGCCAGATCCTGGGTTTTTTCTGGTTTGGATCCCGTAGTAATGTGGTTCCACACGGAAACAGTCAATTAAACCCGGTTGCGATTAATATTTTAGAGGATAACGCCGGTTATGTCTGGGTTAGTGCTAGTATTTGCAATCATCTGGCTCATACTTTCGCATTTTTCGCATACCTGTTGGCCAGATCCTGGGTTTTCTCTGGTTTGGATCACGTAGTAATGTGTTACCACACTGAAACAGCCAATTAAACCTGGTTGCGATTAATATTTTAGGGGATAACGCCGGTTACGTCTCGGTTAGGTCTGGGATTTTCCCTCATCTGGTTCGTACTTTCGCATTTTTCGCATTCTTGTTGGCCCGATCCTGGGATGTTTCTGGTTTTGATCACGTAGTAATGTGTTACCACACTGTAACAGTCATTAAAAGCATGTTCCGATTCGTATTTTAGAGGATAACGCTGGTTATGTCAGGGTTAGTTCTGGTATTTGCAATCATCTTGCTCATACTTTCGCATTTTTCTCATCCTTGTTGGCCACATCCCGGCCTTTCTCTGGTTTGGATCACGTAGTAATGCGGTACCACACCGAAACAGTCAATTAAACCTGGTTGCGATTAATATTTTAGAGGATAACGCTGGCTATGTCTGGGTTAGTGCTAGTATTTGCAATCATCTGGCTCATACTTTCGCATTTTTCTCATCCTTGTTGGCCAGATCCTGGCCTCTTTCTGGTTTGGATCCTCGTAGCAATGCGTTACCACACCGAAACAGTCAATTATACCTGGTTGCGATTAATATTTTAGGGGATAACGCCGGTTACGTCTCGGTTAGGACTGGGATTTGTCCTCATCTGGCTCGTACTTTCACGTTTTTCGCATACTTGTTGGCCAGATCCTAGGCTTTTTCTGGTTTGGATCCCGTAGTAATGTGGTTCCACACCGAAACAGTCAATTGAACCTGGTTGCGATTAATATTTTAGTGGAAAACGCCGGTAATGTCTCGGTTAGGTCTGATATTTGCCCTCATGTGGCGCGTACTTTCGCATTTCTCGCATTCTTGTTGGCCATATCCTGGCCTTTTTCTGGCTTGGACCACGTAGTAATGTGTTACCACACTGAAACAGTCAATTAAACCTGGTTGCGATTAATATTTTAGGGGATAACGCCGGTTACGTCTCGGTTAGGTCTGGGATTTTCCCTCATCTGGTTCGTACTTTCGCATTTTTCGCATTCTTGTTGGCCCGATCCTGGGATGTTTCTGGTTTTGATCATGTAGTAATGTGTTACCACACTGAAACACTCATTAAAAGCATGTTCCGATTCGTATTTTAGAGGATAAAGCTGGTTATGTCAGGGTTAGTTCTGGTATTTGCAATCATCTTGCTCATACTTTCGCATTTTTCTCATCCTTGTTGGCCAGATCCTGGCCTTTCTCTGGTTTGGATCACGTAGTAATGCGGTACCACACCGAAACAGTCAATTAAACCTGGTTGCGATTAATATTTTAGAGGATAACGCTGGTTATGTCTGGGTTAGTGCTAGTATTTGCAATCATCTGGCTCATACTTTCGCATTTTTCGCATACCTGTTGGCCAGATCCTGGGTTTTCTCTGGTTTGGATCCCGTAGTAATGCGGTTCCATACCGAAACAGTCAATTAAACCTGTTTGCGATTAATATTTTAGAGGATAACGCCGGTTATGTCTGGGTTAGTTCTGGTATTTGCAATCATCTGGCTCATACTTTCGCATTTTTCGCATACTTGTTGGCCAGATCCTGGCCTCTTTCTGGTTTGGATCATCGTAGCAATGCGGTACCACACCGAAACAGTCAATTATACCTGGTTGCGATTAATATTTTAGGGGATAACGCCGGGTACGTCTCGGTTAGGTCTGGGATTTGTCCTCATCTGGCTCGTACTTTCACGTTTTTCGCATACTTGTTGGCCAGATCCTGGGCTTTTTGTGGTTTGGATCACGTAGTAATGTGGTACCACACTGAAACAGTCAATTAAACCTGGTTGCGATTAATATTTTAGAGGATAACGCCGGTTATGTCTCGGGTAGGTCTGGGATTTGCCCACATCTGGCTCGTACTTTCGCTTTTTTCGCATTCTTGTTGGCCAGATCCTGGCCTCTTTCTTGTTTGGATCACGTAGTAATGCGGTACCACACCGAAACAGTCAATTAAACCTGGTTGCGATTAATATTTTAGAGGATAACGCTGGTTATGTCACGGTTAGGTCTGGGATTTGCCCCCATCTGGCTCCTACTTTCGCGTTTTTCTCATAGTTGTTGAACAGATCCTGGGTTTTTTCTGGTTTGGATCCCGTAGTAATGTGGTTCCACACCGAAACAGTCAATTAAACCAGTTTGCGATTAATATTTTAGAGGATAACGCCGGTTATGTCTGGGTTAGTTCTGGTATTTGCAATCATCTGGCTCTTACTTTCGCTTTTTTCGCATTCTTGTTGGCCAGATCCTGGCCTCTTTCTTGTTTGGATCACGTAGTAATGTGGTACCACACCGAAACAGTCAAATAAACCTGGTTGCGATTAATATCTTAGAGGATAATGCCGGTTATGTCTCGGTTGGGTCTGGGATTTTCCCTCATGTGGCTCGTACTTTCGCCTTTCTCGCATCCTTGTTGGCCCGATCCTGGGATTTTTCTGGTTTGGATCTCGTAGTAGTGTGTTACCACACCGAAACAGTCAATTATACCTGGTTGCGATTAATATTTTAGAGGATAACGCCGGTTATATCTCGGTTAGGTCTGGGATTTGCCCTCATCTGGATCGTTCTTTCGCATTTTTCGCATACTTGTTGGCCCGATCCTGGGATTTTACTGGTTTGGATCTCGTAGTAATGTGTTAGCACACTGAAACAGTCATTAAAAGCATGTTCCGATTCGTATTTTAGGGGATAACGCTGGTTATGTCAGGCATAGTTCTGGTATTTGCAATCATCTGGCTCATACTTTCGCATTTTTCGCATACTTGTTGGCCAGATCATGGCCTTTTTCTGGTTTGGATCACGTAGTAATGCGGTACCACACCGAAAGAGTCAATTAAACGTGGTTGCGATTAATATTTTAGAGGATAACGCCGGCTATGTCTCGGTTAGGTCTGGGATTTGCCCTCATCTGGCTCGTACTTTCGCATTTTTCGCATACTTGTTGGCAACATCCTGGGCTTTTTCTGATTTGGATCACGTAGTAATGTGGTACCACACTGAAACAGTTAACTAAACCTGGTTGCAATTAATATTTTAGGGGATAACGCTGGTTATGTCAGGCATAGTTCTGGTATTTGCAATCATCTGGCTCATACTTTCGCATTTTTCGCATACTTGTTGGCCAGATCCTGGCCTTTTTCTGGTCTGGATCACGTAGTAATGCAGTACCACACCGAAACAGTCAATTAAACCTGGTTGCGATTAATATTTTAGAGGATAACGCCGTTTATGTCTCGGTTTGGTCTGGGATTTGCCCTCATCTGGCTCGTACTTTCGCATTTTGCGCATACTTGCTGCCCAGATCCTGGCCTTTTTCTGGTCTGGATCACGTAGTAATGCAGTACCACACCGAAACAGTCAATTAAACCTGGTTGCGATTAATATTTTAGGGGATAACGCCGTTTATGTCTCGGTTTGGTCTGGGATTTGCCCTCATCTGGATCGTACTTTCGCATTTTTCGCATACTTGTTGGCCAGATCCTGGGTTCTTTCTGGTTTGGATCCCGTAGTAATGTGGTTCCACAACGAAACAGTCAATTAAACCTGGTTGCGATTAATATTTAAGCGGATAACGCCGGTTACGTCTCGGTTAGGTCTGGGATTTTCCCTCATCTGGCTCGTACTTTCGCATTTTTCGCATTCTTGTTGGCCCGATCCTGGGCTTTTTCTGGTTTGGATCACGTAGTAATGTGGTACCACACTGAAACAGTCATTAAAAGCATGTTTCGATGCGTATTTTAGAGGATAACGCTGGTTATGCCAGGGTTAGTTCTGGTATTTGCAATCATCTGGATCATATATTCGCATTTTTCAGATCCTTGTTGGCCAGATCCTGGCCTTTCTCTGGTTTGGATCACGTAGTAATGCGGTACCACACCGAAACAGTCAGTTAAACATGGTTGCGATTAATATTTTAGGGGATAACGTCGGTTATGTCTGGGTTAGTTATGGTATTTGCAATCATCTGGCTCATACTTTCGCATTTTTCTCATACTTGTTGGCCAGATCCTGGGCTTTTTCTGATTTGGATCACGTAGTAATGTGGTACCACACTGAAACAGTTAACTAAACCTGGTTGCAATTAATATTTTAGAGGATAACGCCGGTTATGTCTCGTCTAGGTCTGGGATTTGCCCTCATCTGGATCGTTCTTTCGGATTTTTCGCATACTTGTTGGCCGGGTCCTGGGTTCTTTCTGGTTTGGATCCCGTAGTAATGTGGTTCCACAACGAAACAGTCAATTAAACCTGGTTATGATTAATATTTTAGAGGATAACACCGGTTATGTCTCGGTTAGGTCGGGGATTTGCCCTCATCTGGATCGTACTTTCGCATTTTTCGCATACTTGTTGGCCAGATCATGGGTTTTTTCTGGTTTGGATCATCGTAGCAATGCGGTACCACACCGAAAGAGTCAATTATACCTGGTTGCGGTTAATATTTTAGGGGATAACGCCGGTTTTGTCTGGGTTAGGTCTGGTATTTGCCCTCATCTGGCTCGAACTTTCGCATTTTTCTCATACTTGTTGGCCAGATCCTGTGCTTTATCTGGTTTGGATCACGTAGTAATGCGTTACCACACCGAAACAGTCAAATAAACCTGGTTGCGATTAATATTTTAGAGGATAACGCCGGTTATGTCTCGGTTAGGTCTGGGATTTGCCCTCATCTGGCTCGTACTTTCGCATTTTTCGCATACTTGTTGGCCAGATCCTGGGCTTTTTCTGATTTGGATCACGTAGTAATGTGGTACCACACTGAAACAGTTAACTAAACCTGGTTGCAATTAATATTTTAGAGGATAACGCCGGTTATGTCTCGGTTAGGTCTGGGATTTGCCCTCATCTGGATCGTTCTTTCACATTTTTCGCTTACTTGTTGGCCAGATCCTGGGTTCTTTCTGGTTTGGATCCCGTAGTAATGTGGTTCCACAACGAAACAGTCAATTAAACCTGGTTGCGATTAATATTTAAGCGGATAACGCCGGTTATGTCTGGGTTAGGACTGGGATTTTCCCTCATGTGGTTCGTACTTTCGCGTTTCTCGCATTCTTGTTGGCCCGATCCAGGCAATTTTTCTGGTTTGGATCTCGTAGTAATGTGTTACCACACTGAAACAGTCATTAAAAGCATGTTCCGATTCGTATTCTAGAGGATAACGCTGGTTATGTCAGGCATAGTTCTGGTATTTGCAATCATCTGGCTCATACTTTCGCATTTTTCGCATACTTGTGGGCCAGATCCTGGCCTTTTTCGGGTGTGGATCACGTAGTAATGTGGTACCACACTGAAACAGTCAATAAAAGCTGGTTCCGATCAGTATTTTAGAGGATAACGCTGGTTATGTCTGGGTTAGTTCTGGTATTTGCAATCATCTGGCTCATACATTCGCATTTTTCGCATACTTGTTGGCCAGATCCTGGCCTTTTTCTGGCTTGGACCACGTAGTAATGTGGTACCACACCGAAACAGTCAATTAATCCTGGTTGCGAATAATATTTTAGAGGATAACGCTGGTTATGCCTGGGATAGTTCTGGTATATGCAATCATCTGGCTAATACTTTCGCGTTTTTCTCATAGTTGTTGGCCAGATCCTGAGTTTTTTCTGGTTTGGATCCCGTAGTAATGTGGTTCCACACCGAAACAGTCAATGAAACCTGGTTGCGATTAATATTTTAGAGGATAACGCCGGTTATGTCTGGGTTAGTTCCGATATTTGCAATCATCTGGCTCATACTTTCGCATTTTTGGCATTCTTGTTGGCCAGATCCTGGGTTTTTTCTGGTTTGGATCCCGTAGTAATGTGGTTCCACAACGAAACAGTCAATTAAACCTGGTTGAGATTAATATTTTAGAGGATAACGCCGGTTATGTCTCGGGTAGGTCTGGGATTTGTCCTCATCTGGCGCGTACTTTCGCATTTTTCGTATTCTTGTTGGCCAGATCCTGGCCTTTTTCTGGCTTGGACCACGTAGGAATGTGGTACCACACCCATACAGTCAATTAAACCTGGTTGCGAATAATATTTTAGAGGATAACGCTGGTTATGCTTGGGATAGTCCTTGGATTTGCAATCATCTGGCTCATACTTTCGCATTTTTCGCATTCTTGTTGGCCAGATCCTGGGATTTTTCTGGTTTGGATCTCGTAGTAATGTGTTACCACACTGAAACAGTCATTAAAAGCATGTTCCGATAAGTATTTTAGAGGATCACGCTGGTTATGTCTGGGCTAGTTCTGGTATTTGCCCTTATCTGGCTCGTACTTTCGCATTTTTCCCATACTTCTTGGCCAGATCCTGGCCTTTTTCTGGTTTGGATCCCGTAGTAATGTGGTTCCACAACGAAACAGTCAATTAAACCTGGTTGAGATTAATATTTTAGAGGATAATGCCGGTAATGTCTCCGTTAGGTCTAGTATTTGCCCTCATCTGGCGCGTGCTTTCGCATTTTTCGCATTCTTGTTGGCCAGATCCTGGCCTTTTTCTGGCTTGGACCACGTAGGAATGTGGTACCACACCGAAACAGTCAATTAAACCTGGTTGCGAATAATATTTTAGAGGATAACGCTGGTTATGTCTGGGCTAGTTCTGGTATTTGCTATCATCTGGCACATACTTCCGTGTTTTTCGCATACTTGTTGGCCAGATCCTGTGCTTTTTCTGTTTTGGATCCCGTGGTAATGAGGTTCCACACCGAAACAGTCAATGAAACCTGGTTGCGATTAATATTTTAGAGGATAACGCCGGTTATGTCTCGGTTAGGTCTGGGATTTGCCCCCATCTGGCTCGTACTTTCGCATTTTTCGCATACTTGTTGCCCAGATCATGGCCTTTTTCTGGTTTGGATCACGTAGTAATGCGGTACCACACCGAAACAGTCAATTAGACCTGGTTGCGATTAATATTTTAGAGGATAACGCTGGTTATGTCTGGGTTAGTTCTGGTATTTGCAATCATCTGGCTCATACTTCCGCATTTTTCGCATACTTGTTGGCCAGATCCTGGCCTCTTTCTGGTTTGGATCATCGTAGCAATGCGGTACCACACCGAAACAGTCAATTATACCTCGTTGCGATTAATATTTTAGGGGATAACGCCGGTTACGTCTCGGTTAGGTCTGGGATTTTCCCTCATCTGGCTCGTACTTTCGCGTTTTTCTCATATTTGTTGAACAGATCCTGGGTTTTTTCTGGTTTGGATCCCGTAGTAATGTGGTTCCACACCGAAACAGTCAATTGAACCTGGTTGCGATTAATATTTTAGAGGATAACGCCGGTAATGTCTCGGTTAGGTCTAATATTTGCCCTCATCTGGCGCATACTTTCGCATTTTTCGTATTCTTGTTGGCCAGATCCTGGCCTTTTTCTCTCTTGGACCACGTAGTAATGTGGTACCACACCGAAATAGTCAATTAAACCTGGATGCGAATAATATTTTAGAGGATAACGCTGGTTATGCCTGGGATAGTTCTGGTATTTGCAATCATCTGGCTCATACTTTCGCGTTTTTCTCATAGTTGTTGGCCAGATCCTGGGTTTTTTCTAATTTGGATCCCGTAGTAATGTGGTTCCACACCGAAACAGTCAATTGAACCTGGTTGCGATTAATATTTTGGAGGATAACGCCGGTTATGTCTCGGTTAGGTCTGGTATTAGCCCTCATCTGGCTCGGACCTTCGCATTTTTCGCATACTTGGTGGCCAGATCCCGGCCTTCTTCTGGCTTGGTCCACGTAGTAAACTGGCACCAGACTGAAACAGTCAATTAAACCTGGTTGCGAATAATATTTTAGAGGATAACGCTGTTTATGTCTGGGATAGTTCTGGTATTTGCAATCATCTGGCTCTACTTTCGCTTTTTCGCATAGTTGTTGGCCAGATCCTGGGTTTTTTTCTGGTTTGGATCCCGTAGTAATGCTGTTCCACAGCGAAACAGTCAATTAAACCTGGTTGCGATTAATATTTTAGCGGATAACGCCGGTTATGTCTGGGTTAGGTCTGGTATTTGCCCTCATCTCGCTCGTACTTTCGCATTTTTCACATACTTGTTGGCCAGATCCTGGCCTTTTTCTGGTTTGGATCACGTAGTAATGCGGTACCACACTGAAACAGTTAACTAAACCTGGTTGCAATTAATATTTTAGAGGATAACGCCGGTTATGTCTCGTCTAGGTCTGGGATTTGCCCTCATCTGGATCGTTCTTTCGGATTTTTCGCATACTTGTTGGCCGGGTCCTGGGTTCTTTCTGGTTTGGATCCCGTAGTAATGTGGTTCCACAACGAAACAGTCAATTAAACCTGGTTGCGATTAATATTTAAGCGGATAACGCCGGTTACGTCTCGGTTAGGTCTGGGATTTTCCCTCATCTGGCTCGTACTTTCGCATTTTTCGCATTCTTGTTGGCCCGATCCTGGGCTTTTTCTGGTTTGGATCACGTAGTAATGTGGTACCACACTGAAACAGTCATTAAAAGCATGTTTCGATGCGTATTTTAGAGGATAACGCTGGTTATGCCAGGGTTAGTTCTGGTATTTGCAATCATCTGGATCATATATTCGCATTTTTCAGATCCTTGTTGGCCAGATCCTGGCCTTTCTCTGGTTTGGATCACGTAGTAATGCGGTACCACACCGAAACAGTCAGTTAAACATGGTTGCGATTAATATTTTAGGGGATAACGTCGGTTATGTCTGGGTTAGTTATGGTATTTGCAATCATCTGGCTCATACTTTCGCATTTTTCTCATACTTGTTGGCCAGATCCTGGGCTTTTTCTGATTTGGATCACGTAGTAATGTGGTACCACACTGAAACAGTTAACTAAACCTGGTTGCAATTAATATTTTAGAGGATAACGCCGGTTATGTCTCGTCTAGGTCTGGGATTTGCCCTCATCTGGATCGTTCTTTCGGATTTTTCGCATACTTGTTGGCCGGGTCCTGGGTTCTTTCTGGTTTGGATCCCGTAGTAATGTGGTTCCACAACGAAACAGTCAATTAAACCTGGTTATGATTAATATTTTAGAGGATAACACCGGTTATGTCTCGGTTAGGTCGGGGATTTGCCCTCATCTGGATCGTACTTTCGCATTTTTCGCATACTTGTTGGCCAGATCATGGGTTTTTTCTGGTTTGGATCATCGTAGCAATGCGGTACCACACCGAAAGAGTCAATTATACCTGGTTGCGGTTAATATTTTAGGGGATAACGCCGGTTTTGTCTGGGTTAGGTCTGGTATTTGCCCTCATCTGGCTCGAACTTTCGCATTTTTCTCATACTTGTTGGCCAGATCCTGTGCTTTATCTGGTTTGGATCACGTAGTAATGCGTTACCACACCGAAACAGTCAAATAAACCTGGTTGCGATTAATATTTTAGAGGATAACGCCGGTTATGTCTCGGTTAGGTCTGGGATTTGCCCTCATCTGGCTCGTACTTTCGCATTTTTCGCATACTTGTTGGCCAGATCCTGGGCTTTTTCTGATTTGGATCACGTAGTAATGTGGTACCACACTGAAACAGTTAACTAAACCTGGTTGCAATTAATATTTTAGAGGATAACGCCGGTTATGTCTCGGTTAGGTCTGGGATTTGCCCTCATCTGGATCGTTCTTTCACATTTTTCGCATACTTGTTGGCCAGATCCTGGGTTCTTTCTGGTTTGGATCCCGTAGTAATGTGGTTCCACAACGAAACAGACAATTAAACCTGGTTGCGATTAATATTTAAGCGGATAACGCCGGTTATGTCTGGGTTAGGTCTGGGATTTTCCCTCATGTGGTTCGTACTTTCGCGTTTCTCGCATTCTTGTTGGCCCGATCCAGGCAATTTTTCTGGTTTGGATCTCGTAGTAATGTGTTACCACACTGAAACAGTCATTAAAAGCATGTTCCGATTCGTATTTTAGAGGATAACGCTGGTTATGTCAGGCATAGTTCTGGTATTTGCAATCATCTGGCTCATACTTTCGCATTTTTCGCATACTTGTGGGCCAGATCCTGGCCTTTTTCGGGTGTGGATCACGTAGTAATGTGGTACCACACTGAAACAGTCAATAAAAGCTGGTTCCGATCAGTATTTTAGAGGATAACGCTGGTTATGTCTGGGTTAGTTCTGGTATTTGCAATCATCTGGCTCATACATTCGCATTTTTCGCATACTTGTTGGCCAGATCCTGGCCTTTTTCTGGCTTGGACCACGTAGTAATGTGGTACCACACCGAAACAGTCAATTAATCCTGGTTGCGAATAATATTTTAGAGGATAACGCTGGTTATGCCTGGGATAGTTCTGGTATATGCAATCATCTGGCTCATACTTTCGCGTTTTTCTCATAGTTGTTGGCCAGATCCTGAGTTTTTTCTGGTTTGGATCCCGTAGTAATGTGGTTCCACACCGAAACAGTCAATGAAACCTGGTTGCGATTAATATTTTAGAGGATAACGCCGGTTATGTCTGGGTTAGTTCCGGTATTTGCAATCATCTGGCTCATACTTTCGCATTTTTGGCATTCTTGTTGGCCAGATCCTGGGTTTTTTCTGGTTTGGATCCCGTAGTAATGTGGTTCCACAACGAAACAGTCAATTAAACCTGGTTGAGATTAATATTTTAGAGGATAACGCCGGTTATGTCTCGGGTAGGTCTGGGATTTGTCCTCATCTGGCGCGTACTTTCGCATTTTTCGCATTCTTGTTGGCCAGATCCTGGCCTTTTTCTGGCTTGGACCACGTAGGAATGTGGTACCACACCCATACAGTCAATTAAACCTGGTTGCGAATAATATTTTAGAGGATAACGCTGGTTATGCTTGGGATAGTTCTTGGATTTGCAATCATCTGGCTCATACTTTCGCATTTTTCGCATTCTTGTTGGCCAGATCCTGGGATTTTTCTGGTTTGGATCTCGTAGTAATGTGTTACCACACTGAAACAGTCATTAAAAGCATGTTCCGATAAGTATTTTAGAGGATCACGCTGGTTATGTCTGGGCTAGTTCTGGTATTTGCCCTCATCTGGCTCGTACTTTCGCATTTTTCCCATACTTCTTGGCCAGATCCTGGCCTTTTTCTGGTTTGGATCCCGTAGTAATGTGGTTCCACAACGAAACAGTCAATTAAACCTGGTTGCGATTAATATTTAAGCGGATAACGCCGGTTATGTCTGGGTTAGGTCTGGGATTTTCCCTCATGTGGTTCGTACTTTCGCGTTTCTCGCATTCTTGTTGGCCCGATCCAGGCAATTTTTCTGGTTTGGATCTCGTAGTAATGTGTTACCACACTGAAACAGTCATTAAAAGCATGTTCCGATTCGTATTTTAGAGGATAACGCTGGTTATGTCAGGCATAGTTCTGGTATTTGCAATCATCTGGCTCATACTTTCGCATTTTTCGCATACTTGTGGGCCAGATCCTGGCCTTTTTCGGGTGTGGATCACGTAGTAATGTGGTACCACACTGAAACAGTCAATAAAAGCTGGTTCCGATCAGTATTTTAGAGGATAACGCTGGTTATGTCTGGGTTAGTTCTGGTATTTGCAATCATCTGGCTCATACATTCGCATTTTTCGCATACTTGTTGGCCAGATCCTGGCCTTTTTCTGGCTTGGACCACGTAGTAATGTGGTACCACACCGAAACAGTCAATTAATCCTGGTTGCGAATAATATTTTAGAGGATAACGCTGGTTATGCCTGGGATAGTTCTGGTATATGCAATCATCTGGCTCATACTTTCGCGTTTTTCTCATAGTTGTTGGCCAGATCCTGAGTTTTTTCTGGTTTGGATCCCGTAGTAATGTGGTTCCACACCGAAACAGTCAATGAAACCTGGTTGCGATTAATATTTTAGAGGATAACGCCGGTTATGTCTGGGTTAGTTCCGGTATTTGCAATCATCTGGCTCATACTTTCGCATTTTTGGCATTCTTGTTGGCCAGATCCTGGGTTTTTTCTGGTTTGGATCCCGTAGTAATGTGGTTCCACAACGAAACAGTCAATTAAACCTGGTTGAGATTAATATTTTAGAGGATAACGCCGGTTATGTCTCGGGTAGGTCTGGGATTTGTCCTCATCTGGCGCGTACTTTCGCATTTTTCGCATTCTTGTTGGCCAGATCCTGGCCTTTTTCTGGCTTGGACCACGTAGGAATGTGGTACCACACCCATACAGTCAATTAAACCTGGTTGCGAATAATATTTTAGAGGATAACGCTGGTTATGCTTGGGATAGTTCTTGGATTTGCAATCATCTGGCTCATACTTTCGCATTTTTCGCATTCTTGTTGGCCAGATCCTGGGATTTTTCTGGTTTGGATCTCGTAGTAATGTGTTACCACACTGAAACAGTCATTAAAAGCATGTTCCGATAAGTATTTTAGAGGATCACGCTGGTTATGTCTGGGCTAGTTCTGGTATTTGCCCTCATCTGGCTCGTACTTTCGCATTTTTCCCATACTTCTTGGCCAGATCCTGGCCTTTTTCTGGTTTGGATCCCGTAGTAATGTGGTTCCACAACGAAACAGTCAATTAAACCTGGTTGAGATTAATATTTTAGGGGATAATGCCGGTAATGTCTCCGTTAGGTCTAGTATTTGCCCTCATCTGGCGCGTGCTTTCGCATTTTTCGCATTCTTGTTGGCCAGATCCTGGCCTTTTTCTGGCTTGGACCACGTAGGAATGTGGTACCACACCGAAACAGTCAATTAAACCTGGTTGCGAATAATATTTTAGAGGATAACGCTGGTTATGTCTGGGCTAGTTCTGGTATTTGCTATCATCTGGCACATACTTCCGTGTTTTTCGCATACTTGTTGGCCAGATCCTGTGCTTTTTCTGTTTTGGATCCCGTGGTAATGAGGTTCCACACCGAAACAGTCAATGAAACCTGGTTGCGATTAATATTTTAGAGGATAACGCCGGTTATGTCTCGGTTAGGTCTGGGATTTGCCCCCATCTGGCTCGTACTTTCGCATTTTTCGCATACTTGTTGGCCAGATCTTGGCCTTTTTCTGGTTTGGATCACGTAGTAATGCGGTACCACACCGAAACAGTCAATTAGACCTGGTTGCGATTAATATTTTAGAGGATAACGCTGGTTATGTCTGGGTTAGTTCTGGTATTTGCAATCATCTGGCTCATACTTCCGCATTTTTCGCATACTTGTTGGCCAGATCCTGGCCTCTTTCTGGTTTGGATCATCGTAGCAATGCGGTACCACACCGAAACAGTCAATTATACCTCGTTGCGATTAATATTTTAGGGGATAACGCCGGTTACGTCTCGGTTAGGTCTGGGATTTTCCCTCATCTGGCTCGTAATTTCGCGTTTTTCTCATATTTGTTGAACAGATCCTGGGTTTTTTCTGGTTTGGATCCCGTAGTAATGTGGTTCCACACCGAAACAGTCAATTGAACCTGGTTGCGATTAATATTTTAGAGGATAACGCCGGTAATGTCTCGGTTAGGTCTAATATTTGCCCTCATCTGGCGCATACTTTCGCATTTTTCGTATTCTTGTTGGCCAGATCCTGGCCTTTTTCTCTCTTGGACCACGTAGTAATGTGGTACCACACCGAAACAGTCAATTAAACCTGGATGCGAATAATATTTTAGAGGATAACGCTGGTTATGCCTGGGATAGTTCTGGTATTTGCAATCATCTGGCTCATACTTTCGCGTTTTTCTCATAGATGTTGGCCAGATCCTGGGTTTTTTCTAATTTGGATCCCGTAGTAATGTGGTTCCACACCGAAACAGTCAATTGAACCTGGTTGCGATTAATATTTTGGAGGATAACGCCGGTTATGTCTCGGTTAGGTCTGGTATTTGCCCTCATCTGGCTCGGACCATCGCATTTTTCGCATACTTGGTGGCCAGATCCCGGCCTTCTTCTGGCTTGGTCCACGTAGTAAACTGGCACCAGACTGAAACAGTCAATTAAACCTGGTTGCGAATAATATTTTAGAGGATAACGCTGTTTATGTCTGGGATAGTTCTGGTATTTGCAATCATCTGGCTCTACTTTCGCTTTTTCGCATAGTTGTTGGCCAGATCCTGGGTTTTTTTCTGGTTTGGATCCCGTAGTAATGCTGTTCCACAGCGAAACAGTCAATTAAACCTGGTTGCGATTAATATTTTAGCGGATAACGCCGGTTATGTCTGGGTTAGGTCTGGTATTTGCCCTCATCTCGCTCGTACTTTCGCATTTTTCACATACTTGTTGGCCAGATCCTGGCCTTTTTCTGGTTTGGACCACGTAGTAATGTGGTACCACACCGAAACAGTCAATTAAACCTGGTTGCGAATAATGTTTTAGAGGATAACGCTGGTTATGCCTGGGATAGTTCTGGTATTTGCAATCATCTGGCTCATACATTCGCATTTTTCGCATACTTGTTGGCCAGATCCTGGCCTTTTTCTGGCTTGGACCACGTAGTAACGTGGTTCCACACCGAAACAGTCAATTAAACCTGGTTGCGATTAATATTTTAGGGGATAACGCCGGTTACGTCTCGGTTAGGTCTGGGATTTTCCCTCATCTGGTTCGTACTTTCGCATTTTTCGCATCCTTGTTGGCCCGATCCTGGGATTTTTCTGGCTTGGATCTCGTAGTAATGTGTTACCACACTGAAACAGTCATTAAAAGCAATTTTCCGATAAGTATTTTAGAGGATAACGCTGGTTATGTCTGGGCTAGTTCTGGTATTTGCTATCATCTGGCACATACTTCCGCGTTTTTCGCATACTTGTTGGCCAGATCCTGTGCTTTTTCTGTTTTGGATCCCGTAGTAATGAGGTTCCACACCGAAACAGTCAATGAAACCTGGTTGCGATTAATATTTTAGAGGATAACGCCGGTTATGTCTCGGTTAGGTCTGGGATTTGCCCCCATCTGGCTCGTACTTTCGCATTTTTCGCATACTTGTTGGCCAGATCATGGCCTTTTTCTGGTTTGCATCACGTAGTAATGCGGTACCACACCGAAACAGTCAATTAAACCTGGTTGCGATTAATATTTTAGAGGATAACGCCGGTTATGTCTCGGTTTGGTCTGGGATTTGCCCTCATCTGGTTCGTACTTTCGCATTTTGCGCATACTTGTTGGCCAGATCCTGGCCTTTTTCTGGTTTGGATCCCGTAGTAATGTGGTTCCACACCGAAACAGTCAATTAAACCTGGTTGCGATTAATATTTTAGGGGATAACGCCGGTTATGTCTGGGTTAGTTCCGGTATTTGCAATCATCTGGCTCATACTTTCGCATTTTTGGCATTCTTGTTGGCCAGATCCTGGGTTTTTTCTGGTTTGGATCCCGTAGTAATGTGGTTCCACAACGAAACAGTCAATTAAACCTGGTTGAGATTAATATTTTAGAGGATAACGCCGGTTATGTCTCGGGTAGGTCTGGGATTTGTCCTCATCTGGCGCGTACTTTCGCATTTTTCGCATTCTTGTTGGCCAGATCCTGGCCTTTTTCTGGCTTGGACCACGTAGGAATGTGGTACCACACCGATACAGTCAATTAAACCTGGTTGCGAATAATATTTTAGAGGATAACGCTGGTTATGCTTGGGATAGTTCTGGTATTTGCAATCATCTGGCTCATACATTCGCATTTTTCGCATACTTGTTGGCCAGATCCTGGCATTTTTCTGGCTTGGACCACGTAGTAACGTGGTTCCACACCGAAACAGTCAATTAAACCTGGTTGCGATTAATATTTTAGGGGCTAACGCCGGTTACGTCTCGGTTAGGTCTGGGATTTTCCCTCATCTGGTTCGTACTTTCGCATTTTTCGCATCCTTGTTGGCCCGATCCTGGGATTTTTCTGGCTTGGATCTCGTAGTAATGTGTTACCACACTGAAACAGTCATTAAAGGCATGTTCCGATAAGTATTTTAGAGGATCACGCTGGTTATGTCTGGGCTAGTTCTGGTATTTGCCCTCATCTGGCTCGTACTTTCGCATTTTTCGCATACTTCTTGGCCAGATCCTGGCCTTTTTCTGGTTTGGATCCCGTAGTAATGTGGTTCCACAACGAAACAGTCAATTAAACCTGGTTGAGATTAATATTTTAGAGGATAATGCCGGTAATGTCTCGGTTAGGTCTAGTATTTGCCCTCATCTGGTGCGTGCTTTCGCATTTTTCGCATTCTTGTTGGCCAGATCCTGGCCTTTTTCTGGCTTGGACCACGTAGGAATGTGGTACCACACCGAAACAGTCAATTAAACCTGGTTGCGAATAATATTTTAGAGGATAACGCTGGTTATGTCTGGGCTAGTTCTGGTATTTGCTATCACCTGGCACATACTTCCGTGTTTTTCGCATACTTGTTGGCCAGATCCTGTGCTTTTTCTGTTTTGGATCCCGTAGTAATGAGGTTCCACACCGAAACAGTCAATGAAACCTGGTTGCGATTAATATTTTAGAGGATAACGCCGGTTATGTCTCGGTTAGGTCTGCGATTTGCCCCCATCTGGCTCGTACTTTCGCATTTTTCGCATACTTGTTGGCCAGATCATGGCCTTTTTCTGGTTTGGATCACGTAGTAATGCGGTACCACACCGAAACAGTCAATTAGTCCTGGTTGCGATTAATATTTTAGAGGATAACGTTGGTTATGTCTGGGTTAGTTCTGGTATTTGCAATCATCTGGCTCATACTTTCGCATTTTTCGCATACTTGTTGGCCAGATCCTGGCCTCTTTCTGGTTTGGATCATCGTAGCAATGCGGTACCACACCGAAACAGTCAATTATACCTCGTTGCGATTAATATTTTAGGGGATAACGCCGGTTACGTCTCGGTTAGGTCTGGGATTTTCCCTCATCTGGCTCGTACTTTCGCATTTTTCGCATTCTTGTTGGCCCGATCCTGGGCTTTTTCTGGTTTGGATCACGTAGTAATGTGGTGCCACACTGAAACAGTCATTAAAAGCATGTTCCGATGCGTATTTTAGAGGATAACGCTGGTTATGTCAGGGTTAGTTCAGGTATTTGCAATCATCTGCATCATATATTCGCATTTTTCTCATCCTTGTTGGCCAGATCCTGGCCTTTCTCTGGTTTGGATCACGTAGTAATGCGGTACCACACCGAAACAGTCAATTAAACGTGGTTGCGATTAATATTTTAGAGGATAACGCTGGTTATGTCTCGGTTAGGTCTGGGATTTGTCCCCATCTGGCTCGTACTTTCGCGTTTTTCTTATAGTTGTTGAACAGATCCTGGGTTTTTTCTGGTTTGGATCCCGTAGTAATGTGGTTCCACACCGAAACAGTCAATTGAACCTGGTTGCGATTAATATCTTAGAGGATAACGCCGGTAATGTCTCGGTTAGGTCTAATATTTGCCCTCATCTGGCGCATACTTTCGCATTTTTCGCATTCTTGTTGGCCAGATCCTGGCCTTTTTCTGGCTTGGACCACGTAGTAATGTGGTTCCACAACGAAACAGTCAATTAAACCTGGTTGCGATTAATATTTTAGCGGATAACGCCGGTTATGTCTGGGTTAGGTCTGGTATTTGCCCTCATCTCGCTCGTACTTTCGCATTTTTCACATACTTGTTGGCCAGATCCTGGCCTTTTTCTGGTTTGGATCACGTAGGAATGCGGTACCACACCGGAACAGTCAATTAAATCTGGTTGCGATTAATATTTTAGAGGATAATGCCGGTAATGTCTCGGTTAGGTCTGGTATTTGCCCTCATCTGGCGCGTACTTTCGCATTTTTCGCATTCTTGTTGGCCAGATCCTGGCCTTTTTCTGGCTTGGACCACGTAGTAATGTGGTTCCACAACGAAATAGTCAATTAAACCTGGTTGCGATTAATATTTTAGGGGCTAACGCCGGTTACGTCTCGGTTAGGTCTGGGATTTTCCCTCATCTGGTTCGTACTTTCGCATTTTTCGCATTCTTGTTGGCCCGATCCTGGGATGTTTCTGGTTTGGATCACGTAGTGATGTGGTACCACACTGAAACAGTCATTAATAACATGTTCTGATTCGTGTTTTAGAGGATAACGATGTTTATGTCAGGCATAGTTCTGGTATTTGCAATCATCTGGCTCATAATTTCGCATTTTTCGGATACCTGCTGGCCAGATCCTGGCCTTTTTCTGGTTTGGATCACGTAGTAATGCGGTACCACACCGAAACAGTCAATTAAACCTGGTTGCGATTAATATTTTCGAGGATAACGCCGGTTATGTCTCGGTTAGGTCTGGGATTTGCCCTCATCTGGATCGTACTTTCGCATTTTTCGCATACTTGTTGGCCAGATCCTGCGTTTTTTCTGGTTTGGATCCCGCAGTAATGTGGTTCCACAACGAAACAGTCAATTAAACCTTGTTGCGATTAATATTTTAGAGGATAACGCCGGTTATGTCTCGGTTAGGTCTGGGATTTGCCCTCATCTGGATCGTACTTTCGCATTTTTCGCATACTTGTTAGCCAGATCCTGGCCTCTTTCTGGTTTGGATCATCGTAGCAATGCGGTACCACACCGAAACAGTCAATTATACCTGGTTGCGATTAATATTTTAGGGGATAACGCCGGTTTTGTCTGGGTTAGGTCTGGTACTTGCCCTCATCTGGCTCGAACTTTCGCATTTTTCTCATACTTGTTGGCCAGATCCTGGGCTTTATCTGGTTTGGATCACGTAGTAATGATGTTCCACACCGAAACAGTCAATTAAACTGGTTGCGATCAATATTTTAGAGGATAACGCCGGTTATGTCTCGGCTAGGTCTGGGATTTGTCCTCATCTGACTCGTACTTTCACATTCTTCGCATACTTGTTGGCCAGATCCTGGCCTTTCTCTGGTTTGGATCACGAAGTAATGCGGTACCACACCGAAACAGTCAATTAAACCTGGTTGCGATTAATATTTTAGGGGATAACGCCGGTTACGTCTGGGTTAGTTCTGGTATTTGCAATCATCTGGCTCATGCTTTCGCATTTTTCGCATACTTGTTGGCCAGATCCTGGGTTTTGTCTGGTTTCGATCCCGTAGTAATGTGGTTCCACAAGGAAACAGTCAATAAAACCTGGTTCAGATTAATATTTTAGAGGATAACGCCGGTTATGTCTCGGGTAGGTCTAGGATTTGTCATCATCTGGCTCGTACTTTCACGTTTTTCGCATACTTGTTGCCCAGATCCTGGGCTTTTTCCGGTTTGGATCACGTAGCAATGTGGTACCTCACTGAAACAGTCAATTAAACCTGGTTGCGATTAATAATTTAGAGGATAACGCCGGTTATGTCTCGGGTAGGTCTGGGATTTGCCCTCATCTGGCTCGTACTTTGGCATTTTTCGCATACTTGTGGGCCAGATCCTGGGCTTTTTCTGGGTTGGATCGCGTAGTAGTGCGTTACCACACCGAAGCAGTCAATTGAACCTGGTTGCGATTAATATTTTAGAGGATAACGCCGGTTATGTCTCGGTTAGGTCTGGGATTTGCCCTTATCTGGCTCGTACTTTCGCATTTTTCTCATCCTTGTTGGCCAGATCCTGGCCTTTCTCTGGTTTGCATCACGTAGTAATGCGGTACCACACCGAAACAGTCAATTAAACCTGGTTGCGATTAATATTTTAGAGGATAACGCTGGTTATGTCTGGGTTAGTTCTGGTATTTGCAACCATCTGGCTCATGCTTTCGCATTTTTCGCATACCTGTTGGCCAGATCATGGGTTTTCTCTGTTTTGGATCCCGTAGTAATGTGGTACCACAACGAAACAGTCAATTAAACCTGGTTGAGATTAATATTTTAGCGGATAACGCCGGTTATGTCTGGGTTAGGTCTGGTATTGGCCTCATCTGGCTCATACCTCCGCATTTTTCGCATACTTGTTGGCCATATCCTGGTTTTTTTTCTGGTTTGGATCCCGTAGTAATGTGGTTCCAGACCGAAACAGTCAATAGAAGCTGGTTCCGATAAGTATTTTAAAGGATAACGCTGGTTATGTCTGGGTTAGTTCTGGTATTTGCTATCATCTGGCACATACTTCCGCGTTTTTCGCATACTTGTTGGCCAGATCCTGTGCTTTTTCTGTTTTGGATCCCGTAGTAATGAGGTTCCACACCGAAACAGTCAATTAAACTGGTTGCGATTAATATTTTAGAGGATAACGCCGGTTATGTCTCGGGTAGGTCTGGGATTTGTCCTCATCTGACTCGTACTTTCACGTTTCTCGCCTTCTTGTTGGCCCGATCCTGGGATTTTTCTGGTTTGGATCTCGTAGTAATGTGTTACCACACTGAAACAGTCATTAAAAGCATGTTCCGATAAGTATTTTAGAGGATAACGCTGGTTATGTCTGGGTTAGTTCTGGTATTTGCTATCATCTGGCACATACTTCCGCGTTTTTCGCATACTTGTTGGCCAGATCCTGTGCTTTTTCTGTTTTGGATCCCGTAGTAATGAGGTTCCACACCGAAACAGTCAATTGAACCTGGTTGCGATTAATATTTTGGAGGATAACGCCGGTTATGTCTCGGTTAGGTCTGGTATTTGCCCTCATCTGGCTCGGACCTTCGCATTTTTCGCATACTTGGTGGCCAGATCCCGGCCTTCTTCTGGCTTGGTCCACGTAGTAAAGTGGCACCAGACTGAAACAGTCAATTAAACCTGCTTGCGAATAATATTTTAGAGGATAACGCTAGTTATGTCTGGGATAGTTCTGGTATTTGCAATCATCTGGCTCATACTTTCGCTTTTTCTCATAGTTGTTGGCCAGATCCTGGGTTTTTTTCTGGTTTGGATCCCGTAGTGATGCGGTTCCACAACGAAACAGTCAATTAATCCTGGTTGCGATTAATATTTTATCGGATAACGCCGGTTATGTCTGGGTTAGGTCTGGTATTTGCCCTCATCTGGCTCGTACTTTCGCATTTTTCGCATACTTTTTGGCCAGATCCTGGCCTTTGCCTGGTTTGGATCCCGTAGTAATGTGGTACCACAACGAAACAGTCAATTAAACCTGGTTGAGATTAATATTTTAGCGGATAACGCCGGTTATGTCTGGGTTAGGTCTGGTATTGGCCTCATCTGGCTCATACCTTCGCATTTTTCGCATACCTGTTGTCCAGATCATGGGTTTTCTCTGTTTTGGATCCCGTAGTAATGTGGTACCACAACGAAACAGTCAATTAAACCTGGTTGAGATTAATATTTTAGCGGATAACGCCGGTTATGTCTGGGTTAGGTCTGGTATTTGCCCTCATCTGGCTCATATCTTCGCATTTTTCGCATACTTGTTGGCCATATCCTGGTTTTTTCTCTGGTTTGGATCCCGTAGCAATGTGGTTCCACACCGAAACAGTCAATAGAAGCTGGTTCCGATAAGTATTTTAAAGGATAACGCTGGTTATGTCTGGGTTAGTTCTGGTATTTGCTATCATCTGGCACATACTTCCGCGTTTTTCGCATACTTGTTGGCCAGATCCTGTGCTTTTTCTGTTTTGGATCCCGTAGTAATGAGGTTCCACACCGAAACAGTCAATTAAACTGGTTGCGATTAATATTTTAGAGGATAACGCCGGTTATGTCTCGGGTAGGTCTGGGATTTGTCCTCATCCTACTCGTACTTTCACGTTTCTCGCATTCTTGTTGGCCCGATCCTGGGATTTTTCTGGTTTGGATCTCGTAGTAATGTGTTACCACACTGAAACAGTCATTAAAAGCATGTTCCGATAAGTATTTTAGAGGATAACGCTGGTTATGTCTGGGTTAGTTCTGGTATTTGCTATCATCTGGCACATACTTCCGCGTTTTTCGCATACTTGTTGGCCAGATCCTGTGCTTTTTCTGTTTTGGATCCCGTAGTAATGAGGTTCCACACCGAAACAGTCAATTGAACCTGGTTGCGATTAATATTTTGGAGGATAACGCCGGTTATGTCTGGGTTAGGTCTGGTATTTGCCCTCATCTGGCTCATATCTTCGCATTTTTCGCAAACTTGTTAGCCAGATCCTGGCCTCTTTCTGGTTTGGATCATCGTAGCAATGCGGTACCACACCGAAACAGTCAATTAAACCTGGATGCGAATAATATTTTAGAGGATAACGCTGGTTATGCCTGGGATAGTTCTGGTATTTGCAATCATCTGGCTCATACTTCCGCGTTTTTCTCATAGTTGTTGGCCAGATCCTGGGTTTTTTCTGGTTTGGATCCCGTAGTGATGCGGTACCACACCGAAACAGTCAATTAAATCTGGTTGGGATTAATATTTTAGAGGATAATGCCGGTAATGTCTCGGTTAGGTCTGGTATTTGCCATCATCTGGCGCGTACTTTCGCATTTTTCGCATTCTTGTTGGCCAGATCCTGGCCTTTTTCTCGCTTGGACCACGTAGTGATGTGGTACCACACCGAAACAGTCAATTAAACCTGGTTGCGAATAATATTTTAGAGGATAACGCTGGTTATGTCTCGGTTTGGTCTGGGATTTGCACTCATCTGGCTCGTACTTTCGCATTTTTCGCATACTTGTTCGCCAGATCCTGGGTTTTTTCTGGTTTGGATCCCGCAGTAATGTGGTTCCACAACGAAACGGTCAATTAAACCTGGTTGCGATTAATATTTTGGCGGATAACGCCGGTTATGTCTGGGTTAGGTCTGGTGTTTGCCCTCATCTGGCTCGTACTTTCGCATGTTTCGCATACTTTTTGGCCAGATCCTGGCCTTTTTCTGGTTTGGATCACGTAGTGATGTGGCACCACACTGAAACAGTCATTAAAAACATGTTCTGATTCGTACTTTAGAGGATAACGCTGTTTATGTCAGGCATAGTTCTGGTATTTGCAATCATCTGGCTCATAATTTCGCATTTTTCGGATACTTGTTGGCCAGATCCTGGCCATTTTCTGGTTTGGATCACGTAGTAATGCGGTACCACACCGAAACAGTCCACTAAACCTGGTTGCGATTAATATTTTGGAGGATAACGCCGGTTATGTCTCGGTTAGGTCTGGTATTTGCCCTCATCTGGCTCGGACCTTCGCATTTTTCGCATACTTGATGGCCAGATCCCGGCCTTCTTCTGGCTTGGTCCACGTAGTAAAGTGGCTCCAGACTGAAACAGTCAATTAAACCTGGTTGCGAATAATATTTTAGAGGATAACGCTGTTTATGTCTGGGATAGTTCTGGTATTTGCAATCATCTGGCTCATACTTTCGCATTTTTCGGATACTTGTTGGCCAGATCCTGGCCATTTTCTGGTTTGGATCACGTAGTAATGCGGTACCACACCGAAACAGTCCACTAAACCTGGTTGCGATTAATATTTTGGAGGATAACGCCGGTTATGTCTCGGTTAGGTCTGGTATTTGCCCTCATCTGGCTCGGACCTTCGCATTTTTCGCATACTTGATGGCCAGATCCCGGCCTTCTTCTGGCTTGGTCCACGTAGTAAAGTGGCTCCAGACTGAAACAGTCAATTAAACCTGGTTGCGAATAATATTTTAGAGGATAACGCTGTTTATGTCTGGGATAGTTCTGGTATTTGCAATCATCTGGCTCATACTTTCGCTTTTTCTCATTGTTGTTGGCCAGATCCTGGGTTTTTTCTGGTTTGGATCCCGAAGTAATGTGGTTCCACACGGAAACAGTCAATTAAACCCGGTTGCGATTAATATTTTAGAGGATAACGCCGGTTATGTCTGTGTTAAGTCTGGTATTTGCCCTCCCCTGGCTCATACTATCGCATTTTTCGAATACTTGTCGGCCAGATCCTGAGTTTTTTCTGGTTTGGATCCCGTAGCAATGTGGTTCCACACCGAAACAGTCATTTAAACCTGGTTGCGATTAATATTTTAGGGGATAACGCCGGTTACGTCTCGGTTAGGTCTGGGATTTTCCCTCATCTGGTTCGTACTTTCGCATGTTTCGCATACTTTTTGGCCAGATCCTGGCCTTTTTCTGGTTTGGATCACGTAGTGATGTGGTACCACACTGAAACAGTCATTAAAAACATGTTCTGATTCGTATTTTAGAGGATAACGCTGGTTATGTCAGGGTTAGTTCCGGTATTTGCAATCATCATGCTAATACTTTCGCATTTTTCTCATCCTTGTTGGTCAGATCCTGGCCTTTCTCTGGTTTGGATCACGTAGTAATGCGGTACCACACCGAAACAGTCAATTAAACCTGGTTGCGATTAATATTTTAGAGGATAACGCCGGTTATGTCTCGGTTAGGTCTGGGATTTGCCCTCATCTGGATCGTACTTTCGCATTTTTCGCATACTTGTTGGCCAGATCCTGCGTTTTTTCTGGTTTGGATCCCGCAGTAATGTGGTTCCACAACGAAACAGTCAATTAAACCTTGTTGCGATTAATATTTTAGAGGATAACGCCGGTTATATCTCGGTTAGGTCTGGGATTTGCCCTCATCCGGATCGTACTTTCGCATTTTTCGCATACTTGTTGGCCAGATCCTGGCCTCTTTCTGGTTTGGATCATCGTAGCAATGCGGTACCACACCGAAACAGTCAATTATACCTGGTTGCGATTAATATTTTAGGGGATAACGCCGGTTTTGTCTGGGTTAGGTCTGGTACTTGCCCTCATCTGGCTCGAACTTTCGCATTTTTCTCATACTTGTTGGCCAGATCCTGGGCTTTATCTGGTTTGGATCACGTAGTAATGAGGTTCCACACCGAAACAGTCAATTAAACTGGTTGCGATCAATATTTTAGTGGATAACGCCGGTTATGTCTCGGCTAGGTCTGCGATTTGTCCTCATCTGACTCGTACTTTCACATTTTTCGCATACTTGTTGGCCAGATCCTGGCCTTTCTCTGGTTTGGATCACGAAGTAATGCGGTACCACAACGAAACAGTCAATTAAACCTGGTTCAGATTATTATTTTAGAGGATAACGCCGGTTATGTCTCGGGTAGGTTTGGGATTTGTCCTCATCTGGCTCGTACTTTCACGTTTTTCGCATACTTGTTGGCCAGATCCTGGGCTTTTTCCGGTTTGGATCACGTAGCAATGTGGTACCTCACTGAAACAGTCAACTAAACCTGGTTGCGATTAATAATTTAGAGGATAACGCCGGTTATGTCTCGGGTAGGTCTGGGATTTGCCCACATCTGGCTCGTACTTTCGCTTTTTTCGCATTCTTGTTGGCCTGATCCTGGCCTCTTTCTGGTTTGGATCACGTAGTAATGCGGTACAACACCGAAACAGTCAATTAAACCTGGTTGCGATTAATATTTTAGAGGATAACGCTGGGTGTGTCTCGGTTAGGTCTAGGATTTGCCCTCATCTGGCTGGGACTTTCGCATTTTTCGCATACTTGTTGGCCAGACCCTGGCCCTTTTCTGGTTTGGATCACGTAGTAATGTGGTACCACACTGAAACAGTCAATAGAAGCTGGTTCCGATGTGTATTTTAGAGGATAACGCTGGTTATGTCTGGGTTAGTTCTGGTATTTGCTATCATCTGGCACATACTTTCGCTTTTTTCGCATACTTGTTGGCCAGATCCTGGGCTTTTTCTGGTTTGGATCACGTAGTAATGCGGTACCACACCGAAACAGTCAATTAAATCTGGTTGCGATTAATATTTTAGAGGATAATGCCGGTAATGTCTGGGCTAGGTCTGGTATTTGCCCTCATCTGGCTCGTACTTTCGCATTTTTCGCATACTTGTTGGCCAGATCTTGGACTTTTTCTGGTTTGGATCACGTAGTAATGCGTCACCGCACCGAAACAGTCAATTAAACCTGGTTGCGATTAATATTTTAGAGGATAACGCCGGTTATGTCTCGGTTAGGTCTGGGATTTGCCCTCATCTGGCTCGTACTTTGGCATTTTTCGCATACTTGTTGGCCAGATCCTGGGCTTCTTCTGGTTTGGATCGCGTAGTAGTGCGTTACCACACCGAAACAGTCAATTGAACCTGGTTGCGATTAATATTTTAGAGGATAACGCCGGTTATGTCTCGGTTAGGTCTGGGATTTGCCCTTATCTGGCTCGTACTTTCGCATTTTTCTCATCCTTGTTGGCCAGATCCTGGCCTTTCTCTGGTTTGGATCACGTAGTAATGCGGTACCACACCGAAACAGTCAATTAAACCTGGTTGCGATTAATATTTTAGAGGATAACGCTGGTTATGTCTGGGTTAGTTCTGGTATTTGCAACCATCTGGCTTATACTTTCGCATTTTTCGCATACCTGTTGGCCAGATCCTGGGTTTTCTCTGTTTTGGATCCCGTAGTAATGAGGTTCCACACCGAAACAGTCAATTGAACCTGGTTGCGATTAATATTTTGGAGGATAACGCCGGTTATGTCTCGGTTAGGTCTGGTATTTGCCCTCATCTGGCTCGGACCTTCGCATTTTTCGCATACTTGTTGGCCAGATCCCGGCCTTCTTCTGGCTTGGTCCACGTAGTAAAGTGGCACCAGACTGAAACAGTCAATTAAACCTGGTTGCGAATAATATTTTAGAGGATAACGCTAGTTATGTCTGGGATAGTTCTGGTATTTGCAATCATCTGGCTCATACTTTCGCTTTTTCTCATAGTTGTTGGCCAGATCCTGGGTTTTTTTCTGGTTTGGATCCCGTAGTAATGCGGTTCCACAACGAAACAGTCAATTAAACCTGGTTGCGATTAATATTTTATCGGATAACGCCGGTTATGTCTGGGTTAGGTCTGGTATTTGCCCTCATCTGGCTCGTACTTTCGCATTTTTCGCATACTTTTTGGCCAGATCCTGGCCTTTGTCTGGTTTGGATCACGTAGTAATGCGGTACCACACCGAAACAGTCAATTAAACCTGGTTGCGATTAATATTTTACAGGATAACGCCGGTTATGTCTCGGTTTGGTCTGGGATTTGCACTCATCTGGCTCGTACTTTCGCATTTTTCGCATACTTGTTAGCCAGATCCTGGCCTCTTTCTGGTTTGGATCATCGTAGCAATGCGGTACCACACCGAAACAGTCAATTAAACCTGGATGCGAATAATATTTTAGAGGATAACGCTGGTTATGCCTGGGATAGTTCTGGTATTTGCAATCATCTGGCTCATACTTTCGCGTTTTTCTCATAGTTGTTGGCCAGATCCTGGGTTTTTTTCTGGTTTGGATCCCGTAGTAATGCGGTTCCACAACGAAACAGTCAATTAAACCTGGTTGCGATTAATATTTTATCGGATAACGCCGGTTATGTCTGGGTTAGGTCTGGTATTTGCCCTCATCTGGCTCGTACTTTCGCATTTTTCGCATACTTTTTGGCCAGATCCTGGCCTTTGTCTGGTTTGGATCACGTAGTGATGCGGTACCACACCGAAACAGTCAATTAAATCTGGTTGCGATTAATATTTTAGAGGATAATGCCGGTAATGTCTCGGTTAGGTCTGGTATTTGCCCTCATCTGCCGCGTACTTTCGCATTTTTCGCATTCTTGTTGGCCAGATCCTGGCCTTCTTCTGGCATGGACCTGGTGGTAATGTGGTGCCACACCGAAACAGTCAATTAAACCTGGTTGCGAATAATATTTTAGAGGATAACGCTGCTTATGCCTGGGATAGTTCTGGTATTTGCAATCATCTGGCTCATACTTTCGCGTTTTTCTCATAGTTGTTGGCCAGATCCTGGCCATTTTCTGGTTTGGATCACGTAGTAATGTGTTACCACACTGAAACAGTCATTAAAAGCATGTTCTGATTCGTATTTTAGAGGATAACGCTGGTTATGTCAGAGTTAGTTCTGGTATTTGCAATCATCATGCTCATACTTTCGCATTTTTCTCATCCTTGTTGGCCAGATCCTGGCCTTTCTCTGGTTTGGATAACGTAGTAATGCGGTACCACACCGAAACAGTCAATTAAACCTGGTTGCGATTAATATTTTACAGGATAACGCCGGTTATGTCTCGGTTTGGTCTGGGATTTGCGCACATCTGGCTCGTACTTTCGCATTTTTCGCATACTTGTTAGCCAGATCCTGGCCTCTTTCTGGTTTGGATCACGTAGTAATGCGGTACCACACCGAAACAGTCAATTAAACCTGGTTGCGATTAATATTTTACAGGATAACGCCGGTTATGTCTCGGTTTGGTCTGGGATTTGCACTCATCTGGCGCGTACTTTCGCATTTTTCGCATTCTTGTTGGCCAGATCCTGGCCTTCTTCTGGCTTGGACCACGTAGTAATGTGGTGCCACACCGAAACAGTCAATTAAACCTGGTTGCGAATAATATTTTAGAGGATAACGCTAGTTATGTCTGGGATAGTTCTGGTATTTGCAATCATCTGGCTCATACTTTCGCGTTTTTCTCATAGTTGTTGGCCAGATCCTGGGTTTTTTCTGGTTTGGATCCCGTAGTGATGCGGTACCACACCGAAACAGTCAATTAAACCTGGTTGCGAAAAATATTTTAGAGGATAACGCTGGTTATGCCTGGGATAGTTCTGGTATTTGCAATCATCTGGCTCATACTTTCGCGTTATACTCATAGTTGTTGGCCAGATCCTGGGTTTTTTCTGGTTTGGATCGCGTAGTAATGTGGTTCCACACGGAAACAGTCAATTAAACCCGGTTGCGATTAATATTTTAGAGGATAACGCCGGTTATGTCTGTGTTAAGTCTGGTATTTGCCCTCCCCTGGCTCATACTATCGCATTTTTCGAATACTTGTCGGCCAGATCCTGGGTTTTTTCTGGTTTGGATCCCGTAGTAATGTGGTTCCACACCGAAACAGTCAATTAAACCTGGTTGCGATTAATATTTTAGGGGATAACGCCGGTTACGTCTCGGTTAGTTCTAGTATTTGCAATCATCTGGCTCATACTTTCGCATTTTTCGCATACCTGTTGGCCAGATCCTGGGTTTCCTCTGGTTTGGATCCAGTAGTAATGTGGTTCCACACCGAAACAGTCAATTAAACCTGGTTGCGATTAATATTTTACAGGATAACGCCGGTTATGTCTCGGTTTGGTCTGGGATTTGCACTCATCTGGCTCGTACTTTCGCATTTTTCGCATACTTGTTAGCCAGATCCTGGCCTCTTTCTGGTTTGGATCATCGTAGCAATGCGGTACCACACCGAAACAGTCAATTATACCTGGTTGCGGTTAATATTTTAGAGGATAGCGCAGGTTATGTCCCGGTTAGGTCTGGGATTTGCCCTCATCTGGATCGTACTTTCTCATTTTTCGCATACTTGTTGGCCAGATCCTGGGTTTTTTCTGGTTTGGATCCCGCAGTAATGTGGCTCCACAACGAAACAGTCAATTAGACCTGGTTGCGATTAATATTTTGGCGGATAACGCCGGTTATGTCTGGGTAGGTCTGGTGTTTGCCCTCCTCTGGCTCGTACTTTCGCATGTTTCGCATACTTTTTGGCCAGATCCTGGCCTTTGTCTGGTTTGGATCACGTAGTGATGCGGTACCACACCGAAACAGTCAATTAAATCTGGTTGCGATTAATATTTTAGAGGATAATGCCGGTAATGTCTCGGTTAGGTCTGGTATTTGCCCTCATCTGCCGCGTACTTTCGCATTTTTCGCATTCTTGTTGGCCAGATCCTGGCCTTCTTCTGGCATGGACCTGGTGGTAATGTGGTGCCACACCGAAACAGTCAATTAAACCTGGTTGCGAATAATATTTTAGAGGATAACGCTGCTTATGCCTGGGATAGTTCTGGTATTTGCAATCATCTGGCTCATACTTTCGCGTTTTTCTCATAGTTGTTGGCCAGATCCTGGCCATTTTCTGGTTTGGATCACGTAGTAATGTGTTACCACACTGAAACAGTCATTAAAAGCATGTTCTGATTCGTATTTTAGAGGATAACGCTGGTTATGTCAGAGTTAGTTCTGGTATTTGCAATCATCATGCTCATACTTTCGCATTTTTCTCATCCTTGTTGGCCAGATCCTGGCCTTTCTCTGGTTTGGATAACGTAGTAATGCGGTACCACACCGAAACAGTCAATTAAACCTGGTTGCGATTAATATTTTACAGGATAACGCCGGTTATGTCTCGGTTTGGTCTGGGATTTGCGCACATCTGGCTCGTACTTTCGCATTTTTCGCATACTTGTTAGCCAGATCCTGGCCTCTTTCTGGTTTGGATCACGTAGTAATGCGGTACCACACCGAAACAGTCAATTAAACCTGGTTGCGATTAATATTTTACAGGATAACGCCGGTTATGTCTCGGTTTGGTCTGGGATTTGCACTCATCTGGCGCGTACTTTCGCATTTTTCGCATTCTTGTTGGCCAGATCCTGGCCTTCTTCTGGCTTGGACCACGTAGTAATGTGGTGCCACACCGAAACAGTCAATTAAACCTGGTTGCGAATAATATTTTAGAGGATAACGCTAGTTATGTCTGGGATAGTTCTGGTATTTGCAATCATCTGGCTCATACTTTCGCGTTTTTCTCATAGTTGTTGGCCAGATCCTGGGTTTTTTCTGGTTTGGATCCCGTAGTGATGCGGTACCACACCGAAACAGTCAATTAAACCTGGTTGCGAAAAATATTTTAGAGGATAACGCTGGTTATGCCTGGGATAGTTCTGGTATTTGCAATCATCTGGCTCATACTTTCGCGTTATACTCATAGTTGTTGGCCAGATCCTGGGTTTTTTCTGGTTTGGATCGCGTAGTAATGTGGTTCCACACGGAAACAGTCAATTAAACCCGGTTGCGATTAATATTTTAGAGGATAACGCCGGTTATGTCTGTGTTAAGTCTGGTATTTGCCCTCCCCTGGCTCATACTATCGCATTTTTCGAATACTTGTCGGCCAGATCCTGGGTTTTTTCTGGTTTGGATCCCGTAGTAATGTGGTTCCACACCGAAACAGTCAATTAAACCTGGTTGCGATTAATATTTTAGGGGATAACGCCGGTTACGTCTCGGTTAGTTCTAGTATTTGCAATCATCTGGCTCATACTTTCGCATTTTTCGCATACCTGTTGGCCAGATCCTGGGTTTCCTCTGGTTTGGATCCAGTAGTAATGTGGTTCCACACCGAAACAGTCAATTAAACCTGGTTGCGATTAATATTTTACAGGATAACGCCGGTTATGTCTCGGTTTGGTCTGGGATTTGCACTCATCTGGCTCGTACTTTCGCATTTTTCGCATACTTGTTAGCCAGATCCTGGCCTCTTTCTGGTTTGGATCATCGTAGCAATGCGGTACCACACCGAAACAGTCAATTATACCTGGTTGCGGTTAATATTTTAGAGGATAGCGCAGGTTATGTCCCGGTTAGGTCTGGGATTTGCCCTCATCTGGATCGTACTTTCTCATTTTTCGCATACTTGTTGGCCAGATCCTGGGTTTTTTCTGGTTTGGATCCCGCAGTAATGTGGCTCCACAACGAAACAGTCAATTAGACCTGGTTGCGATTAATATTTTGGCGGATAACGCCGGTTATGTCTGGGTAGGTCTGGTGTTTGCCCTCCTCTGGCTCGTACTTTCGCATGTTTCGCATACTTTTTGGCCAGATCCTGGGCTTTTTCTGGTTTGGATCACGTAGTGATGTGGCACCACACTGAAACAGTCATTAAAAACATGTTCTGATTCGTATTTTAGAGGATAACGCTGTTTATGTCAGGCATAGTTCTGGTATTTGCAATCATCTGGCTCGTAATTTCGCATTTTTCGGATACTTGTTGGCCAGATCCTGGCCATTTTCTGGTTTGGATCACGTAGTAATGCGGTACCACACCGAAATAGTCAATTAAACCTGGTTGCGATAAATATTTTAGAGGATAACGCCGGTTATGTCTCGGGTAGGTTTGGGATTTGTCCTCATCTGGCTCGTACTTTCACGTTTTTCGCATACTTGTTGGCCAGATCCTGGGCTTTTTCCGGTTTGGATCACGTAGCAATGTGGTACCTCACTGAAACAGTCAATTAAACCTGGTTGCGATTAATAATTTAGAGGATAACGCCGGTTATGTCTCGGGTAGGTCTGGGATTTGCCCACATCTGGCTCGTACTTTCGCTTTTTTCGCATTCTTGTTGGCCTGATCCTGGCCTCTTTCTGGTTTGGATCACGTAGTAATGCGGTACAACACCGAAACAGTCAATTAAACCTGGTTGCGATTAATATTTTAGAGGATAACGCTGGGTGTGTCTCGGTTAGGTCTAGGATTTGCCCCCATCTGGCTCGTACTTTCGCGTTTTTCTCATAGTTGTTGGCCAGATCCTGGGTTTTTTCTGGTTTGGATCCCGTAGTAATGTGGTTCCACACTGAAACAGTCAATTGAACCTGGTTGCGATTAATATTTTAGAGGATAACGCGGGTTATGTCTCGGATAGGTCTGGTATTTGCCCTCATCTGGCTGGGACTTTCGCATTTTTCGCATACTTGTTGGCCAGACCCTGGCCCTTTTCTGGTTTGGATCACGTAGTAATGTGGTACCACACTGAAACAGTCAATAGAAGCTGGTTCCGATGTGTATTTTAGAGGATAACGCTGGTTATGTCTGGGTTAGTTCTGGTATTTGCTATCATCTGGCACATACTTTCGCTTTTTTCGCATACTTGTTGGCCAGATCCTGGGCTTTTTCTGGTTTGGATCACGTAGTAATGCGGTACCACACCGAAACAGTCAATTAAATCTGGTTGCGATTAATATTTTAGAGGATAATGCCGGTAATGTCTGGGCTAGGTCTGGTATTTGCCCTCATCTGGCTCGTACTTTCGCATTTTTCGCATACTTGTTGGCCAGATCTTGGACTTTTTCTGGTTTGGATCACGTAGTAATGCGTCACCACACCGAAACAGTCAATTAAACCTGGTTGCGATTAATATTTTAGAGGATAACGCCGGTTATGTCTCGGTTAGGTCTGGGATTTGCCCTCATCTGGCTCGTACTTTGGCATTTTTCGCATACTTGTTGGCCAGATCCTGGGCTTCTTCTGGTTTGGATCGCGTAGTAGTGCGTTACCACACCGAAACAGTCAATTGAACCTGGTTGCGATTAATATTTTAGAGGATAACGCCGGTTATGTCTCGGTTAGGTCTGGGATTTGCCCTTATCTGGCTCGTACTTTCGCATTTTTCTCATCCTTGTTGGCCAGATCCTGGCCTTTCTCTGGTTTGGATCACGTAGTAATGCGGTACCACACCGAAACAGTCAATTAAACCTGGTTGCGTTTAATATTTTAGAGGATAACGCTGGTTATGTCTGGGTTAGTTCTGGTATTTGCAACCATCTGGCTTATACTTTCGCATTTTTCGCATACCTGTTGGCCAGATCCTGGGTTTTCTCTGTTTTGGATCCCGTAGTAATGAGGTTCCACACCGAAACAGTCAATTGAACCTGGTTGCGATTAATATTTTGGAGGATAACGCCGGTTATGTCTCGGTTAGGTCTGGTATTTGCCCTCATCTGGCTCGGACCTTCGCATTTTCCGCATACTTGTTGGCCAGATCCCGGCCTTCTTCTGGCTTGGTCCACGTAGTAAAGTGGCACCAGACTGAAACAGTCAATTAAACCTGGTTGCGAATAATATTTTAGAGGATAACGCTAGTTATGTCTGGGATAGTTCTGGTATTTGCAATCACCTGGCTCATACTTTCGCTTTTTCTCATAGTTGTTGGCCAGATCCTGGGTTTTTTTCTGGTTTGGATCCCGTAGTAATGCGGTTCCACAACGAAACAGTCAATTAAACCTGGTTGCGATTAATATTTTATCGGATAACGCCGGTTATGTCTGGGTTAGGTCTGGTATTTGCCCTCATCTGGCTCGTACTTTCGCATTTTTCGCATACTTTTTGGCCAGATCCTGGCCTTTGTCTGGTTTGGATCACGTAGTAATGCGGTACCACACCGAAACAGTCAATTAAACCTGGTTGCGATTAATATTTTACAGGATAACGCCGGTTATGTCTCGGTTTGGTCTGGGATTTGCACTCATCTGGCTCGTACTTTCGCATTTTTCGCATACTTGTTAGCCAGATCCTGGCCTCTTTCTGGTTTGGATCATCGTAGCAATGCGGTACCACACCGAAACAGTCAATTAAACCTGGATGCGAATAATATTTTAGAGGATAACGCTGGTTATGCCTGGGATAGTTCTGGTATTTGCAATCATCTGGCTCATACTTTCGCGTTTTTCTCATAGTTGTTGGCCAGATCCTGGGTTTTTTTCTGGTTTGGATCCCGTAGTAATGCGGTTCCACAACGAAACAGTCAATTAAACCTGGTTGCGATTAATATTTTATCGGATAACGCCGGTTATGTCTGGGTTAGGTCTGGTATTTGCCCTCATCTGGCTCGTACTTTCGCATTTTTCGCATACTTGTTAGCCAGATCCTGGCCTCTTTCTGGTTTGGATCACGTAGTAATGCGGTACCACACCGAAACAGTCAATTAAACCTGGTTGCGATTAATATTTTACAGGATAACGCCGGTTATGTCTCGGTTTGGTCTGGGATTTGCACTCATCTGGCGCGTACTTTCGCATTTTTCGCATTCTTGTTGGCCAGATCCTGGCCTTCTTCTGGCTTGGACCACGTAGTAATGTGGTGCCACACCGAAACAGTCAATTAAACCTGGTTGCGAATAATATTTTAGAGGATAACGCTAGTTATGTCTGGGATAGTTCTGGTATTTGCAATCATCTGGCTCATACTTTCGCGTTTTTCTCATAGTTGTTGGCCAGATCCTGGGTTTTTTCTGGTTTGGATCCCGTAGTGATGCGGTACCACACCGAAACAGTCAATTAAACCTGGTTGCGAAAAATATTTTAGAGGATAACGCTGATTATGCCTGGGATAGTTCTGGTATTTGCAATCATCTGGCTCATACTTTCGCGTTATACTCATAGTTGTTGGCCAGATCCTGGGTTTTTTCTGGTTTGGATCGCGTAGTAATGTGGTTCCACACGGAAACAGTCAATTAAACCCGGTTGCGATTAATATTTTAGAGGATAACGCCGGTTATGTCTGTGTTAAGTCTGGTATTTGCCCTCCCCTGGCTCATACTATCGCATTTTTCGAATACTTGTCGGCCAGATCCTGGGTTTTTTCTGGTTTGGATCCCGTAGTAATGTGGTTCCACACCGAAACAGTCAATTAAACCTGGTTGTGATTAATATTTTAGGGGATAACGCCGGTTACGTCTCGGTTAGTTCTAGTATTTGCAATCATCTGGCTCATACTTTCGCATTTTTCGCATACCTGTTGGCCAGATCCTGGGTTTCCTCTGGTTTGGATCCAGTAGTAATGTGGTTCCACACCGAAACAGTCAATTAAACCTGGTCGCGATTAATATTTTACAGGATAACGCCGGTTATGTCTCGGTTTGGTCTGGGATTTGCACTCATCTGGCTCGTACTTTCGCATTTTTCGCATACTTGTTAGCCAGATCCTGGCCTCTTTCTGGTTTGGATCATCGTAGCAATGCGGTACCACACCGAAACAGTCAATTATACCTGGTTGCGGTTAATATTTTAGAGGATAGCGCAGGTTATGTCCCGGTTAGGTCTGGGATTTGCCCTCATCTGGATCGTACTTTCTCATTTTTCGCATACTTGTTGGCCAGATCCTGGGTTTTTTCTGGTTTGGATCCCGCAGTAATGTGGCTCCACAACGAAACAGTCAATTAAACCTGGTTGCGATTAATATTTTGGCGGATAACGCCGGTTATGTCTGGGTAGGTCTGGTGTTTGCCCTCATCTGGCTCGTACTTTCGCATGTTTCGCATACTTTTTGGCCAGATCCTGGGCTTTTTCTGGTTTGGATCACGTAGTGATGTGGCACCACACTGAAACAGTCATTAAAAACATGTTCTGATTCGTACTTTAGAGGATAACGCTGTTTATGTCAGGCATAGTTCTGGTATTTGCAATCATCTGGCTCGTAATTTCGCATTTTTCGGATACTTGTTGGCCAGATCCTGGCCATTTTCTGGTTTGGATCACGTAGTAATGCGGTACCACACCGAAATAGTCAATTAAACCTGGTTGCGATAAATATTTTAGAGGATAACGCCGGTTATGTCTCGGTTAGGTCTGGGATTTGCCCTCATCTGGATCGTACTTTCGCATTTTTCGCATAGTTGTTAGCCAGATCCTGGCCTCTTTCTGGTTTGGATCATCGTAGCAATGCGGTACCACACCGAAACAGTCAATTATACCTGGTTGCGATTAATATTTTAGGGGATAACGCCGGTTTTGTCTGGGTTAGGTCTGGTACTTGCCCTCATCTGGCTCGAACTTTCGCATTTTTCTCATACTTGTTGGCCAGATCCTGGGCTTTATCTGGTTTGGATCACGTAGTAATGAGGTTCCACACCGAAACAGTCAATTAAACTGGTTGCGATCAATATTTTAGAGGATAACGCCGGTTATGTCTCGGCTAGGTCTGGGATTTGTCCTCATCTGACTCGTACTTTCACGTTTTTCGCAGACTTGTTGGCCAGATCCTGGCCTTTCTCTGGTTTGGATCACGAAGTAATGCGGTACCACACCTAAACAGTCAATTAAACCTGGTTGCGATTAATATTTTAGGGGATAACGCCGGTTACGTCTGGGTTAGTTCTGGTATTTGCAATCATCTGGCTCATACTTTCGCATTTTTCGCATACTTGTTGGCCAGATCCTGGGTTTTGTCTGGTTTCGATCCCGTAGTAATGTGGTTCCACAACGAAACAGTCAATTAAACCTGGTTGAGATTAATATTTTAGAGGATAACGCCGGTTATGTCTCGGGTAGGTCTGGGATTTGTCCTCATCTGGCTCGTACTTTCACGTTTTCCGCATACTTGTTGGCCAGATCCTGGGCTTTTTCCGGTTTGGATCACGTAGCAATGTGGTACCACACTGAAACAGTCAATTAAACCTGGTTGCGATTAATAATTTAGAGGATAACGCCGGTTATGTCTCGGGTAGGTCTGGGATTTGCCCATATCTGGCTCGTACTTTCGCTTTTTTCGCATTCTTGTTAGCCTGATCCTGGCCTCTTTCTGGTTTGGATCACGCAGTAATGCGGTACATCACCGAAACAGTCAATTAAACCTGGTTGAGATTAATATTTTAGAGGATAACGCCGGTTATGTCTCGGGTTGGTCTGGGATTTGTCCTCATCTGGCTCGTACTTTCACGTTTTCCGCATACTTGTTGGCCAGATCCTGGGCTTTTTCCGGTTTGGATCACGTAGCAATGTGGTACCACACTGAAACAGTCAATTAAATCTGGTTGCGATTAATATTTTAGAGGATAACGCCGGTTATGTCTCGGTTAGGTCTGGTATTTGCCCTCATCTGGCTGGGACTTTCGCATTTTTCGCATACTTGTTGGCCAGACCCTGGCCCTTTTCTGGTTTGGATCACGTAGTAATGTGGTACCACACTGAAACAGTCAATAGAAGCTGGTTCCGATTAGTATTTTAGAGGATAACGCTGGTTATGTCTGGGTCAGTTCTTGTATTTGCAATCATCTCGCTCATACATTCGCCTTTTTCGCATACTTGTTGGCCGGATCCTGGGCTTTTTCTGGTTTGGGTCACGTAGTAATGCGGTACCACACCGAAACAGTCAATTAAATCTGGTTGCGGTTAATATTTTAGAGGATAATGCCGGTAATGTCTGCGTTAGGTCTGGTATTTGCCCTCATCTGGCTCGTACTTTCGCATTTTTCGCATACTTGTTGGCCAGATCGTGGACTTTTTCTGGTTTGGATCACGTAGTAATGCGTCACCACAGCGAAACAGTCAATTAAACCTGGTTGCGATTAATATTTTAGAGGATAACGCCGGTTATGTCTCGGTTAGGTCTGGGATTTGCCCTCATCTGGCTCGTACTTTCGCATTTTTCGCATTCTTGTTGGCCAGATCCTGGCCTTTTTCTGGTTTGGATCACGTAGTAATGTGGTACCACACTGAAACAGTCAATAGAAGCTGGTTCCGATCAGTATTTTAGAGGATAACGCCGGTTATGTCAGGGTTAGGTCTGGTATTTGCCCTCATCTGGCACGTACTTTCACGTTTTTCGCATACTTTTTGGCCAGATCCTGGCCTTTTTCTGGTTTGGATCACGTAGTGATGTGGTACCACACTGAAACAGTCATTAAAAACATGTTCTGATTCGTATTTTAGAGGATAACGCTGTTTATGTCAGGCATAGTTCTGGTATTTGCAATCATCTGGCTCATACTTTCACATATTTCGCATACTTGTTGGCCAGATCATGGCCTTTTTCTGGTTTGGATCACGTAGTTATGCGGTACCACACCGAAACAGTCAATTAAACCTGGTTGCGATTAATATTTTAGAGGATAACGCCGGTTATGTCCCGGTTTGGTCTGGGATTTGCCCTCATCTGGTTCGTACTTTCGCATTTTTCGCATACTTGTTAGCCAGATCCTGGCCTCTTTCTGGTTTGGATCACGTAGTAATGCGGTACCACACCGAAACAGTCAATTAAACCTGGTTGCGATTAATATTTTACAGGATAACGCCGGTTATGTCTCGGTTTGGTCTGGGATTTGCACTCATCTGGCGCGTACTTTCGCATTTTTCGCATTCTTGTTGGCCAGATCCTGGCCTTCTTCTGGCTTGGACCACGTAGTAATGTGGTGCCACACCGAAACAGTCAATAAAACCTGGTTGCGAATAATATTTTAGAGGATAACGCTGGTTATGTCAGAGTTAGTTCTGGTATTTGCAATCATCATGCTCATACTTTCGCATTTTTCTCATCCTTGTTGGCCAGATCCTGGCCTTTCTCTGGTTTGGATAACGTAGTAATGCGGTACCACACCGAAACAGTCAATTAAACCTGGTTGCGATTAATATTTTACAGGATAACGCCGGTTATGTCTCGGTTTGGACTGGGATTTGCACACATCTGGCTCGTACTTTCGCATTTTTCGCATACTTGTTAGCCAGATCCTGGCCTCTTTCTGGTTTGGATCACGTAGTAATGCGGTACCACACCGAAACAGTCAATTAAACCTGGTTGCGATTAATATTTTACAGGATAACGCCGGTTATGTCTCGGTTTGGTCTGGGATTTGCACTCATCTGGCGCGTACTTTCGCATTTTTCGCATTCTTGTTGGCCAGATCCTGGCCTTCTTCTGGCTTGGACCACGTAGTAATGTGGTGCCACACCGAAACAGTCAATTAAACCTGGTTGCGAATAATATTTTAGACGATAACGCTAGTTATGTCTGGGATAGTTCTGGTATTTGCCCTCATCTGGCACGTACTTTCACGTTTTTCGCATACTTTTTGGCCAGATCCTGGCCTTTTTCTGGTTTGGATCACGTAGTGATGTGGTACCACACTGAAACAGTCATTAAAAACATGTTCTGATTCGTATTTTAGAGGATAACGCTGTTTATGTCAGGCATAGTTCTGGTATTTGCAATCATCTGGCTCATACTTTCACATATTTCGCATACTTGTTGGCCAGATCATGGCCTTTTTCTGGTTTGGATCACGTAGTTATGCGGTACCACACCGAAACAGTCAATTAAACCTGGTTGCGATTAATATTTTAGAGGATAACGCCGGTTATGTCCCGGTTTGGTCTGGGATTTGCCCTCATCTGGTTCGTACTTTCGCATTTTTCGCATACTTGTTAGCCAGATCCTGGCCTCTTTCTGGTTTGGATCACGTAGTAATGCGGTACCACACCGAAACAGTCAATTAAACCTGGTTGCGATTAATATTTTACAGGATAACGCCGGTTATGTCTCGGTTTGGTCTGGGATTTGCACTCATCTGGCGCGTACTTTTGCATTTTTCGCATTCTTGTTGGCCAGATCCTGGCCTTCTTCTGGCTTGGACCACGTAGTAATGTGGTGCCACACCGAAACAGTCAATAAAACCTGGTTGCGAATAATATTTTAGAGGATAACGCTGGTTATGTCAGAGTTAGTTCTGGTATTTGCAATCATCATGCTCATACTTTCGCATTTTTCTCATCCTTGTTGGCCAGATCCTGGCCTTTCTCTGGTTTGGATAACGTAGTAATGCGGTACCACACCGAAACAGTCAATTAAACCTGGTTGCGATTAATATTTTACAGGATAACGCCGGTTATGTCTCGGTTTGGACTGGGATTTGCACACATCTGGCTCGTACTTTCGCATTTTTCGCATACTTGTTAGCCAGATCCTGGCCTCTTTCTGGTTTGGATCACGTAGTAATGCGGTACCACACCGAAACAGTCAATTATACCTGGTTGCGATTAATATTTTACAGGATAACGCCGGTTATGTCTCGGTTTGGTCTGGTATTTGCACTCATCTGGCGCGTACTTTCGCATTTTTCGCATTCTTGTTGGCCAGATCCTGGCCTTCTTCTGGCTTGGACCACGTAGTAATGTGGTGCCACACCGAAACAGTCAATTAAACCTGGTTGCGAATAATATTTTAGACGATAACGCTAGTTATGTCTGGGATAGTTCTGGTATTTGCAATCATCTGGCTCATACTTTCGCGTTTTTCTCATAGTTGTTGGCCAGATCCTGGGTTTTTTCTGGTTTGGATCCCGTAGTGATGCGGTACCACACCGAAACAGTCAATTAAACCTGGTTGCGAAAAATATTTTAGAGGATAACGCTGGTTATGCCTGGGATAGTTCTGGTATTTGCAATCATCTGGCTCATACTTTCGCGTTATACTCATAGTTGTTGGCCAGATCCTGGGTTTTTTCTGGTTTGGATCGCGTAGTAATGTGGTTCCACACGGAAACAGTCAATTAAACCCGGTTGCGATTAATATTTTAGAGGATAACGCCGGTTATGTCTGTGTTAAGTCTGGTATTTGCCCTCCCCTGGCTCATACTATCGCATTTTTCGAATACTTGTCGGCCAGATCCTGGGTTTTTTCTGGTTTGGATCCCGTAGTAATGTGGTTCCACACCGAAACAGTCAATTAAACCTGGTTGCGATTAATATTTTAGGGGATAACGCCGGTTACGTCTCGGTTAGTTCTAGTATTTGCAATCATCTGGCTCATACTTTCGCATTTTTCGCATACCTGTTGGCCAGATCCTGGGTTTCCTCTGGTTTGGATCCAGTAGTAATGTGGTTCCACACCGAAACAGTCAATTAAACCTGGTTGCGATTAATATTTTACAGGATAACGCCGGTTATGTCTCGGTTTGGTCTGGGATTTGCACTCATCTGGCTCGTACTTTCGCATTTTTCGCATACTTGTTAGCCAGATCCTGGCCTCTTTCTGGTTTGGATCATCGTAGCAATGCGGTACCACACCGAAACAGTCAATTATACCTGGTTGCGGTTAATATTTTAGAGGATAGCGCAGGTTATGTCCCGGTTAGGTCTGGGATTTGCCCTCATCTGGATCGTACTTTCTCATTTTTCGCATACTTGTTGGCCAGATCCTGGGTTTTTTCTGGTTTGGATCCCGCAGTAATGTGGCTCCACAACGAAACAGTCAATTAAACCTGGTTGCGATTAATGTTTTGGCGGATAACGCCGGTTATGGCTGGGTAGGTCTGGTGTTTGCCCTCATCTGGCTCGTACTTTCGCATGTTTCGCATACTTTTTGGCCAGATCCTGGGCTTTTTCTGGTTTGGATCACGTAGTGATGTGGCACCACACTGAAACAGTCATTAAAAACATGTTCTGATTCGTACTTTAGAGGATAACGCTGTTTATGTCAGGCATAGTTCTGGTATTTGCAATCATCTGGCTCGTAATTTCGCATTTTTCGGATACTTGTTGGCCAGATCCTGGCCATTTTCTGGTTTGGATCACGTAGTAATGCGGTACCACACCGAAATAGTCAATTAAACCTGGTTGCGATAAATATTTTAGAGGATAACGCCGGTTATGTCTCGGTTAGGTCTGGGATTTGCCCTCATCTGGATCGTACTTTCGCATTTTTCGCATAGTTGTTAGCCAGATCCTGGCCTCTTTCTGGTTTGGATCATCGTAGCAATGCGGTACCACACCGAAACAGTCAATTATACCTGGTTGCGATTAATATTTTAGGGGATAACGCCGGTTTTGTCTGGGTTAGGTCTGGTACTTGCCCTCATCTGGCTCGAACTTTCGCATTTTTCTCATACTTGTTGGCCAGATCCTGGGCTTTATCTGGTTTGGATCACGTAGTAATTAGGTTCCACACCGAAACAGTCAATTAAACTGGTTGCGATCAATATTTTAGAGGATAACGCCGGTTATGTCTCGGCTAGGTCTGGGATTTGTCCTCATCTGACTCGTACTTTCACGTTTTTCGCAGACTTGTTGGCCAGATCCTGGCCTTTCTCTGGTTTGGATCACGAAGTAATGCGGTACCACACCTAAACAGTCAATTAAACCTGGTTGCGATTAATATTTTAGGGGATAACGCCGGTTACGTCTGGGTTAGTTCTGGTATTTGCAATCATCTGGCTCATACTTTCGCATTTTTCGCATACTTGTTGGCCAGATCCTGGGTTTTGTCTGGTTTCGATCCCGTAGTAATGTGGTTCCACAACGAAACAGTCAATTAAACCTGGTTGAGATTAATATTTTAGAGGATAACGCCGGTTATGTCTCGGGTAGGTCTGGGATTTGTCCTCATCTGGCTCGTACTTTCACGTTTTCCGCATACTTGTTGGCCAGATCCTGGGCTTTTTCCGGTTTGGATCACGTAGCAATGTGGTACCACACTGAAACAGTCAATTAAACCTGGTTGCGATTAATAATTTAGAGGATAACGCCGGTTATGTCTCGGGTAGGTCTGGGATTTGCCCATATCTGGCTCGTACTTTCGCTTTTTTCGCATTCTTGTTAGCCTGATCCTGGCCTCTTTCTGGTTTGGATCACGCAGTAATGCGGTACATCACCGAAACAGTCAATTAAACCTGGTTGAGATTAATATTTTAGAGGATAACGCCGGTTATGTCTCGGGTAGGTCTGGGATTTGTCCTCATCTGGCTCGTACTTTCACGTTTTCCGCATACTTGTTGGCCAGATCCTGGGCTTTATCTGGTTTGGATCACGTAGCAATGTGGTACCACACTGAAACAGTCAATTAAACCTGGTTGCGATTAATATTTTAGAGGATAACGCCGGTTATGTCTCGGTTAGGTCTGGTATTTGCCCTCATCTGGCTGGGACTTTCGCATTTTTCGCATACTTGTTGGCCAGACCCTGGCCCTTTTCTGGTTTGGATCACGTAGTAATGTGGTACCACACTGAAACAGTCAATAGAAGCTGGTTCCGATTAGTATTTTAGAGGATAACGCTGGTTATGTCTGGGTCAGTTCTTGTATTTGCAATCATCTCGCTCATACATTCGCCTTTTTCGCATACTTGTTGGCCGGATCCTGGGCTTTTTCTGGTTTGGGTCACGTAGTAATGCGGTACCACACCGAAACAGTCAATTAAATCTGGTTGCGGTTAATATTTTAGAGGATAATGCCGGTAATGTCTGCGTTAGGTCTGGTATTTGCCCTCATCTGGCTCGTACTTTCGCATTTTTCGCATACTTGTTGGCCAGATCTTGGACTTTTTCTGGTTTGGATCACGTAGTAATGCGTCACCACAGCGAAACAGTCAATTAAACCTGGTTGCGATTAATATTTTAGAGGATAACGCCGGTTATGTCTCGGTTAGGTCTGGGATTTGCCCTCATCTGGCTCGTACTTTCGCATTTTTCGCATTCTTGTTGGCCAGATCCTGGCCTTTTTCTGGTTTGGATCACGTAGTAATGTGGTACCACACTGAAACAGTCAATAGAAGCTGGTTCCGATCAGTATTTTAGAGGATAACGCCGGTTATGTCAGGGTAAGGTCTGGTATTTGCCCTCATCTGGCACGTACTTTCACGTTTTTCGCATACTTTTTGGCCAGATCCTGGCCTTTTTCTGGTTTGGATCACGTAGTGATGTGGTACCACACTGAAACAGTCATTAAAAACATGTTCTGATTCGTATTTTAGAGGATAACGCTGTTTATGTCAGGCATAGTTCTGGTATTTGCAATCATCTGGCTCATACTTTCACATATTTCGCATACTTGTTGGCCAGATCATGGCCTTTTTCTGGTTTGGATCACGTAGTTATGCGGTACCACACCGAAACAGTCAATTAAACCTGGTTGCGATTAATATTTTAGAGGATAACGCCGGTTATGTCCCGGTTTGGTCTGGGATTTGCCCTCATCTGGTTCGTACTTTCGCATTTTTCGCATACTTGTTGGCCAGATCCTGGCCTTTTTCTGGTCTGGATCACGTAGTAATGCAGTACCACACTGAAACAGTCAATTAAACCTGGTTGCGATTAATATTTTAGAGGATAACGCCGGTTATGTCTCGGTTAGGTCTGGGATTTGCCCTCATCTGGATCGTGCTTTCGCATTTTTCGCATACTTGTTAGCCAGATCCTGGCCTGTTTCTGGTTTGGATCATCGTAGCAATGCGGTACCACACCGAAACAGTCAATTATACCTGGTTGCGATTAATATTTTAGAGGATAACGCCGGTTTTGTCTGGGTTAGGTCTGGTACTTGCCCTCATCTGGCTCGAACTTTCGCATTTTTCTCATACTTGTTGGCCAGATCCTGGGCTTTATCTGGTTTGGATCACGTAGTAATGAGGTTCCACACCGAAACAGTCAATTAAACTGGTTGCGATAAATATTTTAGAGGATAACGCCGGTTACGTCTCGGTTAGGTCTGGGATTTTCCCTCATCAGGCTCGTACTTTCGCATTTTTCGCATTCTTGTTGGCCCGATCCTGGGCTTTTTCTGGTTTGGATCACGTAGTAATGTGGTACCACACTGAAACAGTCATTAAAAGCATGTTCCGATGCGTATTTTAGAGGATAACGCTGGTTATGTCAGGGTTAGTTCTGGTATCTGCAATCATCTCGCTCATATATTCGCGTTTTTCGCATACTTGTTGGCCAGATCCTGGGCTTTTTCTGGTTTGGATCACATAGTAATGTGGTACCACACTGAAACAGTCAATTAAACCTGGTTGCGAATTATATTTTAGAGGACAACGCCGGTTATGTCTCGGTTTGGTCTGGGATTTGCCCTCATCTGGCTCGTACCTTCGCATTTCGAGCATACTTGTTGGCCAGATCCTGGGTTTTTTCTGGTTTGGATCCCGTAGTAATGTGGTTCCACAACGAAACAGTCAATTAAACCTGGTTGAGATTAATATTTTAGAGGATAACGCCGGTTATGTCTCGGGTAGGTCTGGGATTTGTCCTCATCTGGCTCGTACTTTCACGTTTTTCGCATACTTGTTGGCCAGATCCTGGCCTTTTTCTGGTGTGGATCACGTAGTAATGTGGTACCACACTGAAACAGTCAATAGAAACTGGTTCCGATCAGTATTTTAGAGGATAACGCTGGTTATGTCTGGGTTAGTTCTGGTATTTGCAACCATCTGGCATATACTTTCGCGTTTGTCGCATACTTGTTGGCCAGATCCTGGGTTTTCTCTGTTTTGGATCCCGTAGTAATGAGGTTCCACACCGAAGCAGTCAATGAAACTGGTTGCGATTAATATTTTAGAGGATAGCGCCGGTTATGTCTCGGGTAGGTCTGGGATTTGTCCTCATCTGGCTCGTGCTTTCGCGTTTTTCGCATACTTGTTGGCCAGATCCTGGCCTTTTTCTGGCTTGGACCACATAGTAATGTGGTACCACACCGAAACAGTCAATTAAACCTGGTTGCGATTAATATTTTAGTGGATAACGCCGGTTATGTCTCGGTTAGGTCTGGGATTAGCCCTCATCTGGCGCGTACTTTCGCATTTTTCGCATTCATGTTGGCCAGATCCTGGCCTTTTTCTGGCTTGGACCACGTAGTAATGTGGTACCACACCGAAGCAGTCAATTACACCTGGTTGCGAATAATATTTTAGAGGATAACGCCGGTTATGTCTCGGTTAGGTCTGGTATTTGCCCACAACTGGCTCGTACTTTCGCAGTTTTCGCATACTTGTTGGCCACATACTGGCCTTCTGCTGGCATGGACCATGTAGGGAATGGTACCACACTAAAACAGTCAATAGAAACTGGTTCCGATCAGTATTTTAGAGGATAACGCTGGTTATGTCTGGGTTAGTTCTGGTATTTGCAACCATCTGGCTCATACATTCGCGTTTTTCGCATACTTGTTGGCCAGATCCTGGGCTTTTTCTGGTTTGGATCACGTAGTAATGTGGTACCACACTGAAACAGTCAATTAAACCTGGTTGCGATTAATATTTTAGAGGATAACGCCGGTTATGTCTCGGGTAGGTCTGGGATTTGCCCACATCTGGCTCGTACTTTCGCATATTTCGCTTACTTGTTGGCCTGATCCTAGCCTTTTTATTGTTTGGATCACGTAGTAATGCGGTACCACACCGAAACAGTCACTAAACCAGGTTGCTATAAATATTTTAGAGGTTAAGGCCGGTTATGTCACGGTTAGGTCTGGGATTTGCCCTCAACTGCATTGTACTTTCGCACTTTTCGCATACTTGTTGGCCAGATCCTGGGCTTTTTCTTGTTTGGATCCCGTAGTAATGAGGTTCCACGCCGAAACAGTCAATTAAACTGGTTGCGATTAATATTTTAGAAGATAACGCCGGTTATGTCTCGGTTAGGTCTGGTATTTGCAATCATCTGGCTCATACTTTCGCGTTTTTCGCATACTTCTTGGCCAGATCCTCGGTTTTTTCTGGTTTGGATCCCATCGCAATGTGGCTCCACACCGAAACAGTCAATTAAACCTGGTTGCGATTAATATTTTAGAGGATAACGCCGGTTATGTCCAGGTTAGGTCTGGTATTTGCCCTCATCTCGCTCGTACATTCGCATTTTTCGCTTACTTGTTGGCCTGATCCTAGCCTTTTTACAGTTTGGATCACCTAGTAATACGGTACCACACCGAAACAGTCAATTAAACCTGGTTGCGATAAATATTTTAGAGGATAACGCCGGTTACGTCTCGGTTAGGTCTGGGATTTTCCCTCATCAGGCTCGTACTTTCGCATTTTTCGCATTCTTGTTGGCCCGATCCTGGGCTTTTTCTGGTTTGGATCACGTAGTAATGTGGTACCACACTGAAACAGTCATTAAAAGCATGTTCCGATGCGTATTTTAGAGGATAACGCTGGTTATGTCAGGGTTAGTTCTGGTATTTGCAACCATCTGGCTCATACATTCGCGTTTTTCGCATACTTGTTGGCCAGATCCTGGGCTTTTTCTGGTTTGGATCACGTAGTAATGTGGTACCACACTGAAACAGTCAATTAAACCTGGTTGCGATTAATATTTTAGAGGATAACGCCGGTTATGTCTCGGGTAGGTCTGGGATTTGCCCACATCTGGCTCGTACTTTCGCATATTTCGCTTACTTGTTGGCCTGATCCTAGCCTTTTTATTGTTTGGATCACGTAGTAATGCGGTACCACACCGAAACAGTCACTAAACCAGGTTGCTATAAATATTTTAGAGGTTAAGGCCGGTTATGTCACGGTTAGGTCTGGGATTTGCCCTCAACTGCATTGTACTTTCGCACTTTTCGCATACTTGTTGGCCAGATCCTGGGCTTTTTCTTGTTTGGATCCCGTAGTAATGAGGTTCCACGCCGAAACAGTCAATTAAACTGGTTGCGATTAATATTTTAGAAGATAACGCCGGTTATGTCTCGGTTAGGTCTGGTATTTGCAATAATCTGGCTCATACTTTCGCGTTTTTCGCATACTTCTTGGCCAGATCCTCGGTTTTTTCTGGTTTGGATCCCATCGCAATGTGGCTCCACACCGAAACAGTCAATTAAACCTGGTTGCGATTAATATTTTAGAGGATAACGCCGGTTATGTCCAGGTTAGGTCTGGTATTTGCCCTCATCTCGCTCGTACATTCGCATTTTTCGCTTACTTGTTGGCCTGATCCTAGCCTTTTTACAGTTTGGATCACCTAGTAATACGGTACCACACCGAAACAGTCAATTAAACCTGGTTGCGATAAATATTTTAGAGGATAACGCCGGTTACGTCTCGGTTAGGACTGGGATTTTCCCTCATCAGGCTCGTACTTTCGCATTTTTCGCATTCTTGTTGGCCCGATCCTGGGCTTTTTCTGGTTTGGATCACGTAGTAATGTGGTACCACACTGAAACAGTCATTAAAAGCATGTTCCGATGCGTATTTTAGAGGATAACGCTGGTTATGTCAGGGTTAGTTCTGGTATCTGCAATCATCTCGCTCATATATTCGCGTTTTTCGCATACTTGTTGGCCAGATCCTGGGCTTTTTCTGGTTTGGATCACATAGTAATGTGGTACCACACTGAAACAGTCAATTAAACCTGGTTGCGAATAATATTTTAGAGGACAACGCCGGTTATGTCTCGGTTTGGTCTGGGATTTGCCCTCATCTGGCTCGTACCTTCGCATTTCGAGCATACTTGTTGGCCAGATCCTGGGTTTTTTCTGGTTTGGATCCCGTAGTAATGTGGTTCCACAACGAAACAGTCAATTAAACCTGGTTGAGATTAATATTTTAGAGGATAACGCCGGTTATGTCTCGGGTAGGTCTGGGATTTGTCCTCATCTGGCTCGTACTTTCACGTTTTTCGCATACTTGTTGGCCAGATCCTGGCCTTTTTCTGGTGTGGATCACGTAGTAATGTGGTACCACACTGAAACAGTCAATAGAAACTGGTTCCGATCAGTATTTTAGAGGATAACGCTGGTTATGTCTGGGTTAGTTCTGGTATTTGCAACCATCTGGCATATACTTTCGCGTTTGTCGCATACTTCTTGGCCAGATCCTGGGTTTTTTCTGTTTTGGATCCCGTAGTAATGAGGTTCCACACCGAAGCAGTCAATGAAACTGGTTGCGATTAATATTTTAGAGGATAGCGCCGGTTATGTCTCGGGTAGGTCTGGGATTTGTCCTCATCTGGCTCGTGCTTTCGCGTTTTTCGCATACTTGTTGGCCAGATCCTGGCCTTTTTCTGGCTTGGACCACGTAGTAATGTGGTACCACACCGAAACAGTCAATTAAACCTGGTTGCGATTAATATTTTAGTGGATAACGCCGGTTATGTCTCGGTTAGGTCTGGGATTAGCCCTCATCTGGCGCGTACTTTCGCATTTTTCGCATTCATGTTGGCCAGATCCTGGCCTTTTTCTGGCTTGGACCACGTAGTAATGTGGTACCACACCGAAGCAGTCAATTACACCTGGTTGCGAATAATATTTTAGAGGATAACGCCGGTTATGTCTCGGTTAGGTCTGGGATTTGCCCTCATCTGGATCGTACTTTCGCATTTTTCGCATACTTGTTGGCCAGATCCTGGGTTTTTTCTGGCTTGGATCATCGTAGCAATGCGGTACCACACCGAAACAGTCAATTATACCTGGTTGCGGTTAATATTTTAGGGGATAACGCCGGTTTTGTCTGGGTTAGGTCTGGCATTTGCCCTCATCTGGCTCGAACTTTCACATTTTTCACATACTTATTGGCCAGATCCTGGGCTTTATCTGGTTTGGATCACGTAGTAATGCGTTACCACACCGAAACAGTCAAATAAACCTGGTTGCGATTAATATTTTAGAGGTTAACGCCGGTTATGTCTCGGTTAGGTCTGGGATTTGCCCTCATCTGGCTCGTTCTTTCGCATTTTTCGCATACTTGTTGGCCAGATCCTGGGTTCTTTCTGGTTTGGATCCCGTAGTAATGTGGGTCCACAACGAAACAGTCAACTAAACCTGGTTGCGATTAATATTTTAGCGGATAACGCCGGTTAGGACTGGGTTAGGTCTGGAATTTTCACTCATGTGGCTCGTACTTTCGCGTTTCTCGCATTCTTGTTGGCCCGATCCTGGGATTTTTCTGGTTTGGATCTCGTAGTAATGTGTTACCACACTGAAACAGTCATTAGAAGCATGTTCCGATTCGTATTTTAGAGGATAACGCTGGTAATGTCAGGCATAGTTCTGGTATTTGCAATCATCTGGCTCATACTTTCGCATTTTTCGCATACTTGTTGGCCAGATCATGGCCTTTTTCTGGCTTGGACCACGTAGTAATGTGGTACCACACCGAAACAGTCAAATAAACCTGGTTGCGATTAATATTTTAGAGGATAACGCCGGTTATGTATCCGTTAGGTCTGGGATTTGCCCTCATCTGGCTCGTACTTTCGCGTTTTTCTCATAGTTGTTGAACAGATCCTGGGTTTTTTCTCGTTTGAATCCCGTAGTAATGTGGTTCCACACCGAAACAGTCAATTGAACCTGGATGCGATTAATATTTTAGAGGATAACGCCGATTATGTCTCGGTTAGGTCTGGTATTTCCCCACATCTGGCTCGGACTTTCGTATTTTTCTCATAGTTGTTGGCCAGATCCTGGGTTTTTTCTGGTTTGGATCCCGTAGTAATGTGGTTCCACACCGAAACAGTCAATTGAACCTGGTTGCGATTAATATTTCAGAGGCTAACGCCGGATATGTCTCGGTTAGGTCTGGGATTTGCCCTCATCTGGATCGTTCTTTCGCATTTTTCGCATACTTGTTGGCCAGATCCTGGGTTCTTTCTGGTTTGGAGCCCGTAGTAATGTGGGTCCACAACGAAACAGTCAATTAAACCTGGTTGCGATTAATATTTTAGCGGATAACGCCGGTTATGTCTGGGTTAGGTCTGGGATTTTCCCTCATGTGGCTCGTACTTTCGCGTTTCTTGCATTCTTGTTGGCCCGATCCTGGGATTTTTCTGGTTTGCATCTCGTAGTAATGTGTTACCACACTGAAACAGTCATTAAAAGCATGTTCCGATTCGTATTTTAGAGGATAACGCTGGTAATGTCAGGCATAGTTCTGGTATTTGCAATCATCTGGCTCATACTTTCGCATTTTTCGCATACTTGTTGGCCAGATCATGGCCTTTTTCTGGCTTGGACCACGTAGTAATGTGGTACCACACCGAAGCAGTCAATTACACCTGGTTGCGAATAATATTTTAGAGGATAACGCCGGTTATGTCTCGGTTAGGTCTGGTATTTGCCCACAACTGGCTCGTACTTTCGCAGTTTTCGCATACTTGTTGGCCACATACTGGCCTTCTGCTGGCATGGACCATGTAGGGAATGGTACCACACTAAAACAGTCAATAGAAACTGGTTCCGATCAGTATTTTAGAGGATAACGCTGGTTATGTCTGGGTTAGTTCTGGTATTTGCAACCATCTGGCTCATACATTCGCGTTTTTCGCATACTTGTTGGCCAGATCCTGGGCTTTTTCTGGTTTGGATCACGTAGTAATGTGGTACCACACTGAAACAGTCAATTAAACCTGGTTGCGATTAATATTTTAGAGGATAACGCCGGTTATGTCTCGGGTAGGTCTGGGATTTGCCCACATCTGGCTCGTACTTTCGCATATTTCGCTTACTTGTTGGCCTGATCCTAGCCTTTTTATTGTTTGGATCACGTAGTAATGCGGTACCACACCGAAACAGTCACTAAACCAGGTTGCTATAAATATTTTAGAGGTTAAGGCCGGTTATGTCACGGTTAGGTCTGGGATTTGCCCTCAACTGCATTGTACTTTCGCACTTTTCGCATACTTGTTGGCCAGATCCTGGGCTTTTTCTTGTTTGGATCCCGTAGTAATGAGGTTCCACGCCGAAACAGTCAATTAAACTGGTTGCGATTAATATTTTAGAAGATAACGCCGGTTATGTCTCGGTTAGGTCTGGTATTTGCAATCATCTGGCTCATACTTTCGCGTTTTTCGCATACTTCTTGGCCAGATCCTCGGTTTTTTCTGGTTTGGATCCCATCGCAATGTGGCTCCACACCGAAACAGTCAATTAAACCTGGTTGCGATTAATATTTTAGAGGATAACGCCGGTTATGTCCAGGTTAGGTCTGGTATTTGCCCTCATCTCGCTCGTACATTCGCATTTTTCGCTTACTTGTTGGCCTGATCCTAGCCTTTTTACAGTTTGGATCACCTAGTAATACGGTACCACACCGAAACAGTCAATTAAACCTGGTTGCGATAAATATTTTAGAGGATAACGCCGGTTACGTCTCGGTTAGGTCTGGGATTTTCCCTCATCAGGCTCGTACTTTCGCATTTTTCGCATTCTTGTTGGCCCGATCCTGGGCTTTTTCTGGTTTGGATCACGTAGTAATGTGGTACCACACTGAAACAGTCATTAAAAGCATGTTCCGATGCGTATTTTAGAGGATAACGCTGGTTATGTCAGGGTTAGTTCTGGTATTTGCAACCATCTGGCTCATACATTCGCGTTTTTCGCATACTTGTTGGCCAGATCCTGGGCTTTTTCTGGTTTGGATCACGTAGTAATGTGGTACCACACTGAAACAGTCAATTAAACCTGGTTGCGATTAATATTTTAGAGGATAACGCCGGTTATGTCTCGGGTAGGTCTGGGATTTGCCCACATCTGGCTCGTACTTTCGCATATTTCGCTTACTTGTTGGCCTGATCCTAGCCTTTTTATTGTTTGGATCACGTAGTAATGCGGTACCACACCGAAACAGTCACTAAACCAGGTTGCTATAAATATTTTAGAGGTTAAGGCCGGTTATGTCACGGTTAGGTCTGGGATTTGCCCTCAACTGCATTGTACTTTCGCACTTTTCGCATACTTGTTGGCCAGATCCTGGGCTTTTTCTTGTTTGGATCCCGTAGTAATGAGGTTCCACGCCGAAACAGTCAATTAAACTGGTTGCGATTAATATTTTAGAAGATAACGCCGGTTATGTCTCGGTTAGGTCTGGTATTTGCAATAATCTGGCTCATACTTTCGCGTTTTTCGCATACTTCTTGGCCAGATCCTCGGTTTTTTCTGGTTTGGATCCCATTGCAATGTGGCTCCACACCGAAACAGTCAATTAAACCTGGTTGCGATTAATATTTTAGAGGATAACGCCGGTTATGTCCAGGTTAGGTCTGGTATTTGCCCTCATCTCGCTCGTACATTCGCATTTTTCGCTTACTTGTTGGCCTGATCCTAGCCTTTTTACAGTTTGGATCACCTAGTAATACGGTACCACACCGAAACAGTCAATTAAACCTGGTTGCGATAAATATTTTAGAGGATAACGCCGGTTACGTCTCGGTTAGGACTGGGATTTTCCCTCATCAGGCTCGTACTTTCGCATTTTTCGCATTCTTGTTGGCCCGATCCTGGGCTTTTTCTGGTTTGGATCACGTAGTAATGTGGTACCACACTGAAACAGTCATTAAAAGCATGTTCCGATGCGTATTTTAGAGGATAACGCTGGTTATGTCAGGGTTAGTTCTGGTATCTGCAATCATCTCGCTCATATATTCGCGTTTTTCGCATACTTGTTGGCCAGATCCTGGGCTTTTTCTGGTTTGGATCACATAGTAATGTGGTACCACACTGAAACAGTCAATTAAACCTGGTTGCGAATAATATTTTAGAGGACAACGCCGGTTATGTCTCGGTTTGGTCTGGGATTTGCCCTCATCTGGCTCGTACCTTCGCATTTCGAGCATACTTGTTGGCCAGATCCTGGGTTTTTTCTGGTTTGGATCCCGTAGTAATGTGGTTCCACAACGAAACAGTCAATTAAACCTGGTTGAGATTAATATTTTAGAGGATAACGCCGGTTATGTCTCGGGTAGGTCTGGGATTTGTCCTCATCTGGCTCGTACTTTCACGTTTTTCGCATACTTGTTGGCCAGATCCTGGCCTTTTTCTGGTGTGGATCACGTAGTAATGTGGTACCACACTGAAACAGTCAATAGAAACTGGTTCCGATCAGTATTTTAGAGGATAACGCTGGTTATGTCTGGGTTAGTTCTGGTATTTGCAACCATCTGGCATATACTTTCGCGTTTGTCGCATACTTCTTGGCCAGATCCTGGGTTTTTTCTGTTTTGGATCCCGTAGTAATGAGGTTCCACACCGAAGCAGTCAATGAAACTGGTTGCGATTAATATTTTAGAGGATAGCGCCGGTTATGTCTCGGGTAGGTCTGGGATTTGTCCTCATCTGGCTCGTGCTTTCGCGTTTTTCGCATACTTGTTGGCCAGATCCTGGCCTTTTTCTGGCTTGGACCACGTAGTAATGTGGTACCACACCGAAACAGTCAATTAAACCTGGTTGCGATTAATATTTTAGTGGATAACGCCGGTTATGTCTCGGTTAGGTCTGGGATTAGCCCTCATCTGGCGCGTACTTTCGCATTTTTCGCATTCATGTTGGCCAGATCCTGGCCTTTTTCTGGCTTGGACCACGTAGTAATGTGGTACCACACCGAAGCAGTCAATTACACCTGGTTGCGAATAATATTTTAGAGGATAACGCCGGTTATGTCTCGGTTAGGTCTGGGATTTGCCCTCATCTGGATCGTACTTTCGCATTTTTCGCATACTTGTTGGCCAGATCCTGGGTTTTTTCTGGCTTGGATCATCGTAGCAATGCGGTACCACACCGAAACAGTCAATTATACCTGGTTGCGGTTAATATTTTAGGGGATAACGCCGGTTTTGTCTGGGTTAGGTCTGGCATTTGCCCTCATCTGGCTCGAACTTTCACATTTTTCACATACTTATTGGCCAGATCCTGGGCTTTATCTGGTTTGGATCACGTAGTAATGCGTTACCACACCGAAACAGTCAAATAAACCTGGTTGCGATTAATATTTTAGAGGTTAACGCCGGTTATGTCTCGGTTAGGTCTGGGATTTGCCCTCATCTGGCTCGTTCTTTCGCATTTTTCGCATACTTGTTGGCCAGATCCTGGGTTCTTTCTGGTTTGGATCCCGTAGTAATGTGGGTCCACAACGAAACAGTCAACTAAACCTGGTTGCGATTAATATTTTAGCGGATAACGCCGGTTAGGACTGGGTTAGGTCTGGAATTTTCACTCATGTGGCTCGTACTTTCGCGTTTCTCGCATTCTTGTTGGCCCGATCCTGGGATTTTTCTGGTTTGGATCTCGTAGTAATGTGTTACCACACTGAAACAGTCATTAGAAGCATGTTCCGATTCGTATTTTAGAGGATAACGCTGGTAATGTCAGGCATAGTTCTGGTATTTGCAATCATCTGGCTCATACTTTCGCATTTTTCGCATACTTGTTGGCCAGATCATGGCCTTTTTCTGGCTTGGACCACGTAGTAATGTGGTACCACACCGAAACAGTCAAATAAACCTGGTTGCGATTAATATTTTAGAGGATAACGCCGGTTATGTATCCGTTAGGTCTGGGATTTGCCCTCATCTGGCTCGTACTTTCACGTTTTTCTCATAGTTGTTGAACAGATCCTGGGTTTTTTCTCGTTTGAATCCCGTAGTAATGTGGTTCCACACCGAAACAGTCAATTGAACCTGGATGCGATTAATATTTTAGAGGATAACGCCGATTATGTCTCGGTTAGGTCTGGTATTTCCCCACATCTGGCTCGGACTTTCGTATTTTTCTCATAGTTGTTGGCCAGATCCTGGGTTTTTTCTGGTTTGGATCCCGTAGTAATGTGGTTCCACACCGAAACAGTCAATTGAACCTGGTTGCGATTAATATTTCAGAGGCTAACGCCGGATATGTCTCGGTTAGGTCTGGGATTTGCCCTCATCTGGATCGTTCTTTCGCATTTTTCGCATACTTGTTGGCCAGATCCTGGGTTCTTTCTGGTTTGGAGCCCGTAGTAATGTGGGTCCACAACGAAACAGTCAATTAAACCTGGTTGCGATTAATATTTTAGCGGATAACGCCGGTTATGTCTGGGTTAGGTCTGGGATTTTCCCTCATGTGGCTCGTACTTTCGCGTTTCTTGCATTCTTGTTGGCCCGATCCTGGGATTTTTCTGGTTTGCATCTCGTAGTAATGTGTTACCACACTGAAACAGTCATTAAAAGCATGTTCCGATTCGTATTTTAGAGGATAACGCTGGTAATGTCAGGCATAGTTCTGGTATTTGCAATCATCTGGCTCATACTTTGGCATTTTTCGCATACTCGTTGGCCAGATCATGGCCTTTTTCTGGTTTGGATCACGTAGTAATGCGGTACCACACCGAAACAGTCAATTACACCTGGTTGCGATTTATATTTTAGAGGATAACGCCGGTTATGTCTCGGTTTGGTCTGGGATTTGCCCCCATCTGGCTCGAACTTTCGCATTTTTCTTATACTTGTTGGCCAGATCCTGAGCTTTATCTGGTTTGGATCACGTAGTAATGAGGTTCCACACCGAAACAGTCAATTATACCTGGTTGCGATTAATATTTTAGGGGATAACGCCGGTTATGTCTGGGTTAGTTCTGGTATTTGCAATCATCTGGCATATACTTTCGCGTTTGTCGCATACTTGTTGGCCAGATCCTGGGTTTTTTTCTGTTTTGGATCCCGTAGTAATGCGGTACCACACCGAAACAGTCAATTAAACCTGGTTGCGGTTAATATTTTAGAGGATAACGCCGGTTATGTCTCGGTTTGGTCTGGGATTTGCCCTCATCTGGCTCGTACTTTCGCGTTTTTCGCATGCTTGTTGGCCAGATCCTGGGATTTTTCTGGTTTGGATCACGTAGTAATGCGGTACCACACCGAAACAGTCAATTAAACCTGGTTGCGGTTAATATTTTAGAGGATAACGCCGGTTATGTCTCGGTTTGGTCTGGGATTTGCCCTCATCTGGCTCGAACTTTCGCATTTTTCTCATACTTGTTGGCCAGATCCTGGGCTTTATCTGTTTTGGATCCCGTAGTAATGCGGTACCACACCGAAACAGTCAATTAAACCTGGTTGCGATTAATATTTTAGAGGATAACGCCGGTTATGTCTCGGGTAGGTCTGGGATTTGTCCTCATCTGGCTCGTACTTTCGCGTTTTTCGCATACTTGTTGACCAGATCCTGGCCTTTTTCTGGTCTGGATCACGTAGTAATGGAGTACCACACCGAAACAGTCAATTAAACCTGGTTGCGATTAATATTTTAGAGGATAACGCTGGTTATGTCTGGGTTAGTTCTGGTATTTGCAATCATCTGGCTCATACTTTCGCAATTTTCGCATACTTGTTGGCCAGATCCTGGGCTTTATCTGGTTTGGATCACGTAGTAATGAGGTTCCACACCGAAACAGTCAATTGAACCTGGTTGCGATTAATATTTTAGAGGATAATGCCGATTATGTCTCGGTTAGGTCTGGTATTTCCCCACATCTGGCTCGGTCTTTCGTATTTTTCGCATACTTGTTGGCCAGACCCTGGCCCTTTTCTGGTTTGGATCACGTAGTAATGTGGTACCACACCGAAACAGTCAAATAAACCTGGTTGCGATTAATATTTTAGAGCATAACGCTGGTTATGCCTGGGATAGTTCTGGTATTTGCAATCATCTGGCTCATACTTTCGCGTTTTTCTCATAGTTGTTGGCCAGATCCTGGGTTTTTTCTGGTTTGGATCCCGTAGTAATGTGGTTCCACACCGAAACAGTCAATTGAACCTGGTTGCGATTAATATTTTAGATGCTAACGCCGGTTATGTCTCGGTTAGGTCTGGGATTTGCCCTCATCTGGATCGTTCTTTCGCATTTTTCGCATACTTGTTGGCCAGATCCTGGGTTCTTTCCGGTTTGGATCCCGTAGTAATGTGGGTCCACAAAAAAACAGTCAATTAAACCTGGTTGCGATTAATATTTTAGCGGATAACGCCGGTTATGTCTGGGTTAGGTCTGGGATTTTCCCTCATGTGGCTCGTACTTTCGCGTTTCTCGCATTCTTGTTGGCCCGATCCTGGGATTTTTCTGGTTTGGATCACGTAGTAATGCGGTACCACACCGAAACAGTCAATTAAACCTGGTTGCGATTAATATTTTAGAGGATAACGCCGGTTATGTCTCGGTTTGTTCTGGGATTTGCCCTCATCTGGCTCGAACTTTCGCATTTTTCTCATACTTGTTGGCCAGATCCTGGGCTTTATCTGGTTTGGAACACGTAGTAATGAGGATCCACACCGAAACAGTCAATTAAACCTGGTTGCGATTAATATTTTAGAGGCTAACGCCGGTTATGTCTCGGTTTGGTCTGGGATTTGCCCTCATCTGGATCGTTCTTTCGCATTTTTCGCATACTTGTTGGCCAGATCCTGGGTTCTTTCTGGTTTGGATCCCGTAGTAATGTGGGTCCACAACGAAACAGTCAACTAAACCTGGTTGCGATTAATATTTTAGCGGATAACGCCGGTTAGGACTGGGTTAGGTCTGGAATTTTCACTCATGTGGCTCGTACTTTCGCGTTTCTCGCATTCTTGTTGGCCCGATCCTGGGATTTTTCTGGTTTGGATCTCGTAGTAATGTGTTACCACACTGAAACAGTCATTAGAAGCATGTTCCGATTCGTATTTTAGAGGATAACGCTGGTAATGTCAGGCATAGTTCTGGTATTTGCAATCATCTGGCTCATACTTTCGCATTTTTCGCATACTTGTTGGCCAGATCATGGCCTTTTTCTGGCTTGGACCACGTAGTAATGTGGTACCACACCGAAACAGTCAAATAAACCTGGTTGCGATTAATATTTTAGAGGATAACGCCGGTTATGTATCCGTTAGGTCTGGGATTTGCCCTCATCTGGCTCGTACTTTCGCGTTTTTCTCATAGTTGTTGAACAGATCCTGGGTTTTTTCTCGTTTGAATCCCGTAGTAATGTGGTTCTACACCGAAACAGTCAATTGAACCTGGATGCGATTAATATTTTAGAGGATAACGCCGATTATGTCTCGGTTAGGTCTGGTATTTCCCCACATCTGGCTCATACTTTCGCGTTTTTCTCATAGTTGTTGGCCAGATCCTGGGTTTTTTCTGGTTTGGATCCCGTAGTAATGTGGTTCCACACCGAAACAGTCAATTGAACCTGGTTGCGATTAATATTTTAGATGCTAACGCCGGTTATGTCTCGGTTAGGTCTGGGATTTGCCCTCATCTGGATCGTTCTTTCGCATTTTTCGCATACTTGTTGGCCAGATCCTGGGTTCTTTCCGGTTTGGATCCCGTAGTAATGTGGGTCCACAAAAAAACAGTCAATTAAACCTGGTTGCGATTAATATTTTAGCGGATAACGCCGGTTATGTCTGGGTTAGGTCTGGGATTTTCCCTCATGTGGCTCGTACTTTCGCGTTTCTCGCATTCTTGTTGGCCCGATCCTGGGATTTTTCTGGTTTGGATCACGTAGTAATGCGGTACCACACCGAAACAGTCAATTAAACCTGGTTGCGATTAATATTTTAGAGGATAACGCCGGTTATGTCTCGGTTTGTTCTGGGATTTGCCCTCATCTGGCTCGAACTTTCGCATTTTTCTCATACTTGTTGGCCAGATCCTGGGCTTTATCTGGTTTGGAACACGTAGTAATGAGGATCCACACCGAAACAGTCAATTAAACCTGGTTGCGATTAATATTTTAGAGGCTAACGCCGGTTATGTCTCGGTTTGGTCTGGGATTTGCCCTCATCTGGATCGTTCTTTCGCATTTTTCGCATACTTGTTGGCCAGATCCTGGGTTCTTTCTGGTTTGGATCCCGTAGTAATGTGGGTCCACAACGAAACAGTCAACTAAACCTGGTTGCGATTAATATTTTAGCGGATAACGCCGGTTATGTCTGGGTTAGGTCTGGGATTTTCCCTCATGTGGCTCGTACTTTCGCGTTTCTCGCATTCTTGTTGGCCCGATCCTGGGATTTTTCTGGTTTGGATCACGTAGTAATGCGGTACCACACCGAAACAGTCAATTAAACCTGGTTGCGATTAATATTTTAGAGGATAACGCCGGTTATGTCTCGGTTTGTTCTGGGATTTGCCCTCATCTGGCTCGAACTTTCGCATTTTTCTCATACTTGTTGGCCAGATCCTGGGCTTTATCTGGTTTGGAACACGTAGTAATGAGGATCCACACCGAAACAGTCAATTAAACCTGGTTGCGATTAATATTTTAGAGGCTAACGCCGGTTATGTCTCGGTTTGGTCTGGGATTTGCCCTCATCTGGATCGTTCTTTCGCATTTTTCGCATACTTGTTGGCCAGATCCTGGGTTCTTTCTGGTTTGGATCCCGTAGTAATGTGGGTCCACAACGAAACAGTCAACTAAACCTGGTTGCGATTAATATTTTAGCGGATAACGCCGGTTATGTCTGGGTTAGGTCTGGGATTTTCCCTCATGTGGCTCGTACTTTCGCGTTTCTTGCATTCTTGTTGGCCCGATCCTGGGATTTTTCTGGTTTGCATCTCGTAGTAATGTGTTACCACACTGAAACAGTCATTAAAAGCATGTTCCGATTCGTATTTTAGAGGATAACGCTGGTAATGTCAGGCATAGTTCTGGTATTTGCAATCATCTGGCTCATACTTTGGCATTTTTCGCATACTCGTTGGCCAGATCATGGCCTTTTTCTGGTTTGGATCACGTAGTAATGCGGTACCACACCGAAACAGTCAATTACACCTGGTTGCGATTAATATTTTAGAGGATAACGCCGGTTATGTCTCGGTTTGGTCTGGGATTTGCCCCCATCTGGCTCGAACTTTCGCATTTTTCTTATACTTGTTGGCCAGATCCTGAGCTTTATCTGGTTTGGATCACGTAGTAATGAGGTTCCACACCGAAACAGTCAATTATACCTGGTTGCGATTAATATTTTAGGGGATAACGCCGGTTATGTCTGCGTTAGTTCTGGTATTTGCAATCATCTGGCATATACTTTCGCGTTTGTCGCATACTTGTTGGCCAGATCCTGGGTTTTTTTCTGTTTTGGATCCCGTAGTAATGCGGTACCACACCGAAACAGTCAATTAAACCTGGTTGCGGTTAATATTTTAGAGGATAACGCCGGTTATGTCTCGGTTTGGTCTGGGATTTGCCCTCATCTGGCTCGTACTTTCGCGTTTTTCGCATGCTTGTTGGCCAGATCCTGGGATTTTTCTGGTTTGGATCACGTAGTAATGCGGTACCACACCGAAACAGTCAATTAAACCTGGTTGCGGTTAATATTTTAGAGGATAACGCCGGTTATGTCTCGGTTTGGTCTGGGATTTGCCCTCATCTGGCTCGAACTTTCGCATTTTTCTGATACTTGTTGGCCAGATCCTGGGCTTTATCTGTTTTGGATCCCGTAGTAATGCGGTACCACACCGAAACAGTCAATTAAACCTGGTTGCGATTAATATTTTAGAGGATAACGCCGGTTATGTCTCGGGTAGGTCTGGGATTTGTCCTCATCTGGCTCGTACTTTCGCGTTTTTCGCATACTTGTTGGCCAGATCCTGGCCTTTTTCTGGTCTGGATCACGTAGTAATGCAGTACCACACCGAAACAGTCAATTAAACCTGGTTGCGATTAATATTTTAGAGGATAACGCTGGTTATGTCTGGGTTAGCTCTGGTATTTGCAATCATCTGGCTCATACTTTCGCAATTTTCGCATACTTGTTGGCCAGATCCTGGGCTTTATCTGGTTTGGATCACGTAGTAATGAGGTTCCACACCGAAACAGTCAATTGAACCTGGTTGCGATTAATATTTTAGATGCTAACGCCGGTTATGTCTCGGTTAGGTCTGGGATTTGCCCTCATCTGGATCGTTCTTTCGCATTTTTCGCATACTTGTTGGCCAGATCCTGGGTTCTTTCCGGTTTGGATCCCGTAGTAATGTGGGTCCACAACGAAACAGTCAATTAAACCTGGTTGCGATTAATATTTTAGCGGATAACGCCGGTTATGTCTGGGTTAGGTCTGGGATTTTCCCTCATGTGGCTCGTACTTTCGCGTTTCTCGCATTCTTGTTGGCCCGATCCTGGGATTTTTCTGGTTTGGATCACGTAGTAATGCGGTACCACACCGAAACAGTCAATTAAACCTGGTTGCGATTAATATTTTAGAGGATAACGCCGGTTATGTCTCGGTTTGTTCTGGGATTTGCCCTCATCTGGCTCGAACTTTCGCATTTTTCTCATACTTGTTGGCCAGATCCTGGGCTTTATCTGGTTTGGAACACGTAGTAATGAGGATCCACACCGAAACAGTCAATTAAACCTGGTTGCGATTAATATTTTAGAGGCTAACGCCGGTGACGTCTCGGTTAGGTCTGGGATTTGCCCTCATCTGGATCGTTCTTTCGCATTTTTCGCATACTTGTTGGCCAGATCCTGGGTTTTTTCTGGTTTGGATCCCGCAGTAATGTGGTTCCACAACGAAAGAGTCAATTAAACCTGGTTGCGATTAATATTTTAGAGGATAACGCCGGTTATGTCTCGGTTAGGTCTGGTATTTGCCCTCATCTGGCGCGTACTTTCGCATTTTTCGCATTCTTGTTGGCCAGATCCTGGGTTTTTTCTGGTTTGGATCCCGCAGTAATGTGGTTCCACAACGAAACAGTCAACTAAACCTGGTTGCGATTAATATTTTAGAGGATAACGCCGGTTATGTCTCGGTTAGGTCTGGCATTTGCCATCATCTGGCGCGTACTTTCGCATTTTTCGCATTCTTGTTGGCCAGATCCTGGGCTTTTTCTGGTTTGGATCACGTAGTAATGCAGTACCACACCGAAACAGTCAATTAAACCTGGTTACGATTAATATTTTAGAGGATAGCGCCGGTTATGTCTCGGTTAGGTCTGGGATTTGCCCTCATCTGGATCGTACTTTCGCATTTTTCGCATACTTGTTGGCCAGATCCTGGGCTTTTTCTGGCTTGGACCACGTAGTAATGTGGTACCACACCGAAACAGTCAATTATACCTGGTTGCGATTAATATTTTAGAGGATAACGCCGGTTATGTCTCGGCTAGGTCTGGGATTAGCCCTCATCTGGCACATACTTTCGCGTTTTTCGCCTACTTGTTGGCCAGATCCTGGGTTTTTTCTGTTTTGGATCCCGTAGTAATGAGGTTCCACACCGAAGCAGTCAATGAAACTGGTTGCGATTAATATTTTAGAGGATAGCGCCGGTTATGTCTCGGGTAGGTCTGGGATTTGTCCTCATCTGGCTCGTACTTTCGCGTTTTTCGCATACTTGTTGGCCAGATCCTGGGTTTTTTCTGGCTTGGATCATCGTAGCAATGCGGTACCACACCGAAACAGTTAATTATTCCTGGTTGCGGTTAATATTTTAGGGGATAACACCGGTTTTGTCTGGGTTATGTCTGGTATTTTCCCTCATCTCGCTCGAACTTTCACATTTTTCATATACTTGTTGGCCAGATCCTGGGCTTTAACTGGTTTGGATCACGTAGTAATGCGTTACCACACCGAAACAGTCAATTAAACCTGGTTGCGATTAATATTTTAGTGGATAACGCCGGTTATGTCTCGGTTAGGTCTGGGATTAGCCCTCATCTGGCGCGTACTTTCGCATTTTTCGCATTCATGTTGGCCAGATCCTGGCCTTTTGCTGGCTTGGACCACGTAGTAATGTGGTACCACACCGAAACAGTCAATTACACCTGGTTGCGAATAATAATTTAGAGGATAACGCCGGTTATGTCTCGGTTAGGTCTGGGATTTGCCCTCATCTGGATCGTACTTTCGCATTTTTCGCATACTCGTTGGCCAGATCCTGGGTTTTTTCTGGCTTGGATCATCGTAGCAATGCGGTACCACACCGAAACAGTCAATTATACCTGGTTGCGGTTAATATTTTAGGGGATAACTCCGGTTTTGTCTGGGTTAGGTCTGGTATTTGCCCTCATCTGGATCGTTCTTTCGCATTTTTCGCATACTTGTTGGCCAGATCCTGGGTTCTTTCTGGTTTGGATCCCGTAGTAATGTGGGTCCACAACGAAACAGTCAATTAAACCTGGTTGCGATTAATATTTTAGCGGATAACGCCGGTTATGTCTCGGTTAGGTCTGAGATTTGCCCTCATCTGGATCGTACTTTCGCATTTTTCGCATACTTGTTGGCCAGATCCTGGGTTTTTTCTGGCTTGGATCATCGTAGCAATGCGGTACCACACCGAAACAGTCAATTATACCTGGTTGCGGTTAATATTTTAGGGGATAACGCCGGTTTTGTCTGGGTTAGGTCTGGTATTTGCCCTCATCTGGCTCGAACTTTCACATTTTTCACATACTTGTTGGCCAGATCCTGGGCTTTATCTGGTTTGGATCACATAGTAATGCGTTACCACACCGAAACAGTCAAATAAACCTGGTTGCGATTAATATTTTAGAGGATAACGCCGGTTATGTCTCGGTTAGGTCTGGGATTTGCCCTCATCTGGCTCGTTCTTTCGCATTTTTCGCATACTTGTTGGCCAGATCCTGGCCTCTTTTTGGTTTGGATCATCGTAGCAATGCGGTACCACACCGCAACAGTCAATTATAGCTGGTTGCGATTAATATTTTAGGGGATAACGCCGGTTTTGTCTGGGTTAGGTCTGGTACTTGCCCTCATCTGGCTCGAACTTTCGCATTTTTCTCATACTTGTTGGCCAGATCCTGGGCTTTATCTGGTTTGGATCACGTAGTAATGAGGTTCCACACCGAAACAGTCAATTGAACCTGGTTGCGATTAATATTTTAGAGGATAACGCCGATTATGTCTCGGTTAGGTCTGGTATTTCCCCACATCTGGCTCGGACTTTCGTATTTTTCGCATACTTGTTGGCCAGACCCTGGCCATTTTCTGGTTTGGATCACGTAGTAATGTGGTACCACACTGAAACAGTCAATTATACCTGGTTGCGATTAATATTTTAGAGGATAACGCCGGTTATGTCTCGGTTAGGTCTGGGATTAGCCCTCATCTGGCACATACTTTCGCGTTCTTCGCCTACTTGTTGGCCAGACCCTGGGCTTTTTCTGGTTTGGATCACGTAGTAATGCGGTACCACACCGAAACAGTCAATTAAATCTGGTTGCGATTAATATTTTAGAGGATAATGCCGGTAATGTCTCGGTTAGGTCTGGTATTTGCCCTCATCTGGCGCGTACTTTCGCATTTTTCGCATTCTTGTTGGCCAGATCCTGGCCTTTTTCTGGCTTGGACCACGTAGTAATGTGGTACCACACCGAAACAGTCAAATAAACCTGGTTGCGATTAATATTTTAGAGGATAACGCTGTTTATGCCTGGGATAGTTCTGGTATTTGCAATCATCTGGCTCATACTTTCGCGTTTTTCTCATAGTTGATGGCCAGATCCTGGGTTTTTTCTGGTTTGGATCCCGTAGTAATGTGGTTCCACAGCGAAACAGTCAATTGAACCTGGTTGCGATTAATATTTTAGAGGCTAACGCCGGTTATGCCTCGGTTAGGTCTGGGATTTGCCCTCATCTGGATCGTTCTTTCGCATTTTTTGCATACTTGTTGGCCAGATCCTGGGTTCTTTCTGGTTTGTATCCCGTAGTAATGTGGGTCCACAACGAAACAGTCAATTAAACCTGGTTGCGATTAATATTTTAGCGGATAACGCCGGTTATGTCTGGGTTAGGTCTGGGATTTTCCCTCATGTGGCTCGTACTTTCGCGTTTCTCGCATTCTTGTTGACCCGATCCTGGGATTTTTCTGGCTTGGATCTCGTAGTAATGTGTTACCACACTGAAACAGTCATTAAAAGCATGTTCCGATTCGTATTTTAGAGGATAACGCTGGTAATGTCAGGCATAGTTCTGGTATTTGCAATCATCTGGCTCATACTTTCGCATTTTTCGCATACTTGTTGGCCAGATCATGGCCTTTTTCTGGTTTGGATCACGTAGTAATGCGGTACCACACCGAAACAGTCAATTAAACCTGGTTGCGATTAATATTTTAGAGGATAACGCCGGTTATGTCTCGGTTTGGTCTGGGATTTGCCCTCATCTGGCTCGTACTTTCGCATTTTGCGCATACTTGTTGGCCAGATCCTGGCCTTTTACTGGTCTGGATCACGTAGTAATGCTGTACCACACCGAAACAGTCAATTAAACCTGGTTGCGATTAATATTTTATAGGATAACGCTGGTTATGTCTGGGTTAGCTCTGGTATTTGCTATCATCTGGCACATACTTTCGCGTTTTTCGCATACTTGTTGGCCAGATCCTGGGCTTTCTCTGGTTTGGATCAGGTAGTAATGCGGTACCACACCGAAACAGTCAATTAAACCTGGTTGCGATTAATATTTTAGAGGATAACGCTGGTTATGTCTGGGTTAGTTCTAGTATTTGCAATCATCTGGCTCATACTTTCGCAATTTTCGCATACCTGTTGGCCAGATCCTGGGTTTTCTCTGGTTTGGATCCCGTAGTAATGTGGTTCCACAACGAAACAGTCAATTAAACCTGGTTGAGATTAATATTTTGGCGGATAACGCCGGTTATGTCTGGGTTAGGTATGGTATTTGCCCTCATCTGGCTCATACCTTCGCATTTTTCGCATACTTGTTGGGCATATCCTTGGTTTTTTTCTGGTTTGGATCCCGTAGTAATGTGGTTCCACACCGAAACAGTCAATTAAACCTGGTTGCGATTAATATTTTAGAGGATAGCGCCGGTTATGTCTCGGTTAGGTCTGGTATTTGCCCTCATCTGGCTCATACCTTCGCATTTTTCGCATACTTGTTGGCCAGATCCTGGGTTTTTTCTGGTTTGGATCCCGCAGTAATGTGGTTCCACAACGAAACAGTCAATTAATCCTGGTTGCGATTAGTATTTAAAAGGATATCGCCGGTTATGTCTCGGGTAGGTCTGGTATTTGCCCTCATCTGGCGCGTACTTTCGTATTTTTCGCATTCTTGTTGGCCAGATGCTGGGCTTTTTCTGGTTTGGATCACGTAGTAATGCAGTACCACACCGAAACAGTCAATTAAACCTGGTTGCGATTAGTATTTTAGAGGATAACTCTGGTTATGTCTGGGTTAGTTCTGGTGTTTGCAATCATCTGGCTCATATTTTCGCATTTTTCGCATACTTGTAGGCAGATCCTGGCCTTTTTCTGGTTTGGATCACGTAGTAATGCGGTACCACACCGAAACGGTCAATTATACCTGGTTGCGATTAATATTTTAGGGGATAACGCCGGTTTTGTCTGGGTTAGGCCTGGTACTTGACCTCATCTGGCGCGTACTTTCGCATTTTTCGCATTCTTGTTGGCCAGATCCTGGGTTTCTTCTGGTTTGGATCACGTATTAATGCGGTACAACACCGTAACAGTCAATTAAACCTGGTTGCGATTATTATTTTAGAGGATAACGCTGGTTATGTCTGGGTTAGTTCTGGTATTTGCTATCATCTGGCACATACATCCGAGTTTTTCGCGTACTTATTGGCCAGATCCTGGCCTCTTTCTGGTTAGGAACATCGTAGCAATGCGGTACCACACCGAAACAGTCAACTGTACCTGGTTGCGATTAATATTTTAGGGGATAACGCCGGTTATGTCTCGGGTAGGTCTGGTATTTGTGCTCATCTGACTCGTACTTTCACGTTTTTCGCATACTTGTTGGCCAGATCCTGGCCTTTTTCTGGTTTGGATCACGTAGTAATGTGGTGCCACACTGAAACAGTCAATAGAAGCTGGTTGCGATCAGTGTTTTAGAGGATAACGCTGGTTATGTCTGAGTTAGTTCTGGTATTTGCAATCATCTGGCTCATACATTCGCGTTTTTCGCATACTTGTTGGCCAGATCCTGGGCTTTTTCTGGTTTGGATCACGTAGTAATGCGGTACCACACCGAAACAGTCAATTAAACCTGGTTGCGGTTAATATTTTAGAGGATAACGCCGGTTATGTCTCGGTTTGGTCTGGGATTTGCCCTCATCTGGCTCGAACTTTCGCATTTTTCTCATACTTGTTGGCCAGATCCTGGGCTTTATCTGTTTTGGATCCCGTAGTAATGCGGTACCACACCGAAACAGTCAATTAAACCTGGTTGCGATTAATATTTTAGAGGATAACGCCGGTTATGTCTCGGGTAGGTCTGGGATTTGTCCTCATCTGGCTCGCACTTTCGCGTTTTTCGCATACTTGTTGGCCAGATCCTGGCCTTTTTCTGGTCTGGATCACGTAGTAATGCAGTACCACACCGAAACAGTCAATTAAACCTGGTTGCGATTAATATTTTAGAGGATAACGCTGGTTATGTCTGGGTTAGTTCTGGTATTTGCAATCATCTGGCTCATACTTTCGCAATTTTCGCATACTTGTTGGCCAGATCCTGGGCTTTATCTGGTTTGGATCACGTAGTAATGAGGTTCCACACCGAAACAGTCAATTGAACCTGGTTGCGATTAATATTTTAGAGGATAACGCCGATTATGTCTCGGTTAGGTCTGGTATTTCCCCACATCTGGCTCGGTCTTTCGTATTTTTCGCATACTTGTTGGCCAGACCCTGGCCCTCTTCTGGTTTGGATCACGTAGTAATGTGGTACCACACCGAAACAGTCAAATAAACCTGGTTGCGATTAATATTTTAGAGCATAACGCTGGTTATGCCTGGGATAGTTCTGGTATTTGCAATCATCTGGCTCATACTTTCGCGTTTTTCTCATAGTTGTTGGCCAGATCCTGGGTTTTTTCTGGTTTGGATCCCGTAGTAATGTGGTTCCACACCGAAACAGTCAATTGAACCTGGTTGCGATTAATATTTTAGATGCTAACGCCGGTTATGTCTCGGTTAGGTCTGGGATTTGCCCTCATCTGGATCGTTCTTTCGCATTTTTCGCATACTTGTTGGCCAGATCCTGGGTTCTTTCCGGTTTGGATCCCGTAGTAATGTGGGTCCACAACGAAACAGTCAATTAAACCTGGTTGCGATTAATATTTTAGCGGATAACGCCGGTTATGTCTGGGTTAGGTCTGGGATTTTCCCTCATGTGGCTCGTACTTTCGCGTTTCTCGCATTCTTGTTGGCCCGATCCTGGGATTTTTCTGGTTTGGATCACGTAGTAATGCGGTACCACACCGAAACAGTCAATTAAACCTGGTTGCGATTAATATTTTAGAGGATAACGCCGGTTATGTCTCGGTTTGTTCTGGGATTTGCCCTCATCTGGCTCGAACTTTCGCATTTTTCTCATACTTGTTGGCCAGATCCTGGGCTTTATCTGGTTTGGAACACGTAGTAATGAGGATCCACACCGAAACAGTCAATTAAACCTGGTTGCGATTAATATTTTAGAGGCTAACGCCGGTGACGTCTCGGTTAGGTCTGGGATTTGCCCTCATCTGGATCGTTCTTTCGCATTTTTCGCATACTTGTTGGCCAGATCCTGGGTTTTTTCTGGTTTGGATCCCGCAGTAATGTGGTTCCACAACGAAAGAGTCAATTAAACCTGGTTGCGATTAATATTTTAGAGGATAACGCCGGTTATGTCTCGGTTAGGTCTGGGATTAGCCCTCATCTGGCACATACTTTCGCGTTTTTCGCCTACTTGTTGGCCAGATCCTGGGTTTTTTCTGTTTTGGATCCCGTAGTAATGAGGTTCCACACCGAAGCAGTCAATGAAACTGGTTGCGATTAATATTTTAGAGGATAGCGCCGGTTATGTCTCGGGTAGGTCTGGGATTTGTCCTCATCTGGCTCGTACTTTCGCGTTTTTCGCATACTTGTTGGCCAGATCCTGGGTTTTTTCTGTCTTGGATCATCGTAGCAATGCGGTACCACACCGAAACAGTCAATTATTCCTGGTTGCGGTTAATATTTTAGGGGATAACACCGGTTTTGTCTGGGTTATGTCTGGTATTTTCCCTCATCTCGCTCGAACTTTCACATTTTTCATATACTTGTTGGCCAGATCCTGGGCTTTAACTGGTTTGGATCACGTAGTAATGCGTTACCACACCGAAACAGTCAATTAAACCTGGTTGCGATTAATATTTTAGTGGATAACGCCGGTTATGTCTCGGTTAGGTCTGGGATTAGCCCTCATCTGGCGCGTACTTTCGCATTTTTCGCATTCATGTTGGCCAGATCCTGGCCTTTTGCTGGCTTGGACCACGTAGTAATGTGGTACCACACCGAAACAGTCAATTACACCTGGTTGCGAATAATAATTTAGAGGATAACGCCGGTTATGTCTCGGTTAGGTCTGGGATTTGCCCTCATCTGGATCGTACTTTCGCATTTTTCGCATACTCGTTGGCCAGATCCTGGGTTTTTTCTGGCTTGGATCATCGTAGCAATGCGGTACCACACCGAAACAGTCAATTATACCTGGTTGCGGTTAATATTTTAGGGGATAACTCCGGTTTTGTCTGGGTTAGGTCTGGTATTTGCCCTCATCTGGATCGTTCTTTCGCATTTTTCGCATACTTGTTGGCCAGATCCTGGGTTCTTTCTGGTTTGGATCCCGTAGTAATGTGGGTCCACAACGAAACAGTCAATTAAACCTGGTTGCGATTAATATTTTAGCGGATAACGCCGGTTATGTCTCGGTTAGGTCTGAGATTTGCCCTCATCTGGATCGTACTTTCGCATTTTTCGCATACTTGTTGGCCAGATCCTGGGTTTTTTCTGGCTTGGATCATCGTAGCAATGCGGTACCACACCGAAACAGTCAATTATACCTGGTTGCGGTTAATATTTTAGGGGATAACGCCGGTTTTGTCTGGGTTAGGTCTGGTATTTGCCCTCATCTGGCTCGAACTTTCACATTTTTCACATACTTGTTGGCCAGATCCTGGGCTTTATCTGGTTTGGATCACATAGTAATGCGTTACCACACCGAAACAGTCAAATAAACCTGGTTGCGATTAATATTTTAGAGGATAACGCCGGTTATGTCTCGGTTAGGTCTGGGATTTGCCCTCATCTGGCTCGTTCTTTCGCATTTTTCGCATACTTGTTGGCCAGATCCTGGCCTCTTTTTGGTTTGGATCATCGTAGCAATGCGGTACCACACCGCAACAGTCAATTATAGCTGGTTGCGATTAATATTTTAGGGGATAACGCCGGTTTTGTCTGGGTTAGGTCTGGTACTTGCCCTCATCTGGCTCGAACTTTCGCATTTTTCTCATACTTGTTGGCCAGATCCTGGGCTTTATCTGGTTTGGATCACGTAGTAATGAGGTTCCACACCGAAACAGTCAATTGAACCTGGTTGCGATTAATATTTTAGAGGATAACGCCGATTATGTCTCGGTTAGGTCTGGTATTTCCCCACATCTGGCTCGGACTTTCGTATTTTTCGCATACTTGTTGGCCAGACCCTGGCCATTTTCTGGTTTGGATCACGTAGTAATGTGGTACCACACTGAAACAGTCAATTATACCTGGTTGCGATTAATATTTTAGAGGATAACGCCGGTTATGTCTCGGTTAGGTCTGGGATTAGCCCTCATCTGGCACATACTTTCGCGTTCTTCGCCTACTTGTTGGCCAGACCCTGGGCTTTTTCTGGTTTGGATCACGTAGTAATGCGGTACCACACCGAAACAGTCAATTAAATCTGGTTGCGATTAATATTTTAGAGGATAACGCTGGTTATGTCTGGGTTAGCTCTGGTATTTGCAATCATCCGGCTCATACTTTCGCAATTTTCGCATACTTGTTGGCCAGATCCTGGCCTCTTTTTGGTTTGGATCATCGTAGCAATGCGGTACCACACCGAAACAGTCAATTAAACCTGGTTGCAATTAATATTTTAGAGGATAACGCCGGTTATGTCTCGGTTTGGTCTGGGATTTGCCCACATCTGGCTCGTACTTTCGCTTTTTTCGCATTCTTGTTGGCCAGATCCTGGCCTCTTTCTGGTTTGGATCACGTATTAATGCGGTACAACACCGTAACAGTCAATTAAACCTGGTTGCGATTATTATTTTAGAGGATAACGCTGGTTATGTCTGGGTTAGTTCTGGTATTTGCTATCATCTGGCACATACATCCGAGTTTTTCGCGTACTTATTGGCCAGATCCTGGCCTTTTTCTGGTTTGGATCACGTAGTAATGTGGTACCACACTGAAGCAGTCAATGGAAGCTGGTTCCGATCAGTATTTTAGAGGGTAACGCTGGTTATGTCCGAGTTAGTTCTGGTATTTGCAATCATCTGGCTCATACATTCGCGTTTTTCGCATACTTGTTGGCCAGATCCTGGGCTTTTTCTGGTATGGATCACGTAGTAATGTGGTACCACACTGAAACAGTCAATTAAACCAGGTTGCGATTAATATTTTAGAGGATAACGCCGGTTATGTCTCGGGTAGGTCTGGGATTTGCCCACATCTGGCTCGTACTTTCGCATTTTTCGCATATTTGTTGGCCAGATCCTGGCCTCTTTCTGGTTTGGATCACGTAGTAATGCGGTACAACATGAAAACAGTCAATTAAACCTGGTTGCTATTAATATTTTAGAGGATAACGCTGGTTATGTCTCGGTTAGGTCTGGGATTTGCCCCCATCTGGCTCGAACTTTCGCATTTTTCTCATACTTGTTGGCCAGATGCTGGGCTTTATCTGGTATGGATCACGTAGTAATGAGGTTCCACACCAAAACAGTCAATTAAACCTGGTTGAGATTAATATTTTAGAGGATAACGCCGGTTATGTCTCGGGTAGGTCTGGGATTTGTCCTCATCTGGCTCGTACTTTCACGTTTTTCGCATACTTGTTGGCCAGATGCTGGGCTTTTTCTGGTTTGGATCACGTAGTAATGTGGTACCACACTGAAACAGTCAATTAAACCACGTTGCGATTAATATTTTAAAGGATAACGCCGATTATGTCTCGGGTAGGTCTGGGATTTGCCCACATCTGGCTCGTACTTTCGCTTTTTTCGCATTCTTGTTGGGCATATCCTTGGTTTTTTTCTGGTTTGGATCACGTAGTAATGTGGTACCACACTGAAACGGTCAGTAGAAGCTGGTTCCGATAAGTATTTTACAGGATAACCCTGGTTATGTCTGGGTTAGTTCTGGTATTTGCTATCATCTGGCACATACTTTCGCGTTTTTCGCATACTTGTTGGCCAGATCCTGGGCTTTCTCTGGTTTGGATCAGGTAGTAATGCGGTACCACACCGAAACAGTCAATTAAACCTGGTTGCGATTAATATTTTAGAGGATAACGCTGGTTATGTCTGGGTTAGTTCTAGTATTTGCAATCATCTGGCTCATACTTTCGCAATTTTCGCATACCTGTTGGCCAGATCCTGGGTTTTCTCTGGTTTGGATCCCGTAGTAATGTGGTTCCACAACGAAACAGTCAATTAAACCTGGTTGAGATTAATATTTTGGCGGATAACGCCGGTTATGTCTGGGTTAGGTATGGTATTTGCCCTCATCTGGCTCATACCTTCGCATTTTTCGCATACTTGTTGGGCATATCCTTGGTTTTTTTCTGGTTTGGATCCCGTAGTAATGTGGTTCCACACCGAAACAGTCAATTAAACCTGGTTGCGATTAATATTTTAGAGGATAGCGCCGGTTATGTCTCGGTTAGGTCTGGTATTTGCCCTCATCTGGCTCATACCTTCGCATTTTTCGCATACTTGTTGGCCAGATCCTGGGTTTTTTCTGGTTTGGATCCCGCAGTAATGTGGTTCCACAACGAAACAGTCAATTAAACCTGGTTGCGATTAGTATTTTAGAGGATAACTCTGGTTATGTCTGGGTTAGTTCTGGTGTTTGCAATCATCTGGCTCATATTTTCGCATTTTTCGCATACTTGTAGGCAGATCCTGGCCTTTTTCTGGTTTGGATCACGTAGTAATGCGGTACCACACCGAAACGGTCAATTATACCTGGTTGCGATTAATATTTTAGGGGATAACGCCGGTTTTGTCTGGGTTAGGCCTGGTACTTGACCTCATCTGGCGCGTACTTTCGCATTTTTCGCATTCTTGTTGGCCAGATCCTGGGTTTCTTCTGGTTTGGATCACGTATTAATGCGGTACAACACCGTAACAGTTAATTAAACCTGGTTGCGATTATTATTTTAGAGGATAACGCTGGTTATGTCTGGGTTAGTTCTGGTATTTGCTATCATCTGGCACATACATCCGAGTTTTTCGCGTACTTATTGGCCAGATCCTGGCCTCTTTCTGGTTAGGAACATCGTAGCAATGCGGTACCACACCGAAACAGTCAACTGTACCTGGTTGCGATTAATATTTTAGGGGATAACGCCGGTTATGTCTCGGGTAGGTCTGGTATTTGTGCTCATCTGACTCGTACTTTCACGTTTTTCGCATACTTGTTGGCCAGATCCTGGCCTTTTTCTGGTTTGGATCACGTAGTAATGTGGTGCCACACTGAAACAGTCAATAGAAGCTGGTTGCGATCAGTGTTTTAGAGGATAACGCTGGTTATGTCTGAGTTAGTTCTGGTATTTGCAATCATCTGGCTCATACATTCGCGTTTTTCGCATACTTGTTGGCCAGATCCTGGGCTTTTTCTGGTTTGGATCACGTAGTAATGCAGTACCACACCGAAACAGTCAATTAAACCTGGTTGCGATTAATATTTTAGAGGATAACGCCGGTTATGTCTCGGGTAGGTCTGGGATTTGTGCTCATCTGGCTCATACATTCGCGTTTTTCGCATACTTGTTGGCCAGATCCTGGGCTTTTTCTGGTTTGGATCACGTAGTAATGCAGTACCACACCGAAACAGACAATTAAACCTGGTTGCGATTAATATTTTAGAGGATAGCGCCGGTTATGTCTCGGTTAGGTCTGGGATTTGCCGTCATCTGGATCGTACTTTCGCATTTTTCGCATACTTGTTGGCCAGATCCTGGGTTTTTTCTGGTTTGGATCCCGCAGTAATGTGGTTCCACAACGAAACAGTCAATTTAACCTGGTTGCGATTAATATTTTAGAGGATATCGCCGGTTATGTCTCGGTTAGGTCTGGTATTTGCCCTCATCTGGCGCGTACTTTCGTATTTTTCGCATTCTTGTTGGCCAGATGCAGGGCTTTTTCTGGTTTGGATCACGTAGTAATGCAGTACCACACCGAAACAGTCAATTAAACCTGGTTGCGATTAGTATTTTAGAGGATAACTCTGGTTATGTCTGGGTTAGTTCTGGTATTTGCAATCATCTGGCTCATATTTTCGCATTTTTCGCATACTTGTAGGCAGATCCTGGCCTTTTTCTGGTTTGGATCACGTAGTAACGCAGTACCACACCGAAACAGTCAATTAAACCTGGTTGAGATTAATATTTTAGAGGATAACGCCGGTTATGTCTCGGTTAGGTCTGGGATTTGCCGTCATCTGGATCGTACTTTCGCATTTTTCGCATACTTGTTGGCCAGATCCTTGGTTTTTTCTGGTTTGGATCCCGTAGTAATGTGGTTCCACACCGAACCAGTCAATTAAACCTGGTTGCGATTAATATTTTAGGAGATAACGCCGGTTACGTCTCGGTTAGGTCTGGTATTTGCCCTCATCTGGCGCGTACTTTCGCATTTTTCGCATTCTTGTTGGCCAGATCCTGGGCTTTTTCTGGTTTGGATCACGTAGTAATGTGGCTCCACACCGAAACAGTCAATTGAACCTGGTTGCGATTATTATTTTAGCGGATAACGCCGGTTATGTCTGGGTTAGGTATGGTATTTGCCCTCATCTGGCTCATACCTTCGCATTTTTCGCATACTTGTTGGGCATATCCTTGGTTTTTTTCTGGTTTGGATCCCGTAGTAATGTGGTTCCACACCGAAACAGTCAATTAAACCTGGTTGCGATTAATATTTTAGAGGATAGCGCCGGTTATGTCTCGGTTAGGTCTGGTATTTGCCCTCATCTGGCTCATACCTTCGCATTTTTCGCATACTTGTTGGCCAGATCCTGGGCTTTTTCTGGTTTGGATCACGTAGTAATGCAGTACCACACCGAAACAGTCAATTAAACCTGGTTGCGATTAATATTTTAGAGGATAACGCCGGTTATGTCTCGGGTAGGTCTGGGATTTGTGCTCATCTGGCTCATACATTCGCGTTTTTCGCATACTTGTTGGCCAGATCCTGGGCTTTTTCTGGTTTGGATCACGTAGTAATGCAGTACCACACCGAAACAGACAATTAAACCTGGTTGCGATTAATATTTTAGAAGATAGCGCCGGTTATGTCTCGGTTAGGTCTGGGATTTGCCGTCATCTGGATCGTACTTTCGCATTTTTCGCATACTTGTTGGCCAGATCCTGGGTTTTTTCTGGTTTGGATCCCGCAGTAATGTGGTTCCACAACGAAACAGTCAATTAAACCTGGTTGCGATTAATATTTTAGAGGATATCGCCGGTTATGTCTCGGTTAGGTCTGGTATTTGCCCTCATCTGGCGCGTACTTTCGTATTTTTCGCATTCTTGTTGGCCAGATGCTGGGCTTTTTCTGGTTTGGATCACGTAGTAATGCAGTACCACACCGAAACAGTCAATTAAACCTGGTTGCGATTAGTATTTTAGAGGATAACTCTGGTTATGTCTGGGTTAGTTCTGGTATTTGCAATCATCTGGCTCATATTTTCGCATTTTTCGCATACTTGTAGGCAGATCCTGGCCTTTTTCTGGTTTGGATCACGTAGTAACGCAGTACCACACCGAAACAGTCAATTAAACCTGGTTGCGATTAATATTTTAGAGGATAACGCCGGTTATGTCTCGGTTAGGTCTGGGATTTGCCGTCATCTGGATCGTACTTTCGCATTTTTCGCATACTTGTTGGCCAGATCCTTGGTTTTTTCTGGTTTGGATCCCGTAGTAATGTGGTTCCACACCGAACCAGTCAATTAAACCTGGTTGCGATTAATATTTTAGGAGATAACGCCGGTTACGTCTCGGTTAGGTCTGGTATTTGCCCTCATCTGGCGCGTACTTTCGCATTTTTCGCATTCTTGTTGGCCAGATCCTGGGCTTTTTCTGGTTTGGATCACGTAGTAATGTGGCTCCACACCGAAACAGTCAATTGAACCTGGTTGCGATTATTATTTTAGAGGATAACGCCGGTTATGTCTCGGTTAGGTCTGGTATTTGCCCTCATCTGGCTCGGACTTTCGCATTTTTCGCATACTTGTTGGCCAGACACTGGCCCTTTTCTGGTTTGGATCACGTAGTAATATGGTACCACACTGAAACAGTCAATAGAAGCTGGTTGCGATCAGTGTTTTAGAGGATAACGCTGGTTATGTCTGAGTTAGGTCTGGTATTTGCAATCATCTGGCTCATACATTCGCGTTTTTCGCATACTTGTTGGCCAGATCCTGGGCTTTTTCTGGTTTGGATCACGTAGTAATGTGGTACCACACTGAAACAGTCAATTAAACCAGGTTGCGATTAATATTTTAAAGGATAACGCCGATTATGTCTCGGGTAGGTCTGGGATTTGCCCACATCTGGCTCGTACTTTCGCTTTTTTCGCATTCTTGTTGGGCATATCCTTGGTTTTTTTCTGGTTTGGATCACGTAGTAATGTGGTACCACACTGAAACAGTCAATAGAAGCTGGTTCCGATAAGTATTTTACAGGATAACCCTGGTTATGTCTGGGTTAGTTCTGGTATTTGCTATCATCTGGCACATACTTTCGCGTTTTTCGCATACTTGTTGGCCAGATCCTGGGCTTTCTCTGGTTTGGATCAGGTAGTAATGCGGTACCACACCGAAACAGTCAATTAAACCTGGTTGCGATTAATATTTTAGAGGATAACGCTGGTTATGTCTGGGTTAGTTCTAGTATTTGCAATCATCTGGCTCATACTTTCGCAATTTTCGCATACCTGTTGGCCAGATCCTGGGTTTTCTCTGGTTTGGATCCCGTAGTAATGTGGTTCCACAACGAAACAGTCAATTAAACATGGTTGAGATTAATATTTTAGCGGATAACGCCGGTTATGTCTGGGTTAGGTATGGTATTTGCCCTCATCTGGCTCATACCTTCGCATTTTTCGCATACTTGTTGGGCATATCCTTGGTTTTTTTCTGGTTTGGATCCCGTAGTAATGTGGTTCCACACCGAAACAGTCAATTAAACCTGGTTGCGATTAATATTTTAGAGGATAGCGCCGGTTATGTCTCGGTTAGGTCTGGTATTTGCCCTCATCTGGCTCATACCTTCGCATTTTTCGCATACTTGTTGGCCAGATCCTGGGTTTTTTCTGGTTTGGATCACGTAGTAATATGGTACCACACTGAAACAGTCAATAGAAGCTGGTTCCGATAAGTATTTTACAGGATAACCCTGGTTATGTCTGGGTTAGTTCTGGTATTTGCTATCATCTGGCACATACTTTCGCATTTTTCGCATACTTGTTGGCCAGATCCTGGGTTTTTTCTGGTTTGGATCCCGCAGTAATGTGGCTCCACAACGAAACAGTCAATTAATCCTGGTTGCGATTAATATTTAAAAGGATATCGCCGGTTATGTCTCGGTTAGGTCTGGTATTTGCCCACATCTGGCGCGTACTTTCGTATTTTTCGCATTCTTGTTGGCCAGATGCTGGGCTTTTTCTGGTTTGGATCACGTAGTAATGCAGTACCACACCGAAACAGTCAATTAAACCTGGTTGCGATTAGTATTTTAGAGGATAACCCTGGTTATGTCTGGGTTAGTTCTGGTATTTGCAATCATCTGGCTCATATTTTCGCATTTTTCGCATACTTGTAGGCAGATCCTGGCCTTTTTCTGGTTTGGATCACGTAGTAATGCGGTACCACACCGAAACAGTCAATTATACCTGGTTGCGATTAATATTTTAGGGGATAACGCCGGTTTTGTCTGGGTTAGGCCTGGTACTTGCCCTCATCTGGCGCGTACTTTCGCATTTTTCGCATTCTTGTTGGCCAGATCCTGGGTTTCTTCTGGTTTGGATCCCGCAGTAATGTGGTTCCACAACGAAACAGTCAATTAAACCTGGTTGCGATTTATATTTTAGAGGATAACGCCGGTTATGTCTCGGTTAGGTCTGGGATTTGCCCTCACCTGGATCGTACTTTCGCATATTTCGCATACTTGTTAGCCAGATCCTGGCCTCTTTCTGGTTAGGATCATCGTAGCAATGCGGTACCACACCGAAACAGTCAATTGTACCTGGTTGCGATTAATATTTTAGGGGATAACGCCGGTTATGTCTCGGGTAGGTCTGGGATTTGTGCTCATCTGACTCGTACTTTCACGTTTTTCGCATACTTGTTGGCCAGATCCTGGCCTTTTTCTGGTTTGGATCACGTAGTAATGTGGTGCCACACTGAAACAGTCAATTGTACCTGGTTGCGATTAATATTTTAGAGGATAACGCCGGTTATGTCTCGGGTAGGTCTGGGATTTGTCCTCATCTGGCTCGTACTTTCACGTTTTTCGCATACTTGTTGGCCAGATCCTGGGCTTTTTCTGGTTTGGATCACGTAGTAATGTGGTACCACACTGAAACAGTCAATTAAACCTGGTTGCGATTAATATTTTAGAGGATAACGCTGGTTATGTCTGGGTTAGTTCTAGTATTTGCAATCATCTGGCTCATACTTTCGCAATTTTCGCATACCTGTTGGCCAGATCCTGGGTTTTCTCTGGTTTGGATCCCGTAGTAATGTGGTTCCACAACGAAACAGTCAATTAAACCTGGTTGAGATTAATATTTTAGCGGATAACGCCGGTTATGTCTGGGTTAGGTATGGTATTTGCCCTCATCTGGCTCATACCTTCGCATTTTTCGCATACTTGTTGGGCATATCCTTGGTTTTTTTCTGGTTTGGATCCCGTAGTAATGTGGTTCCACACCGAAACAGTCAATTAAACCTGGTTGCGATTTATATTTTAGAGGATAGCGCCGGTTATGTCTCGGTTAGGTCTGGTATTTGCCCTCATCTGGCTCATACCTTCGCATTTTTCGCATACTTGTTGGCCAGATCCTGGGTTTTTTCTGGTTTGGATCCCGCAGTAATGTGGTTCCACAACGAAACAGTCAATTAAACCTGGTTGCGATTAATATTTTAGAGGATATCGCCGGTTATGTCTCGGTTAGGTCTGGTATTTGCCCTCATCAGACTCATACAATCGCATATTTCGAATTTTGATGGCCAGATCCTGGTCTTCATCTGGTTTGAATCACGTAATAATGTGGTACCACACGGAAACAGTCAATTAAACCTGGCCACGATCAATATTTTAGAGTATAACGCATGCTAGGTCTGTGTTAGGTCTGGGACTTGTCCTTTGTCAGGCTCATACTTTCGCATTCTTCACATACTTGTTGGCCAGGTCCTGGGTTTTTTCTGGTTTGGATCAGGTAGTAATGTGGTACCACACTGGAACAGTCGGTTAATCCCGGTTTCGATCAATAGTTTACAGGATAACGCATGCTAGGTCTGGGTTAGGTCTGGGATTTGCCCACATTCGGCTCATACAATCGCATATTTCACATCCTTGTTGGCAAGATCCTGGACTTCTTCTGGGTTGTATCACGTAGTAATGTGGTACCACACAGAAACAGTCAATTAAACCTGGCCACGATCAATATTTTAGAGGATAACGCATGCTAGGTCTAGGTTAGGTCTGGGATTTGCCCTCATCAGACTCATACACTCGCATATTTCGCATTTTGTTGGCCAGATCCTGGTCTTCTTCTGGTTTGAATCACGTAGTAATGTGGTACCACACAGAAACAGTCAATTAAACCTGGCCACGATCAATATTTTAGGGGATAACGCATGCTAGGTCTGGGTTAGGTCTGGGATTTGCCCTCATCAGACTCATACTTTCGCATATTTCGCACACTTGTTGGCCAGATCCTGGGTTTTTTCTGGTTTGGATCAGGTAGTAATCTAGTACCACACTGGAACAGTCTATTAAACCCGGTTTCGATCAATAGTTTAGAGGATAACGCATGCTAGGTCTGGGTTAGGTCTGGGATTTGCCCTCATTTGGCTCACACAATCGCATATTCCACATTCTTTTTGGCCAGATCCTGGTCTTCTTCTGGTTTGAATCACGTAGTAATGTGGTACCACACAGAAACAGTCAATTAAACCTGGCCACGATCAATATTTTAGAGGATAACGCATGCTAGGTCTAGGTTAGGTCTGGGATTTGCCCTCATCAGACTCATACACTCGCATATTTCGCATTTTGTTGGCCAGATCCTGGTCTTCTTCTGGTTTGAATCACGTAGTAATGTGGTACCACACAGAAACAGTCAATTAAACCTGGCCACGATCAATATTTTAGGGGATATCGCATGCTAGGTCTGGGTTAGGTCTGGGATTTGCCCTCATCAGACTCATACTTTCGCATTCTTCACATACTTGTTGGCCAGATCCTGGGTTTTTTCTGGTTTGGATCAGGTAGTAATGTGGTACCACACTGGAACAGTCGATTAAACCCGGTTTCGATCAATATTTTAGAGGATAACGCATGCTAGGTCTGGGTTAGGTCTGGGATTTGCCCTCACTTGGGTCATACAATCGCATATTTCACATTCTTGTGGGCCAGATCCTGGTCTTCTTCTGGTTTGAATCGCGTAGTAATGTGGTACCACACAGAAACACCCAATTAAACCTGGCCACGATCAATATTTTAGAGGATAACGCATGCTAGGTCTGGGTTAGGTCTGGGATTTGCTCTCATCAGACTCATACAATCGCATATTTCGCATTTTCTTGGCCAGATCCTGGTGTTCTTCTGGTTTGAATCACGTAGTAATGTGGTACCACACAGAAACAGTCAATTAAATCTAGCCACGATCAATATTTTAGAGGATAACACATGCTAGGTCTGGGTTAGGACTGGGATTTGCCCTCACCAGACACATACAATCGCATATTTCGCATTTTGTTGGCCAGATCCTGATCTTCTTCATGTTTGCATCACGTAGTAATGTGGTACCACACTAAAACAGTCAACTAACCCTGGCCACGATCAATATTTTAGAGGATAACGCATGCTAGGTCTGGGCTAGGTCTGGGAATTGCCCTCATCAGACTCATACAATCGCATATTTCGCATTTTGATGGCCAGATTCTGGCCTTCTTCTGGGTTGAATCACGTAATAATGTGGTACCACACAGAAACAGTCAATTAAACCTGGCCACGATCAATATTTTAGAGGATAACGCATGCTAGGTCTAGGTTAGGACTGGGATTTGCCCTCATCAGACTCATACACTCGCATATTTCGCATTTTGTTGGCCAGATCCTGGTCTTCTTCTGGTTTGAATCACGTAGTAATGTGGTACCACACAGAAACAGTCAATTAAACCTGGCCACGATCAATATTTTAGAGGATAACGCATGCTAGGTCTGTGTTAGGTCTGGGACTTGTCCTTTGTCAGGTTCATACTTTCGCATTCTTCACATACTTGTTGGCCAGGTCCTGGGTTTTTTCTGGTTTGGATCAGGTAGTAATGTGGTACCACACTGGAACAGTCGGTTAATCCCGGTTTCGATCAATAGTTTACAGGATAACGCATGCTAGGTCTGGGTTAGGTCTGGGATTTGCCCACATTTGGCTCATACAATCGCATATTTCACATCCTTGTTGGCAAGATCCTGGTCTTCTTCTGGGTTGTATCACGTAGTAATGTGGTACCACACAGAAACAGTCAATTAAACCTGGCCACGATCAATATTTTAGAGGATAACGCATGCTAGGTCTAGGTTAGGTCTGGGATTTGCCCTCATCAGACTCATACACTCGCATATTTCGCATTTTGTTGGCCAGATCCTGGTCTTCTTCTGGTTTGAATCACGTAGTAATGTGGTACCACACAGAAACAGTCAATTAAACCTGGCCACGATCAATATTTTAGAAGATAACGCATGCTAGGTCTAGGTTAGGTCTGGGATTTGCCCTCATCAGACTCATACACTCGCATATTTCGCATTTTGTTGGCCAGATCCTGGTCTTCTTCTGGTTTGAATCACGTAGTAATGTGGTACCACACAGAAACAGTCGATTAAACCCGGTTTCGATCAATATTTTAGAGGATAACGCATGCTAGGTCTGGGTTAGGTCTGGGATTTGCCCTCACTTGGCTCATACAATCGCATATTTCACATTCTTGTGGGCCAGATCCTGGTCTTCTTCTGGTTTGAATCGCGTAGTAATGTGGTACCACACAGAAACACCCAATTAAACCTGGCCACGATCAATATTTTAGAGGATAACGCATGCTAGGTCTGGGTTAGGTCTGGGATTTGCTCTCATCAGACTCATACAATCGCATATTTCGCATTTTCTTGGCCAGATCCTGGTCTTCTTCACGTTTGCATCACGTAGTAATGTGGTACCACACTAAAACAGTCAACTAACCCTGGCCACGATCAATATTTTAGAGGATAGCGGTATGCTAGATCTGGGTTAGGTCTGGTATTTGCCCTCATCAGACTCATACTTTCGCATATTTCGCACACTTGTGTGCCAAATCCTGGGTTTTTTCTGGTTTGGATCAGGTAGTAATGTGGTACCACACTGGAACAGTCGATTAAACCCGGTTTCGATCAATAGTGTAGAGGATAACGCATGCTAGGTCTGGGCTAGGTCTGGTATTTGCCCTCATCAGACTCATACAATCGCATATTTCGAATTTTGATGGCCAGATCCTGGTCTTCATCTGGTTTGAATCACGTAATAATGTGGTACCACACAGAAACAGTCAATTAAACCTGGCCACGATCAATATACTAGAGGATAACGCATGCTAGGTCTAGGTTAGGTCTGGGATTTGCCCTCATCAGACTCATACAATCGCATATTTCGCATTTTGTTGGCCAGATCCTGGTCTTCTTCTGGTTTGAATCACGTAGTAATGTGGTACCACACAGAAACAGTCAATTAAACCTGGCCACGATCAATATTTTAGAGGATAACGCATGCTAGGTCTGGGTCAGGCCTGGGATTTGCCCTCATCAGACTCATACAATCGCATTTTTCGCATTTTGTTGGCCAGATCCTGGTCTTCTTCATGTTTGCATCACGTAGTAATGTGGTACCACACTAAAACAGTCAACTAACCCTGGCCACGATCAATATTCTAGAGGATAACGGTATGCTAGATCTGGGTTAGGTCTGGGATTTGCCCTCATCAGACTCATACTTTCGCATTCTTCACATACTTGTTGAACAGATCCTGGGTTTTTTCTGGTTTGGATCACGTAGTAATCTGGTACCACACTGAAACAGTCGATTAAGCCTGGTCTCGATCTGTATTTTAGAGGATAACACATGGTAGGTCTGCGTTAGGTCTGGGACGTGCCCTTTGCCAGGCTCATGCAATCGCATATTTCGCATTCTTGTTGGCAAGATCCTGGTCTTTTTCTGGGTTGTATCACGTAGTAATGTGGTACCACACTAAAACAGTCAACTAAGCCTGGCCACGATCAATATTTTAGAGGATAACGGATGCTAGGTCTGGGTTAGGTCTGGGATTTGCCCTCATCAGACTCATACAATCGCATATTTCGCATTTTGATGGCCAGATCCTGGTCTTCTTCTGGTTTGAATCACGTAGTAATGTGGTACCACACAGAAACAGTCAATTAATCCTGGCCACGATCAATATTTTAGAGGATAACGCATGCTAGGTCTGGGCTAGGTCTGGTATTTGCCCTCATCAGACTCATACAATCGCATATTTCGCATTTTGATGGCCAGATCCTGGTCTTCTTCTGGTTTGAATCACGTAGTAATGTGGTACCACACAGAAACAGTCAATTAAACCTGGCCACGATCAATATTTTAGAGGATAACGCATGATAGGTCTGGGTTAGGTCTGGGATTTGCCCTCATCAGACTCATACTTTCGCATTCTTCACATACTTGTTGAACAGATCCTGGGTTTTTTCTGGTTTGGATCACGTAGTAATCTGGTACCACACTGAAACAGTCGATTAAGCCTGGTCTCGATCTGTATTTTAGAGGATAACACATGGTAGGTCTGCGTTAGGTCTGGGACGTGCCCTTTGCCAGGCTCATGCAATCGCATATTTCGCATTCTTGTTGGCAAGATCCTGGTCTTTTTCTGGGTTGTATCACGTAGTAATGTGGTACCACACTAAAACAGTCAACTAAGCCTGGCCACGATCAATATTTTAGAGGATAACGGATGCTAGGTCTGGGTTAGGTCTGGGATTTGCCCTCATCAGACTCATACAATCGCATATTTCGCATTTTGATGGCCAGATCCTGGTCTTCTTCTGGTTTGAATCACGTAATAATGTGGTACCACACAGAAACAGTCAATTAAACCTGGCCACGATCAATATTTTAGAGGATAACACATGCTAGGTCTGGGTTAGGACTGGGATTTGCCATCATCAGACACATACAATCGCATATTTCGCAATTGGTTGGCCAGATCCTGGTGTTCTTCATGTTTGCATCACGTAGTAATGTGGTACCACACTAAAACAGTCAACTAACCCTGGCTACGATCAATATTTTAGGGGATAACGGATGCTAGGTCTGGGTTAGGTCTGGGATTTGCCCTCATCTGACTCATACCTTCGCATTCTTCACATACTTGTTGAACAGATCCTGGGTTTTTTCTGGTTTGGATCACGTAGTAATGTGGTACCACACTGAAACAGTCGATTAAGCCTGGTCTGGATTAATATTTTAGAGGATAACGCCTGTTAGGTCTAGGATAGATCTGGGATTTGCTCTCATCACGCTCATACTTTCGCATATTTCGCACACTTGTGTGCCAGATCCTGGGTTTTTTCTGGTTTGGATCAGGTAGTAACGTGGTACCACACTGGAACAGTTGATTAAACCCGGTTTCGATCAATAGTGTAGAGGATAACGCATGCTAGGTCTGGGTTAGGTCTGGGATTTGCCCTCATCAGACTCATACAATCGCATATTTCGCATTTTGATGGCCAGATCCTGGTCTTCTTCTGGTTTGAATCACGTAATAATGTGGTACCACACAGAAACAGTCAATTAAACCTGGCCACGATCAATATTTTAGAGGATAACACTGGCTAGGTCTGGGTTAGGCCTGGGATTTGCCCTCATCAGACTCATACAATCGCATTTTTCGCATTTTGTTGGCCAGATCCTGGTCTTCTTCATGTTTGCATCACGTAGTAATGTGGTACCACACTAAAACAGTCAACTAACCCTGGCCACGATCAATATTTTAGAGGATAACGGTATGCTAGATCTGGGTTAGGTCTGGGATTTGCCCTCATCAGACTCATACTTTCGCATTCTTCACATACTTGTTGAACAGATCCTGGGTTTTTTCTGGTTTGGATCACGTAGTAATCTGGTACCACACTGAAACAGTCGATTAAGCCTGGTCTCGATCTGTATTTTAGAGGATAACACATGGTAGGTCTGCGTTAGGTCTGGGACTTGCCCTTTGCCAGGCTCATGCAATCGCATATTTCGCATTCTTGTTGGCAAGATCCTGGTCTTTTTCTGGGTTGTATCACGTAGTAATGTGGTACCACACTAAAACAGTCAACTAAGCCTGGCCACGATCAATATTTTAGAGGATAACGGATGCTAGGTCTGGGTTAGGTCTGGGATTTGCCCTCATCAGACTCATACTTTCGCATTCTTCATATACTTGTTGAACAGATCCTGGGTTTTTTCTGGTTTGGATCACGTAGTTATGTGGTACCACACTGAAACAGTCGATTAAGCCTGGTCTGGATTAATATTTTAGAGGATAACGCCTGTTAGGTCTTGGATAGATCTGGGATTTGCTCTCATCAGGCTCATACTTTCGCATTCTTCACATACTTGTTGGCCAGATCCTGGGTTTTTTCTGGTTTGGATCAGGTAGTAATGTGGTACCACACTGGAACAGTCGATTAAACCCGGTTTCGATCAATATTTTAGAGGATAACGCATGCTAGGTCTGGGTTAGGTCTGGGATTTGCCCTCATTTGGCTCATACAATCGCATATTTCACATTCTTGTTGGCCAGATCCTGGTCTTCTTCTGGTTTGAATCACGTAGTAATGTGGTACCACACAGAGACACCCAATTAAACCTGGCCACGATCAATATTTTAGAGGATAACGCATGCTAGGTCTGGGTTAGGTCTGGGATTTGCTCTCATCAGACTCATACAATCGCATATTTCGCATTTTGTTGGCCAGATCCTGGTCTTCTTCTGGTTTGAATCACGTAGTAATGTGGTACCACACCGAAACAGTCAATTAAACCTAGCCACGATCAATATTTTAGAGGATAACACATGCTAGGTCTGGGTTAGGACTGGGATTTGCCCTCATCAGACACATACAATCGCATATTTCGCAATTTGTTGGCCAGATCCTGGTCTTCTTCATGTTTGCATCACGTAGTAATGTGGCACCACACTAAAGCAGTCAACTAACCCTGGCTACGATCAATATTTTAGAGGATAACGGATGCTAGGTCTGGGTTAGATCTGGCACTTGCCCTCATCAGACTCATACTTTCGCATTCTTCACATACTTGTTGGCCAGATCTTGGGTTTTTTCTGGTTTGGATCAGGTAGTAATGTAGTACCACACTGGAACAGTCGATTAAACCCGGTTTCGATCAATAGTTTAGAGGATAACGCATGCTAGGTCTGGGTTAGGTCTGGGATTTGCCCTCATTTGGCTCACACAATCGCATATTTCACATTCTTGTTGGCCAGATCCTGGTCTTCTTCTGGTTTGAATCACGTCGTAATGTGGTACCACAGAGAAACAGTCAATTAAACCTGGCCACGATCAATATTTTAGAGGATAACGCATGCTAGGTCTGGGTTAGGTCTGGGATTTGCACTCGTCAGACTCATACAATCGCATATTTCGCATTTTGTTGGCCAGATCCTGGTCTTCTTCTGGTTTGAATCACGTAGTAATGTGGTACCACACAGAAACAGTCAATTAAACCTAGCCACGATCAATATTTTAGAGGATAACACATGCTAGGTCTGGGTTAGGACTGGGATTTGCCATCATCAGACACATACAATCGCATATTTCGCAATTTGTTGGCCGGATCCTGGTCTTCTTCATGTTTGCATCACGTAGTAATGTGGAACCACACTAAAACAGTCAACTAACCCTGGCTACGATCAATATTTTAGGGGATAACGGATGCTAGGTCTGGGTTAGGTCTGGGATTTGCCCTCATCAGACTCATACCTTCGCATTCTTCACATACTTGTTGAACAGATCCTGGGTTTTTTCTGGTTTGGATCACGTAGTAATGTGGTACCACACTGAAACAGTCGATTAAGCCTGGTCTGGATTAATATTTTAGAGGATAACGCCTGTTAGGTCTAGGATAGATCTGGGATTTGCTCTCATCACGCTCATAGTTTCGCATATTTCGCACAATTGTGTGCCAGATCCTGGGTTTTTTCTGGTTTGGATCAGGTAGTAATGTGGTACCACACTGGAACAGTTGATTAAACCCGGTTTCGATCAATAGTGTAGAGGATAACGCATGCTAGGTCTGGGCTAGGTCTGGTATTTGCCCTCATCAGACTCATACAATCGCATATTTCGCATTTTGATGGCCAGATCCTGGTCTTCTTCTGGTTTGAATCACGTAGTAATGTGGTACCACACAGAAACAGTCAATTAAACCTGGCCACGATCAATATTTTAGAGGATAACGCATGATAGGTCTGGGTTAGGTCTGGGATTTGCCCTCATCAGACTCATACTTTCGCATTCTTCACATACTTGTTGAACAGATCCTGGGTTTTTTCTGGTTTGGATCACGTAGTAATCTGGTACCACACTGAAACAGTCGATTAAGCCTGGTCTCGATCTGTATTTTAGAGGATAACACATGGTAGGTCTGCGTTAGGTCTGGGACGTGCCCTTTGCCAGGCTCATGCAATCGCATATTTCGCATTCTTGTTGGCAAGATCCTGGTCTTTTTCTGGGTTGTATCACGTAGTAATGTGGTACCACACTAAAACAGTCAACTAAGCCTGGCCACGATCAATATTTTAGAGGATAACGGATGCTAGGTCTGGGTTAGGTCTGGGATTTGCCCTCATCAGACTCATACAATCGCATATTTCGCATTTTGTTGGCCAGATCCTGGTCTTCGTCTGGTTTGAATCACGTAGTAATGTGGTACCACACAGAAACAGTCAATTAAACCTGGCCACGATCAATATTTTAGAGGATAACGCATGATAGGTCTGGGTTAGGTCTGGGATTTGCCCTAATCAGACTCATACTTTCGCATTCTTCACATACTTGTTGGCCAGATCCTGGGTTTTTTCTGGTTTGGATCAGGTAGTAATGTGGTACCACCCTGGAATAGTCGATTAAACCCGGTTTCGATCAATAGTTTACAGGATTACGCATGCTAGGTCTGGGTTGGGTCTGGGATTTGCCCTCATTTGGCTCATACAATCGCATATTTCACATTCTTGTTGGCCAGATCCTGGTCTTCTTCTGGTTTGAATCACGTAGTAATGTGGTACCACACAAAAAGGATCAATTAAACCTGGCCACGATCAATATTTTAGAGGATAACGCATGCTAGGTCTGGGTTAGGTCTGGGATTTGCCCTCATTTGGCTCGTCAATCGCATATTTCATATTCTTGTTGGCAAGATCCTGGTCTTCTTCTGGGTTGTATCACGTAGTAATGTGGTACCACACTGAAACAGTCGACTAAGCCTGGTCTGGATTAATATTTTAGAGGATAACGCCTGTTAGGTCTGGGATAGATCTGGGATTTGCTCTCATCAGGCTCATACTTTCGCATATTTCGCACACTTGTTGGCCAGATCCTGGGTTTTTTCTGGTTTGGATCAGGTAGTAATCTAGTACCACACTGGAACAGTCGATTAAACCCGGTTTCGATCAATAGTTTAGAGGATAACGCATGCTAGGTCTGGGTTAGGTCTGGGATTTGCCCTCATTTGGCTCACACAATCGCATATTTCATATTCTTGTTGGCCAGATCCTGGTCTTCTTCTGGCTTGAATCACGTAGTAATGTGGTACCACACAGAAACTGTCAATTAAACCTGGCCACGATCAATATTTTAGAGGATAACACATGCTAGGTCTGGGTTAGGTCTGGGATTTGCTCTCATCAGACTCATACAATCGCATATTTCGCAATTTGTTGGCCAGATCCTGGTCTTCTTCTGGTTTGAATCACGTAGTAATGTGGTACCACACAGAAACAGTCAATTAAACCTAGCCACGATCAATATTTTAGAGGATAACACATGCTAGGTCTGGGTTAGGACTGGGATTTGCCCTCATCAGACTCATACAATCGCATATTTCGCAATTTGTTGGCCAGATCCTGGTCTTCTTCATGTTTGCATCACGTAGTAATGTGGTACCACACCAAAACAGTCAACTAACCCTGGCTGCGATCAATATTTTAGAGGATAACGGATGCTAGGTCTGGGTTAGGTCTGGGATTTGCTCACATCAGACTCATACTTTCGCATTCTTCACATACTTGTTGAACAGATCCTGGGTTTTTTCTGGTTTGGATCACGTAGTAATGTGGTACCGCACTGAAACAGTCGATTAAGCCTGGTCTGGATTAATATTTTTGAGGATAACGCCTGTTAGGTCTAGGATAGATCTGGGAGTTGCTCTCATCACGCTCATACTTTCGCATATTTCGCACACTTGTGGGCCAGATCCTGGGTTATTTCTTGTTTGGATCAGGTAGTAATGTGGTACCACACTGGGACAGTCGATTAAACCCGGTTTCGATCAATAGTGTAGAGGATAACGCATGCTAGGTCTGGGTTAGGTCTGGGATTTGCTCTCATCAGACTCATACAATCGCATATTTCGCATTCTGTTGGCCAGATCCTGGCCTTCTTCTGGTTTGAATCACGTAGTAATGTGGTACCACACAGAAACAGTCAATTAAACCTAGCCACGATCAATATTTTAGAGGATAACACTGGCTAGGTCTGGGCTAGGCCTGGGATTTGCCCTCATCAGACTCATACAATCGCATATTTCGCATTTTGTTGGCCAGATCCTGGTCTTCTTCATGTTTGCATCACGTAGTAATGTGGTACCACACTAAAACAGTCAACTAACCCTGGCCACGATCAATATTTTAGAGGATAACACATGCTAGGTCTGGGTTAGGACTGGGATTTGCCCTCATCAGACACATACAATCGCATATTTCGCAATTTGTTGGCCAGATCCTGGTCTTCTTCATGTTTGCATCACGTAGTAATGTGGTACCACACTGAAACAGTCGATTAAACCCGGTTTCGATCAATAGTTTAGAGGATAACGCATGCTAGGTCTGGGTTAGGTCTGGGATTTGCCCTCATTTGGCTCACACAATCGCATATTTCATATTCTTGTTGGCCAGATCCTGGTCTTCTTCTGGCTTGAATCACGTACTAATGTGGTACCACACAGAAACAGTCAATTAAACCTGGCCACGATCAATATTTTAGAGGATAACGCATGCTAGGTCTGGGTTAGGTCTGGGATTTGCTCTCATCAGACTCATACAATGGCATATTTCGCATTTTGTTGGCGAGATCCTGGCCTTATTCTGGTTTGAATCGCGTAGTAATGTGGTACCACACAGAAACAGTCAATTAAACCTGGCCACGATCAATATTTTAGAGGATAACGCATGCTAGGTCTGGGTTAGGTCTGGGATTTGCTCTCATCAGACACATACAATCGCATATTTCGCATTTTGTTGGCCAGATCCTGGTCTTCTTCTGGTTTGAATCACGTAGTAATGTGGTACCACACAGAAACAGTCAATTAAACCTAGCCACGATCAATATTTTAGAGGATAACACATGGTAGGTCTGGGTTAGGACTGGGATTTGCCCTCATCAGACACATACAATCGCATATTTCGCAATTTGTTGGCCAGATCCTGGTCTTCTTCATGTTTGCATCACGTAGTAATGTGGTACCACACTAAAACAGTCAACTAACCCTGGCTACGATCAATACTTTAGAGGATAACGGATGCTAGGTCTGGGTTAGGTCTGGGATTTGCCCTCATCAGACTCATACTTTCGCATTCTTCACATACTTGTTGAACAGATCCTGGGTTTTTTTCTGGTTTGGATCACGTAGTAATGTGGTACCACACTAAAACAGTCGATTAAGCCTGGTCTGGATTAATATTTTAGAGGATAACGCCTGTTAGGTCTAGGATAGATCTGGGATTTGCTCTCATCAGGCTCATACTTTCGCATATTTCGCACACTTGTGTGCCAGATCCTGGGTTCTTTCTGGTTTGGATCACGTAGTAATCTGGTACCACACTGAAACAGTCGATTAAGCCTGGTCTCGATCTGTATTTTAGAGGATAACACATGGTAGGTCTGCGTTAGGTCTGGGACTTGCCCTTTGCCAGGCTCATGCAATCGCATATTTCGCATTCTTGTTGGCAAGATCCTGGCCTTTTTCTGGGTTGTATCACGTAGTAATGTGGTACCACACTAAAACAGTCAACTAAGCCTGGCCACGATCAATATTTTAGAGGATAACGGATGCTAGGTCTGGGTTAGGTCTGGGATTTGCCCTCATCAGACTCATACCTTCGCATTCTTCACATACTTGTTGAACAGATCCTGGGTTTTTTCTGGTTTGGATAACAGTAATCTGGTACCACACTGAAACAATCGATTAAGCCTGGTCTCGATCTGTATTTTAGAGGATAACGCATGTTAGGTCTGCGTTAGGTCTGGGACTTGCCCTTTGTCAGGCTCATACTTTCGCATTCTTCACATACTTGTTGGCCAGATCCTGGGTTTTTTCTGGTTTGGATCAGGTAGTAATGTAGTACCACACTGGAACAGTCGAAAAACCCGGTTTCGATCAATATTTTAGGGGATAACGCATGCTAGGTCTGGGTTAGGTCTGGGATTTGCCCTCATCAGACTCATACTTTCGCATATTTCACATTCTTGTTGGCCAGATCCTGGTCTTCTTCTGGTTTGAATCACGTAGTAATGTGGTACCACACAGAAACAGTCAATTAAACCTGGCCACGATCAATATTTTAGAGGATAACGCATGCTAGGTCTGGATTAGGTCTGGGATTTGCTCTCATCAGACTCATACAATCGCATAATTCGCATTTTGTTGGCCAGATCCTTGCCTTCTTCTGGTTTGAATCACGTAGTAATGTGGTACCACACAGAAACAGTCAATTAAACCTAGCCACGACCAATATTTTAGAGGATAACGCATGCTAGGTCTGGGTTAGGTCTGGGATTTGCCCTCATCAGACTCATACTTTCGCATTCTTCACATACTTGTTGGCCAGATCCTGTGTTTTTTCTGGTTTGGATCAGGTAGTAATGCGGTACCACACTGGAATAGTCGATTAAACCCGGTTTCGATCAATAGTTTACAGGATAACGCATGCTAGGTCTGGGTTGGGTCTGGGATTTGCCCTCATTTGGCTCATACAATCGCATATTTCACATTCTTGTTGGCCAGATCCTGGTCTTCTTCTGGTTTGAATCACGTAGTAATGTGGTACCACACAGAAAGGATCAATTAAACCTGGCCACGATCAATATTTTAGAGGATAACGCATGCTAGGTCTGGGTTAGGTCTGGGATTTGCTCTCATCAGACTCATACAATCGCATATTTCGCATTTTGTTGGCCAGATCCTGGTCTTCTTCTGGTTTGAATCACGTAGTAATGTGGTACCACACAGAAACAGTCAATTGAACCTAGCCACGATCAATATTTTAGAGGATAACACATACTAGGTCTGGGTTAGGACTGGGATTTGCCATCATCAGACACATACAATCGCATATTTCGCAATTTGTCGGCCAGATCCTGGTCTTCTTCATGTTTGCATCACGTAGTAATGTGGTACCACACTAAAACAGTCAACTAACCCTGGCTACGATCAATATTTTAGGGGATAACGGATGCTAGGTCTGGGATAGGTCTGGGATTTGCCCTCATCAGACTCATACTTTCGCATTCTTTACATACTTGTTGAACAGATCCTGGGTTTTTTCTGGTTTGGATAACAGTAATCTGGTACCACACTGAAACAATCGATTAAGCCTGGTCTCGATCTGTATTTTAGAGGATAACGCATGTTAGGTCTGCGTTAGGTCTGGGACTTGCCCTTTGTCAGGCTCATACTTTCGCATTCTTCACATACTTGTTGGCCAGATCCTGGGTTTTTTCTGGTTTGGATCAGGTAGTAATGTAGTACCACACTGGAACAGTCGATTAAACCCGGTTTCGATCAATAGTTTAGAGGATAACGCATGCTAGGTCTGGATCAGGTCTGGGATTTGCCATCATTTGGCTCACACAATCGCATATTTCACATTCTTGTTGGCCAGATCCTGGCCTTCTTCTGGTTTGAATCACGTAGTAATGTGGTACCACACAGAAACAGTCAATTAAACCTGGCCACGATCAATATTTTAGAGGATAACACTGGCTAGGTCTGGGTTAGGCCTGGGATTTGCCCACATCAGACTCATACAATCGCATATTTCGCATTTTGTTGCCCAGATTCTGGTCTTCTTCATGTTTGCATCACGTAGTAATGTGGTACCACACTAAAACAGTCAACTAACCCTGGCCACGATCAACATTTTAGAGGATAACGGTATGCTAGATCTGGGTTAGGTCTGGGATTTGCCCTCATCAGACTCATACCTTCGCATTCTTCACATACTTGTTGGCCAGATCCTGGGTTTTTTCTGGTTTGGATCAGGTAGTAATGTGGTGCCACACTGGAACAGTCGATTAACCCCGGTTTCGATCAATAGTTTACAGGATAACGCATGCTAGGTCTGGGTTAGGTATGGGATTTGCCCTCATCAGACTCATACAATCGCATATTTTACATTCTTCTTGGCAAGATACTAGTCTTTTTCTGGGTTGTATCACGTAGTAATGTGGTACCACACTGAAACAGTCGATTAAGCCTGGTCTGGATTAATATTTTAGAGGATAACGCCTGTTAGGTCTGGGATAGATCTGGGATTTGCTCCCATCAGGCTCATACTTTCCAATATTTCGCACACTTGTTGGCCAGATTCTGGGTTTTTTCGGGTTAGGATCAGGTAGTAATGTAGTACCACACTGGAACAGTCGATTAAACCCGGTTTCGATCAATAGTTTAGAGGATAACGCATGCTAGGTCTGGGTTAGGTCTGGGATTTGCTCTCATCAGACTCATACAATCGCATATTACACATTCTTGTTGGCCAGATCCTGGTCTTCTTCTGGTTTGAATCACGTAGTAATGTGGTACCACACAGAAACAGTCAATTAAACCTAGCCACGATCAATATTTTAGAGGATAACACATGCTAGGTCTGGGTTAGGACTGGGATTTGCCCTCATCAGACTCATACAATCGCATATTTCGCAATTTGTTGGCCAGATCCTGGTCTTCTTCATGTTTGCATCACGTAGTAATGTGGTACCACACTAAAACAGTCAACTAACCCTGGCAGCGATCAATATTTTAGAGGATAACGGATGCTAGGTCTGGGTTAGGTCTGGGATTTGCCCACATCAGACTCATACTTTCGCATTCTTCACATACTTGTTGAACAGATCCTGGGTTTTTTCTGGTTTGGATCACGTAGTAATGTGGTACCACACTGAAACAGTCGATTAAGTCTGGTCTGGATTAATATTTTAGAGGATAACGCCTGTTAGGTCTAGGATAGATCTGGGAGTTGCTCTCATCAGGCTCATACTTTCGCATATTTCGCACACTTGTGGGCCAGATCCTGGGTTATTTCTTGTTTGGATCAGGTAGTAATGTGGTACCACACTGGGACAGTCGATTAAACCCGGTTTCGATCAATAGTGTAGAGGATAACGCATGCTAGGTCTGGGTTAGGTCTGGGATTTGCTCTCATCAGACTCATACAATCGCATATTTCGCAATTTGTTGGCCAGATCCTGGTCTTCTTCTGGTTTGAATCACGTAGTAATGTGGTACCACACAGAAACAGTCAATTAAACCTAGCCACGATAAATATTTTAGAGGATAACACATGCTAGGTCTGGGTTAGGACTGGGATTTGCCCTCATCAGACACATACAATCGCATTTTTCGCAATTTGTTGGCCAGATCCTGGTCTTCTTCTGGTTTGAATCACGTAGTAATGTGGTACCACACAGAAACAGTCAATTAAACCTGGCCACGATCAATATCTTAGAGGATAACGCATGCTAGGTCTGGGTTAGGTCTGGGATATGCTCTCATCAGACTCATACAATCGCATATTTCGCAATTTGTAGGCCAGATCCTGGTCTTCTTCATGTTTGCATCACGTAGTAATGTGGTACCACACTAAAACAGTCAACTAACCCTGGCTACGATCAATATTTTAGAGGATAACGGATGCTATGTCTGGGTTAGGTCTGGGATTTGCCTTCATCAGACTCATACTTTCGCATTCTTCACATACTTGTTGAACAGATCCTGGGTTTTTTCTGGTTTGGATCAGGTAGTAATGTGGTACCACACTAAAACAGTCAACTAACCCTGGCCACGATCAATATTTTAGAGGATAACGGTATGCTAGATCTGGGTTAGGTCTGGGATTTGCCCTCATCAGACTCATACTTTCGCATTCTTCACATACTTGTTAAACAGATCCTGGGATTTTTCTGGTTTGGATCAGGTAGTGGTACCACACTAGAACAGTCGATTAAACCCGGTTTCGATCAATAGTGGTGAGGATAACGCATGCTAGGTCTGGGCTAGGTCTGGTATTTGCCCTCATCAGACTCATACAATCGCATATTTCGCATTTTGATGGCCAGATCCTGGACTTCTTCTGGTTTGAATCACGTAATAATGTGGTACCACACAGAAACAGTCAATTAAACCTGGCCACGATCAATATTTTAGAGGATAACGCATGCTAGGTCTAGGTTAGGTCTGGGATTTGCCCTTATCAGACTCATACAATCGCATATTTCGCATTTTGTTGGCCAGATCCTGGTCTTCTTCTGGTTTGAATCACGTAGTAATGTGGTACAACACAGAAACAGTCAATTAAACCTGGCCACGATCAATATTTTAGAGGATAACGCATGCTAGGTCTGGGTTAGGTCTAGGATTTGCAGCCATCAGACTCATACAATCGCATATATCGCATTTTGTTGGCCAGATCCTGGTCTTCTTCATGTTTGAATCACGTAGTATTGTGGTACCACACAGAAACAGTCAATTAAACCTGGCCACGATCAATATTTTAGAGAATAACGCATGCTAGGTCTGGGTTAGGTCTGGGATTTGCTCTCATCAGACTCATACAATCGCATATTTCGCAATTTGTTGGCCAGATCCTGGTCTTCTTCATGTTTGCATCACGTAGTAATGTGGTACCACACTAAAACAGTCAACTAACCCTGGCTGCGATCAATATTTTAGAGGATAACGGATGCTAGGTCTGGGTTAGGTCTGGGATTTGCCCACATCAGACTCATACTTTCGCATTCTTCACATACTTGTTGAACAGATCCTGGGTTTTTTCTGGTTTGGATCACGTAGTAATGTGGTACCACACTGAAACAGTCGATTAAGCCGAGGTCTGGATTAATATTTTAGAGGATAACGCCTGTTAGGTCTAGGATAGGTCTGGGATTTGCTCTCATCAGGCTCATACTTTCGCATATTTCGCACACTTGTGGGCCAGATCCTGGGTTATTTCTGGTTTGGATCAGGTAGTAATGTGGTACCACACTGGAACAGTCGATTAAACCCGGTTTCGATCAATAGTGTCGAGGATAACGCATGCTAGGTCTGGGCTAGGTCTGGTATTTGCCCTCATCAGACTCATACAATCGCATATTTCGCATTTTGTTGGCCAGATCCTGGTCTTCTTCTGGTTTGAATCACGTAGTGATGTGGTACCACACAGAAACAGTCAATTAAACCTGGCCACGATCAATATTTTAGAGGATAACGCATGCTACGCCTGGGTTAGGTCTGGGATTTGCCGCCATCAGACTCATACAATCGCATATATCGCATTTTGTTGGCCAGATCCCGGTCTTCTTCATGTTTGAATCACGTAGTATTGTGGTACCACACAGAAACAGTCAATTAAACCTGGCCACGATCAATATTTTAGAGGATAACGCATGCTAGGTCTGGGTTAGGTCTGGGATTTGCTCTCATCAGACTCATACAATCGCATATTTCGCATTCTGTTGGCCAGATCCTGGCCTTCTTCTGGTTTGAATCACGTAGTAATGTGGTACCACACAGAAACAGTCAATTAAACCTGGCCACGATCAATATTTTAGAGGATAACGCATGCTAGGTCTGGGTTAGGTCTGGGATTTGCTCTCATCAGACTCATACTTTCGCATATTTCACATTCTTGTTGGCCAGATCCTGGTCTTCTTCTGGTTTGAATCACGTAGTAATGTGGTACCACACTGAAACAGTCGATTAAGCCTGGTCTGGATTAATATTTTAGAGGATAACGCATGGTAGGTCTGCGTTAGGTCTGGGACTTGCCCTTTGCCAGGCTCATGCAATCGCATATTTCGCACACTTGTAGGCCAGATCCTGGGTTTTTTCTGGTTTGGATCAGGTGGTAATGTGGTACCACACTGGAACAGTCGATTAAACCCGGTTTCGATCAATATTTTAGAGGATAACGCATGCTAGGTCTGGGTTAGGTCTGGGATTTGCCCTCATTTGGCTCATACAATCGCATATTTCACATTCTTGTTGGCCAGATCCTGGTCTTCTTCTGGTTTGAATCACGTAGTAATGTGGTACCACACAGAAACAGTCAATTAAACTTGGCCACGATCAATATTTTAGGGGATAACGCATGCTAGGTCTGGGTTAGGTCTGGGATTTGCCCTCATCAGACTCATACTTTCGCATATTTCACATTCTTGTTGGCCAGATCCTGGTCTTCTTCTGGTTTGAATCACGTAGTAATGTGGTACCACACAGAAACAGTCAATTAAACCTGGCCACGATCAATATTTTAGAGGATAACGCATGCTAGGTCTGGATTAGGTCTGGGATTTGCTCTCATCAGACTCATACAATCGCATAATTCGCATTTTGTTGGCCAGATCCTTGCCTTCTTCTGGTTTGAATCACGTAGTAATGTGGTACCACACAGAAACAGTCAATTAAACCTAGCCACGACCAATATTTTAGAGGATAACGCATGCTAGGTCTGGGTTAGGTCTGGGATTTGCCCTCATCAGACTCATACTTTCGCATTCTTCACATACTTGTTGGCCAGATCCTGTGTTTTTTCTGGTTTGGATCAGGTAGTAATGCGGTACCACACTGGAATAGTCGATTAAACCCGGTTTCGATCAATAGTTTACAGGATAACGCATGCTAGGTCTGGGTTGGGTCTGGGATTTGCCCTCATTTGGCTCATACAATCGCATATTTCACATTCTTGTTGGCCAGATCCTGGTCTTCTTCTGGTTTGAATCACGTAGTAATGTGGTACCACACAGAAAGGATCAATTAAACCTGGCCACGATCAATATTTTAGAGGATAACGCATGCTAGGTCTGGGTTAGGTCTGGGATTTGCTCTCATCAGACTCATACAATCGCATATTTCGCATTTTGTTGGCCAGATCCTGGTCTTCTTCTGGTTTGAATCACGTAGTAATGTGGTACCACACAGAAACAGTCAATTGAACCTAGCCACGATCAATATTTTAGAGGATAACACATACTAGGTCTGGGTTAGGACTGGGATTTGCCATCATCAGACACATACAATCGCATATTTCGCAATTTGTCGGCCAGATCCTGGTCTTCTTCATGTTTGCATCACGTAGTAATGTGGTACCACACTAAAACAGTCAACTAACCCTGGCTACGATCAATATTTTAGGGGATAACGGATGCTAGGTCTGGGTTAGGTCTGGGATTTGCCCTCATCAGACTCATACTTTCGCATTCTTTACATACTTGTTGAACAGATCCTGGGTTTTTTCTGGTTTGGATAACAGTAATCTGGTACCACACTGAAACAATCGATTAAGCCTGGTCTCGATCTGTATTTTAGAGGATAACGCATGTTAGGTCTGCGTTAGGTCTGGTACTTGCCCTTTGTCAGGCTCATACTTTCGCATTCTTCACATACTTGTTGGCCAGATCCTGGGTTTTTTCTGGTTTGGATCAGGTAGTAATGTAGTACCACACTGGAACAGTCGATTAAACCCGGTTTCGATCAATAGTTTAGAGGATAACGCATGCTAGGTCTGGGTCAGGTCTGGGATTTGCCATCATTTGGCTCACACAATCGCATATTTCACATTCTTGTTGGCCAGATCCTGGTCTTCTTCTGGTTTGAATCACGTAGTAATGTGGTACCACACAGAAACAGTCAATTAAACCTGGCCACGATCAATATTTTAGAGGATAACACTGGCTAGGTCTGGGTTAGGCCTGGGATTTGCCCACATCAGACTCATACAATCGCATATTTCGCATTTTGTTGCCCAGATTCTGGTCTTCTTCATGTTTGCATCACGTAGTAATGTGGTACCACACTAAAACAGTCAACTAACCCTGGCCACGATCAACATTTTAGAGGATAACGGTATGCTAGATCTGGGTTAGGTCTGGGATTTGCCCTCATCAGACTCATACTTTCGCATTCTTCACATACTTGTTAGCCAGATCCTGGGTTTTTTCTGGTTTGGATCACGTATTAATGTGGTACCACACTGAAACAGTCGATTAAGCCTGGTCTGGATAAATATTTTAGAGGATAACGCATGGTAGGTCTGGGTTAGGTCTGGGATTTGCTCTCATCAGACTCATACAATCGCATATTTCGTATTCAGTTGGCCAGATCCTGGCCTTCTACTGGTTTGAATCACGTAGTAATGTGGTACCACACAGAAACAGTCAATTAAACCTGGCCACGATCAATATTTTAGAGGATAACACTGGCTAGGTCTGGGTTAGGCCTGGGATTTGCCCACATCAGACTCATACAATCGCATATTTCGCATTTTGTTGCCCAGATTCTGGTCTTCTTCATGTTTGCATCACGTAGTAATGTGGTACCACACTAAAACAGTCAACTAACCCTGGCCACGATCAACATTTTAGAGGATAACGGTATGCTAGATCTGGGTTAGGTCTGGGATTTGCCCTCATCAGACTCATACCTTCGCATTCTTCACATACTTGTTGGCCAGATCCTGGGTTTTTTCTGGTTTGGATCAGGTAGTAATGTGGTGCCACACTGGAACAGTCGATTAATCCCGGTTTCGATCAATAGTTTACAGGATAACGCATGCTAGGTCTGGGTTAGGTCTGGGATTTGCCCTCATTTGGCTCATACAATCGCATATTTTACATTCTTCTTGGCAAGATACTAGTCTTTTTCTGGGTTGCATCACGTAGTAATGTGGTACCACACTGAAGCAGTCGATTAAGCCTGGTCTGGATTAATATTTTAGAGGATAACGCCTGTTAGGTCTGGGATAGATCTGGGATTTGCTCCCATCAGGCTCATACTTTCCAATATTTCGCACACTTGTTGGCCAGATCCTGGGTTTTTTCGGGTTAGGATCAGGTAGTAATGTAGTACCACACGGGAACAGTCGATTAAACCCGGTTTCGATCAATAGTTTAGAGGATAACGCATGCTAGGTCTGGGTTAGGTCTGGGATTTGCCCTCATTTGGCTCACACAATCGCATATTACACACTCTTGTTGGCCAGATCCTGGTCTTCTTCTGGTTTGAATCACGTAGTAATGTGGTACCACACAGAAACAGTCAATTAAACCTGGCCACGATCAATATTTTAGAGGATAACGCATGCTGGGCCTGGGTTAGGTCTGGGATTTGCTCTCATGAGACTCATACAATCGCATATTTCGCATTTTGTTGGCCAGATCCTGGTCTTCTTCTGGTTTGAATCACGTAGTAATGTGGTACCACACAGAAACAGTCAATTAAACCTAGCCACGATCAATATTTTAGAGGATAACACATGCTAGGTCTGGGTTAGGACTGGGATTTGCCCTCATCAGACTCATACAATCGCATATTTCGCAATTTGTTGGCCAGATCCTGGTCTTCTTCATGTTTGCATCACGTAGTAATGTGGTACCACACTAAAACAGTCAACTAACCCTGGCAGCGATCAATATTTTAGAGGATAACGGATGCTAGGTCTGGGTTAGGTCTGGGATTTGCCCACATCAGACTCATACTTTCGCATTCTTCACATACTTGTTGAACAGATCCTGGGTTTTTTCTGGTTTGGATCACGTAGTTATGTGGTACCACACTGAAACAGTCGATTAAGCCTGGTCTGGATTAATATTTTAGAGGATAACGCCTGTTAGGTCTAGGATAGATCTGGGAGTTGCTCTCATCAGGCTCATACTTTCGCATATTTCGCACACTTGTGGGCCAGATCCTGGGTTATTTCTTGTTTGGATCAGGTAGTAATGTGGTACCACACTGGGACAGTCGATTAAACCCGGTTTCGATCAATAGTGTAGAGGATAACGCATGCTAGGTCTGGGTTAGGTCTGGGATTTGCTCTCATCAGACTCATACAATCGCATATTTCGCATTCTGTTGGCCAGATCCTGGCCTTCTTCTGGTTTGAATCACGTAGTAATGTGGTACCACACAGAAACAGTCAATTAAACCTGGCCACGATCAATATTTTAGAGGATAACACTGGCTAGGTCTGGGTTAGGCCTGGGATTTGCCCTCATCAGACACATACAATCGCATATTTCGCAATTTGTTGGCCAGATCCTGGTCTTCTTCTGGTTTGAATCACGTAGTAATGTGGTACCACACAGAAACAGTCAATTAAACCTAGCCACGATAAATATTTTAGAGGATAACACATGCTAGGTCTGGGTTAGGACTGGGATTTGCCCTCATCAGACACATACAATCGCATTTTTCGCAATTTGTTGGCCAGATCCTGGTCTTCTTCTGGTTTGAATCACGTAGTAATGTGGTACCACACAGAAACAGTCAATTAAACCTAGCCACGATAAATATTTTAGAGGATAACACATGCTAGGTCTGGGTTAGGACTGGGATTTGCCCTCATCAGACACATACAATCGCATATTTCGCAATTCGTTGGCCAGATCCTGGTCTTCTTCATGTTTGCATCACGTAGTAATGTGGTACCACACTAAAACAGTCAACTAACCCTGGCTACGATCAATATTTTAGAGGATAACGGATGCTAGGTCTGGGTTAGGTCTGGGATTTGCCCTCATCAGACTCATACTTTCGCATTCTTCACATACTTGTTAAACAGATCCTGGGTTTTTTCTGGTTTGGATCAGGTAGTGGTACCACACTGGAACAGTCGATTAAACACGGTTTCGATCAATAGTGTTGAGGATAACGCATGCTAGGTCTGGGCTAGGTCTGGTATTTGCCCTCATCAGACTCATACAATCGCATATTTCGCATTTTGTTGGCCAGATCCTGGTCTTCTTCTGGTTTGAATCACGTAGTGATGTGGTACCACACAGAAACAGTCAATTAAACCTGGCCACGATCAATATTTTAGAGGATAACGAATGCTACGCCTGGGTTAGGTCTGGGATTTGCCGCCATCAGACTCATACAATCGCATATATCGCATTTTGTTGGCCAGATCCCGGTCTTCTTCATGTTTGAATCACGTAGTATTGTGGTACCACACAGAAACAGTCAATTAAACCTGGCCACGATCAATATTTTAGAGGATAACGCATGCTAGGTCTGGGTTAGGTCTGGGATTTGCTCTCATCAGACTCATACAATCGCATATTTCGCATTCTGTTGGCCAGATCCTGGCCTTCTTCTGGTTTGAATCACGTAGTAATGTGGTACCACACAGAAACAGTCAATTAAACCTGGCCACGATCAATATTTTAGAGGATAACGCATGCTACGCCTGGGTTAGGTCTGGGATTTGCCCTCATCAGACTCATACTTTCGCATTCTTCACATACTTGTTAAACAGATCCTGGGTTTTTTCTGGTTTGGATCAGGTAGTGGTACCACACTGGAACAGTCGATTAAACCCGGTTTCGATCAATAGTGTAGAGGATAACGCATGCTAGGTCTGGGCTAGGACTGGGATTTGCCCTCATCAGACTCATACAATCGCATATTTCGCATTCTTGTTGGCAAGATCCTGGTCTTTTTCTGGGTTGTATCACGTAGTAATGTGGTACCACACTAAAACAGTCAACTAAGCCTGGCCACGATCAATATTTTAGAGGATAACGGATGCTAGGTCTGGGTAGGTCTGGGATTTGCCCTCATCAGACTCATACTTTCGCATTCTTCACATACTTGTTGGCCAGATCCTGGGTTTTTTCTAGTTTGGATTACGTAGTAATGTGGTACCACACTGAAACAGTCGATTAAGCCTGGTCTGGATTAATATTTTAGAGGATAGCGCCTGTTAGGTCTGGGATAGATCTGGGATTTGCTCTCATCAGGCTCATACTTTCGCATATTTCGCACACTTGTTGGCCAGATCCTGGGTTTTTTCGGGTTAGGATCAGGTAGTAATGTAGTACCACACTGGAACAGTCGATTAAACCCGGTTTCGATCAATAGTTTAGAGGAAAACGCATGCTAGGTCTGGATTAGGTCTGGGATTTGCCCTCATTTGGCTCACACAATCGCATATTACACATTCTTGTTGGCCAGATCCTGGTCTTCTTCTGGTTTGAATCACGTAGTAATGTGGTACCACACACAAACAGTCAATTAAACCAGGCCACGATCAATATCTTAGAGGATAACGCATGCTAGGTCTGGGTTAGGTCGGGGATTTGCTCTCATCAGACTCATACTTTCGCATTCTTCCCATTCTTGTTGGCCAGATCCTGGTCTTCTTCTGGTTTGAATCACGTAGTAATGTGGTACCACACAGAAACAGTCAATTAAACCTAGCCACGATCAATATTTTAGAGGATAACGCATGCTAGGTCTAGGTTAGGTCTGGGATTTGCCGTCATCAGACTCATACACTCGCATATTTCGCATTTTGTTGGCCAGATCCTGGTCTTCTTCTGGTTTGAATCACGTAGTAATGTGGTACCACACAGAAACAGTCAATTAAACCTGGTCACGATCAATATTTTAGAGGATAACACTGGCTAGGTCTGGGTTAGGACTGGGATTTGCCCTCATCAGACTCATACAATCGCATATATCGCATTTTGTTGGCCAGATCCTGGTCTTCTTCATGTTTGAATCACGTAGTATTGTTGTACCACACAGAAACAGTCAATTAAACCTGGCCACGATCCATATTTTAGCGGATAACGCATGTTAGGTCTAGGTTAGGTCTGGGATTTGCCCTCATCAGGCTCATGCAATCGCATATTTCACATTCTTGTTGGCCAGATCCTGGTCTTCTTCTGGTTTGAATCACGTAGTAATGTGGTACCACACAGAAACACCCAATTAAACCTGGACACGATCAATATTTTAGAGGATAACGCATGCTAGGTCTGTGTTAGGTCTGGGATTTGCCCTCATCAGACTCATACTTTCGCATTCTTCACATACTTGTTGGCCAGATCGTGGGTTTTTTCTGGTTTGGATCAGGTAGTAATGTAGTACCACACTGGAACAGTCGATTAAACCCGGTTTCGATCAATATTTTAGAGGATAACGCATGCTAGGTCTGCGTTAGGTCTGGGATTTGCCCTCATTTGGCTCACACAATCGCATATTACACATTCTTGTTGGCCAGATCCTGGTCTTCTTCTGGTTTGAATCACGTAGTAATGTGGTACCACACACAAACAGTCAATTAAACCTGGCCACGATCAATATCTTAGAGGATAACGCATGCTAGGTCTGGGTTAGGTCTGGGATTTGCTCTCATCAGACTCATACTTTCGCATTCTTCCCATTCTTGTTGGCCAGATCCTGGTCTTCTTCTGGTTTGAATCACGTAGTAATGTGGTACCACACAGAAACAGTCAATTAAACCTAGCCACGATCAATATTTTAGAGGATAACACTGGCTAGGTCTGGGTTAGGACTGGGATTTGCCCTCATCAGACTCATACAATCGCATATATCGCATTTTGTTGGCCAGATCCTGGTCTTCTTCATGTTTGAATCACGTAGTATTGTAGTACCACACAGAAACAGTCAATTAAACCTGGCCACGATCCATATTTTAGCGGATAACGCATGTTAGGTCTAGGTTAGGTCTGGGATTTGCCCTCATCAGGTTCATGCAATCGCATATTTCACATTCTTGTTGGCCAGATCCTGGTCTTCTTCTGGTTTGAATCACGTAGTAATGTGGTACCACACAGAAACAGTCAATTAAACCTAGCCACGATCAATATTTTAGAGGATAACGCATGCTAGGTCTAGGTTAGGTCTGGGATTTGCCGTCATCAGACTCATACACTCGCATATTTCGCATTTTGTTGGCCAGATCCTGGTCTTCTTCTGGTTTGAATCACGTAGTAATCTGGTACCACACTGAAACAGTCGATTAAGCCTGGTCTCGATCTGTATTTTAGAGGATAACGCATGTTAGGTCTGCGTTAGGTCTGGGACTTGCCCTTTGTCAGGCTCATACTTTCGCATTCTTCACATACTTGTTGGCCAGATCGTGGGTTTTTTCTGGTTTGGATCAGGTAGTAATGTGGTACCACACTGGAACAGTCGATTAAACCCGGTTTCGATCAATAGTTTACAGGATAACGCATGCTAGGTCTGGGTTAGGTCTGGGATTTGCCCTCATTTGGCTCATACAATCGCATATTTCACATTCTTGTTGGCAAGATCCTGGTCTTTTTCTGGGTTGTATCACGTAGTAATGTGGTACCACACTGAAACAGTCGATTAAGCCTGGTCTGGATTAATATTTTAGAGTATAACGCCTGGTAGGTCTGGGATAGATCTGGGATTTGCTCTCATCAGGCTCATACTTTCGCATATTTCGCACACTTGTTGGCCAGATCCTGGGTTTTTTCTGGTTTGGATCAGGTAGTAATGTAGTACCACACTGGAACAGTCGATTAAACCTGGCCACGATCAATATTTTAGAGGATAACGCATGCTAGGTCTGGGTTAGGTCTGGGATTTGCTCTCATCAGACTCATACAATCGCATATTTCGCATTTTGTTGGCGAGATCCTGGTCTTCTTCTGGTTTGCATCACGTAGTAATGTGGTACCACACTAAAACAGTCGATTGAGCCTGGTCTCGATCTGTATTTTAGAGGATAACGCATGGTAGGTCTGCGTTAGGTCTGGGACTTGCCCTTTGCCAGGCTCATGCAATCGCATATTTCGCATTCTGTTGGCCAGATCCTGGCCTTCTTCTGGTTTGAATCACGTAGTAATGTGGTACCACACAGAAACAGTCAACTAAGCCTGGCCACGGTCAATATTTTAGAGGATAACGGATGCTAGGTCTGGGTTAGGTCTGGGATTTGCCCTCATCAGACTCATACTTTCGCATTCTTCACATACTTGTTGAACAGATCCTGGGTTTTGTCTGGTTTGGACCACATAGTAATGTGGTACCACACTGAAACTGTCGATTAAGCCTGGCCACGATCAATATTTTAGAGGATAACGCATGCGAGGTCTGGGTTAGGTCTGGGATTTGCTCTCATCTGACTCATACAATCGCATATTTCGCATTTTGTTGGCGAGATCCTGGTCTTCTTCATGTTTGCGTCACGTAGTAATGTGGTACCACACTAGAACAGTCAACTAACCCTGGCCACGATCAATATTTTAGAGGATAACGGTATGCTAGGTCAGGGTTAGGTCTGGGATTTGCCCTCATCAGACTCATACTTTCGCATTCTTCACATACTTGTTGAACAGATCCTGGGTTTTTTCTGGTTTGGATCACGTAGTAATCTGGTACCACACTGAAACAGTCGATTAAGCCTGGTCTCGATCTGTATTTTAGAAGATAACGCATGGTAGGTCTGCGTTAGGTCTGGGACTTGCCCGTTGCCAGGCTCATGCAATCGCATATTTCGCATTCTTGTTGGCAAGATCCTGGTCTTTTTCTTGGTTGTGTCACGTAGTAATGTGGTACCACACTAAAACAGTCAACTAACCCTGGCCGCGATCAATATTTTAGAGGATAACGGTATGCTAGATCTGGGATAGGTCTGGGATTTGCCGTCATCAGACTCATACTTTCGCATTCTTCACATACTTGTTGGCCAGATCGTGGGTTTTTTCTGGTTTGGATCAGGTAGTAATGTGGTACCACACTGGAACAGTCGATTAAACCCGGTTTCGATCAATAGTTTACAGGATAACGCATGGTAGGTCTGCGTTAGGTCTGGGACTTGCCCGTTGCCAGGCTCATGCAATCGCATATTTCGCATTCTTGTTGGCAAGATCCTGGTCTTTTTCTTGGTTGTGTCACGTAGTAATGTGGTACCACACTAAAACAGTCAACTAACCCTGGCCGCGATCGATATTTTAGAGGATAACGGTATGCTAGATCTGGGATAGGTCTGGGATTTGCCCTCATCAGACTCATACTTTCGCATTCTTCACATACTTGTTGGCCAGATCGTGGGTTTTTTCTGGTTTGAATCACGTAGTAATGTGGTACCACACAGAAACAGTCAACTAAACTTGGCCACGATCAATATTTTAGGGGATAACGCATGCTAGGTCTGGGTTAGGTCTGGGATTTGCCCTCATCAGACTCATACTTTCGCATTCTTCACATACTTGTTGGCCAGATCCAGGGTTTTTTCTGGTTTGGATAACGTTGTAATCTGGTACCACACTGAAACAGTCGATTAAGCCTGGTCTCGATCTGTATTTTAGAGGATAACGCATGTTAGGTCTGGGATAGATCTGGGATTTGCTCTCATCAGACTCATACTTTCGCATTCTTCACATACTTGTTGGCCAGATCGTGGGTTTTTTCTGGTTTGAATCACGTAGTAATGTGGTACCACACAGAAACAGTCAACTAAACTTGGCCACGATCAATATTTTAGGGGATAACGCATGCTAGGTCTGGGTTAGGTCTGGGATTTGCCCTCATCAGACTCATACTTTCGCATTCTTCACATACTTGTTGGCCAGATCCTGGGTTTTTTCTGGTTTGGATAACGTTGTAATCTGGTACCACACAGAAACAGTCAATTAAACCTGGCCACGATCAATATCTTAGAGGATAACACTGGCTAGGTCTGGGTTAGGCCTGGGATTTGCCCTCATCAGACTCATACAATCGCATATTTCGCATTTTGTTGGCCAGATCCTGGTGTTCTTCATGTTTGCATCGCGTAGTAATGTGGTAGCACACTAAAACAGTCAACTAACCCTGGCCACGATCAATATTTTAGAGGATAACGGTATGCTAGATCTGGGTTAGGTCTGGGATTTGCCCTCATCAGACTCATACTTTCGCATTCTTCACATACTTGTTAAACAGATCCTGGGTTTTTTCTGGTTTGGATCAGGTAGTAATGTGGTTCAACACTGGAACAGTCGATTAAACCCGGTTTCGATCAATAGTTTACAGGATAACGCGTGCTAGGTCTGGGTTAGGTCTGGGATTTGCCCTGATCTGGCTCATACAATCGCATATTTTACATTCTTCTTGGCAAGATACTAGTCTTTTTCTGGGTTGTATCACGTTGTAATGTCGTACCACACTGCAACAGTCGATTAAGCCTGGTCAGGATTAATATTTTAGAGGATAACGCCTGTTAGGTCTGGGATAGATCTGGGATTTGCTCTCATCAGGCTCATACTTTCGCATATTTCGCACACTTGTTGGCCAGATCCTTGGTTTTTTCGGGTTAGGATCAGGTAGTAATGTAGTACCACACTGGAACAGTCGATTAAACCCGGTTTCGATCAATAGTTTACAGGATAACGCATGCTAGGTCTGGGTTAGGTCTGGGATTTGCCCTCATTTGGCTCCCACAATCGCATATTACACATTCTTGTTGGCCAGATCCTGGTCTTCTTCTGGTTTGAATCACGTAGTAATGTGGTACCACACACAAACAGTCAATTAAACCTGGCCACGATCAATATCTTAGAGGATAACGCATGCTAGGTCTGGGTTAGGTCTGGGATTTGCTCTCATCAGACTCATACAATCGCATATTTCGCATTTTGTTGGCCAGATCCTGGTCTTCTTCTGGTTTGAATCACGTAGTAATGTGGTACCACACAGAAACAGTCAATTAAACCTAGCCACGATCAATATTTTAGAGGATAACGGATGCTAGGTCCGGGTTAGGTCTGGGATTTGCCCACATCAGACTCATACTTTCGCATTCTTCACATACTTGTTGAACAGATCCTGGGTTTTTTCTGGTTTGGATCACGTAGTAATGTGGTACCACACTGAAACAGTCGATTAAGCCTGGTCTGGATTAATATTTTAGAGGATAACGCCTGTTAGGTCAGGGATAGGTCTGGGATTTGCTCTCATCAGGCTCATACTTTCGCATATTTCGCACACTTGTGGGCCTGATCCTGGGTTATTTCTGGTTTGGATCAGGTAGTAATGTGGTACCACACTGGAACAGTCAATTAAACCTGGCCACGATCAATATTTTAGAGGATAACGCATGCTAGGTCTAGGTTAGGTCTGGGATTTGCCCTCATCAGACTCATACACTCGCATATTTCGCATTTTGTTGGCCAGATCCTGGTCTTCTTCTGGTTTGAATCACGTAGTAATGTGGTACCACACAGAAACAGTCAATTAAACCTGGCCACGATCAATATTTTAGAGGATAACACTGGCGAGGTCTGGGTTAGGACTGGGATTTGCCCTCATCAGACTCATACAATCGCATATTTCGCATTCTTGTTGGCAAGATCCTGGTCTTTTTCTGGTTTGAATCACGTAGTAATGTGGTACCACACACAAACAGTCAATTAAACCTGGCCACGATCAATATTTTAGAGGATAACACTGGCTAGGTCTGCCTTAGGTCTGGGATTTGCCCTCATCAGACTCATACAATCGCATATTTCGCATTTTGTTGGACAGATCCTGGTCTTCTTCTGGTTTGAATCACGTAGTAATGTGGTACCACACAGAAACAGTCAATTAAACCTGGCCACGATCAATATTTTAGAGGATAACGCATGCTAGGTCTGGTTAGGTCTGGGATATGCCCTCATCAGACTCATACTTTCGCATTCTTCACATACTTGTTGGCCAGATCCTGGGTTTTTTCTGGTTTGGATCAGGTAGTAATGTGGTACCACACTGAAACAGTCGATTAAGCCTGGTCTCGAGCTGTATTTTAGAGGATAACGCATGTTAGGTCTGCGTTAGGTCTGGGACTTGCCCTTTGCCAGGCTCATGCAATCGCATATTTCGCATTCTTGTTGGCAAGATCCTGGTCTTTTTCTGGGTTGTATCACGTAGTAATGTGGTACCACACTAAAACAGTCAACTAACCCTGGCCGCGATCAATATTTTAGAGGATAACGGTATGCTAGATCTGGGTTAGGTCTGGGATTTGCCGTCATCAGACTCATACTTTCGCATTCTTCACATACTTGTTGGCCAGATCCTGGTCTTCTTCTGGTTTGAATCACGTAGTAATGTGGTACCACACAGAAACAGTCAATTAAACCTGGCCACGATCAATATTTTAGAGGATAACGCATGCTAGGTCTGGGTTAGGTCTGGGATTTGCCGCCATCAGACTCATACAATCGCATATATCGCATTTTGTTGACCAGATCCTGGTCTTCTTCATGTTTGAATCACGTAGTATTGTGGTAACACACAGAAACAGTCAATTAAACCTGGCCACGATCAATATTTTAGTGGATAACGCATGCTAGGTCTGGGTTAGGTCTGGGATTTGCTCTCATCAGACTCATACAATCGCATATTTCGCATTCTGTTGGCCAGATCCTGGTCTTCTTCTGGGTTGAATCACGTAGTAATGTGGTACCACACAGAAACAGTCAATTAAACCTGGCCACGATCAATATTTTAGAGGATAACGCATGCTAGGTCTGGGTTAGGTCTGGGATTTGCTCTCATCAGACTCATACTTTCGCATATTTCGCATTTTGTTGGCCAGATCCTGGTCTTCTTCTGGTTTGAATCACGTAGTAATGTGGTACCACACAGAAACAGTCAATTAAACCTGGCCACGATCAATATTTTAGAGGATAACGCATGCTAGGTCTAGGTTAGGTCTGGGATTTGCCCTCATCAGACTCATACACTCGCATATTTCGCATTTTGTTGGCCAGATCCTGGTCTTCTTCTGGTTTGAATCACGTAGTAATGTGGTACCACACAGAAACAGTCAATTAAACCTGGCCACGATCAATATTTTAGAGGATAACACTGGCGAGGTCTGGGTTAGGACTGGGATTTGCCCTCATCAGACTCATACAATCGCATATATCGCATTTTGTTGGCCAGATCCTGGTCTTCTTCATGTTTGAATCACGTAGTATTGTAGTACCACACAGAAACAGTCAATTAAACCTGGCCACGATCCATATTTTAGCGGATAACGCATGTTAGGTCTAGGTTAGGTCTGGGATTTGCTCTCATCAGACTCATACAATCGCATATTTCGCATTCTGTTGGCCAGATCCTGGTCTTCTTCTGGGTTGAATCACGTAGTAATGTGGTACCACACAGAAACAGTCAATTAAACCTGGCCACGATCAATATTTTAGAGGATAACGGATGCTAGGTCTGGGTTAGGTCTGGGATTTGCCCTCATCAGACTCATACTTTCGCATTCTTCACATACTTGTTGAACAGATCCTGGGTTTTTTCTGGTTTGGATCACGTAGTAATCTGGCACCACTCTGAAACAGTCGATTAAGCCTGGTCTCGATCAGTATTTTAGAGGATAACGCATGGTAAGTCTGCGTTAGGTCTGGGATTTGCCCTCATCAGACTCATACAATCGCATATTTCGCATTTTGTTGGCAAGATCCTGGTCTTCCTCTGGTTTGAATCACGTAGTAATGTGGTACCACACAGAAACAGTCAATTAAACCTGGCCACGATCAATATTTTAGAGGATAACGCATGCTAGGTCTGGGTTAGGTCTGGGATTTGCCCTCATTTGGCTCATACAATCGCATATTTCACATTCTTGTTGGCCAGATCCTGGTCTTCTTCTGGTTGGAATCACGTAGTAATGTGGTACCACACAGAAACAGTCAATTAAATCTGGCCACGATCAATATTTTAGAGGATAACGCATGCTAGGTCTAGGTTAGGTCTGGGATTTGCCCTCATCAGACACATACACTCGCATATTTCTCATTTTGTTGGCCAGATCCTGGTCTTCTTCTGGTTTGAATCACGTAGTAATGTGGTACCACACTAAAACAGTCAACTAACCTGGCCACGATCAATATTTTAGAGGATAACGCATGGTAAGTCTGCTTTAGGTCTGGGATTTGCCCTCATCAGACTCATACAATCGCATATTTCGCATTTTGTTGGCCAGATCCTGGTCTTCTTCTGGTTTGAATCACGTAGTAATGTGGTACCACACAGAAACAGTCGATTAAACTTGGCCACGATCAATATTTTAGGGGATAACGCATGCTAGGTCTGGGTTAGGTCTGGGATTTGCCCTCATTTGGCTCATACAATCGCATATTTCACATTCTTGTTGGCCAGATCCTGGTCTTCTTCTGGTTTGAATCACGTAGTAATGTGGTACCACACAGAAACAGTCAATTAAACTTGGCCACGATCAATATTTTAGGGGATAACGCATGCTAGGTCTGGGTTAGGTCTGGAATTTGCCCTCATCAGACTCATCCTTTCGCATTCTTCACATACTTGTTGGCCAGATCCTGGGTTTTTTCTTGTTTGAATCACGTATTAATGTGGTACCACACTGAAACAGTCGATTAAGCCTGGTCTGGATTAATAATTTAGAGGATAACGCATGGTAGGTCTGCGTTAGGTCTGGGACTTGCCCTTTGCCAGGCTCATGCAATCGCATATTTCGCATTCTTGGTGGCAAGATCCTGGTCTTTTTCTGGGTTGTATCACGTAGTAATGTGGTACCACACTCAAACAGTCAACTAAGCCTGGCCACGATCAATATTTCAGAGGATAACGGATGCTAGGTCTGGGTTAATCACGATCGCATAGTACTGTGGTACCACACTGAAACAGTCGATTAAGCCTGGTCGGGATTAATATTTTAGAGGATAACGCCTGTTAGGTCTAGGATAGATCTGGGATTTGGTCTCATCAGGCACATACTTTCGCATATTTCGCACACTTGTGGGCCAGATCCTGGGTTTTTTCTGGTTTGGATCAGGTGGTAATGTGGTACCACACTGGAACAATCGATTAAACCCGGTTTCGATCAATATCTTAGAGGATAACGCATGCTAGGTCTGGGTTAGGTCTGGGATTTGCCCTCATTTGGCTCATACAATCGCATACATCGCATTTTGTTGGCCAGATCCTGGTGTTCTTTATGTTTGAATCACGTAGTATTGTGGTACCACACAGAAACAGTCAATTAAACCTGGCCACGATCAATATTTTAGAGGATAACACTGGCTAGGTCTGGGTTAGGACTGGGATTTGCCCTCATCAGACTCATACTTTCGCATTCTTCACATACTTGTTGGCCAGATCCTGGGTTTTTTCTGGTTTGGATCAGGTAGTAATGTGGTACCACACTGGAACAGTCGATTAAACCCGGTTTCGATCAATATTTTAGAGGATAACGCATGTTAGGTCTGGGTTAGGTCTGGGATTTGCCCTCATTTGGCTCATACAATCGCATATTTCACATTCTTGTTGGCCAGATCCTGGTCTTCTTCTGGTTTGAATCGCGTAGTAATGTGGTACCACACAGAAACACCCAATTAAACCTGGCCACGATCAATATTTTAGAGGATAACGCATGCTAGGCCTGGGTTAGGTCTGGGACTTGCCCTCATCAGACTCACACTTTCGCATTCTTCACATACTTGTTGAACAGATCATGGGTTTTTTCTGGTTTGGCTAACGTTGTAATCTGGTACCACACTGAAACAGTCGATTAAGCCTGGTCTCGATCTATATTTTCGAGGATAACGCATGTTAGGTCTGCGTTAGGTCTGGGACTTGCCCTCTGTCTGGCTCGTACTTTCGCATTCTTCACATACTTGTTGGCCAGATCCTGGGTTTTTTCTGGTTTGGATCAGGTAGTAATGTGGTTCCACACTGGAACAGTCGATTAAACCCGGTTTCGATCAATAGTTTACAGGATAACGCGTGCTAGGTCTGGGTTAAGTCTGGAATTTGCCCTCATTTGGCTCATACAATCGCATATTTTACATTCTTCTTGGCAAGATACTAGTCTTTTTCTGGGTTGTATCACGTAGTAATGTGGTACCACACTGAAACAGTCGATTAAGCCTGGTCTGGATTAATATTTTAGAGGATAACGCCTGTTAGGTCTGGGATAGATCTGGGATTTGCTCTCATCAGGCTCATACTTTCGCATATTTCGCACACTTGTTGGCCAGATCCTGGGTTTTTTCGGGTTAGGATCAGGTAGTAATGTAGTACCACACTGGAACAGTCGATTAAACCCGGTTTCGATCAATAGTTTAGAGGATAACGCATGCTAGGTCTGGGTTAGGTCTGGGATTTGCCCTCATTTGGCTCACACAATCGCATATTACACATTCTTGTTGGCCAGATCCTGGTCTAGTTCTGGTTTGAATCACGTAGTAATGTGGTACCACACAGAAACAGTCAATTAAACCTGGCCACGATCAATATCTTAGAGGATAACGCATGCTAGGTCTGGGTTAGGTCTGGGATTTGCTCTCATCAGACTCATACAATCGCATATTTCGCATTTTGTTGGCCAGATCCTGGTCTTCTTCTGGTTTGAATCGCGTAGTAATGTGGTACCACACAGAAACAGTCAATTAAACCTAGCCACGATCAATATTATAGAGGATAACGGATGCTAGGTCTGGGTTAGGTCTGGGATTTGCCCACATCAGACTCATACTCTCGCATTCTTCACACACTTGTTGAACAGATCCTGGGTTTTTTTCTGGTTTGGATCACGTAGTAATATGGTACGACACTGGAACAGTCGATTAAACCCGGTTTCGATCACTAGTGTAGAGGATAACGCATGCTAGGTCTGGGCTAGGTCTGGGATTTGCCCTCATCAGACTCATACAATCGCATATTTCGCATTCTTGTTGGCAAGATCCTGGTCTTTTTCTGGGTTGTATCACGTAGTAATGTGGTACCACACTAAAACAGTCAACTATGCCTGGCCACGATCAATATTTTAGAGGATAACGGATGCTAGGTCTGGGTTAGGTCTGGGATTTGCCCTCATCAGACTCATACTTTCGCATTCTTCACATACTAGTTGAACAGATCCTGGGTTTTTTCTAGTTTGGATCACGTAGTAATGTGGTACCACACTGAAACTGTCGATTAAGCCTGGCCACGATCAATATATTAGAGGATAACGCATGCTAGGTGTAGGTTAGGTCTGGGATTTGCCCTCATCAGACTCATACAATCGCATATATCGCATTTTGTTGGCCAGATCCTGGTGTTCTTTATGTTTGAATCACGTAGTATTGTGGTACCACACAGATACAGTCAATTAAACCTGGCCACGATCAATATTTTGCAGGATAACACTGGCTAGGTCTGGGTTAGGACTGGGATTTGCCCTCATCAGACTCATACAATCGCATATTTCGCATTTTGTTGGCCAGATCCTGGTCTTCTTCATGTTTGCATCACGTAGTAATGTGGTACCACACTGAAACAGTCAACTAACCTTGGCAACGATCAATATTTTAGAGGATAACGGTATGCTAGATCTGGGTTAGGTTTGGGATTTGCCCTCATCAGACTCATACTTTCGCATTCTTCACATACTTGTTGAACAGATCCTGGGATTAATCTGGTTTGGATAACGTAGTAATCTGGTACCACACTGAAACAGTCGATTAAGCCTGGTCTCGATCTGTATTTTGGAGGATAACGCATGGTAAGTCTGCCTTAGGTCTGGGATTTGCCCTCATCAGACACATACAATCGCATATTTCGCATTTTGTTGGCCAGATCCTGGTCTTCTTCTGGTTTGAATCACGTAGTAATGTGGTACCACACAGAAACAGTCGATTAAACCTGGCCACGATCAATATTTTAGAGGATAACGCATGCTAGGTCTGGGTTAGGTCTGGGATTTGCCCTCATCAGACTCATACTTTCGCATTCTTCACATACATGTTGGCCAGATCCTGGGTTTTTTCTGGTTTGGATCAGGTAGTAATGTGGTACCACACTGGAATAGTCGATTAAACCCGGTTTCGATCAATAGTTTACAGGATAACGCAAGCTTGGTCTGGGTTAGGTCTGGGATTTGCCCTCATTTGGCTCATACAATCGCATTTTTCACATTCTTCTTGGCCAGATCCTGGTCTTCTTCTGGTTTGAATCACGTAGTAATGTGGTACCACACAGAAAGGATCAATTAAACCTGGCCACGATCAATATTTTAGAGGATAACGCATGCTAGGGCTGGGTTAGGTCTGGGATTTGCCCTCATCAGACTCATACTTTCGCATTCTTCACATACTTGTTGAACAGATCCTGGGATTTATCTGGTTTGGATAACGTAGTAATCTGGTACCACACTGAAACAGTCGATTAAGCCTGGTCTCGATCTGTATTTTAGAGGATAACGCATGTTAGGTCTGCGTTAGGTCTGGGACTTGCCCTTTCTCAGGCTCATACTTTCGCATTCTTCACATACTTGTTGGCCAGATCTTGGGTTTTTTCTGGTTTGGATCAAGTAGTAATGTGGTACCACACTGGAACAGTCGATTAAAGCCGGTCTCGATCAATAGTTTACACGATAACGCATGCTAGGTCTGGGTTAGGTCTGGGATTTGTCCTCATTTGGCTCATACAAACGCATATTTCACATTCTTGTTGGCAAGATCCTGGCCTTTTTCTGGTTTGAATCAAGTAGTAATGTGGTACCACACAGAAACAGTCAATTAAACCTGGCCACGATCAATATTTTAGAGGATAACGCATGCTAGGTCTAGGTTAGGTCTGGGATTTGCCCTCATCAGACTCATACACTCGCATATTTCGCATTTTGTTGGCCAGATCCTGGTCTTCTTCTGGTTTGAATCACGTAGTAATGTGGTACCACACAGAAACAGTCAATTAAACCTGGACACGATCAATATTTTAGAGGATAACACTGGCTAGGTCTGGGTTAGGACTGGGATTTGCCCTCATCAGACTCATACAATCGCATATATCGCATTTTGTTGGCCAGATCCTGGTCTTCTTCATGTTTGAATCACGTAGTATTGTAGTACCACACAGAAACAGTCAATTAAACCTGGCCACGATCCATATTTTAGCGGATAACGCATGTTAGGTCTAGGTTAGGTCTGGGATTTGCCCTCATCAGGCTCATGCAATCGCATATTTCACATTCTTGTTGGCCAGATCCTGGTCTTCTTCTGGTTTGAATCACGTAGTAATGTGGTACCACACAGAAACACCCAATTAAACCTGGACACGATCAATATTTTAGAGGATAACGCATGCTAGGTCTGGGTTAGGTCTGGGATTTGCGCTCATCAGACTCATACTTTCGCATTCTTCACATACTTGTTGGCCTGATCCTGGGTTTTTTCTGGTTTGGATCAGGTAGTAATGTGGTACCACTCTGGAACAGTCGATTAAACCCGGTTTCGATCAATATTTTAGAGGATAACGCATGCTAGGTCTACGTAAGGTCTGGGACTTGCCCTTTGTCAGGCTCATACTTTCGCATTCTTCACATACTTGTTGGCCAGATCTTGGGTTTTTTCTGGTTTGGATCAGGTAGTAATGTGGTACCACACAGAAACAGTCAATTAAACCTGGCCACGATCAATATTTTAGAGGATAACGCATGCTAGGTCTGGGTTAGGTCTGGGATTTGCCATCATCAGGCTCATACTTTCGCATTCTTCACATACTTGTTGAACAGATCCTGGGTTTTTTCTGGTTTGGATAAGGTAGTAATCTGGTACCACACTGAAACAGTCGATTAAGCCTGGTCTCGATCTGTATTTTAGAGGATAACCCATGTTAGGTCTGCGTTAGGTCTGGGACTTGCCCTTTGTCATGCTCATACTTTCGCATTCTTCACATACTTGTTGGCCAGATCGTGGGTTTTTTCTGGTTTGGATCAGGTAGTAATGTGGTGCCACACTGGAACAGTCGATTAAACCCGGTTTCCATCAATAGTTTATAGGATAACGCATGCTAGGTCTGGGTTAGGTCTGGGATTTGCCCTCATTTGGCTCATACAATCGCATATTTCACATTCTTGTTGGCAAGATCCTGGTCTTTTTCTGGGTTGTATCACGTAGTAATGTGGTACCACACTGAAACAGTCGATTAAGCCTGGCCAGGATTAATATTTTAGAGGATAACGCATGCTAGGTCTGGGTTAGGTCTGGGATTTGCTCTCATCAGACTCATACAATCGCATATTTCGCATTTTGTTGGCGAGATCCTGGTCTTCTTCTGGTTTGCATCACGTAGTAATGTGGTACCACACAAAAACAGTCGATTAAGCCTGGTCTCGATCTGTATTTTAGAGGATAACGCATGGTAGGTCTGCGTTAGGTCTGGGACTTGCCCTTTGCCAGGCTCATGCAATCGCATATTTCGCATTCTTGTTGGCAAGATCCTGGTCTTTTTCTGGGTTGTATCACGTAGTAATGTGGTACCACACTAAAACAGTCAACTAAGCCTGGCCACGATCAATATTTTAGAGGATAACGGATGCTAGGTCTGGGTTAGGTCTGGGATTTGCCCTCATCAGACTCATACTTTCGCATTCTTCACATACTTGTTGAACAGATCCTGGGTTTTTTCTGGTTTGGACCACGTAGTAATGTGGTACCACACTGAAACTGTCGATTAAGCCTGGCCACGATCAATATTTTAGAGGATAACGCATGCAAGGTCTGGGTTAGGTTTGGGATTTGCACTCATCAGACTCATACAATCGCATATTTCGCATTTTGTTGGCGAGATCCTGGTCTACTTCATGTTTGCGTCACGTAGTAATGTGGTACCACACTAGAACAGTCAATTAAACCTGGCCACGATCAATATTTTAGAGGATAACGCATGCTAGGTCTGGGTTAGGTCTGGGATTTGCCCTCATCAGACTCATACTTTCGCATTCTTCACATACTTGTTGGCCAGATCCTGGGTTTTTTCTGGTTTGGATCACGTATTAATGTGGTACCACACTGAAACAGTCGATTAAGCCTGGTCTGGATTAATATTTTAGAGGATAACGCATGGTAGGTCTGCGTTAGGTCTGGGACTTGCCCTTTGCCAGGCTCATGTAATCGCATATTTCGCATTCTTGTTGGCAAGATCCTGGTCTTTTTCTGGGTTGTATCACGTAGTAATGTGGTACCACACAGAAAGGATCAATTAAACCTGGCCACGATCAATATTTTAGAGGATAACGCATGCTAGGTCTGGGTTAGATCTGGGATTTGCCCTCATCAGACTCATACTTTCGCATTCTTCACATACTTGTTGAACAGATCCTGGGTTTTATCTGGTTTGGATAACGTTGTAATCTGGTACCACACTGAAACAGTCGATTAAGCCTGGTCGGGATTAATATTTTAGAGGATAACGCCTGTTAGGTCTAGGATAGATCTGGGATTTGGTCTCATCAGGCTCATACTTTCGCATATTTCGCACACTTGTGGGCCAGATCCTGGGTTTTTTCTGGTTTGGATCAGGTGGTAATGTGGTACCACACTCGAACAGTCGATTAAACCCGGTTTCGATCAATATTTTAGAGGATAACGCATGCTAGGTCTGGGTTAGGTCTGGGATTTGCCCTCATTTGGCTCATACAATCGCATATATCGCATTTTGCTGGCCAGATCCTGGTGTTCTTTATGTTTGAATCACGTAGTATTGTGGTACCACACAGAAACAGTCAATTAAACCTGGCCACGATCAATATTTTAGAGGATAACACTGGCTAGGTCTGGGTTAGGACTGGGATTTGCCCTCATCAGACTCATACAATCGCATATTTCGCATTTTGTTGGCCAGATCCTGGTCTTCTTCATGTTTGCATCACGTTGTAATGTGGTACCACACTAAAACAGTCAACTAACCTTTGTCAACGATCAATATTTTAGAGGATAACGGTATGCTAGATCTGGGTTAGGTTTGGGATTTGCCCCCATCAGACTCATACTTTCGCATTCTTCACATACTTGTTGAACAGATCCTGGGTTTTTTCTGGTTTGGATCACGTAGTAATCTGGCACCACTCTGAAACAGTCGATTAAGCCTGGTCTCGATCTGTATTTTAGAGGATAACGCATGGTAAGTCTGCGTTAGGTCTGGGATTTGCCCTCATCAGACTCATACAATCGCATATATCGCATTTTGCTGGCCAGATCCTGGTCTTCTTCTGGTTTGAATCTCGTAGTAATGTGGTACCACACAGAAACAGTCAATTAAACCTGGCCACGATCAATATTTTAGAGGATAACGCATGCTAGGTCTGGGTTAGGTCTGGGATTTGCCCTCATCAGACTCATACTTTTGCATTCTTCACATACTTGTTGGCCAGATCCTGGGTTTTTTCTGGTTTGGATCAGGTAGTAATGTGGTACCACACTGGAGTAGTCGATTAAACCCGGTTTCGATCAATAGTTTACAGGATAACGCATGCTAGGTCTGGGTTAGGTCTGGGATTTGCCCTCATTTGGCTCATACAATCGCATATTTCACATTCTTCTTGGCCAGATCCTGGTCTTCTTCTGGTTTGAATCACGTAGTAATGTGGTACCACACAGAAAGGATCAATTAAACCTGGCCACGATCAATATTTTAGAGGATAACGCATGCTAGGTCTGGGTTAGATCTGGGATTTGCCCTCATCAGACTCATACTTTCGCATTCTTCACATACTTGTTGAACAGATCCTGGGTTTTATCTGGTTTGGATAACGTTGTAATCTGGTACCACACTGAAACAGTCGATTAAGCCTGGTCTCGATCTGTATTATAGAGGATAACGCATGTTAGGTCTGCGTTAGGTCTGGGACTTGCCCTTTCTCAGGCTCATACTTTCGCATTCTTCACATACTTGTTGGCCAGATCTTGGGTTTTTTCTGGTTTGGATCAAGTAGTAATGTGGTACCACACTGGAACAATCGATTAAAGCCGGTTTCGATCAATAGTTTACAGGATAACGCATGCTAGGTCTGGGTTAGGTCTCGGATTTGCCCTCGTTTGGCTCATACAATCGCATATTTCACATTCTTGTTGGCAAGATCCTGGTCTTTTTCTGGGTTGTATCACGTAGTAATGTGGTACCACACTGAAACAGTCGATTAAGCCTGGTCTGGTTTAATATTTTTGAGGATAACGCCTGTTAGGTCTGGGATAGGTCTGGGATTTGCTCTCATCAGGCTCATACTTTCGCATATTTCGCACACTTGTTGGCCAGATCCTGGGTTTTTTCTGGTTTGGATCAGGTAGTAATGTAGTACCACACTGGAACAGTCGATTAAACCCGGTTTCGATCAATAGTTTAGAGGGTAACGCATGCTAGGCCTGGGTTATGTCTGGGATTTGCCCTCATTTGGCTCACACAATCGCATATTTCACATTCTTGTTGGCCAAATCCTGGTCTTCTTCTGGTTTGAATCACGTAGTAATGTGGTACCACACAGAAACAGTCAATTAAACCTGGCCACGATCCATATTTTAGCGGATAACGCATGTTAGGTCTAGGTTAGGTCTGGGATTTGCCCTCATCAGGCTCATGCAATCGCATATTTCACATTCTTGTTGGCCAGATCCTGGTCATCTTCTGGTTTGAATCACGTAGTAATGTGGTACCACACAGAAACACCCAATTAAACCTGGACACGATCAATATTTTAGAGGATAACGCATGCTAGGTCTGGGTTAGGTCTGGGATTTGCCCTCATCAGACTCATACTTTCGCATTCTTCACATACTTGTTGGCCAGATCCTGGGTTATTTCTGGTTTGGATCAGGTAGTAATGTGGTACCACACAGAAACAGTCAATTAAACCTGGCCACGATCAATATTTTAGAGGATAACGCATGCTAGGTCTGGGTTAGGTCTGGGACTTGCCCTTTGTCAGGCTCATACTTTCGCATTCTTCACATACTTGTTGGCCAGATCTTGGGTTTTTTCTGGTTTGGATCAGGTAGTAATGTGGTACCACACAGAAACAGTCAATTAAACCTGGCCACGATCAATATTTTAGAGGATAACGCATGCTAGGTCTGGGTTAGGTCTGGGATTTGCCCTCATCAGACTCATACTTTCGCATTCTTCACATACTTGTTGAACAGATCCTGGGTTTTTTCTGGTTTGGATAACGTAGTAATCTGGTACGACACTGAAACAGTCGATTAAGCCTGGTCTCGATCTGTATTTTAGAGGATAACGCATGTTAGGTCTGCGTTAGGTCTGAGACTTGGTCTTTGTCGGGCTCATACTTTCGCATTCTTCACATACTTGTTGGCCAGATCGTGGGTTTTTTCTGGTTTGGATCAGGTAGTAATGTGGTACCACACTGGAACAGTCGATTAAACCCGGTTTCGATCAATAGTTTACAGGATAACGCATGCTAGGTCTGGGTTAGGTCTCGGATTTGCCCTCGTTTGGCTCATACAATCGCATATTTCACATTCTTGTTGGCAAGATCCTGGTCTTTTACTGGGTTGTATCACGTAGTAATGTGGTACCACACTGAAACAGTCGATTAAGCCTGGTCTGGTTTAATATTTTTGAGGATAACGCATGTTAGGTCTGGGATAGGTCTGGGATTTGCTCTCATCAGGGTCATACTTTCGCATATTTCGCACACTTGTTGGCCAGATCCTGGGTTTTTTCTGGTTTGGATCAGGTAGTAATGTAGTACCACACTGGAACAGTCCATTAAACCCGGTTTCGATCAATAGTTTAGAGGATAACGCATGCTAGGTCTGGGTTAGGTCTGGGATTTGCACTCATTTGGCTCACACATTCGCATATTACACATTCTTGTTGGCCAGATCCTGGTCTAGTTCTGGTTTGAATCACGTAGTAATGTGGTACCACACAGAAACAGTCAATTAAACCTGGCCACGATCCATATTTTAGCGGATAACGCATGTTAGGTCTAGGTTAGGTCTGGGATTTGCCCTCATCAGGCTCATGCAATCGCATATTTCGCATTCTTGTTGGCAAGATCCTGGTCTTTTTCTGGGTTGTATCACGTAGTAATGTGGTACCACACAGAAAGGATCAATTAAACCTGGCCACGATCAATATTTTAGAGGATAACGCATGCTAGGTCTGGGTTAGATCTGGGATTTGCCCTCATCAGACTCATACTTTCGCATTCTTCACATACTTGTTGAACAGATCCTGGGTTTTATCTGGTTTGGATAACGTTGTAATCTGGTACCACACTGAAACAGTCGATTAAGCCTGGTCGGGATTAATATTTTAGAGGATAACGCCTGTTAGGTCTAGGATAGATCTGGGATTTGGTCTCATCAGGCTCATACTTTCGCATATTTCGCACACTTGTGGGCCAGATCCTGGGTTTTTTCTGGTTTGGATCAGGTGGTAATGTGGTACCACACTCGAACAGTCGATTAAACCCGGTTTCGATCAATATTTTAGAGGATAACGCATGCTAGGTCTGGGTTAGGTCTGGGATTTGCCCTCATTTGGCTCATACAATCGCATATATCGCATTTTGCTGGCCAGATCCTGGTGTTCTTTATGTTTGAATCACGTAGTATTGTGGTACCACACAGAAACAGTCAATTAAACCTGGCCACGATCAATATTTTAGAGGATAACACTGGCTAGGTCTGGGTTAGGACTGGGATTTGCCCTCATCAGACTCATACAATCGCATATTTCGCATTTTGTTGGCCAGATCCTGGTCTTCTTCATGTTTGCATCACGTTGTAATGTGGTACCACACTAAAACAGTCAACTAACCTTTGTCAACGATCAATATTTTAGAGGATAACGGTATGCTAGATCTGGGTTAGGTTTGGGATTTGCCCCCATCAGACTCATACTTTCGCATTCTTCACATACTTGTTGAACAGATCCTGGGTTTTTTCTGGTTTGGATCACGTAGTAATCTGGCACCACTCTGAAACAGTCGATTAAGCCTGGTCTCGATCTGTATTTTAGAGGATAACGCATGGTAAGTCTGCGTTAGGTCTGGGATTTGCCCTCATCAGACTCATACAATCGCATATTTCGCATTTTGTTGGCAAGATCCTGGTCTTCTTCTGGTTTGAATCTCGTAGTAATGTGGTACCACACAGAAACAGTCAATTAAACCTGGCCACGATCAATATTTTAGAGGATAACGCATGCTAGGTCTGGGTTAGGTCTGGGATTTGCCCTCATCAGACTCATACTTTTGCATTCTTCACATACTTGTTGGCCAGATCCTGGGTTTTTTCTGGTTTGGATCAGGTAGTAATGTGGTACCACACTGGAGTAGTCGATTAAACCCGGTTTCGATCAATAGTTTACAGGATAACGCATGCTAGGTCTGGGTTAGGTCTGGGATTTGCCCTCATTTGGCTCATACAATCGCATATTTCACATTCTTCTTGGCCAGATCCTGGTCTTCTTCTGGTTTGAATCACGTAGTAATGTGGTACCACACAGAAAGGATCAATTAAACCTGGCCACGATCAATATTTTAGAGGATAACGCATGCTAGGTCTGGGTTAGATCTGGGATTTGCCCTCATCAGACTCATACTTTCGCATTCTTCACATACTTGTTGAACAGATCCTGGGTTTTATCTGGTTTGGATAACGTTGTAATCTGGTACCACACTGAAACAGTCGATTAAGCCTGGTCTCGATCTGTATTATAGAGGATAACGCATGTTAGGTCTGCGTTAGGTCTGGGACTTGCCCTTTCTCAGGCTCATACTTTCGCATTCTTCACATACTTGTTGGCCAGATCTTGGGTTTTTTCTGGTTTGGATCAAGTAGTAATGTGGTACCACACTGGAACAATCGATTAAAGCCGGTTTCGATCAATAGTTTACAGGATAACGCATGCTAGGTCTGGGTTAGGTCTCGGATTTGCCCTCGTTTGGCTCATACAATCGCATATTTCACATTCTTGTTGGCAAGATCCTGGTCTTTTTCTGGGTTGTATCACGTAGTAATGTGGTACCACACTGAAACAGTCGATTAAGCCTGGTCTGGTTTAATATTTTTGAGGATAACGCCTGTTAGGTCTGGGATAGGTCTGGGATTTGCTCTCATCAGGCTCATACTTTCGCATATTTCGCACACTTGTTGGCCAGATCCTGGGTTTTTTCTGGTTTGGATCAGGTAGTAATGTAGTACCACACTGGAACAGTCGATTAAACCCGGTTTCGATCAATAGTTTAGAGGGTAACGCATGCTAGGCCTGGGTTATGTCTGGGATTTGCCCTCATTTGGCTCACACAATCGCATATTTCACATTCTTGTTGGCCAAATCCTGGTCTTCTTCTGGTTTGAATCACGTAGTAATGTGGTACCACACAGAAACAGTCAATTAAACCTGGCCACGATCCATATTTTAGCGGATAACGCATGTTAGGTCTAGGTTAGGTCTGGGATTTGCCCTCATCAGGCTCATGCAATCGCATATTTCACATTCTTGTTGGCCAGATCCTGGTCATCTTCTGGTTTGAATCACGTAGTAATGTGGTACCACACAGAAACACCCAATTAAACCTGGACACGATCAATATTTTAGAGGATAACGCATGCTAGGTCTGGGTTAGGTCTGGGATTTGCCCTCATCAGACTCATACTTTCGCATTCTTCACATACTTGTTGGCCAGATCCTGGGTTATTTCTGGTTTGGATCAGGTAGTAATGTGGTACCACACAGAAACAGTCAATTAAACCTGGCCACGATCAATATTTTAGAGGATAACGCATGCTAGGTCTGGGTTAGGTCTGGGACTTGCCCTTTGTCAGGCTCATACTTTCGCATTCTTCACATACTTGTTGGCCAGATCTTGGGTTTTTTCTGGTTTGGATCAGGTAGTAATGTGGTACCACACAGAAACAGTCAATTAAACCTGGCCACGATCAATATTTTAGAGGATAACGCATGCTAGGTCTGGGTTAGGTCTGGGATTTGCCCTCATCAGACTCATACTTTCGCATTCTTCACATACTTGTTGAACAGATCCTGGGTTTTTTCTGGTTTGGATAACGTAGTAATCTGGTACGACACTGAAACAGTCGATTAAGCCTGGTCTCGATCTGTATTTTAGAGGATAACGCATGTTAGGTCTGCGTTAGGTCTGAGACTTGGTCTTTGTCGGGCTCATACTTTCGCATTCTTCACATACTTGTTGGCCAGATCGTGGGTTTTTTCTGGTTTGGATCAGGTAGTAATGTGGTACCACACTGGAACAGTCGATTAAACCCGGTTTCGATCAATAGTTTACAGGATAACGCATGCTAGGTCTGGGTTAGGTCTCGGATTTGCCCTCGTTTGGCTCATACAATCGCATATTTCACATTCTTGTTGGCAAGATCCTGGTCTTTTACTGGGTTGTATCACGTAGTAATGTGGTACCACACTGAAACAGTCGATTAAGCCTGGTCTGGTTTAATATTTTTGAGGATAACGCATGTTAGGTCTGGGATAGGTCTGGGATTTGCTCTCATCAGGGTCATACTTTCGCATATTTCGCACACTTGTTGGCCAGATCCTGGGTTTTTTCTGGTTTGGATCAGGTAGTAATGTAGTACCACACTGGAACAGTCCATTAAACCCGGTTTCGATCAATAGTTTAGAGGATAACGCATGCTAGGTCTGGGTTAGGTCTGGGATTTGCACTCATTTGGCTCACACATTCGCATATTACACATTCTTGTTGGCCAGATCCTGGTCTAGTTCTGGTTTGAATCACGTAGTAATGTGGTACCACACAGAAACAGTCAATTAAACCTGGCCACGATCAATATCTTAGAGGATAACGCATGCTAGGTCTGGGTTAGGTCTGGGATTTGCTCTCATCAGACTCATACAATCGCATATTTCGCATTTTGTTGGCCAGATCCTGGTCTTCTTCTGGTTTGAATCACGTAGTAATGTGGTACCACACAGAAACAGTCAACTAACCTTGGCAACGATCAATATTTTAGAGGATAACGGTATGCTAGATCTGGGTTAGGTTTGGGATTTGCCCTCATCAGAGTCATACTTTCGCATTCTTCACATACTTGTTGAACAGATCCTGGGTTTTTTCTGGTTTGGATCACGTAGTAATGTGGTACCACACTGGAACAGTCGATTAAACCCGGTTTCGACCAATAGTGTAGAGGATAACGCATGCTAGGTCTGGGCTAGGTCTGGGATTTGCCCTCATCAGACTCATACTTTCGCATTCTTCACATACTAGTTGAACAGATCGTGGGTTTTTTCTAGTTTGGATCACGTAGTAATGTGGTACCACACTGAAACTGTCGATTAAGCCTGGCCACGATCAATATATTAGAGGATAACGCATGCTAGGTCTAGGTTAGGTCTGGGATTTGCCCTCATCAGACTCATACAATCGCATATATCGCATTTTGTTGGCCAGATCCTGGTGTTCTTTATGTTTGAATCACGTAGTATTGTGGTAGCACACAGAAACAGTCAATTAAACCTGGCCACGATCAATATTTTGCAGGATAACACTGGCTAGGTCTGGGTTAGGACTGGGATTTGCCCTCATCAGACTCATACAATCGCATATTTCGCATTTTGTTGGCCAGATCCTGGTCTTCTTCATGTTTGCATCACGTAGTAATGTGGTACCACACTGAAACAGTCAAATAACCTTGGCAACGATCAATATTTTAGAGGATAACGGTATGCTAGATCTGGGTTAGGTTTGGGATTTGCCCTCATCAGACTCATACTTTCGCATTCTTCACATACTTGTTGAACAGATCCTGGGTTTTTCTGGTTTGGATCACGTAGTAATCTGGTACCACTCTGAAACAGTCGATTAAGCCTGGTCTCGATCTGTATTTTAGAGGATAACGCATGGTAAGTCTGCCTTAGGTCTGGGATTTGCCCTCATCAGACTCATACAATCGCATATTTCGCATTTTGTTGGCCAGATACTGGTCTTCTTCTGGTTTGAATCACGTAGTAATGTTGTACCACACAGAAACAGTCGATTAAACCTGGCCACGATCAATATTTTAGAGGATAACGCATGCTAGGTCTGGGTTAGGTCTGGGATTTGCCCTCATCAGACTCATACTTTCGCATTCTTCACATACTTGTTGGCCAGATCCTGGGTTTTTTCTGGTTTGGATCACGTATTAATGTGGTACCACACTGAAACAGTCGATTAAGCCTGGTCTGGATTAATATTTTAGAGGATAACGCATGGTAGGTCTGCGTTAGGTCTGGGACTTGCCCTTTGCCAGGCTCATGCAATCGCAAATTTCGCATTCTTGTTGGCAAGATCCTGGTCTTTTTCTGGGTTGTATCACGTAGTAATGTGGTACCACACTCAAACAGTCAACTAAGCCTGGCCACGATCAATATTTCAGAGGATAACGGATGCTAGGTCTGGGTTAATCACGATCACATAGTACTGTGGTACCACACTGACACAGTCGATTTAGCCTGGTCGGGATTAATATTTTAGAGGATAACGCCTGTTAGGTCTAGGATAGATCTGGGATTTGGTCTCATCAGGCTCATACTTTCGCATATTTCGCACACTTGTGGGCCAGATCCTGGGTTTTTTCTGGTTTGGATCAGGTGGTAATGTGGTACCACACTGGAACAGTCGATTAAACCCGGTTTCGATCAATATTTTAGAGGATAACGGTATGCTAGATCTGGGTTAGGTCTGGGATTTGCCGTCATCAGACTCATACTTTCGCATTCTTCACATACTTGTTGGCCAGATCCTGGTCTTCTTCTGGTTTGAATCACGTAGTAATGTGGTACCACACAGAAACAGTCAATTAAACCTGGCCACGATCAATATTTTAGAGGATAACGCATGCTAGGTCTGGGTTAGGTCTGGGATTTGCCGCCATCAGACTCATACAATCGCATATATCGCATTTTGTTGGCCAGATCCTGGTCTTCTTCATGTTTGAATCACGTAGTATTGTGGTCCAACACAGAAACAGTCAATTAAACCTGGCCACGATCAATATTTTAGAGGATAACGCATGCTAGGTCTGGGTTAGGTCTGGGATTTGCTCTCATCAGACACATACAATCGCATATTTCGCATTCTGTTGGCCAGATCCTGGCCTTCTTCTGGGTTGAATCACGTAGTAATGTGGTACCACACAGAAACAGTCAATTAAACCTGGCCACGATCAATATTTTAGAGGATAACACTGGCTAGGTCTGGGTTAGGCCTGGGATTTGCCCACATCAGACTCATACAATCGCATATTTCGCATTTTGTTGGCCAGATTCTGGTCTTCTTCATGTTTGCATCACGTAGTAATGTGGTACCACACTAAAACAGTCAACTAACCCTGGCCGCGATCAATATTTTAGAGGATAACGGTATGCTAGATCTGGATTAGGTCTGGGATTTGCCCTCATCAGACTCATACTTTCGCATTCTTCACATACTTGTTGGCCAGATCCTGGGTCTTTTCTGGTTTGGATCACGTATTAATGTGATACCACACTGAAACAGTCGATTAAGCCTGGTCTGGATTAATATTTTAGAGGATAACGCATGGTAAGTCTGCCTTAGGTCTGGGATTTGCCCACATCAGACTCATACAATCGCATATTTCGCATTTTGTTGGCCAGATCCTGGTCTTCTTCTGGTTTGAATCACGTAGTAATGTGGTACCACACAGAAACAGTCGATTAAACTTGGCCACGATCAATATTTTAGGGGATAACGCATGCTAGGTCTGGGTTAGGTCTGGGATTTGCCCTCATTTGGCTCATACAATCGCATATTTCACATTCTTGTTGGCCAGATCCTGGCCTTCTTCTGGTTTGAATCACGTAGTAATGTGGTACCACACAGAAACAGTCAATTAAACTTGGCCACGATCAATATTTTAGGGGATAACGCATGCTAGGTCTGGGTTAGGTCTGGAATTTGCCCTCATCAGACTCATCCTTTCGCATTCTTCACATACTTGTTGGCCAGATCCTGGGTTTTTTCTTGTTTGGATCACGTATTAATGTGGTACCACACTGAAACAGTCGATTAAGCCTGGTCTGGATTAATAATTTAGAGGATAACGCATGGTAGGTCTGCGTTAGGTCTGGGACTTGCCCTTTGCCAGGCTCATGCAATCGCATATTTCGCATTCTTGTTGGCAAGATCCTGGTCTTTTTCTGGGTTGTATCACGTAGTAATGTGGTACCACACTCAAACAGTCAACTAAGCCTGGCCACGATCAATATTTCAGAGGATAACGGATGCTAGGTCTGGGTTAATCACGATCGCATAGTACTGTGGTACCACACTGAAACAGTCGATTAAGCCTGGTCGGGATTAATATTTTAGAGGATAACGCCTGTTAGGTCTAGGATAGATCTGGGATTTGGTCTCATCAGGCTCATACTTTCGCATATTTCGCACACTTGTGGGCCAGATCCTGGGTTTTTTCTGGTTTGGATCAGGTGGTAATGTGGTACCACACTGGAACAATCGATTAAACCCGGTTTCGATCAATATCTTAGAGGATAACGCATGCTAGGTCTGGGTTAGGTCTGGGATTTGCCCTCATTTGGCTCATACAATCGCATATATCCCATTTTGTTGGCCAGATCCTGGTGTTCTTTATGTTTGAATCACGTAGTATTGTGGTACCACACAGAAACAGTCAATTAAACCTGGCCACGATCAATATTTTAGAGGATAACGCATGCTAGGCCTGGGTTAGGTCTGGGACTTGCCCTCATCAGACTCATACTTTCGCATTCTTCACATACTTGTTGAACAGATCATGGGTTTTTTCTGGTTTGGATAACGTTGTAATCTGGTACCACACTGAAACAGTCGATTAAGCCTGGTCTCGATCTATATTTTCGAGGATAACGCATGTTAGGTCTGCGTTAGGTCTGGGACTTGCCCTCTGTCTGGCTCGTACTTTCGCATTCTTCACATACTTGTTGGCCAGATCCTGGGTTTTTTCTGGTTTGGATCAGGTAGTAATGTGGTTCCACACTGGAACAGTCGATTAAACCCGGTTTCGATCAAAAGTTTACAGGATAACGCGTGCTAGGTCTGGGTTAAGTCTGGGCTTTGCCCTCATTTGGCTCATACAATCGCATATTTTACATTCTTCTTGGCAAGATACTTGTCTTTTTCTGGGTTGTATCACGTAGTAATGTGGTACCACACTGAAACAGTCGATTAAGCCTGGTCTGGATTAATATTTTAGAGGATAACGCCTGTTAGGTCTGGGATAGATCTGGGATTTGCTCTCATCAGGCTCATACTTTCGCATATTTCGCACACTTGTTGGCCAGATCCTGGGTTTTTTCGGGTTAGGATCAGGTAGTAATGTAGTACCACACTGGAACAGTCGATTAAACCCGGTTTCGATCAATAGTTTAGAGGATAACGCATGCTAGGTCTGGGTTAGGTCTGGGACTTGCCCTCATCAGACTCATACTTTCGCATTCTTCACATACTTGTTGAACAGATCATGGGTTTTTTCTGGTTTGGATAACGTTGTAATCTGGTACCACACTGAAACAGTCGATTAAGCCTGGTCTCGATCTATATTTTCGAGGATAACGCATGTTAGGTCTGCGTTAGGTCTGGGACTTGCCCTCTGTCTGGCTCGTACTTTCGCATTCTTCACATACTTGTTGGCCAGATCCTGGGTTTTTTCTGGTTTGGATCAGGTAGTAATGTGGTTCCACACTGGAACAGTCGATTAAACCCGGTTTCGATCAAAAGTTTACAGGATAACGCGTGCTAGGTCTGGGTTAAGTCTGGGCTTTGCCCTCATTTGGCTCATACAATCGCATATTTTACATTCTTCTTGGCAAGATACTAGTCTTTTTCTGGGTTGTATCACGTAGTAATGTGGTACCACACTGAAACAGTCGATTAAGCCTGGTCTGGATTAATATTTTAGAGGATAACGCCTGTTAGGTCTGGGATAGATCTGGGATTTGCTCTCATCAGGCTCATACTTTCGCATATTTCGCACACTTGTTGGCCAGATCCTGGGTTTTTTCGGGTTAGGATCAGGTAGTAATGTAGTACCACACTGGAACAGTCGATAAAACCCGGTTTCGATCAATAGTTTAGAGGATAACGCATGCTAGGTCTGGGTTAGGTCTGGGATTTGCCCTCATTTGGCTCACACAATCGCATATTACACATTCTTGTTGGCCAGATCCTGGTCTAGTTCTGGTTTGAATCACGTAGTAATGTGGTACCACACAGAAACAGTCAATTAAACCTGGCCACGATCAATATCTTAGAGGATAACGCATGCTAGGTCTGGGTTAGGTCTGGGATTTGCTCTCATCAGACTCATACAATCGCATATTTCGCATTTTGTTGGCCAGATCCTGGTCTTCTTCTGGTTTGAATCGCGTAGTAATGTGGTACCACACAGAAACAGTCAATTAAACCTAGCCACGATCAATATTATAGAGGATAACGGATGCTAGGTCTGGGTTAGGTCTGGGATTTGCCCACATCAGACTCATACTTTCGCATTCTTCACACACTTGTTAAACAGATCCTGGGTTTTTTTCTGGTTTTGATCACGTAGTAACATGGTACGACACTGGAACAGTCGATTAAACCCGGTTTCGATCACTAGTGTAGAGGATAACGCATGCTAGGTCTGGGCTAGGTCTGGGATTTGCCCTCATCAGACTCATACAATCGCATATTTCGCATTCTTGTTGGCAAGATCCTGGTCTTTTTCTGGGTTGTATCACGTAGTAATGTGGTACCACACTAAAACAGTCAACTAAGCCTGGCCACGATCAATATTTTAGAGGATAACGGATGCTAGGTCTGGGTTAGGTCTGGGATTTGCCCTCATCAGACTCATACTTTCGCATTCTTCACATACCAGTTGAACAGATCCTGGGTTTTTTCTAGTTTGGATCACGTAGTAATGTGGTACCACACTGAAACTGTCGATTAAGCCTGGCCACGATCAATATATTAGAGGATAACGCATGCTAGGTGTAGGTTAGGTCTGGGATTTGTCCTCATTTGGCTCATACAAACGCATATTTCACATTCTTGTTGGCAAGATCCTGGCCTTTTTCTGGTTTGAATCAAGTAGTAATGTGGTACCACACAGAAACAGTCAATTAAGCCTGGCCACGATCAATATTTTAGAGGATAACGCATGCTAGGTCTAGGTTAGGTCTGGGATTTGCCCTCATCAGACTCATACACTCGCATATTTCGCATTTTGTTGGCCAGATCCTGGTCTTCTTCTGGTTTGAATCACGTAGTAATGTGGTACCACACAGAAACAGTCAATTAAACCTGGACACGATCAATATTTTAGAGGATAACACTGGCTAGGTCTGGGTTAGGACTGGGATTTGCCCTCATCAGACTCATACAATCGCATATATCGCATTTTGTTGGCCAGATCCTGGTCTTCTTCATGTTTGAATCACGTAGTATTGTAGTACCACACAGAAACAGTCAATTAAACCTGGCCACGATCCATATTTTAGCGGATAACGCATGTTAGGTCTAGGTTAGGTCTGGGATTTGCCCTCATCAGGCTCATGCAATCGCATATTTCACATTCTTGTTGGCCAGATCCTGGTCTTCTTCTGGTTTGAATCACGTAGTAATGTGGTACCACACAGAAACACCCAATTAAACCTGGACACGATCAATATTTTAGAGGATAACGCATGCTAGGTCTGGGTTAGGTCTGGGATTTGCGCTCATCAGACTCATACTTTCGCATTCTTCACATACTTGTTGGCCTGATCCTGGGTTTTTTCTGGTTTGGATCAGGTAGTATTGTGGTACCACTCTGGAACAGTCGATTAAACCCGGTTTCGATCAATATTTTAGAGGATAACGCATGCTAGGTCTGCGTTAGGTCTGGGACTTGCCCTTTGTCAGGCTCATACTTTCGCATTCTTCACATACTTGTTGGCCAGATCTTGGGTTTTTTCTGGTTTGGATCAGGTAGTAATGTGGTACCACACAGAAACAGTCAATTAAACCTGGCCACGATCAATATTTTAGAGGATAACGCATGCTAGGTCTGGGTTAGGTCTGGGATTTGCCCTCATCAGGCTCATACTTTCGCATTCTTCACATACTTGTTGAACAGATCCTGGGTTTTTTCTGGTTTGGATAAGGTAGTAATCTGGTACCACACTGAAACAGTCGATTAAGCCTGGTCTCGATCTGTATTTTAGAGGATAACCCATGTTAGGTCTGCGTTAGGTCTGGGACTTGCCCTTTGTCAGGCTCATACTTTCGCATTCTTCACATACTTGTTGGCCAGATCGTGGGTTTTTTCTGGTTTGGATCAGGTAGTAATGTGGTGCCACACTGGAACAGTCGATTAAACCCGGTTTCGATCAATAGTTTATAGGATAACGCATGCTAGGTCTGCGTTAGGTCTGGGATTTGCCCTCATTTGGCTCATACAATCGCATATTTCACATTCTTGTTGGCAAGATCCTGGTCTTTTTCTGGGTTGTATCACGTAGTAATGTGGTACCACACTGAAACAGTCGATTAAGCCTGGCCAGGATCAATATTTTAGAGGATAACGCATGCTAGGTCTGGGTTAGGTTTGGGATTTGCCCCCATCAGACTCATACTTTCGCATTCTTCACATACTTGTTGAACAGATCCTGGGTTTTTTCTGGTTTGGATCAGGTAGTAATGTGGTACCACACTGGAACATTCGATTAAACCCGGATTCGATCAATATTTTAGAGGATAACGCGTGCTAGGTCTGCGTTAGGTCTGGGATTTGCCCTCATTTGGCTCATACAATCGCATATTTCACATTCTTCTTGGCCAGATCCTGGTCTTCTTCTGGTTTGAATCACGTAGTAATGTGGTACCACACAGAAAGGATCAATTAAACCTGGCCACGATCAATATTTTAGAGGATAACGCATGCTAGGGCTGGGTTAGGTCTGGGATTTGCCCTCATCAGACTCATACTTTCGCATTCTTCACATACTTGTTGAACAGATGCTGGGTTTTTTCTGGTTTGGATCACGTATTAATGTGGTACCACACTGAAACGGTCGATTAAGCCTGGTCTGGATTAATATTTTAGAGGATAACGCATGGTAGGTCTGCGTTAGGTCTGGGACTTGCCCTTTGCCAGGCTCATGCAATCGCATATTTCGCATTCTTGTTGGCAAGATCCTGGTCTTTTTCTGGGTTGTATCACGTAGTAATGTGGTACCACACTCAAACAGTCAACTAAGCCTGGCCACGATCAATATTTCAGAGGATAACGGATGCTAGGTCTGGGTTAATCACGATCGCATAGTACTGTGGTACCACACTGAAACAGTCGATTAAGCCTGGTCGGGATTAATATTTTAGAGGATAACGCCTGTTAGGTCTAGGATAGATCTGGGATTTGGTCTCATAAGGCTCATACTTTCGCATATTTCGCACACTTGTGGGCCAGATCCTGGGTTTTTTCTGGTTTGGATCAGGTGGTAATGTGGTACCACACTGGAACAGTCGATTAAACCCGGTTTCGATCAATATTTTAGAGGATAACGCATGCTAGGTCTGGGTTAGGTCTGGGATTTGCCCTCATTTGGCTCATACAATCGCATATATCGCATTTTGTTGGCCAGATCCTGGTGTTCTTTATGTTTGAATCACGTAGTATTGTGGTACCACACAGAAACAGTCAATTAAACCTGGCCACGATCAATATTTTAGAGGATAACACTGGCTAGGTCTGGGTTAGGACTGGGATTTGCCCTCATCAGACTCATACTTTCGCATTCTTCACATACTTGTTGGCCAGATCCTGGGTTTTTTCTGGTTTGGATCAGGTAGCAATGTGGTACCACACTGGAACAGTCGATTAAACCCGGTTTCGATCAATATTTTAGAGGATAACGCATGCTAGGTCTGGGTTAGGTCTGGGATTTGCCCTCATTTGGCTCATACAATCGCATATTTCACATTCTTGTTGGCCAGATCCTGGTCTTCTTCTGGTTTGAATCGCGTAGTAATGTGGTACCACACAGAAACACCCAATTAAACCTGGCCACGATCAATATTTTAGAGGATAACGCATGCTAGGCCTGGGTTAGGTCTGGGACTTGCCCTCATCAGACTCATACTTTCGCATTCTTCACATACCTGTTGAACAGATCATGGGTTTTTTCTGGTTTGGATAACGTTGTAATCTGGTACCACACTGAAACAGTCGATTAAGCCTGGTCTCGGTCTATATTTTCGAGGATAACGCATGTTAGGTCTGCGTTAGGTCTGGGACTTGCCCTCTGTCTGGCTCGTACTTTCGCATTCTTCACATACTTGTTGGCCAGATCCTGGGTTTTTTCTGGTTTGGATCACGTAGTAATGTGGTTCCACACTGGAACAGTCGATTAAACCCGGTTTCGATCAATAGTTTACAGGATAACGCGTGCTAGGTCGGGGTTAGGTCTGGGATTTGCCCTCATTTGGCTCATACAATCGCATATTTTACATTCTTCTTGGCAAGATACTTGTCTTTTTCTGGGTTGTATCACGTAGTAATGTGGTACCACACTGAAACAGTCGATTAAGCCTGGTCTGGATTAATATTTTAGAGGATAACGCCTGTTAGGTCTGGGATAGATCTGGGATTTGCTCTCATCAGGCTCATACTTTCGCATATTTCGCACACTTGTTGGCCAGATCCTGGGTTTTTTCGGGTTAGGATCAGGTAGTAATGTAGTACCACACTGGAACGGTCGATTAAACCCGGTTTCGATCAATAGTTTAGAGGATAACGCATGCTAGGTCTGGGTTAGGTCTGGGATTTGCCCTCATTTGGCTCACACAATCGCATATTACACATTCTTGTTGGCCAGATCCTAGTCTAGTTCTGGTTTGAATCACGTAGTAATGCGGTACCACACAGAAACAGTCAATTAAACCTAGCCACGATCAATATTTTAGAGGATAACGGATGCTAGGTCTGGGTTAGGTCTGGGATTTGCCCACATCAGACTCATACTTTCGCATTCTTCACATACTTGTTGAACAGATCCTGGGTTTTTTCTGGTTTGGATCACGTAGTAATGTTGTACCACACAGAAACAGTCGATTAAACCTGGCCACGATCAATATTTTAGAGGATAACGCATGCTAGGTCTGGGTTAGGTCTGGGATTTGCCCTCATCAGACTCATACTTTCGCATTCTTCACATACTTGTTGGCCAGATCCTGGGTTTTTTCTGGTTTGGATCAGGTAGTAATGTGGTACCACACTGGAATAGTCGATTAAACCCGGTTTCGATCAATAGTTTACAGGATAACGCAAGCTAGGTCTGGGTTAGGTCTGGGATTTGCCCTCATTTGGCTCATACAATCGCATATTTCACATACTTGTTGGACAGATCTTGGGTTTTTTCTGGTTTGGATCAAGTAGTAATGTGGTACCACACTGGAACAGTCGATTAAAGCCGGTCTCGATCAATAGTTTACAGGATAACGCCTGTTAGGTCTGGGATAGATCTGGGATTTGCTCTCATCAGGCTCATACTTTCGCATATTTCGCACACTTGTTGGCCAGATCCTGGGTTTTTTCTGGTTTGGATCAGGTAGTAATGTAGTACCACACTGGAACAGTCGATTAAACCCGGTTTCGATCAATAGTTTAGAGGATAACGCATGCTAGGCCTGGGTTAGGTCTGGTATTTGCCCTCATTTGGCTCACACAATCGCATATTTCACATTCTTGTTGGCCAGATCCTGGTCTTCTTCTGGTTTGAATCACGTAGTAATGTGGTACCACACAGAAACAGTCAATTAAACCTGGCCACGATCAATATTTTAGAGGATAACGCATGCTAGGTCTGGGTTAGGTCTGGGATTTGCTCTCATCAGACTCATACTTTCGCATTCTTCACATTCTTGTTGGCCAGATCCTGGTCTTCTTCTGGTTTGAATCAAGTAGTAATGTGGTACCACACAGAAACAGTCAATTAAACCTGGCCACGATCAATATTTTAGAGGATAACGCATGCTAGGTCTAGGTTAGGTCTGGGATTTGCCCTCATCAGACTCGTACACTCGCATATTTCGCATTTTGTTGGCCAGATCCTGGTCTTCTTCTGGTTTGAATCACGTAGTAATGTGGTACCACACAGAAACAGTCAATTAAACCTGGACACGATCAATATTTTAGAGGATAACACTGGCTAGGTCTGGGTTAGGACTGGGATTTGCCCTCATCAGACTCATACAATCGCATATATCGCATTTTGTTGGCCAGATCCTGGTCTTCTTCATGTTTGAATCACGTAGTATTGTAGTACCACACAGAAACAGTAAATTAAACCTGGCCACGATCCATATTTTAGCGGATAACGCATGTTAGGTCTAGGTTAGGTCTGGGATTTGCCCTCATCAGGCTCATGCAATCGCATATTTCACATTCTTGTTGGCCAGATCCTGGTCTTCTTCTGGTTTGAATCACGTAGTAATGTGGTACCACACAGAAACACCCAATTAAACCTGGACACGATCAATATTTTAGAGGATAACGCATGCTAGGTCTGGGTTAGGTCTGGGATTTGCCCTCATCAGACTCATACTTTCGCATTCTTCACATACTTGTTGGCCAGATCCTGGGTTTTTTCTGGTTTGGATCAGGTAGTAATGTGGTACCACTCTGGAACAGTCGATTAAACCCGGTTTCGATCAATATTTTAGAGGATAACGCATGCTAGGTCTGCGTTAGGTCTGGGACTTGCCCTTTGTCAGGCTCATACTTTCGCATTCTTCACATACTTGTTGGCCAGATCTTGGGTTTTTTCTGGTTTGGATCAGGTAGTAATGTGGTACCACACAGAAACAGTCAATTAAACCTGGCCACGATCAATATTTTAGAGGATAACGCATGCTAGGTCTGGGTTAGGTCTGGGATTTGCCCTCATCAGACTCATACTTTCGCATTCTTCACATACTTGTTGAACAGATCCTGGGTTTTTCTGGTTTGGATAACGTAGTAATCTGGTACCACACTGAAACAGTCGATTAAGCCTGGTCTCGATCTGTATTTTAGAGGATAACGCATGTTAGGTCTGCGTTAGGTCTGGGACTTGCCCTTTGTCAGGCTCATACTTTCGCATTCTTCAGATACTTGTTGGCCAGATCTTGGGTTTTTTCTGGTTTGGATCAGGTAGTAATGTGGTACCACACAGAAACAGTCAATTAAACCTGGCCACGATCAATATTTTAGAGGATAACGCATGCTAGGTCTGGGTTAGGTCTGGGATTTGCCCTCATCAGACTCATACTTTCGCATTCTTCACATACTTGTTGAACAGATCCTGGGTTTCTTCTGGTTTGGATAACGTAGTAATCTGGTACCACACTGAAACAGTCGATTAAGCCTGGTCTCGATCTGTATTTTAGAGGATAACGCATGTTAGGTCTGCGTTAGGTCTGGGACTTGCCCTTTGTCAGGCTCATACTTTCGCATTCTTCACATACTTGTTGGCCAGATCGTGGGTTTTTTCTGGTTTGGATCAGGTAGTAATGTGGTGCCACACTGGAACAGTCGATTAAACCCGGTTTCGATCAATAGTTTACAGGATAACGCATGCTAGGTCTGGGTTAGGTCTGGGATTTGCCCTCATTTGGCTCATACAATCGCATATTTCACATTCTTGTTGGCAAGATCCTGGTCTTTTTCTGGGTTGTATCACGTAGTAATGTGGTACCACACTGAAACAGTCGATTAAGCCTGGTCTGGATTAATATTTTAGAGGATAACGCCTGTTAGGTCTGGGATAGATCTGGGATTTGCTCTCATCAGGCTCATACTTTCGCATATTTCGCACACTTGTTGGCCAGATCCTGGGTTTTTTCTGGTTTGGATCGGTTAGTAATGTAGTACCACACTGGAACAGTCGATTAAACCCGGTTTCGATCAATAGTTTAGAGGGTAACGCATGCTAGGCCTGGGTTATGTCTGGGATTTGCCCTCATTTGGCTCACACAATCGCATATTTCACATTCTTGTTGGCCAGATCCTGGTCTTCTTCTGGTTTGAATCACGTAGTAATGTGGTACCACACGGAAACAGTCAATTAAACCTGGCCACGATCCATATTTTAGCGGATAACGCATGTTAGGTCTAGGTTAGGTCTGGGATTTGCCCTCATCAGGCTCATGCAATCGCGTATTTCACATTCTTGTTGGCCAGATCCTGGTCTTCTTCTGGTTTGAATCACGTAGTAATGTGGTACCACACAGAAACACCCAATTAAACCTGGACACGATCAATATTTTAGAGGATAACGCATGCTAGGTCTGGGTTAGGTCTGGGATTTGCCCTCATCAGACTCATACTTTCGCATTCTTCACATACTTGTTGAACAGATCCTGGGTTTTTTCTGGTTTGGATAACGTAGTAATCTGGTACCACACTGAAACAGTCGATTAAGCCTGGTCTCGATCTGTATTTTAGAGGATAACGCATGTTAGGTCTGCGTTAGGTCTGGGACTTGCCCTTTGTCAGGCTCATACTTTCGCATTCTTCACATACTTGTTGGCCAGATCGTGGGTTTTTTCTGGTTTCGATCAGGTAGTAATGTGGTGCCACACTGGAACAGTCGATTAAACCCGGTTTCGATCAATAGTTTACAGGATAACGCATGCTAGGTCTGGGTTAGGTCTGGGATTTGCCCTCATTTGGCTCATACAATCGCATATTTCACATTCTTGTTGGCAAGATCCTGGTCTTTTTCTGGGTTGTATCACGTAGTAATGTGGTACCACACTGAAACAGTCGATTAAGCCTGGTCTGGATTAATATTTTAGAGGATAACGCCTGTTAGGTCTGGGATAGATCTGGGATTTGCTCTCATCAGGCTCATACTTTCGCATATTTCGCACACTTGTTGGCCAGATCGTGGGTTTTTTCTGGTTTCGATCAGGTAGTAATGTGGTGCCACACTGGAACAGTCGATTAAACCCGGTTTCGATCAATAGTTTAGAGGATAACGCATGCTAGGTCTGGGTTAGGTCTGGGATTAGCACTCATTTGGCTCACACAATCGCATATTTCACATTCTTGTTGTCCAGATCCTGGCCTTCTTCTGGTTTGAATCACGTAGTAATGTGGTACCACACAGAAACAGTCAATTAAACCTGGCCACGATCAATATTTTAGAGGATAACGCATGCTAGGTCTGGGTTAGGTCAGGGATTTGCTCTCATTAGACTCATACAATCGCATATTTCGCATTTTGTTGGCGAGATCCTGGTCTTCTTCTGGTTTGCATCACGTAGTAATGTGGTACCACACAAAAACAGTCGATTAAGCCTGGTCTCGATCTGTATTTTAGAGGATAACGCATGGTAGGTCTGCGTTAGGTCTGGGACTTGCCCTTTGCCAGGCTCATGCAATCGCATATTTCGCATTCTTGTTGGCAAGATCCTGGTCTTTTTCTGGGTTGTATCACGTAGTAATGTGGTACCACACTAAAACAGTCAACTAAGCCTGGCCACGATCAATATTTTAGAGGATAACGGATGCTAGGTCTGGGTTAGGTCTGGGATTTGCCCTCATCAGACTCATACTTTCGCATTCTTCACATACTTGTTGAACAGATCCTGGGTTTTTTCTGGTTTGGACCACGTAGTAATGTGGTACCACACTGAAACTGTCGATTAAGCCTGGCCACGATCAATATTTTAGAGGATAACGCATGCAAGGTCTGGGTTAGGTCTGGGATTTGCTCTCATCAGACTCATACAATCGCATATTTCGCATTTTGTTGGCGAGATCCTGGTCTTCTTCATGTTTGCGTCACGTAGTAATGTGGTACCACACTAGAACAGTCAACTAACCCTGGCCACGATCAATATTTTAGAGGATAACGGTATGCTAGGTCAGGGTTAGGTCTGGGATTTGCCCTCATCAGACTCATACTTTCGCATTCTTCACATACTTGTTGAACAGATCCTGGGTTTTTTCTGGTTTGGATCACGTAGTAATCTGGTACCACACTGAAACAGTCGACTAAGCCTGGTCTCGATGTGTATTTTAGAGGATAACGCATGCTAGGTCTGCGTTAGGTCTGGGACTTGCCCTTTGCCAGGCTCATGCAATCGCATATTTCGCATTCTTGTTGGCAAGATCCTGGTCTTTTTCTGGGTTGTATCACGTAGTAATGTGGTACCACACTGAAACTGTCGATTAAGAATGGCCACGATCAATATTTTAGAGGATAACGCATGCTAGGTCTAGGTTAGGTCTGGGATTTGCCCTCATCAGACTCATACAATCGCATATTTCGCATTTTGTTGGCCAGATCCTGGTCTTCTTCTGGTTTGAATCACGTAGTAATGTGGTACCACACAGAAACAGTCAATTAAACCTGGCCACGATCAATATTTTAGAGGATAATGCATGCTAGGTCTGGGTTAGGTCTGGGATTTGCCCTCATCAGACTCATACTTTCGCATTCTTCACATACTTGTTGGCCCGATCCAGGGTTTTTTCTGGTTTGGATCACGTATTAATGTGGTACCACACTGAAACAGTCGATTAAGCCTGGTCAGGATTAATATTTTAGAGGATAACGCATGGTAGGTCTGCGTTAGGTCTGGGACTTGCCCTTTGCCAGGCTCATGCAATCGCATATTTCGCATTCTTGTTGGCAAGATCCTGGTCTTTTTCTGGGTTGTATCACGTAGTAATGTGGTACCACACTCAAACAGTCAACTAAGCCTGGCCACGAGCAATATTTCAGAGGATAACGGATGCTAGGTCTGGGTTAATCACGATCACATAGTACTGTGGTACCACACTGAAACAGTCGATTAAGCCTGGTCTGGATTAATATTTTAGAGGATAACGCCTGTTAGGTCTGGGATAGATCTGGGATTTGCTCTCATCAGGCTCATACTTTCGCATATTTCGCACACTTGTTGGCCAGATCCTGGGTTTTTTCTGGTTTGGATCAGGTAGTAACGTAGTACCACACTGGAACAGTGGATTAAACCCGGTTTCGATCAATAGTTTATAGGGTAACGCATGCTAGGCCTGGGTTATGTCTGGGATTTGCCCTCATTTGGCTCACACAATCGCATATTTCACATTCTTGTTGGCCAGATCCTGGTCTTCTTCTGGTTTGAATCACGTAGTAATGTGGTACCACACAGAAACAGTCAATTAAACCTGGCCACGATCCATATTTTAGCGGATAACGCATGTTAGGTCTAGGTTAGGTCTGGGATTTGCCCTCATCAGGCTCATGCAATCGCATATTTCACATTCTTGTTGGCCAGATCCTGGTCTTCTTCTGGTTTGAATCACGTAGTAATGTGGTACCACACAGAAACACCCAATTAAACCTGGACACGATCAATATTTTAGAGGATAACGCATGCTAGGTCTGGGTTAGGTCTGGGATTTGCCCTCATCAGACTCATACTTTCGCATTCTTCACATACTTGTTGAACAGATCCTGGGTTTTTTCTGGTTTGGATAACGTAGTAATCTGGTACCACACTGAAACAGTCGATTAAGCCTGGTCTCGATCTGTATTTTAGAGGATAACGCATGTTAGGTCTGCGTTAGGTCTGAGACTTGCGCTTTGTCGGGCTCATACTTTCGCATTCTTCACATACTTGTTGACCAGATCCTGGGTTTTTTCTGGTTTGGATCAGGTAGTAATGTGGTACCACACTGGAACAGTCGATTAAACCCGGTTTCGATCAATAGTTTACAGGATAACGCATGCTAGGTCTGGGTTAGGTCTCGGATTTGCCCTCGTTTGGCTCATACAATCGCATATTTCACATTCTTGTTGGCAAGATCCTGGTCTTTTTCTGGGTTGTATCACGTAGTAATGTGGTACCACACTGAAACAGTCGATTAAGCCTGGTCTGGATTAATATTTTTGAGGATAACGCCTGTTAGGTCTGGGATAGGTCCGGAATTTGCTCTCATCAGGCTCATACTTTCGCATATTTCGCACACTTGTCGGCCAGATCCTGGGTTTTTTCTGGTTTGGATCAGGTAGTAATGTAGTACCACACTGGAACAGTCGATTAAACCCGGTTTCGATCAATAGTTTAGAGGATAACGCATGCTAGGTCTGGGTTAGGTCTGGGATTTGCTCTCATCAGACTCATACAATCGCATATTACACATTCTTGTTGGCCAGATTCTGGTCTAGTTCTGGTTTGAATCACGTAGTAATGTGGTACCACACAGAAACAGCCAATTAAACCTGGCCACGATCAATATCTTAGAGGATAACGGATGCTAGGTCTGGGTTAGGTCTGGGATTTGCCCACATCAGACTCATACTTTCGCATTCTTCACATACTTGTTGAACAGATCCTGGGTTTTTTCTGGTTTGGGTCACGTAGTAATGTGGTACCACACTGGAACAGTCGATTAAACCCGGTTTCGACCAATAGTGTAGAGGATAACGCATGCTAGGTCTGGGCTAGGTCTGGGATTTGCCCTCATCAGACTCATACAATCGCATATTTCGCATTCTTGTTGGCAAGATCCTGGTCTTTTTCTGGGTTTTATCACGTAGTAATGTGGTACCACACTAAAACAGTCAACTAAGCCTGGCCACGATCAATATTTTAGAGGATAACGGATGCTAGGTCTGGGTTAGGTCTGGGATTTGCCCTCATCAGACTCATACTTTCGCATTCTTCACATACTAGTTGAACAGATCCTGGGTTTTTTCTAGTTTGGATCACGTAGTAATGTGGTACCACACTGAAACTGTCGATTAAGCCTGGCCACGATCAATATATTAGAGGATAACGCATGCTAGGTCTAGGTTAGGTCTGGGTTTTGCCCTCATCAGACTCATACAATCGCATATATCGCATTTTGTTGGCCAGATCCTGGTGTTCTTTATGTTTGAATCACGTAATATTGTGGTACCACACAGAAACAGTCAATTAAACCTGGCCACGATCAATATTTTACAGGATAACACTGGCTAGGTCTGGGTTAGGACTGGGATTTGCCCTCATCAGACTCATACAATCGCATATTTCGCATTTTGATGGCCAGATCCTGGTCTTCTTCATGTTTGCATCACGTAGTAATGTGGTACCACACTGAAACAGTCAACTAACCTTGGCAACGATCAATATTTTAGAGGATAACGGTATGCTAGATCTGGGTTAGGTTTGGGATTTGCCCTCATCAGACTCATACTTTCGCATTCTTCACATACTTGTTGAACAGATCCTGGGTTTTTTCTGGTTTGGATCACGTAGTAATCTGGTACCACTCTGAAACAGTCGATTAAGCCTGGTCTCGATCTGTATTTTAGAGGATAACGCATGGTAAGTCTGCCTTAGGTCTGGGATTTGCCCTCATCAGACTCATACAATCGCATATTTCGCATTTTGTTGGCCAGATCCTGGTCTTCTTCTGGTTTGAATCACGTAGTAATGTGGTACCACACAAAAACAGTCGATTAAACCTGGCCACGATCAATATTTTAGAGGATAACGCATGCTAGGTCTGGGTTAGGTCTGGGATTTGCCCTCATCAGACTCATACTTTCGCATTCTTCACAAACTTGTTGGCCAGATCCTGGGTTTTTTCTGGTTTGGATCAGGTAGTAATGTGGTACCACACTGGAATAGTCGATTAAACCCGGTTTCGATCAATAGTTTACAGGATAACGCAAGCTAGGTCTGGGTTAGGTCTGGGATTTGCCCTCATTTGGCTCATACAATCGCATATTTCACATTCTTCTTGGCCAGATCCTGGTCTTCTTCTGGTTTGAATCACGTAGTAATGTGGTACCACACAGAAAGGATCAATTGAACCTGGCCACGATCAATATTTTAGAGGATAACGCATGCTAGGGCTGGGTTAGGTCTGGGATTTGCCCTCATCAGACTCATACTTTCGCATTCTTCACATACTTGTTGAACAGATCCTGGGATTTATCTGGTTTGGATAACGTAGTAATCTGGTACCACACTGAAACAGTCGATTAAGCCTGGTCTCGATCTGTATTTTAGAGGATAACGCATGTTAGGTCTGCGTTAGGTCTGGGACTTGCCCTTTCTCAGGCTCATACTTTCGCATTCTTCACATACTTGTAGGCCAGATCTTGGGTTTTTTCTGGTTTGGATCAAGTAGTAATGTGGTACCACACTGGAACAGTCGATTAAAACCGGTCTCGATCAATAGTTTACAGGATAACGCATGCTAGGTCTGGGTTAGGTCTGGGATTTGTCCTCATTTGGCTCATACAAACGCATATTTCACATTCTTGTTGGCAAGATCCTGGCCTTTTTCTGGGTTGTATCACGTAGTAATGTGGTACCACACTGAAACAGTCGATTAAGCCTGGTCTGGATTAATATTTTAGAGGATAACGCCTGTTAGGTCTGGGATAGATCTGGGATTTGCTCTCATCAGGCTCATACTTTCGCATATTTCGCACACTTGTTGGCCAGATCCTGGGTTTTTTCTGGTTTGGATCAGGTAGTAATGTAGTACCACACTGGAACAGTCGATTAAACCCGGTTTCGATCAATAGTTTACAGGATAACGCGTGCTAGGTCTGGGTTAGGTCTGGGATTTGCCCTCATTTGGCTCATACAATCGCATATATCGCACTTTGTTGGCCAGATCCTGGTGTTCTTTATGTTTGAATCACGTAGTATTGTGGTACCACACAGAAACAGTCAATTAAACCTGGCCACGATCAATATTTTAGAGGATAACACTGGCTAGGTCTGGGTTAGGACTGGGATTTGCCCTCATCAGAGTCATACTTTCGCATTCTTCACATACTTGTTGGCCAGATCCTGGGTTTTTTCTGGTTTGGATCAGGTAGTAATGTGGTACCACACTGGAACAGTCGATTAAACCCGGTTTCGATCAATATTTTAGAGGATAACGCATGCTAGGTCTGGGTTAGGTCTGGGATTTGCCCTCATTTGGCTCATACAATCGCATATATCGCACTTTGTTGGCCAGATCCTGGTGTTCTTTATGTTTGAATCACGTAGTATTGTGGTACCACACAGAAACAGTCAATTAAACCTGGCCACGATCAATATTTTAGAGGATAACACTGGCTAGGTCTGGGTTAGGACTGGGATTTGCCCTCATCAGACTCATACTTTCGCATTCTTCACATACTTGTTGGCCAGATCCTGGGTTTTTTCTGGTTTGGATCAGGTAGTAATGTGGTACCACACTGGAACAGTCGATTAAACCCGGTTTCGATCAATAGTGTAGAGGATAACGCATGCTAGGTCTGGGCTAGGTCTGGGATTTGTCCTCATTTGGCTCATACAAACGCATATTTCACATTCTTGTTGGCAAGATCCTGGCCTTTTCCTGGGTTGTATCACGTAGTAATGTGGTACCACACTGAAACAGTCGATTAAGCCTGGTCTGGATTAATATTTTAGAGGATAACGCCTGTTAGGTCTGGGATAGATCTGGGATTTGCTCTCATCAGGCTCATACTTTCGCATATTTCGCACACTTGTTGGCCAGATCCTGGGTTTTTTCTGGTTTGGATCAGGTAGTAATGTAGTACCACACTGGAACAGTCGATTAAACCCGGTTTCGATCAATAGTTTACAGGATAACGCAAGCTAGGTCTGGGTTAGGTCTGGGATTTGCCCTCATTTGGCTCATACAATCGCATATTTCACATTCTTCTTGGCCAGATCCTGGTCTTCTTCTGGTTTGAATCACGTAGTAATGTGGTACCACACAGAAACAGTCGATTAAACCTGGCCACGATCAATATTTTAGAGGATAACGCATGCTAGGTCTGGGTTAGGTCTGGGATTTGCCCTCATCAGACTCATACTTTCGCATTCTTCACATACTTGTTGGCCAGATCCTGGTCTTCTTCTGGTTTGAATCACGTAGTAATGTGGTACCACACAGAAAGGATCAATTAAACCTGGCCACGATCAATATTTTAGAGGATAACGCATGCTAGGGCTGGGTTAGGTCTGGGATTTGCCCTCATCAGACTCATACTTTCGCATTCTTCACATACTTGTTGAACAGATCCTGGGATTTATCTGGTTTGGATAACGTAGTAATCTGGTACCACACTGAAACAGTCGATTAAGCCTGGTCTCGATCTGTATTTTAGAGGATAACGCATGTTAGGTCTGCGTTAGGTCTGGGACTTGCCCTTTCTCAGGCTCAAACTTTCGCATTCTTCACATACTTGTTGGCCAGATCTTGGGTTTTTTCTGGTTTGGATCAAGTAGTAATGTGGTACCACACTGGAACAGTCGATTAAAGCCGGTCTCGATCAATAGTTTACAGGATAACGCATGCTAGGTCTGGGTTAGGTCTGGGATTTGTCCTCATTTGGCTCATACAAACGCATATTTCACATTCTTGTTGGCAAGATCCTGGCCTTTTCCTGGGTTGTATCACGTAGTAATGTGGTACCACACTGAAACAGTCGATTAAGCCTGGTCTGGATTAATATTTTAGAGGATAACGCCTGTTAGGTCTGGGATAGATCTGGGATTTGCTCTCATCAGGCTCATACTTTCGCATATTTCGCACACTTGTTGGCCAGATCCTGGGTTTTTTCTGGTTTGGATCAGGTAGTAATGTAGTACCACACTGGAACAGTCGATTAAACCCGGTTTCGATCAATAGTTTAGAGGATAACGCATGCTAGGCCTGGGTTAGGTCTGGGAATTACCCTCATTTGGCTCACACAATCGCATATTTCACATTCTTGTTGGCCAGATCCTGGTCTTCTTCTGGTTTGAATCACGTAGTAATGTGGTACCACACAGAAACAGTCAATTAAACCTGGCCACGATCAATATTTTAGAGGATAACGCATGCTAGGTCTGGGTTAGGTCCGGGATTTGCTCTCATCAGACTCATACTTTCGCATTCTTCACATTCTTGTTGGCCAGATCCTGGTCTTCTTCTGGTTTGAATCAAGTAGTAATGTGGTACCACACAGAAACAGTCAATTAAACCTGGCCACGATCAATATTTTAGAGGATAACGCATGCTAGGTCTAGGTTAGGTCTGGGATTTGCCCTCATCAGACTCATACACTCGCATATTTCGCATTTTGTTGGCCAGATCCTGGTCTTCTTCTGGTTTGAATCACGTAGTAATGTGGTACCACACAGAAACAGTCAATTAAACCTGGACACGATCAATATTTTAGAGGATAACACTGGCTAGGTCTGGTTTAGGACTGGGATTTGCCCTCATCAGACTCATACAATCGCATATATCGCATTTTGTTGGCCAGATCCTGGTCTTCTTCATGTTTGAATCACGTAGTATTGTAGTACCACACAGAAACAGTCAATTAAACCTGGCCACGATCCATATTTTAGCGGATAACGCATGTTAGGTCTAGGCTAGGTCTGGGATTTGCCCTCATCAGGCTCATGCAATCGCATATTTCACATTCTTTTTGGCCAGATCCTGGTCTTCTTCTGGTTTGAATCACGTAGTAATGTGGTACCACACAGAAACACCCAATTAAACCTGGACACGATCAATATTTTAGAGGATAACGCATGCTAGGTCTGGGTTAGGTCTGAGATTTGCCCTCATCAGACTCATACTTTCGCATTCTTCACATACTTGTTGGCCAGATCCTGGGTTTTTTCTGGTTTGGATCAGGTAGTAATGTGGTACCACTCTGGAACAGTCGATTAAACCCGGTTTCGATCAATATTTTAGAGGATAACGCATGCTAGGTCTGCGTTAGGTCTGCGACTTGCCCTCATCAGACTCATACTTTCGCATTCTTCACATACTTGTTGGCCAGATCGTGGGTTTTTTCTGGTTTGGATCAGGTAGTAATGTGGTGCCACACTGGAACAGTCGATTAAACCCGGTTTCGATCAATAGTTTACAGGATAACGCATGCTAGGTCTGGGTTAGGTCTGGGATTTGCCCTCATTTGGCTCATACAATCGCATATTTCACATTCTTGTTGGCAAGATCCTGGTCTTTTTCTGGGTTGTATCACGGAGTAATGTGGTACCACACTGAAACAGTCGATTAAGCCTGGTCTGGATTAATATTTTAGAGGATAACGCCTGTTAGGTCTGGGATAGATCTGGGATTTGCTCTCATCAGGCTCATACTTTCGCATATTTCGCACACTTGTTGGCCAGATCCTGGGTTTTTTCTGGTTTGGATCGGTTAGTAATGTAGTACCACACTGGAACAGTCGATTAAACCCGGTTTCGATCAATAGTTTAGAGGATAACGCATGCTAGGTCTGGGTTAGGTCTGGGATTTGCACTCATTTGGCTCACACAATCGCATATTTCACATTCTTGTTGTCCAGATCCTGGCCTTCTTCTGGTTTGAATCACGTAGTAATGTGGTACCACACAGAAACAGTCAATTAAACCTGGCCACGATCAATATTTTAGAGGATAACGCATGCTAGGTCTGGGTTAGGTCAGGGAGTTGCTCTCATCAGACTCATACAATCGCATATTTCGCATTTTGTTGGCGAGATCCTGGTCTTCTTCTGGTTTGCATCACGTAGTAATGTGGTACCACACAAAAACAGTCGATTAAGCCTGGTCTCGATCTGTATTTTAGAGGATAACGCATGCTAGGTCTGCGTTAGGTCTGGGACTTGCCCTTTGCCAGGCTCATGCAATCGCATATTTCGCATTCTTGTTGGCAAGATCCTGGTCTTTTTCTGGGTTGTATCACGTAGTAATGTGGTACCACACTAAAACAGTCAACTAAGCCTGGCCACGATCAATATTTTAGAGGATAACGGATGCTAGGTCTGGGTTAGGTCTGGGATTTGCCCTCATCAGACTCATACTTTCGCATTCTTCACATACTTCTTGAACAGATCCTGGGTTTTTTCTGGTCTGGATCACGTAGTAATGTGGTACCACACTGAAACTGTCGATTAAGAATGGCCACGATCAATATTTTAGAGGATAACGCATGTTAGGTCTGGGTTAGGTCTGGGATTTGCCCTCATCAGACTCATACTTTTGCATTCTACACATACTTGTTGGCCAGATCCTGGGTTTTTTCTGGTTTGGATCAGGTAGTAATGTGGTACCACACTGGAATAGTCGATTAAACCCGGTTTCGATCAATAGTTTACAGGATAACGCATGCTAGGTCTGGGTTAGGTCTGGGATTTGCCCTCATTTGGCTCATACAATCGCATATTTCACATTCTTCTTGGCCAGATCCTGGTCTTCTTCTGGTTTGAATCACGTAGTAATGTGGTACCACACAGAAAGGATCAATTAAACCTGGCCACGATCAATATTTTAGAGGATAACGCATGCTAGGGCTGGGTTAGGTCTGGGATTTGCCCTCATCAGACTCATACTTTCGCATTCTTCACATACTTGTTGAACAGATCCTGGGTTTTTTCTGGTTTGGATCACGTATTAATGTGGTACCACACTGAAACAGTCGATTAAGCCTGGTCGGGATTAATATTTTAGAGGATAACGCCTGTTAGGTCTAGGATAGATCTGGGATTTGGTCTCATCAGGCTCATGCTTTCGCATATTTCGCACACTTGTGGGCCAGATCCTGGGTTTTTTCTGGTTTGGATCAGGTGGTAATGTGGTACCACACTGGAACAGTCGATTAAACCCGGTTTCGATCAGTATTTTAGAGGATAACGCATGCTAGGTCTGGGTTAGGTCTGGGATTTGCCCTCATTTGGCTCATACAATCGCATATATCGCACTTTGTTGGCCAGATCCTGGTGTTCTTTATGTTTGAATCACGTAGTATTGTGGTACCACACAGAAACAGTCAATTAAACCTGGCCACGATCAATATTTTAGAGGATAACACTGGCTAGGTCTGGGTTAGGACTGGGATTTGCCCTCATCAGACTCATACTTTCGCATTCTTCACATACTTGTTGGCCAGATCCTGGGTTTTTTCTGGTTTGGATCAGGTAGTAATGTGGTACCACACTGGAACAGTCGATTAAACCCGGTTTCGATCAATATTTTAGAGGATAACGCATGCTAGGTCTGGGTTAGGTCTGGGATTTGCCCTCATTTGGCTCATACAATCGCATGTTTCACATTCTTGTTGGCCAGATCCTGGTCTTCTTCTGGTTTGAATCGCGTAGTAATGTGGTACCACACAGAAACACCCAATTAAACCTGGCCACGATCAATATTTTAGAGGATAACGCATGCTAGGCCTGGGTTAGGTCTGGGATTTGCCCTCATCAGGCTCATGCAATCGCATATTTCACATTCTTGTTGGCCAGATCCTGGTCTTCTTCTGGTTTGAATCACGTAGTAATGTGGTACCACACAGAGACACCCAATTAAACCTGGACACGATCAATATTTTAGAGGATAACGCATGCTAGGTCTGGGTTAGGTCTGGGATTTGCCCTCATCAGACTCATACTTTCGCATTCTTCACATACTTGTTGGCCAGATCCTGGGTTTTTTCTGGTTTGGATCAGGTAGTAATGTGGTACCACACTGGAACAGTCGATTAAACCCGGTTTCGATCAATATTTTAGAGGATAACGCATGCTAGGTCTGGGTTAGGTCTGGGATTTGCCCTCATCAGACTCATACTTTCGCATTCGTCACATACTTGTTGAACAGATCCTGGGTTTTTTCTGGTTTGGATAACGTAGTAATCTGGTACCACACTGAAACAGTCGATTAAGCCTGGTCTCGATCTGTACTTTAGAGGATAACGCATGTTAGGTCTGCGTTAGGTCTGAGACTTGCGCTTTGTCGGGCTCATACTTTCGCATTCTTCACATACTTGTTGGCCAGATCGTGGGTTTTTTCTGGTTTGGATCAGGTAGTAATGTGGTACCACACTGGAACAGTCGATTAAACCCGGTTTCGATCAATAGTTTACAGGATAACGCATGCTAGGTCTGGGTTAGGTCTCGGATTTGCCCTCGTTTGGCTCATACAATCGCATATTTCACATTCTTGTTGGCAAGATCCTGGTCTTTTTCTGGGTTGTATCACGTAGTAATGTGGTACCACACTGAAACAGTCGATTAAGCCTGGTCTGGATTAATATTTTTGAGGATAACGCCTGTTAGGTCTGGGATAGGTCTGGGATTTGCTCTCATCAGGCTCATACTTTCGCATATTTCGCACACTTGTTGGCCAGATCCTGGGTTTTTTCTGGTTTGGATCAGGTAGTAATGTAGTACCACACTGGAACAGTCGATTAAACCCGGTTTCGATCAATAGTTTAGAGGATAACGCATGCTAGGTCTGAGTTAGGTCTGGGATTTGCATTCATTTGGCTCACACAATCGCATATTACACATTCTTGTTGGCCAGATCCTGGTCTAGTTCTGGTTTGAATCACGTAGTAATGTGGTACCACACAGAAACAGTCAATTAAACCTGGCCACGATCAATATCTTAGAGGATAACGCATGCTAGGTCTGGGTTAGGTCTGGGATTTGCTCTCATCAGCCTCATACAATCGCATATTTCGCATTTTGTTGGCCAGATCCTGGTCTTCTTCTGGTTTGAATCACGTAGTAATGTGGTACCACACAGAAACAGTCAATTAAACCTAGCCACGATCAATATTTTAGAGGATAACGGATGCTAGGTCTGGGTTAGGTCTGGGATTTGCCCACATCAGACTCATACTTTCGCATTCTTCACATACTTGTTGAACAGATCCTGGGTTTTTTCTGGTTTGGATCACGTAGTAATGTGGTACCACACTGGTACAGTCGATTAAACCCGGTTTCGATCAATAGTGTAGAGGATAACGCATGCTAGGTCTGGGCTGGGTCTGGGATTTGCCCTCATCAGACTCATACAATCGCATATTTCGCATTCTTGTTGGCACGATCCTGGTCTTTTTCTGGGTTGTATCACGTAGTAATGTGGTACCACACTAAAACAGTCAACTAAGCCTGGCCACGATCAATATTTTAGAGGATAACGGATGCTAGGTCTGGGTTAGGTCTGGGATTTGCCCTCATCAGACTCATACTTTCGCATTCTTCACATACTAGTTGAACAGATCCTGGGTTTTTTCTAGTTTGGATCACGTAGTAATGTGGTACCACACTGAAACTGTCGATTAAGCCTGGCCACGATCAATATATTAGAGGATAACGCATGCTAGGTCTAGGTTAGGTCTGGGATTTGCCCTCATCAGACTCATACAATCGCATATATCGCATTTTGTTGGCCAGATCCTGGTGTTCTTTATGTTTGAATCACGTAGTATTGTGGTACCACACAGAAACAGTCAATTAAACCTGGCCACGATCAATATTTTAGAGGATAACGCATGCTAGGTCTGGGTTAGGTCTGGGATTTGCCCTCATCAGACTCATACTTTCGCATTCTTCACATACTTGTTTGCCAGATCCTGGGTTTTTTCTGGTTTGGATCAGGTAGTAATGTGGTACCACACTGGAATAGTCGATTAAACCCGGTTTCGATCAATAGTTTACAGGATAACGCAAGCTAGGTCTGGGTTAGGTCTGGGATTTGCCCTCATTTGGCTCATACAATCGCATATTTCACATTCTTCTTGGCCAGATCCTGGTCTTCTTCTGGTTTGAATCACGTAGTAATGTGGTACCACACAGAAAGGATCAATTAAACCTGGCCACGATCAATATTTTAGAGGATAACGCATGCTAGGGCTGGGTTAGGTCTGGGATTTGCCCTCATCAGACTCATACTTTCGCATTCTTCACATACTTGTTGAACAGATCCTGGGTTTTTTCTGGTTTGGATCACGTATTAATGTGGTACCACACTGAAACAGTCGATTAAGCCTGGTCGGGATTAATATTTTAGAGGATAACGCCTGTTAGGTCTAGGATAGATCTGGGATTTGGTCTCATCAGGCTCATGCTTTCGCATATTTCGCACACTTGTGGGCCAGATCCTGGGTTTTTTCTGGTTTGGATCAGGTGGTAATGTGGTACCACACTGGAACAGTCGATTAAACCCGGTTTCGATCAGTATTTTAGAGGATAACGCATGCTAGGTCTGGGTTAGGTCTGGGATTTGCCCTCATTTGGCTCATACAATCGCATATATCGCACTTTGTTGGCCAGATCCTGGTGTTCTTTATGTTTGAATCACGTAGTATTGTGGTACCACACAGAAACAGTCAATTAAACCTGGCCACGATCAATATTTTAGAGGATAACACTGGCTAGGTCTGGGTTAGGACTGGGATTTGCCCTCATCAGACTCATACTTTCGCATTCTTCACATACTTGTTGGCCAGATCCTGGGTTTTTTCTGGTTTGGATCAGGTAGTAATGTGGTACCACACTGGAACAGTCGATTAAACCCGGTTTCGATCAATATTTTAGAGGATAACGCATGCTAGGTCTGGGTTAGGTCTGGGATTTGCCCTCATTTGGCTCATACAATCGCATGTTTCACATTCTTGTTGGCCAGATCCTGGTCTTCTTCTGGTTTGAATCGCGTAGTAATGTGGTACCACACAGAAACACCCAATTAAACCTGGCCACGATCAATATTTTAGAGGATAACGCATGCTAGGCCTGGGTTAGGTCTGGGACTTGCCCTCATCAGACTCATACTTTCGCATTCTTCACATACCTGTTGAACAGATCATGGGTTTTTTCTGGTTTGGATAACGTTGTAATCTGGTACCACACTGAAACAGTCGATTAAGCCTGGTCTCGATCTATATTTTCGAGGATAACGCATGTTAGGTCTGCGTTAGGTCTGGGACTTGCCCTCTGTCTGGCTCGTACTTTCGCATTCTTCACATACTTGTTGGCCAGATCCTGGGTTTTTTCTGGTTTGGATCAGGTAGTAATGTGGTTCCACACTGGAACAGTCGATTAAACCCGGTTTCGATCAATAGTTTACAGGATAACGCGTGCAAGGTCTGGGTTAGGTCTGGGATTTGCCCTCATTTGGCTCATACAATCGCATATATCGCACTTTGTTGGCCAGATCCTGGTGTTCTTTATGTTTGAATCACGTAGTATTGTGGTACCACACAGAAACAGTCAATTAAACATGGCCACGATCAATATTTTAGAGGATAACACTGGCTAGGTCTGGGTTAGGACTGGGATTTGCCCTCATCAGACTCATACTTTCGCATTCTTCACATACTTGTTGGCCAGATCCTGGGTTTTTTCTGGTTTGGATCAGGTAGTAATGTGGTACCACACTGGAACAGTCGATTAAACCCGGTTTCGATCAATATTTTAGAGGATAACGCATGCTAGGTCTGGGTTAGGTCTGGGATTTGCCCTCATTTGGCTCATACAATCGCATATATCGCACTTTGTTGGCCAGATCCTGGTGTTCTTTATGTTTGAATCACGTAGTATTGTGGTACCACACAGAAACAGTCAATTAAACCTGGCCACGATCAATATTTTAGAGGATAACACTGGCTAGGTCTGGGTTAGGACTGGGATTTGCCCTCATCAGACTCATACTTTCGCATTCTTCACATACTTGTTGGCCAGATCCTGGGTTTTTTCTGGTTTGGATCACGTAGTAATGTGGTACCACACTGGAACAGTCGATTAAACCCGGTTTCGATCAATAGTGTAGAGGATAACGCATGCTAGGTCTGGGCTAGGTCTGGGATTTGTCCTCATTTGGCTCATACAAAGGCATATTTCACATTCTTGTTGGCAAGATCCTGGCCTTTTCCTGGGTTGTATCACGTAGTAATGTGGTACCACACTGAAACAGTCGATTAAGCCTGGTCTGGATTAATATTTTAGAGGATAACGCATGCTAGGTCTGGGTTAGGTCAGGGATTTGCTCTCATTAGACTCATACAATCGCATATTTCGCATTTTGTTGGCGAGATCCTGGTCTTCTTCTGGTTTGCATCACGTAGTAATGTGGTACCACACAAAAACAGTCGATTAAGCCTGGTCTCGATCTGTATTTTAGAGGATAACGCATGGTAGGTCTGCGTTAGGTCTGGGACTTGCCCTTTGCCAGGCTCATGCAATCGCATATTTCGCATTCTTGTTGGCAAGATCCTGGTCTTTTTCTGGGTTGTATCACGTAGTAATGTGGTACCACACTAAAACAGTCAACTAAGCCTGGCCACGATCAATATTTTAGAGGATAACGGATGCTAGGTCTGGGTTAGGTCTGGGATTTGCCCTCATCAGACTCATACTTTCGCATTCTTCACATACTTGTTGAACAGATCCTGGGTTTTTTCTGGTTTGGACCACGTAGTAATGTGGTACCACACTGAAACTGTCGATTAAGCCTGGCCACGATCAATATTTTAGAGGATAACGCATGCAAGGTCTGGGTTAGGTCTGGGATTTGCTCTCATCAGACTCATACAATCGCATATTTCGCATTTTGTTGGCGAGATCCTGGTCTTCTTCATGTTTGCGTCACGTAGTAATGTGGTACCACACTAGAACAGTCAACTAACCCTGGCCACGATCAATATTTTAGAGGATAACTGTATGCTAGGTCAGGGTTAGGTCTGGGATTTGCCCTCATCAGACTCATACTTTCGCATTCTTCACATACTTGTTGAACAGATCCTGGGTTTTTTCTGGTTTGGATCACGTAGTAATCTGGTACCACACTGAAACAGTCGACTAAGCCTGGTCTCGATGTGTATTTTAGAGGATAACGCATGCTAGGTCTGCGTTAGGTCTGGGACTTGCCCTTTGCCAGGCTCATGCAATCGCATATTTCGCATTCTTGTTGGCAAGATCCTGGTCTTTTTCTGGGTTGTATCACGTAGTAATGTGGTACCACACTGAAACTGTCGATTAAGAATGGCCACGATCAATATTTTAGAGGATAACGCATGCTAGGTCTAGGTTAGGTCTGGGATTTGCCCTCATCAGACTCATACAATCGCATATTTCGCATTTTGTTGGCCAGATCCTGGTCTTCTTCTGGTTTGAATCACGTAGTAATGTGGTACCACACAGAAACAGTCAATTAAACCTGGCCACGATCAATATTTTAGAGGATAATGCATGCTAGGTCTGGGTTAGGTCTGGGATTTGCCCTCATCAGACTCATACTTTCGCATTCTTCACATACTTGTTGGCCAGATCCTGGGTTTTTTCTGGTTTGGATCACGTATTAATGTGGTACCACACTGAAACAGTCGATTAAGCCTGGTCAGGATTAATATTTTAGAGGATAACGCATGGTAGGTCTGCGTTAGGTCTGGGACTTGCCCTCATCAGGCTCATGCAATCGCATATTTCACATTCTTGTTGGCCAGATCCTGGTCTTCTTCTGGTTTGAATCACGTAGTAATGTGGTACCACACAGAAACACCCAATTAAACCTGGACACGATCAATATTTCAGAGGATAACGGATGCTAGGTCTGGGTTAATCACGATCACATAGTACTGTGGTACCACACTGAAACAGTCGATTAAGCCTGGTCGGGATTAATATTTTAGAGGATAACGCATGCTAGGTCTGGGTTAGGTCTGGGATTTGCCCTCATCAGACTCATACTTTCTCATTCTTCACATACTTGTTGGCCAGATCCTGGGTTTTTTCTGGTTTGGATCAGGTAGTAATGTGGTACCACACTGGAACAGTCGATTAAACCCGGTTTCGATCAATATTTTAGAGGATAACGCGTGCTAGGTCTGCGTTAGGTCTGGGACTTGCCCTTTGTCAGGCTCATACTTTCGCATTCTTCACATACTTTTTGGCCAGATCTTGGGTTTTTTCTGGTTTGGATCAGGTAGTAATGTGGTACCACACAGAAACAGTCAATTAAACCTGGCCACGATCAATATTTTAGAGGATAACGCATGCTAGGTCTGGGTTAGGTCTGGGATTTGTCCTCATTTGGCTCATACAAACGCATATTTCACATTCTTGTTGGCAAGATCCTGGTCTTTTTCTGGGTTGTATCACGTAGTAATGTGGTACCACACTGAAACAGTCGATTAAGCCTGGTCTGGATTAATATTTTAGAGGATAACGCCTGTTAGGTCTGGGATAGATCTGGGATTTGCTCTCATCAGGCTCATACTTTCGCATATTTCGCACACTTGTTGGCCAGATCCTGGGTTTTTTCTGGTTTGGATCAGGTAGTAACGTAGTACCACACTGGAACAGTCGATTAAACCCGGTTTCGATCAATAGTTTAGAGGGTAACGCATGCTAGGCCTGGGTTATGTCTGGGATTTGCCCTCATTTGGCTCACACAATCGCATATTTCACATTCTTGTTGGCCAGATCCTGGTCTTCTTCTGGTTTGAATCACGTAGTAATGTGGTACCACACAGAAACAGTCAATTAAACCTGGCCACGATCCATATTTTAGCGGATAACGCATGTTAGGTCTAGGTTAGGTCTGGGATTTGCCCTCATCAGGCTCATGCAATCGCATATTTCACATTCTTGTTGGCCAGATCCTGGTCTTCTTCTGGTTTGAATCACGTAGTAATGTGGTACCACACAGAAACACCCAATTAAACCTGGACACGGTCAATATTTTAGAGGATAACGCATGCTAGGTCTGGGTTAGGTCTGGGATTTGCCCTCATCAGACTCATACTTTCGCATTCTTCACATACTTGTTGAACAGATCCTGGGTTTTTTCTGGTTTGGATAACGTAGTAATCTGGTACCACACTGAAACAGTCGATTAAGCCTGGTCTCGATCTGTATTTTAGAGGATAACGCATGTTAGGTCTGCGTTAGGTCTGAGACTTGCGCTTTGTCGGGCTCATACTTTCGCATTCTTCACATACTTGTTGACCAGATCCTGGGTTTTTTCTGGTTTGGATCAGGTAGTAATGTGGTACCACACTGGAACAGTCGATTAAACCCGGTTTCGATCAATAGTTTACAGGATAACGCATGCTAGGTCTGGGTTAGGTCTCGGATTTGCCCTCGTTTGGCTCATACAATCGCATATTTCACATTCTTGTTGGCAAGATCCTGGTCTTTTTCTGGGTTGTATCACGTAGTAATGTGGTACCACACTGAAACAGTCGATTAAGCCTGGTCTGGATTAATATTTTTGAGGATAACGCCTGTTAGGTCTGGGATAGGTCCGGAATTTGCTCTCATCAGGCTCATACTTTCGCATATTTCGCACACTTGTTGGCCAGATCCTGGGTTTTTTCTGGTTTGGATCAGGTAGTAATGTAGTACCACACTGGAACAGTCGATTAAACCCGGTTTCGATCAATAGTTTAGAGGATAACGCATGCTAGGTCTGGGTTAGGTCTGGGATTTGCTCTCATCAGACTCATACAATCGCATATTACACATTCTTGTTGGCCAGATTCTGGTCTAGTTCTGGTTTGAATCACGTAGTAATGTGGTACCACACAGAAACAGCCAATTAAACCTGGCCACGATCAATATCTTAGAGGATAACGGATGCTAGGTCTGGGTTAGGTCTGGGATTTGCCCACATCAGACTCATACTTTCGCATTCTTCACATACTTGTTGAACAGATCCTGGGTTTTTTCTGGTTTGGATCACGTAGTAATGTGGTACCACACTGGAACAGTCGATTAAACCCGGTTTCGACCAATAGTGTAGAGGATAACGCATGCTAGGTCTGGGCTAGGTCTGGGATTTGCCATCATCAGACTCATACAATCGCATATTTCGCATTCTTGTTGGCAAGATCCTGGTCTTTTTCTGGGTTTTATCACGTAGTAATGTGGTACCACACTAAAACAGTCAACTAAGCCTGGCCACGATCAATATTTTAGAGGATAACGGATGCTAGGTCTGGGTTAGGTCTGGGATTTGCCCTCATCAGACTCATACTTTCGCATTCTTCACATACTAGTTGTACAGATCCTGGGTTTTTTCTAGTTTGGATCACGTAGTAATGTGGTACCACACTGAAACTGTCGATTAAGCCTGGCCACGATCAATATATTAGAGGATAACGCATGCTAGGTCTAGGTTAGGTCTGGGTTTTGCCCTCATCAGACTCATACAATCGCATATATCGCATTTTGTTGGCCAGATCCTGGTGTTCTTTATGTTTGAATCACGTAATATTGTGGTACCACACAGAAACAGTCAATTAAACCTGGCCACGATCAATATTTTACAGGATAACACTGGCTAGGTCTGGGTTAGGACTGGGATTTGCCCTCATCAGACTCATACAATCGCATATTTCGCATTTTGATGGCCAGATCCTGGTCTTCTTCATGTTTGCATCACGTAGTAATGTGGTACCACACTGAAACAGTCAACTAACCTTGGCAACGATCAATATTTTAGAGGATAACGGTATGCTAGATCTGGGTTAGGACTGGGATTTGCCCTCATCAGACTCATACTTTCGCATTCTTCACATACTTGTTGGCCAGATCCTGGGTTTTTTCTGGTTTGGATCACGTAGTAATGTGGTACCACACTGGAACAGTCGATTAAACCCGGTTTCGATCAATAGTGTAGAGGATAACGCATGCTAGGTCTGGGCTAGGTCTGGGATTTGTCCTCATTTGGCTCATACAAAGGCATATTTCACATTCTTGTTGGCAAGATCCTGGCCTTTTCCTGGGTTGTATCACGTAGTAATGTGGTACCACACTGAAACAGTCGATTAAGCCTGGTCTGGATTAATATTTTAGAGGATAACGCATGCTAGGTCTGGGTTAGGTCAGGGATTTGCTCTCATTAGACTCATACAATCGCATATTTCGCATTTTGTTGGCGAGATCCTGGTCTTCTTCTGGTTTGCATCACGTAGTAATGTGGTACCACACAAAAACAGTCGATTAAGCCTGGTCTCGATCTGTATTTTAGAGGATAACGCATGGTAGGTCTGCGTTAGGTCTGGGACTTGCCCTTTGCCAGGCTCATGCAATCGCATATTTCGCATTCTTGTTGGCAAGATCCTGGTCTTTTTCTGGGTTGTATCACGTAGTAATGTGGTACCACACTAAAACAGTCAACTAAGCCTGGCCACGATCAATATTTTAGAGGATAACGGATGCTAGGTCTGGGTTAGGTCTGGGATTTGCCCTCATCAGACTCATACTTTCGCATTCTTCACATACTTGTTGAACAGATCCTGGGTTTTTTCTGGTTTGGACCACGTAGTAATGTGGTACCACACTGAAACTGTCGATTAAGCCTGGCCACGATCAATATTTTAGAGGATAACGCATGCAAGGTCTGGGTTAGGTCTGGGATTTGCTCTCATCAGACTCATACAATCGCATATTTCGCATTTTGTTGGCGAGATCCTGGTCTTCTTCATGTTTGCGTCACGTAGTAATGTGGTACCACACTAGAACAGTCAACTAACCCTGGCCACGATCAATATTTTAGAGGATAACTGTATGCTAGGTCAGGGTTAGGTCTGGGATTTGCCCTCATCAGACTCATACTTTCGCATTCTTCACATACTTGTTGAACAGATCCTGGGTTTTTTCTGGTTTGGATCACGTAGTAATCTGGTACCACACTGAAACAGTCGACTAAGCCTGGTCTCGATGTGTATTTTAGAGGATAACGCATGCTAGGTCTGCGTTAGGTCTGGGACTTGCCCTTTGCCAGGCTCATGCAATCGCATATTTCGCATTCTTGTTGGCAAGATCCTGGTCTTTTTCTGGGTTGTATCACGTAGTAATGTGGTACCACACTGAAACTGTCGATTAAGAATGGCCACGATCAATATTTTAGAGGATAACGCATGCTAGGTCTAGGTTAGGTCTGGGATTTGCCCTCATCAGACTCATACAATCGCATATTTCGCATTTTGTTGGCCAGATCCTGGTCTTCTTCTGGTTTGAATCACGTAGTAATGTGGTACCACACAGAAACAGTCAATTAAACCTGGCCACGATCAATATTTTAGAGGATAATGCATGCTAGGTCTGGGTTAGGTCTGGGATTTGCCCTCATCAGACTCATACTTTCGCATTCTTCACATACTTGTTGGCCAGATCCTGGGTTTTTTCTGGTTTGGATCACGTATTAATGTGGTACCACACTGAAACAGTCGATTAAGCCTGGTCAGGATTAATATTTTAGAGGATAACGCATGGTAGGTCTGCGTTAGGTCTGGGACTTGCCCTCATCAGGCTCATGCAATCGCATATTTCACATTCTTGTTGGCCAGATCCTGGTCTTCTTCTGGTTTGAATCACGTAGTAATGTGGTACCACACAGAAACACCCAATTAAACCTGGACACGATCAATATTTCAGAGGATAACGGATGCTAGGTCTGGGTTAATCACGATCACATAGTACTGTGGTACCACACTGAAACAGTCGATTAAGCCTGGTCGGGATTAATATTTTAGAGGATAACGCCTGTTAGGTCTAGGATAGATCTGGGATTTGGTCTCATCAGGCTCATACTTTCGCATATTTCGCACACTTGTGGGCCAGATCCTGGGTTTTTTGTGGTTTGGATCAGGTGGTAATGTGGTACCACACTGGAACAGTCGATTAAACCCGGCTTCGATCTATATTTTAGAGGATAACGGATGCTAGGTCTGGGTTAGGTCTGGGATTTGCCCTCATTTGGCCCATACAATCGCATATATCGCATTTTGTTGGCCAGATCCTGGTGTTCTTTAAGTTTGAATCCCGTAGTATTGTGGTACCACACAGAAACAGTCAATTAAACCTGGCCACGATCAATATTTTAGAGGATAACACTGGCTAGGTCTGGGTCAGGACTGGGATTTGCCCTCATCAGGCTCATGCAATCGCATATTTCACATTCTTGTTGGCCAGATCCTGGTCTTCTTCTGGTTTGAATCACGTAGTAATGTGGTACCACACAGAAACACCCAATTAAACCTGGACACGATCAATATTTTAGAGGATAACGCATGCTAGGTCTGGGTTAGGTCTGGGATTTGCCCTCATCAGACTCATACTTTCTCATTCTTCACATACTTGTTGGCCAGATCCTGGGTTTTTTCTGGTTTGGATCAGGTAGTAATGTGGTACCACACTGGAACAGTCGATTAAACCCGGTTTCGATCAATATTTTAGAGGATAACGCGTGCTAGGTCTGCGTTAGGTCTGGGACTTGCCCTTTGTCAGGCTCATACTTTCGCATTCTTCACATACTTTTTGGCCAGATCTTGGGTTTTTTCTGGTTTGGATCAGGTAGTAATGTGGTACCACACAGAAACAGTCAATTAAACCTGGCCACGATCAATATTTTAGAGGATAACGCATGCTAGGTCTGGGTTAGGTCTGGGATTTGTCCTCATTTGTCTCATACAAACGCATATTTCACATTCTTGTTGGCAAGATCCTGGTCTTTTTCTGGGTTGTATCACGTAGTAATGTGGTACCACACTGAAACAGTCGATTAAGCCTGGTCTGGATTAATATTTTAGAGGATAACGCCTGTTAGGTCTGGGATAGATCTGGGATTTGCTCTCATCAGGCTCATACTTTCGCATATTTCGCACACTTGTTGGCCAGATCCTGGGTTTTTTCTGGTTTGGATCAGGTAGTAACGTAGTACCACACTGGAACAGTCGATTAAACCCGGTTTCGATCAATAGTTTAGAGGGTAACGCATGCTAGGCCTGGGTTATGTCTGGGATTTGCCCTCATTTGGCTCACACAATCGCATATTTCACATTCTTGTTGGCCAGATCCTGGTCTTCTTCTGGTTTGAATCACGTAGTAATGTGGTACCACACAGAAACAGTCAATTAAACCTGGCCACGATCCATATTTTAGCGGATAACGCATGTTAGGTCTAGGTTAGGTCTGGGATTTGCCCTCATCAGGCTCATGCAATCGCATATTTCACATTCTTGTTGGCAAGATCCTGGTCTTTTTCTGGGTTGTATCACGTAGTAATGTGGTACCACACTGAAACAGTCGATTAAGCCTGGTCTGGATTAATATTTTTGAGGATAACGCCTGTTAGGTCTGGGATAGGTCCGGAATTTGCTCTCATCAGGCTCATACTTTCGCATATTTCGCACACTTGTTGGCCAGATCCTGGGTTTTTTCTGGTTTGGATCAGGTAGTAATGTAGTACCACACTGGAACAGTCGATTAAACCCGGTTTCGATCAATAGTTTAGAGGATAACGCATGCTAGGTCTGGGTTAGGTCTGGGATTTGCTCTCATCAGACTCATACAATCGCATATTACACATTCTTGTTGGCCAGATTCTGGTCTAGTTCTGGTTTGAATCACGTAGTAATGTGGTACCACACAGAAACAGCCAATTAAACCTGGCCACGATCAATATCTTAGAGGATAACGGATGCTAGGTCTGGGTTAGGTCTGGGATTTGCCCACATCAGACTCATACTTTCGCATTCTTCACATACTTGTTGAACAGATCCTGGGTTTTTTCTGGTTTGGATCACGTAGTAATGTGGTACCACACTGGAACAGTCGATTAAACCCGGTTTCGACCAATAGTGTAGAGGATAACGCATGCTAGGTCTGGGCTAGGTCTGGGATTTGCCATCATCAGACTCATACAATCGCATATTTCGCATTCTTGTTGGCAAGATCCTGGTCTTTTTCTGGGTTTTATCACGTAGTAATGTGGTACCACACTAAAACAGTCAACTAAGCCTGGCCACGATCAATATTTTAGAGGATAACGGATGCTAGGTCTGGGTTAGGTCTGGGATTTGCCCTCATCAGACTCATACTTTCGCATTCTTCACATACTAGTTGTACAGATCCTGGGTTTTTTCTAGTTTGGATCACGTAGTAATGTGGTACCACACTGAAACTGTCGATTAAGCCTGGCCACGATCAATATATTAGAGGATAACGCATGCTAGGTCTAGGTTAGGTCTGGGTTTTGCCCTCATCAGACTCATACAATCGCATATATCGCATTTTGTTGGCCAGATCCTGGTGTTCTTTATGTTTGAATCACGTAATATTGTGGTACCACACAGAAACAGTCAATTAAACCTGGCCACGATCAATATTTTACAGGATAACACTGGCTAGGTCTGGGTTAGGACTGGGATTTGCCCTCATCAGACTCATACAATCGCATATTTCGCATTTTGATGGCCAGATCCTGGTCTTCTTCATGTTTGCATCACGTAGTAATGTGGTACCACACTGAAACAGTCAACTAACCTTGGCAACGATCAATATTTTAGAGGATAACGGTATGCTAGATCTGGGTTAGGTTTGGGATTTGCCCTCATCAGACTCATACTTTCGCATTCTTCACATACTTGTTGAACAGATCCTGGGTTTTTTCTGGTTTGGATCACGTAGTAATCTGGTACCACTCTGAAACAGTCGATTAAGCCTGGTCTCGATCTGTATTTTAGAGGATAACGCATGGTAAGTCTGCCTTAGGTCTGGGATTTGCCCTCATCAGACTCATACAATCGCATATTTCGCATTTTGTTGGCCAGATCCTGGTCTTCTTCTGGTTTGAATCACGTAGTAATGTGGTACCACACAAAAACAGTCGATTAAACCTGGCCACGATCAATATTTTAGAGGATAACGCATGCTAGGTCTGGGTTAGGTCTGGGATTTGCCCTCATCAGACTCATACTTTCGCATTCTTCACAAACTTGTTGGCCAGATCCTGGGTTTTTTCTGGTTTGGATCAGGTAGTAATGTGGTACCACACTGGAATAGTCGATTAAACCCGGTTTCGATCAATAGTTTACAGGATAACGCAAGCTAGGTCTGGGTTAGGTCTGGGATTTGCCCTCATTTGGCTCATACAATCGCATATTTCACATTCTTCTTGGCCAGATCCTGGTCTTCTTCTGGTTTGAATCACGTAGTAATGTGGTACCACACAGAAAGGATCAATTGAACCTGGCCACGATCAATATTTTAGAGGATAACGCATGCTAGGGCTGGGTTAGGTCTGGGATTTGCCCTCATCAGACTCATACTTTCGCATTCTTCACATACTTGTTGAACAGATCCTGGGATTTATCTGGTTTGGATAACGTAGTAATCTGGTACCACACTGAAACAGTCGATTAAGCCTGGTCTCGATCTGTATTTTAGAGGATAACGCATGTTAGGTCTGCGTTAGGTCTGGGACTTGCCCTTTCTCAGGCTCATACTTTCGCATTCTTCACATACTTGTTGGCCAGATCTTGGGTTTTTTCTGGTTTGGATCAAGTAGTAATGTGGTACCACACTGGAACAGTCGATTAAAACCGGTCTCGATCAATAGTTTACAGGATAACGCATGCTAGGTCTGGGTTAGGTCTGGGATTTGTCCTCATTTGGCTCATACAAACGCATATTTCACATTCTTGTTGGCAAGATCCTGGCCTTTTACTGGGTTGTATCACGTAGTAATGTGGTACCACACTGAAGCAGTCGATTAAGCCTGGTCTGGATTAATATTTTAGAGGATAACGCCTGTTAGGTCTGGGATAGATCTGGGATTTGCTCTCATCAGGCTCATACTTTCGCATATTTCGCACACTTGTTGGCCAGATCCTGGGTTTTTTCTGGTTTGGATCAGGTAGTAATGTAGTACCACACTGGAACAGTCGATTAAACCCGGTTTCGATCAATAGTTTACAGGATAACGCGTGCTAGGTCTGGGTTAGGTCTGGGATTTGCCCTCATTTGGCTCATGCAATCGCATATATCGCACTTTGTTGGCCAGATCCTGGTGTTCTTTATGTTTGAATCACGTAGTATTGTGGTACCACACAGAAACAGTCAATTAAACCTGGCCACGATCAATATTTTAGAGGATAACACTGGCTAGGTCTGGGTTAGGACTGGGATTTGCCCTCATCAGACTCATACTTTCGCATTCTTCACATACTTGTTGGCCAGATCCTGGGTTTTTTCTGGTTTGGATCAGGTAGTAATGTGGTACCACACTGGAACAGTCGATTAAACCCGGTTTCGATCAATATTTTAGAGGATAACGCATGCTAGGTCTGGGTTAGGTCTGGGATTTGCCCTCATTTGGCTCATACAATCGCATATATCGCACTTTGTTGGCCAGATCCTGGTGTTCTTTATGTTTGAATCACGTAGTATTGTGGTACCACACAGAAACAGTCAATTAAACCTGGCCACGATCAATATTTTAGAGGATAACACTGGCTAGGTCTGGGTTAGGACTGGGATTTGCCCTCATCAGACTCATACTTTCGCATTCTTCACATACTTGTTGGCCAGATCCTGGGTTTTTTCTGGTTTGGATCACGTAGTAATGTGGTACCACACTGGAACAGTCGATTAAACCCGGTTTCGATCAATAGTGTAGAGGATAACGCATGCTAGGTCTGGGCTAGGTCTGGGATTTGTCCTCATTTGGCTCATACAAACGCATATTTCACATTCTTGTTGGCAAGATCCTGGCCTTTTCCTGGGTTGTATCACGTAGTAATGTGGTACCACACTGAAACAGTCGATTAAGCCTGGTCTGGATTAATATTTTAGAGGATAACGCCTGTTAGGTCTGGGATAGATCTGGGATTTGCTCTCATCAGGCTCATACTTTCGCATATTTCGCACACTTGTTGGCCAGATCCTGGGTTTTTTCTGGTTTGGATCAGGTAGTAATGTAGTACCACACTGGAACAGTCGATTAAACCCGGTTTCGATCTATAGTTTACAGGATAACGCAAGCTAGGTCTGGGTTAGGTCTGGGATTTGCCCTCATTTGGCTCATACAATCGCATATTTCACATTCTTCTTGGCCAGATCCTGGTCTTCTTCTGGTTTGAATCACGTAGTAATGTGGTACCACACAGAAACAGTCGATTAAACCTGGCCACGATCAATATTTTAGAGGATAACGCATGCTAGGTCTGGGTTAGGTCTGGGATTTGCCCTCATCAGACTCATACTTTCGCATTCTTCACATACTTGTTGGCCAGATCCTGGTCTTCTTCTGGTTTGAATCACGTAGTAATGTGGTACCACACAGAAAGGATCAATTAAACCTGGCCACGATCAATATTTTAGAGGATAACGCATGCTAGGGCTGGGTTAGGTCTGGGATTTGCCCTCATCAGACTCATACTTTCGCATACTTCACATACTTGTTGAACAGATCCTGGGATTTATCTGGTTTGGATAACGTAGTAATCTGGTACCACACTGAAACAGTCGATTAAGCCTGGTCTCGATCTGTATTTTAGAGGATAACGCATGTTAGGTCTGCGTTAGGTCTGGGACTTGCCCTTTCTCAGGCTCAAACTTTCGCATTCTTCACATACTTGTTGGCCAGATCTTGGGTTTTTTCTGGTTTGGATCAAGTAGTAATGTGGTACCACACTGGAACAGTCGATTAAAGCCGGTCTCGATCAATAGTTTACAGGATAACGCATGCTAGGTCTGGGTTAGGTCTGGGATTTGTCCTCATTTGGCTCATACAAACGCATATTTCACATTCTTGTTGGCAAGATCCTGGCCTTTTCCAGGGTTGTATCACGTAGTAGTGTGGTACCACACTGAAACAGTCGATTAAGCCTGGTCTGGATTAATATTTTAGAGGATAACGCCTGTTAGGTCTGGGATAGATCTGGGATTTGCTCTCATCAGGCTCATACTTTCGCATATTTCGCACACTTGTTGGCCAGATCCTGGGTTTTTTCTGGTTTGGATCAGGTAGTAATGTAGTACCACACTGGAACAGTCGATTAAACCCGGTTTCGATCAATAGTTTAGAGGATAACGCATGTTAGGTCTGGGTTAGGTCTGGGATTTGCCCTCATTTGGCTCACACAATCGCATATTTCACATTCTTGTTGGCCAGATCCTGGTCTTCTTCTGGTTTGAATCACGTAGTAATGTGGTACCACACAGAAACAGTCAATTAAACCTGGCCACGATCAATATTTTAGAGGATAACGCATGCTAGGTCTGGGTTAGGTCCGGGATTTGCTCTCATCAGACTCATACTTTCGCATTCTTCACATTCTTGTTGGCCAGATCCTGGTCTTCTTCTGGTTTGAATCAAGTAGTAATGTGGTACCACACAGAAACAGTCAATTAAACCTGGCCACGATCAATATTTTAGAGGATAACGCATGCTAGGTCTAGGTTAGGTCTGGGATTTGCCCTCATCAGACTCATACACTCGCATATTTCGCATTTTGTTGGCCAGATCCTGGTCTTCTTCTGGTTTGAATCACGTAGTAATGTGGTACCACACAGAAACAGTCAATTAAACCTGGACACGATCAATATTTTAGAGGATAACACTGGCTAGGTCTGGTTTAGGACTGGGATTTGCCCTCATCAGACTCATACAATCGCATATATCGCATTTTGTTGGCCAGATCCTGGTCTTCTTCATGTTTGAATCACGTAGTATTGTAGTACCACACAGAAACAGTCAATTAAACCTGGCCACGATCCATATTTTAGCGGATAACGCATGTTAGGTCTAGGCTAGGTCTGGGATTTGCCCTCATCAGGCTCATGCAATCGCATATTTCACATTCTTTTTGGCCAGATCCTGGTCTTCTTCTGGTTTGAATCACGTAGTAATGTGGTACCACACAGAAACACCCAATTAAACCTGGACACGATCAATATTTTAGAGGATAAGGCATGCTAGGTCTGGGTTAGGTCTGGGATTTGCCCTCATCAGACTCATACTTTCGCATTCTTCACATACTTGTTGGCCAGATCCTGGGTTTTTTCTGGTTTGGATCAGGTAGTAATGTGGTACCACTCTGGAACAGTCGATTAAACCCGGTTTCGATCAATATTTTAGAGGATAACGCATGCTAGGTCTGCGTTAGGTCTGGGACTTGCCCTTTGTCAGGCTCATACTTTCGCATTCTTCACATACTTGTTGGCCAGATCGTGGGTTTTTTCTGGTTTGGATCAGGTAGTAATGTGGTGCCACACTGGAACAGTCGATTAAACCCGGTTTCGATCAATAGTTTACAGGATAACGCATGCTAGGTCTGGGTTAGGTCTGGGATTTGCCCTCATTTGGCTCATACAATCGCATATTTCACATTCTTGTTGGCAAGATCCTGGTCTTTTTCTGGGTTGTATCACGGAGTAATGTGGTACCACACTGAAACAGTCGATTAAGCCTGGTCTGGATTAATATTTTAGAGGATAACGCCTGTTAGGTCTGGGTTAGGTCTGGGATTTGCCCTCATCAGACTCATACTTTCGCATTCTTCACATAATTGTTGGCCAGATCCTGGGTTTTTTCTGGTTTGGATCGGTTAGTAATGTAGTACCACACTGGAACAGTCGATTAAACCCGGTTTCGATCAATAGTTTAGAGGATAACGCATGCTAGGTCTGGGTTAGGTCTGGGATTTGCACTCATTTGGCTCACACAATCGCATATTTCACATTCTTGTTGTCCAGATCCTGGCCTTCTTCTGGTTTGAATCACGTAGTAATGTGGTACCACACAGAAACAGTCAATTAAACCTGGCCACGATCAATATTTTAGAGGATAACGCATGCTAGGTCTGGGTTAGGTCAGGGAGTTGCTCTCATCAGACTCATACAATCGCATATTTCGCATTTTGTTGGCGAGATCCTGGTCTTCTTCTGGTTTGCATCACGTAGTAATGTGGTACCACACAAAAACAGTCGATTAAGCCTGGTCTCGATCTGTATTTTAGAGGATAACGCATGGTAGGTCTGCGTTAGGTCTGGGACTTGCCCTTTGCCAGGCTCATGCAATCGCATATTTCGCATTCTTGTTGGCAAGATCCTGGTCTTTTTCTGGGTTGTATCACGTAGTAATGTGGTACCACACTAAAACAGTCAACTAAGCCTGGCCACGATCAATATTTTAGAGGATAACGGATGCTAGGTCTGGGTTAGGTCTGGGATTTGCCCTCATCAGACTCATACTTTCGCATTCTTCACATACTTGTTGAACAGATCCTGGGTTTTTTCTGGTTTGGACCACGTAGTAATGTGGTACCACACTGAAACTGTCGATTAAGCCTGGCCACGATCAATATTTTAGAGGATAACGCATGCAAGGTCTGGGTTAGGTCTGGGATTTGCTCTCATCAGACTCATACAATCGCATATTTCGCATTTTGTTGGCGAGATCCTGGTCTTCTTCATGTTTGCGTCACGTAGTAATGTGGTACCACACTAGAACAGTCAACTAACCCTGGCCACGATCAATATTTTAGAGGATAACGGTATGCTAGGTCAGGGTTAGGTCTGGGATTTGCCCTCATCAGACTCATACTTTCGCATTCTTCACATACTTGTTGAACAGATCCTGGGTTTTTTCTGGTTTGGATCACGTAGTAATCTGGTACCACACTGAAACAGTCGACTAAGCCTGGCCACGATCAATATTTTAGAGGATAACGGATGCTAGGTCTGGGTTAGGTCTGGGATTTGCCCTCATCAGACTCATACTTTCGCATTCTTCACATACTTCTTGAACAGATCCTGGGTTTTTTCTGGTCTGGATCACGTAGTAATGTGGTACCACACTGAAACTGTCGATTAAGAATGGCCACGATCAATATTTTAGAGGATAACGCATGCTAGGTCTAGGTTAGGTCTGGAATTTGCCCTCATCAGACTCATACAATCGCATATTTCGCATTTTGTTGGCCAGATCCTGGTCTTCTTCTGGTTTGAATCACGTAGTAATGTGGTACCACACAGAAACAGTCAATTAAACCTGGCCACGATCAATATTTTAGAGGATAACGCATGTTAGGTCTGGGTTAGGTCTGGGATTTGCCCTCATCAGACTCATACTTTCGCATTCTTCACATACTTGTTGGCCAGATCCTGGGTTTTTACTGGTTTGGATCACGTATTAATGTGGTACCACACTGAAACAGTCGATTAAGCCTGGTCTGGATTAATATTTTAGAGGATAACGCATGGTAGGTCTGCGTTAGGTCTGGGATTTGCCCTCATTTGGCTCATACAATCGCATATATCGCATTTTGTTGGCCAGATCCCGGTGTTCTTTATGTTTGAATCACGTAGTATTGTGGTACCACACAGAAACAGTCAATTAAACCTGGCCACGATCAATATTTTAGAGGATAACACTGGCTAGGTCTGGGTTAGGACTGGGATTTGCCCTCATCAGACTCATACAATCGCATATTTCGCATTTTGTTGGCCAGATCCTGGTCTTCTTCATGCTTGCATCACGTAGTAATGTGGTACCACACTAAAACAGTCAACTAACCTTTGTCAACGATCAATATTTTAGAGGATAACGGTATGCTAGATCTGGGTTAGGTTTGGGATTTGCCCCCATCAGACTCATACTTTCGCATTCTTCACATACTTGTTGGCCAGATCCTGGGTTTTTTCTGGTTTGGATCAGGTAGTAATGTGGTACCACACTGGAATAGTCGATTAAACCCGGTTTCGATCAGTAGTTTACAGGATAACGCATGCTAGGTCTGGGTTAGGTCTGGGATTTGCCCTCATTTGGCTCATACAATCGCATATTTCACATTCTTCTTGGCCAGATCCTGGTCTTCTTCTGGTTTGAATCACGTAGTAATGTGGTACCACACAGAAAGGATCAATTAAACCTGGCCACGATCAATATTTTAGAGGATAACGCATGCTAGGTCTGGGTTAGATCTGGGATTTGCCCTCATCAGACTCATACTTTCGCATTCTTCACATACTTGTTGAACAGATCCTGGGTTTTATCTGGTTTGGATAACGTTGTAATCTGGTACCACACTGAAACAGTCGATTAAGCCTGGTCTCGATCTGTATTATAGAGGATAACGCATGTTAGGTCTGCGTTAGGTCTGGGACTTGCCCTTTCTCAGGCTCATACTTTCGCATTCTTCACATACTTGTTGGCCAGATCGTGGGTTTTTTCTGGTTTGGATCAGGTAGTAATGTGGTACCACACTGGAATAGTCGATTAAACCCGGTTTCGATCAATAGTTTAGAGGGTAACGCATGCTAGGCCTGGGTTATGTCTGGGATTTGCCCTCATTTGGCTCACACAATCGCATATTTCACATTCTTGTTGGCCAGATCCTGGTCTCCTTCTGGTTTGAATCACGTAGTAATGTGGTACCACACAGAAACAGTCAATTAAACCACGCCACGATCCATATTTTAGCGGATAACGCATGTTAGGTCTAGGTTAGGTCTGGGATTTGCCCTCATCAGGCTCATGCAATCGCATATTTCACATTCTTGTTGGCCAGATCCTGGTCTTCTTCTGGTTTGAATCACGTAGTAATGTGGTACCACACAGAGACACCCAATTAAACCTGGACACGATCAATATTTTAGAGGATAACGCATGCTAGGTCTGGGTTAGGTCTGGGATTTGCCCTCATCAGACTCATACTTTCGCATTCTTCACATACTTGTTGGCCAGATCCTGGGTTTTTTCTGGTTTGGATCAGTTAGTAATGTGGTACCACACTGGAACAGTCGATTAAACCCGGTTTCGATCAATATTTTAGAGGATAACGCATGCTAGGTCTGGGTTAGGTCTGGGATTTGCCCTCATCAGACTCATACTTTCGCATTCGTCACATACTTGTTGAACAGATCCTGGGTTTTTTCTGGTTTGGATAACGTAGTAATCTGGTACCACACTGAAACAGTCGATTAAGCCTGGTCTCGATCTGTACTTTAGAGGATAACGCATGTTAGGTCTGCGTTAGGTCTGAGACTTGCGCTTTGTCGGGCTCATACTTTCGCATTCTTCACATACTTGTTGGCCAGATCGTGGGTTTTTTCTGGTTTGGATCAGGTAGTAATGTGGTACCACACTGGAACAGTCGATTAAACCCGGTTTCGATCAATAGTTTACAGGATAACGCATGCTAGGTCTGGGTTAGGTCTCGGATTTGCCCTCGTTTGGCTCATACAATCGCATATTTCACATTCTTGTTGGCAAGATCCTGGTCTTTTTCTGGGTTGTATCACGTAGTAATGTGGTACCACACTGAAACAGTCGATTAAGCCTGGTCTGGATTAATATTTTAGAGGATAACGCCTGTTAGGTCTGGGATAGGTCTGGGATTTGCTCTCATCAGGCTCATACTTTCGCATATTTCGCACACTTGTTGGCCAGATCCTGGGTTTTTTCTGGTTTGGATCAGGTAGTAATGTAGTACCACACTGGAACAGTCGATTAAACCCGGTTTCGATCAATAGTTTAGAGGATAACGCATGCTAGGTCTGAGTTAGGTCTGGGATTTGCATTCATTTGGCTCACACAATCGCATATTACACATTCTTGTTGGCCAGATCCTGGTCTAGTTCTGGTTTGAATCACGTAGTAATGTGGTACCACACAGAAACAGTCAATTAAACCTGGCCACGATCAATATCTTAGAGGATAACGCATGCTAGGTCTGGGTTAGGTCTGGGATTTGCTCTCATCAGACTCATACAATCGCATATTTCGCATTTTGTTGGCCAGATCCTGGTCTTCTTCTGGTTTGAATCACGTAGTAATGTGGTACCACACAGAAACAGTCAATTAAACCTAGCCACGATCAATATTTTAGAGGATAACGGATGCTAGGTCTGGGTTAGGTCTGGGATTTGCCCACATCAGACTCATACTTTCGCATTCTTCACATACTTGTTGAACAGATCCTGGGTTTTTTCTGGTTTGGATCACGTAGTAATGTGGTACCACACTGGAACAGTCGATTAAACCCGGTTTCGATCAATAGTGTAGAGGATAACGCATGCTAGGTCTGGGCTGGGTCTGGGATTTGCCCTCATCAGACTCATACAATCGCATATTTCGCATTCTTGTTGGCACGATCCTGGTCTTTTTCTGGGTTGTATCACGTAGTAATGTGGTACCACACTAAAACAGTCAACTAAGCCTGGCCACGATCAATATTTTAGAGGATAACGGATGCTAGGTCTGGGTTAGGTCTGGGATTTGCCCTCATCAGACTCATACTTTCGCATTCTTCACATACTAGTTGAACAGATCCTGGGTTTTTTCTAGTTTGGATCACGTAGTAATGTGGTACCACACTGAAACTGTCGATTAAGCCTGGCCACGATCAATATATTAGAGGATAACGCATGCTAGGTCTAGGTTAGGTCTGGGATTTGCCCTCATCAGACTCATACAATCGCATATATCGCATTTTGTTGGCCAGATCCTGGTGTTCTTTATGTTTAAATCACGTAGTATTGTGGTACCACACAGAAACAGTCAATTAAACCTGGCCACGATCAATATTTTGCAGGATAACACTGGCTAGGTCTGGGTTAGGACTGGGATTTGCCCTCATCAGACTCATACAATCGCATATTTCGCATTTTGTTGGCCAGATCCTGGTCTTCTTCATGTTTGCATCACGTAGTAATGTGGTACCACACTGAAACAGTCAACTAACCTTGGCAACGATCAATATTTTAGAGGATAACGGTATGCTAGATCTGGGTTAGGTTTGGGATTTGCCCTCATCAGACTCATACTTTCGCATTCTTCACATACTTGTTGAACAGATCCTGGGTTTTTTCTGGTTTGGATCACGTAGTAATCTGGTACCACTCTGAAACAGTCGATTAAGCCTGGTCTCGATCTGTATTTTAGAGGATAACGCATGGTAAGTCTGCCTTAGGTGTGGGATTTGCCCTCATCAGACTCATACAATCGCATATTTCGCATTTTATTGGCCAGATCCTGGTCTTCTTCTGGTTTGAATCACGTAGTAATGTGGTACCACACAGAAACAGTCGATTAAACCTGGCCACGATCAATATTTTAGAGGATAACGCATGCTAGGTCTGGGTTAGGTCTGGGATTTGCCCTCATCAGACTCATACTTTCGCATTCTTCACATACTTGTTGGCCAGATCCTGGGTTTTTTCTGGTTTGGATCAGGTAGTAATGTGGTACCACACTGGAATAGTCGATTAAACCCGGTTTCGATCAATAGTTTACAGGATAACGCAAGCTAGGTCTGGGTTAGGTCTGGGATTTGCCCTCATTTGGCTCATACAATCGCATATTTCACATTCTTCTTGGCCAGATCCTGGTCTTCTTCTGGTTTGAATCACGTAGTAATGTGGTACCACACAGAAAGGATCAATTAAACCTGGCCACGATCAATATTTTAGAGGATAGCGCATGCTAGGGCTGGGTTAGGTCTGGGATTTGCCCTCATCAGACTCATACTTTCGCATTCTTCACATACTTGTTGAACAGATCCTGGGTTTTTTCTGGTTTGGATCACGTATTAATGTGGTACCACACTGAAACAGTCGATTAAGCCTGGTCGGGATTAATATTTTAGAGGATAACGCCTGTTAGGTCTAGGATAGATCTGGGATTTGGTCTCATCAGGCTCATACTTTCGCATATTTCGCACACTTGTGGGCCAGATCCTGGGTTTTTTCTGGTTTGGATCAGGTGGTAATGTGGTACCACACTGGAACAGTCGATTAAACCCGGTTTCGGTCAGTATTTTAGAGGATAACGCATGCTAGGTCTGGGTTAGGTCTGGGATTTGCCCTCATTTGGCTCATACAATCGCATATATCGCACTTTGTTGGCCAGATCCTGGTGTTCTTTATGTTTGAATCACGTAGTATTGTGGTACCACACAGAAACAGTCAATTAAACCTGGCCACGATCAATATTTTAGAGGATAACACTGGCTAGGTCTGGGTTAGGACTGGGATTTGCCCTCATCAGACTCATACTTTCGCATTCTTCACATACTTGTTGACCAGATCCTGGGTTTTTTCTGGTTTGGATCAGGTAGTAATGTGGTACCACACTGGAACAGTCGATTAAACCCGGTTTCGATCAATATTTTAGAGGATAACGCATGCTAGGTCTGGGTTAGGTCTGGGATTTGCCCTCATTTGGCTCATACAATCGCATATTTCACATTCTTGTTGGCCAGATCCTGGTCTTCTTCTGGTTTGAATCGCGTAGTAATGTGGTACCACACAGAAACACCCAATTAAACCTGGCCACGATCAATATTTTAGAGGATAACGCATGCTAGGCCTGGGTTAGGTCTGGGACTTGCCCTCATCAGACTCATACTTTCGCATTCTTCACATACCTGTTGAACAGATCATGGGTTTTTTCTGGTTTGGATAACGTTGTAATCTGGTACCACACTGAAACAGTCGATTAAGCCTGGTCTCGATCTATATTTTCGAGGATAACGCATGTTAGGTCTGCGTTAGGTCTGGGACTTGCCCTCTGTCTGGCTCGTACTTTCGCATTCTTCACATACTTGTTGGCCAGATCCTGGGTTTTTTCTGGTTTGGATCAGGTAGTAATGTGGTTCCACACTGGAACAGTCGATTAAACCCGGTTTCGATCAATAGTTTACAGGATAACGCGTGCAAGGTCTGGGTTAGGTCTGGGATTTGCCCTCATTTGGCTCATACAATCGCATATATCGCACTTTGTTGGCCAGATCCTGGTGTTCTTTATGTTTGAATCACGTAGTATTGTGGTACCACACAGAAACAGTCAATTAAACCTGGCCACGATCAATATTTTAGAGGATAACACTGGCTAGGTCTGGGTTAGGACTGGGATTTGCCCTCATCAGACTCATACTTTCGCATTCTTCACATACTTGTTGGCCAGATCCTGGGTTTTTTCTGGTTTGGATCAGGTAGTAATGTGGTACCACACTGGAACAGTCGATTAAACCCGGTTTCGATCAATATTTTAGAGGATAACGCATGCTAGGTCTGGGTTAGGTCTGGGATTTGCCCTCATTTGGCTCATACAATCGCATATATCGCACTTTGTTGGCCAGATCCTGGTGTTCTTTATGTTTGAATCACGTAGTATTGTGGTACCACACAGAAACAGTCAATTAAACCTGGCCACGATCAATATTTTAGAGGATAACACTGGCTAGGTCTGGGTTAGGACTGGGATTTGCCCTCATCAGACTCATACTTTCGCATTCTTCACATACTTGTTGGCCAGATCCTGGGTTTTTTCTGGTTTGGATCACGTAGTAATGTGGTACCACACTGGAACAGTCGATTAAACCCGGTTTCGATCAATAGTGTAGAGGATAACGCATGCTAGGTCTGGGCTAGGTCTGGGATTTGTCCTCATTTGGCTCATACAAACGCATATTTCACATTCTTGTTGGCAAGATCCTGGCCTTTTCCTGGGTTGTATCACGTAGTAATGTGGTACCACACTGAAACAGTCGATTAAGCCTGGTCTGGATTAATATTTTAGAGGATAACGCCTGTTAGGTCTGGGATAGATCTGGGATTTGCTCTCATCAGGCTCATACTTTCGCATATTTCGCACACTTGTTGGCCAGATCCTGGGTTTTTTCTGGTTTGGATCAGGTAGTAATGTAGTACCACACTGGAACAGTCGATTAAACCCGGTTTCGATCAATAGTTTACAGGATAACGCAAGCTAGGTCTGGGTTAGGTCTGGGATTTGCCCTCATTTGGCTCATACAATCGCATATTTCACATTCTTCTTGGCCAGATCCTGGTCTTCTTCTGGTTTGAATCACGTAGTAATGTGGTACCACACAGAAACAGTCGATTAAACCTGGCCACGATCAATATTTTAGAGGATAACGCATGCTAGGTCTGGGTTAGGTCTGGGATTTGCCCTCATCAGACTCATACTTTCGCATTCTTCACATACTTGTTGGCCAGATCCTGGTCTTCTTCTGGTTTGAATCACGTAGTAATGTGGTACCACACAGAAAGGATCAATTAAACCTGGCCACGATCAATATTTTAGAGGATAACGCATGCTAGGGCTGGGTTAGGTCTGGGATTTGCCCTCATCAGACTCATACTTTCGCATTCTTCACATACTTGTTGAACAGATCCTGGGATTTATCTGGTTTGGATAACGTAGTAATCTGGTACCACACTGAAACAGTCGATTAAGCCTGGTCTCGATCTGTATTTTAGAGGATAACGCATGTTAGGTCTGCGTTAGGTCTGGGACTTGCCCTTTCTCAGGCTCAAACTTTCGCATTCTTCACATACTTGTTGGCCAGATCTTGGGTTTTTTCTGGTTTGGATCAAGTAGTAATGTGGTACCACACTGGAACAGTCGATTAAAGCCGGTCTCGATCAATAGTTTACAGGATAACGCATGCTAGGTCTGGGTTAGGTCTGGGATTTGTCCTCATTTGGCTCATACAAACGCATATTTCACATTCTTGTTGGCAAGATCCTGGCCTTTTCCTGGGTTGTATCACGTAGTAATGTGGTACCACACTGAAACAGTCGATTAAGCCTGGTCTGGATTAATATTTTAGAGGATAACGCCTGTTAGGTCTGGGATAGATCTGGGATTTGCTCTCATCAGGCTCATACTTTCGCATATTTCGCACACTTGTTGGCCAGATCCTGGGTTTTTTCTGGTTTGGATCAGGTAGTAATGTAGTACCACACTGGAACAGTCGATTAAACCCGGTTTCGATCAATAGTTTAGAGGATAACGCATGCTAGGCCTGGGTTAGGTCTGGGATTTGCCCTCATTTGGCTCACACAATCGCATATTTCACATTCTTGTTGGCCAGATCCTGGTCTTCTTCTGGTTTGAATCACGTAGTAATGTGGTACCACACAGAAACAGTCAATAAACCTGGCCACGATCAATATTTTAGAGGATAACGCATGCTAGGTCTGGGTTAGGTCCGGGATTTGCTCTCATCAGACTCATACTTTCGCATTCTTCACATTCTTGTTGGCCAGATCCTGGTCTTCTTCTGGTTTGAATCAAGTAGTAATGTGGTACCACACAGAAACAGTCAATTAAACCTGGCCACGATCAATATTTTAGAGGATGACGCATGCTAGGTCTAGGTTAGGTCTGGGATTTGCCCTCATCAGACTCATACACTCGCATATTTCGCATTTTGTTGGCCAGATCCTGGTCTTCTTCTGGTTTGAATCACGTAGTAATGTGGTACCACACAGAAACAGTCAATTAAACCTGGACACGATCAATATTTTAGAGGATAACACTGGCTAGGTCTGGTTTAGGACTGGGATTTGCCCTCATCAGACTCATACAATCGCATATATCGCATTTTGTTGGCCAGATCCTGGTCTTCTTCATGTTTGAATCACGTAGTATTGTAGTACCACACAGAAACAGTCAATTAAACCTGGCCACGATCCATATTTTAGCGGATAACGCATGTTAGGTCTAGGCTAGGTCTTGGATTTGCCCTCATCAGGCTCATGCAATCGCATATTTCACATTCTTTTTGGCCAGATCCTGGTCTTCTTCTGGTTTGAATCACGTAGTAATGTGGTACCACACAGAAACACCCAATTAAACCTGGACACGATCAATATTTTAGAGGATAACGCATGCTAGGTCTGGGTTAGGTCTGGGATTTGCCCTCATCAGACTCATACTTTCGCATTCTTCACATACTTGTTGGCCAGATCCTGGGTTTTTTCTGGTTTGGATCAGGTAGTAATGTGGTACCACTCTGGAACAGTCGATTAAACCCGGTTTCGATCAATAGTTTAGAGGATAACGCATGCTAGGCCTGGGTTAGGTCTGGGATTTGCCCTCATTTGGCTCACACAATCGCATATTTCACATTCTTGTTGGCCAGATCCTGGTCTTCTTCTGGTTTGAATCACGTAGTAATGTGGTACCACACAGAAACAGTCAATTAAACCTGGCCACGATCAATATTTTAGAGGATAACGCATGCTAGGTCTAGGTTAGGTCTGGGATTTGCCCTCATCAGACTCATACACTCGCATATTTCGCATTTTGTTGGCCAGATCCTGGTCTTCTTCTGGTTTGAATCACGTAGTAATGTGGTACCACACAGAAACACCCAATTAAACCTGGACACGATCAATATTTTAGAGGATAACGCATGCTAGGTCTGGGTTAGGTCTGGGACTTGCCCTTTGTCAGGCTCATACTTTCGCATTCTTCACATACTTGTTGGCCAGATCTTGGGTTTTTTCTGGTTTGGATCAGGTAGTAATGTGGTACCACACAGAAACAGTCAATTAAACCTGGCCACGATCAATATTTTAGAGGATAACGCATGCTAGGTCTGGGTTAGGTCTGGGATTTGCCCTCATCAGACTCATACTTTCGCATTCGTCACATACTTGTTGAACAGATCCTGGGTTTTTTCTGGTTTGGATAACGTAGTAATCTGGTACCACACTGAAACAGTCGATTAAGCCTGGTCTCGATCTGTATTTTAGAGGATAACGCATGTTAGGTCTGCGTTAGGTCTGGGACTTGCCCTTTGTCAGGCTCATACTTTCGCATTCTTCACATACTTGTTGGCCAGATCGTGGGTTTTTTCTGGTTTGGATCAGGTAGTAATGTGGTGCCACACTGGAACAGTCGATTAAACCCGGTTTCGATCAATAGTTTACAGGATAACGCATGCTAGGTCTGGGTTAGGTCTGGGATTTGCCCTCATTTGGCTCATACAATCGCATATTTCACATTCTTGTTGGCAAGATCCTGGTCTTTTTCTGGGTTGTATCACGTAGTAATGTGGTACCACACTGAAACAGTCGATTAAGCCTGGTCTGGATTAATATTTTAGAGGATAACGCCTGTTAGGTCTGGGATAGATCTGGGATTTGCTCTCATCAGGCTCATACTTTCGCATATTTCGCACACTTGTTGGCCAGATCCTGGGTTTTTTCTGGTTTGGATCGGTTAGTAATGTAGTACCACACTGGAACAGTCGATTAAACCCGGTTTCGATCAATAGTTTAGAGGATAACGCATGCTAGGTCTGGGTTAGGTCTGGGATTTGCACTCATTTGGCTCACACAATCGCATATTTCACATTCTTGTTGTCCAGATCCTGGCCTTCTTCTGGTTTGAATCACGTAGTAATGTGGTACCACACAGAAACAGTCAATTAAACCTGGCCACGATCAATATTTTAGAGGATAACGCATGCTAGGTCTGGGTTAGGTCAGGGAGTTGCTCTCATCAGACTCATACAATCGCATATTTCGCATTTTGTTGGCGAGATCCTGGTCTTCTTCTGGTTTGCATCACGTAGTAATGTGGTACCACACAAAAACAGTCGATTAAGCCTGGTCTCGATCTGTATTTTAGAGGATAACGCATGGTAGGTCTGCGTTAGGTCTGGGAGTTGCCCTTTGCCAGGCTCATGCAATCGCATATTTCGCATTCTTGTTGGCAAGATCCTGGTCTTTTTCTGGGTTGTATCACGTAGCAATGTGGTACCACACTAAAACAGTCAACTAAGCCTGGCCACGATCAATATTTAAGAGGATAACGGATGCTAGGTCTGGGTTAGGTCTGGGATTTGCCCTCATCAGACTCATACTTTCGCATTCTTCACATACTTGTTGAACAGATCCTGGGTTTTTTCTGGTTTGGACCACGTAGTAATGTGGTACCACACTGAAACTGTCGATTAAGCCTGGCCACGATCAATATTTTAGAGGATAACGCATGCAAGGTCTGTGTTAGGTCTGGGATTTGCTCTCATCAGACTCATACAATCGCATATTTCGCATTTTGTTGGCGAGATCCTGGTCTTCTTCATGTTTGCGTCACGTAGTAATGTGGTACCACACTAGAACAGTCAACTAACCCTGGCCACGATCAATATTTTAGAGGATAACGGTATGCTAGGTCAGGGTTAGGTCTGGGATTTGCCCTCATCAGACTCATACTTTCGCATTCTTCACATACTTGTTGAACAGATCCTGGGTTTTTTCTGGTTTGGATCACGTAGTAATCTGGTACCACACTGAAACAGTCGACTAAGCCTGGCCACGATCAATATTTTAGAGGATAACGGATGCTAGGTCTGGGTTAGGTCTGGGATTTGCCCTCATCAGACTCATACTTTCGCATTCTTCACATACTTGTTGAACAGATCCTGGGTTTTTTCTGGTTTGGATCACGTAGTAATCTGGTACCACACTGAAACAGTCGACTAAGCCTGGCCACGATCAATATTTTAGAGGATAACGCATGCTAGGTCTAGGTTAGGTCTGGGATTTGCCCTCATCAGACTCATACAATCGCATATTTCGCATTTTGTTGGCCAGATCCTGGTCATCTTCTGGTTTGAATCACGTAGTAATGTGGTACCACACAGAAACAGTCAATTAAACCTGGCCACGATCAATATTTTAGAGGATAACGCATGTTAGGTCTGGGTTAGGTCTGGGATTTGGCCTCATCAGACTCATACTTTCGCATTCTTCACATACTTGTTGGCCAGATCCTGGTCTTCTTCATGCTTGCATCACGTAGTAATGTGGTACCACACTAAAACAGTCGATTAAGCCTGGTCTGGATTAATATTTTAGAGGATAACGCATGGTAGGTCTGCGTTAGGTCTGGGATTTGCCCTCATTTGGCTCATACAATCGCATATATCGCATTTTGTTGGCCAGATCCCGGTGTTCTTTATGTTTGAATCACGTAGTATTGTGGTACCACACAGAAACAGTCAATTAAACCTGGCCACGATCAATATTTTAGAGGATAACACTGGCTAGGTCTGGGTTAGGACTGGGATTTGCCCTCATCAGACTCATACAATCGCATATTTCGCATTTTGTTGGCCAGATCCTGGTCTTCTTCATGCTTGCATCACGTAGTAATGTGGTACCACACTAAAACAGTCAACTAATCTTTGTCAACGATCAATATTTTAGAGGATAACGGTATGCTAGATCTGGGTTAGGTTTGGGATTTGCCCCCATCAGACTCATACTTTCGCATTCTTCACATACTTGTTGAACAGATCCTGGGTTTTTTCTGGTTTGGATCACGTAGTAATGTGGTACCACACTGGAACAGTCGATTAAACCCGGTTTCGATCAATAGTGTAGAGGATAACGCATGCTAGGTCTGGGCTAGGTCTGGGATTTGCCCTCATCAGACTCATACAATCGCATATTTCGCATTCTTGTTGGCAAGATCCTGGTCTTTTTCTGGGTTGTATCACGTAGTAATGTGGTACCACACTAAAACAGTCAATTAAACCTGGCCACGATCAATATTTTAGAGGATAACGCATGCTAGGTCTGGGTTAGGTCTGGGATTTGCCCTCATCAGACTCATACTTTTGCATTCTACACATACTTGTTGGCCAGATCCTGGGTTTTTTCTGGTTTGGATCAGGTAGTAATGTGGTACCACACTGGAATAGTCGATTAAACCCGGTTTCGATCAATAGTTTACAGGATAACGCATGCTAGGTCTGGGTTAGGTCTGGGATTTGCCCTCATTTGGCTCATACAATCGCATATTTCACATTCTTCTTGGCCAGATCCTGGTCTTCTTCTGGTTTGAATCACGTAGTAATGTGGTACCACACAGAAAGGATCAATTAAACCTGGCCACGATCAATATTTTAGAGGATAACGCATGCTAGGTCTGGGTTAGATCTGGGATTTGCCCTCATCAGACTCATACTTTCGCATTCTTCACATACTTGTTGAACAGATCCTGGGTTTTATCTGGTTTGGATAACGTTGTAATCTGGTACCACACTGAAACAGTCGATTAAGCCTGGTCTCGATCTGTATTATAGAGGATAACGCATGCTAGGTCTAGGTTAGGTCTGGGATTTGCCCTCATCAGACTCATACAATCGCACATATCGCATTTTGTTGGCCAGATCCTGGTGTTCTTTATGTTTGAATCACGTAGTATTGTGGTACCACACAGAAACAGTCAATTAAACCTGGCCACGATCAATATCTTAGAGGATAACGCATGCTAGGTCTGGGTTAGGTCTGGGATTTGCTCTCATCAGACTCATACAATCGCATATTTCGCATTTTGTTGGCCAGATCCTGGTCTTCTTCATGCTTGCATCACGTAGTAATGTGGTACCACACTAAAACGGTCAACTAACCTTTGTCAACGATCAATATTTTAGAGGATAACGGTATGCTAGATCTGGGTTAGGTTTGGGATTTGCCCCCATCAGACTCATACTTTCGCATTCTTCACATACTTGTTGAACAGATCCTGGGTTTTTTCTGGTTTGGATCACGTAGTAATGTGGTACCACACTGGAACAGTCGATTAAACCCGGTTTCGATCAATAGTGTAGAGGATAACGCATGCTAGGTCTGGGCTGGGTCTGGGATTTGCCCTCATCAGACTCATACAATCGCATATTTCGCATTCTTGTTGGCAAGATCCTGGTCTTTTTCTGGGTTGTATCACGTAGTAATGTGGTACCACACTAAAACAGTCAACTAAGCCTGGCCACGATCAATATTTTAGAGGATAACGGATGCTAGGTCTGGGTTAGGTCTGGGATTTGCCCTCATCAGACACATACTTTCGCATTCTTCACATACTAGTTGAACAGATCCTGGGTTTTTTCTAGTTTGGATCACGTAGTAATGTGGTACCACACTGAAACTGTCGATTAAGCCTGGCCACGATCAATATATTAGAGGATAACGCATGCTAGGTCTAGGTTAGGTCTGGGATTTGCCCTCATCAGACTCATACAATCGCATATATCGCATTTTGTTGGCCAGATCCTGGTGTTCTTTATGTTTGAATCACGTAGTATTGTGGTACCACACAGAAACAGTCAATTAAACCTGGCCACGATCAATATTTTGCAGGATAACACTGGCTAGGTCTGGGTTAGGACTGGGATTTGCCCTCATCAGACTCATACAATCGCATATTTCGCATTTTGTTGGCCAGATCCTGGTCTTCTTCATGTTTGCATCACGTAGTAATGTGGTACCACACTGAAACAGTCAACTAACCTTGGCAACGATCAATATTTTAGAGGATAACGGTATGCTAGATCTGGGTTAGGTTTGGGATTTGCCCTCATCAGACTCATACTTTCGCATTCTTCACATACTTGTTGAACAGATCCTGGGTTTTTTCTGGTTTGGATCACGTAGTAATCTGGTACCACTCTGAAACAGTCGATTAAGCCTGGTCTCGATCTGTATTTTAGAGGATAACGCATGGTAAGTCTGCCTTAGGTGTGGGATTTGCCCTCATCAGACTCATACAATCGCATATTTCGCATTTTATTGGCCAGATCCTGGTCTTCTTCTGGTTTGAATCACGTAGTAATGTGGTACCACACAGAAACAGTCGATTAAACCTGGCCACGATCAATATTTTAGAGGATAACGCATGCTAGGTCTGGGTTAGGTCTGGGATTTGCCCTCATCAGACTCATACTTTCGCATTCTTCACATACTTGTTGGCCAGATCCTGGGTTTTTTTCTGGTTTGGATCAGGTAGTAATGTGGTACCACACTGGAACAGTCGATTAAACCCGGTTTCGATCAATAGTTTACAGGATAACGCAAGCTAGGTCTGGGTTAGGTCTGGGATTTGCCCTCATTTGGCTCATACAATCGCATATTTCACATTCTTCTTGGCCAGATCCTGGTCTTCTTCTGGTTTGAATCACGTAGTAATGTGGTACCACACAGAAAGGATCAATTAAACCTGGCCACGATCAATATTTTAGAGGATAACGCATGCTAGGGCTGGGTTAGGTCTGGGATTTGCCCTCATCAGACTCATACTTTCGCATTCTTCACATACTTGTTGAACAGATCCTGGGTTTTTTCTGGTTTGGATCACGTATTAATGTGGTACCACACTGAAACAGTCGATTAAGCCTGGTCGGGATTAATATTTTAGAGGATAACGCCTGTTAGGTCTAGGATAGATCTGGGATTTGGTCTCATCAGGCTCATACTTTCGCATATTTCGCACACTTGTGGGCCAGATCCTGGGTTTTTTCTGGTTTGGATCAGGTGGTAATGTGGTACCACACTGGAACAGTCGATTAAACCCGGTTTCGATCAGTATTTTAGAGGATAACGCATGCTAGGTCTGGGTTAGGTCTGGGATTTGCCCTCATTTGGCTCATACAATCGCATATATCGCACTTTGTTGGCCAGATCCTGGTGTTCTTTATGTTTGAATCACGTAGTATTGTGGTACCACACAGAAACAGTCAATTAAACCTGGCCACGATCAATATTTTAGAGGATAACACTGGCTAGGTCTGGGTTAGGACTGGGATTTGCCCTCATCAGACTCATACTTTCGCATTCTTCACATACTTGTTGGCCAGATCCTGGGTTTTTTCTGGTTTGGATCAGGTAGTAATGTGGTACCACACTGGAACAGTCGATTAAACCCGGTTTCGATCAATATTTTAGAGGATAACGCATGCTAGGTCTGGGTTAGGTCTGGGATTTGCCCTCATTTGGCTCATACAATCGCATATTTCACATTCTTGTTGGCCAGATCCTGGTCTTCTTCTGGTTTGAATCGCGTAGTAATGTGGTACCACACAGAAACACCCAATTAAACCTGGCCACGATCAATATTTTAGAGGATAACGCATGCTAGGCCTGGGTTAGGTCTGGGACTTGCCCTCATCAGACTCATACTTTCGCATTCTTCACATACCTGTTGAACAGATCATGGGTTTTTTCTGGTTTGGATAACGTTGTAATCTGGTACCACACTGAAACAGTCGATTAAGCCTGGTCTCGATCTATATTTTCGAGGATAACGCATGTTAGGTCTGCGTTAGGTCTGGGACTTGCCCTCTGTCTGGCTCGTACTTTCGCATTCTTCACATACTTGTTGGCCAGATCCTGGGTTTTTTCTGGTTTGGATCAGGTAGTAATGTGGTTCCACACTGGAACAGTCGATTAAACCCGGTTTCGATCAATAGTTTACAGGATAACGCGTGCTAGGTCTGGGTTAGGTCTGGGATTTGCCCTCATTTGGCTCATACAATCGCATATATCGCACTTTGTTGGCCAGATCCTGGTGTTCTTTATGTTTGAATCACGTAGTATTGTGGTACCACACAGAAACAGTCAATTAAACCTGGCCACGATCAATATTTTAGAGGATAACACTGGCTAGGTCTGGGTTAGGACTGGGATTTGCCCTCATCAGACTCATACTTTCGCATTCTTCACATACTTGTTGGCCAGATCCTGGGTTTTTTCTGGTTTGGATCAGGTAGTAATGTGGTACCACACTGGAACAGTCGATTAAACCCGGTTTCGATCAATATTTTAGAGGATAACGCATGCTAGGTCTGGGTTAGGTCTGGGATTTGCCCTCATTTGGCTCATACAATCGCATATATCGCACTTTGTTGGCCAGATCCTGGTGTTCTTTATGTTTGAATCACGTAGTATTGTGGTACCACACAGAAACAGTCAATTAAACCAGGCCACGATCAATATTTTAGAGGATAACACTGGCTAGGTCTGGGTTAGGACTGGGATTTGCCCTCATCAGACTCATACTTTCGCATTCTTCACATACTTGTTGGCCAGATCCTGGGTTTTTTCTGGTTTGGATCACGTAGTAATGTGGTACCACACTGGAACAGTCGATTAAACCCGGTTTCGATCAATAGTGTAGAGGATAACGCATGCTAGGTCTGGGCTAGGTCTGGGATTTGTCCTCATTTGGCTCATACAAACGCATATTTCACATTCTTGTTGGCAAGATCCTGGCCATTTCCTGGGTTGTATCACGTAGTAATGTGGTACCACACTGAAACAGTCGATTAAGCCTGGTCTGGATTAATATTTTAGAGGATAACGCCTGTTAGGTCTGGGATAGATCTGGGATTTGCTCTCATCAGGCTCATACTTTCGCATATTTCGCACACTTGTTGGCCAGATCCTGGGTTTTTTCTGGTTTGGATCAGGTAGTAATGTAGTACCACACTGGAACAGTCGATTAAACCCGGTTTCGATCAATAGTTTACAGGATAACGCAAGCTAGGTCTGGGTTAGGTCTGGGATTTGCCCTCATTTGGCTCATACAATCGCATATTTCACATTCTTCTTGGCCAGATCCTGGTCTTCTTCTGGTTTGAATCACGTAGTAATGTGGTACCACACAGAAACAGTCGATTAAACCTGGCCACGATCAATATTTTAGAGGATAACGCATGCTAGGTCTGGGTTAGGTCTGGGATTTGCCCTCATCAGACTCATACTTTCGCATTCTTCACATACTTGTTGGCCAGATCCTGGTCTTCTTCTGGTTTGAATCACGTAGTAATGTGGTACCACACAGAAAGGATCAATTAAACCTGGCCACGATCAATATTTTAGAGGATAACGCATGCTAGGGCTGGGTTAGGTCTGGGATTTGCCCTCATCAGACTCATACTTTCGCATTCTTCACATACTTGTTGAACAGATCCTGGGATTTATCTGGTTTGGATAACGTAGTAATCTGGTACCACACTGAAACAGTCGATTAAGCCTGGTCTCGATCTGTATTTTAGAGGATAACGCATGTTAGGTCTGCGTTAGGTCTGGGACTTGCCCTTTCTCAGGCTCAAACTTTCGCATTCTTCACATACTTGTTGGCCAGATCTTGGGTTTTTTCTGGTTTGGATCAAGTAGTAATGTGGTACCACACTGGAACAGTCGATTAAAGCCGGTCTCGATCAATAGTTTACAGGATAACGCATGCTAGGTCTGGGTTAGGTCTGGGCTTTGTCCTCATTTGGCTCATACAAACGCATATTTCACATTCTTGTTGGCAAGATCCTGGCCTTTTCCTGGGTTGTATCACGTAGTAATGTGGTACCACACTGAAACAGTCGATTAAGCCTGGTCTGGATTAATATTTTAGAGGATAACGCCTGTTAGGTCTAGGATAGATCTGGGATTTGCTCTCATCAGGCTCATACTTTCGCATATTTCGCAACTTGTTGGCCAGATCCTGGGTTTTTTCTGGTTTGGATCAGGTAGTAATGTAGTACCACACTGGAACAGACGATTAAACCCGGTTTCGATCAATAGTTTAGAGGATAACGCATGCTAGGCCTGGGTTAGGTCTGGGATTTGCCCTCATTTGGCTCACACAATCGCATATTTCACATTCTTGTTGGCCAGATCCTGGTCTTCTTCTGGTTTGAATCACGTAGTAATGTGGTACCACACAGAAACAGTCAATTAAACCTGGCCACGATCAATATTTTAGAGGATAACGCATGCTAGGTCTGGGTTAGGTCCGGGATTTGCTCTCATCAGACTCATACTTTCGCATTCTTCACATTCTTGTTGGCCAGATCCTGGTCTTCTTCTGGTTTGAATCAAGTAGTAATGTGGTACCACACAGAAACAGTCAATTAAACCTGGCCACGATCAATATTTTAGAGGATAACGCATGCTAGGTCTAGGTTAGGTCTGGGATTTGCCCTCATCAGACTCATACACTCGCATATTTCGCATTTTGTTGGCCAGATCCTGGTCTTCTTCTGGTTTGAATCACGTAGTAATGTGGTACCACACAGAAACAGTCAATTAAACCTGGACACGATCAATATTTTAGAGGATAACACTGGCTAGGTCTGGTTTAGGACTGGGATTTGCCCTCATCAGACTCATACAATCGCATATATCGCATTTTGTTGGCCAGATCCTGGTCTTCTTCATGTTTGAATCACGTAGTATTGTAGTACCACACAGAAACAGTCAATTAAACCTGGCCACGATCCATATTTTAGCGGATAACGCATGTTAGGTCTAGGCTAGGTCTGGGATTTGCCCTCATCAGGCTCATGCAATCGCATATTTCACATTCTTTTTGGCCAGATCCTGGTCTTCTTCTGGTTTGAATCACGTAGTAATGTGGTACCACACAGAAACACCCAATTAAACCTGGACACGATCAATATTTTAGAGGATAACGCATGCTAGGTCTGGGTTAGGTCTGGGATTTGCCCTCATCAGACTCATACTTTCGCATTCTTCACATACTTGTTGGCCAGATCTTGGGTTTTTTCTGGTTTGGATCAGGTAGTAATGTGGTACCACACAGAAACAGTCAATTAAACCTGGCCACGATCAATATTTTAGAGGATAACGCATGCTAGGTCTGGGTTAGGTCTGGGATTTGCCCTCATCAGACTCATACTTTCGCATTCTTCACATACTTGTTGAACAGATCCTGGGTTTTTTCTGGTTTGGATAACGTAGTAATCTGGTACCACACTGAAACAGTCGATTAAGCCTGGTCTCGATCTGTATTTTAGAGGATAACGCATGTTAGGTCTGCGTTAGGTCTGGGACTTGCCCTTTGTCAGGCTCATACTTTCGCATTCTTCACATACTTGTTGGCCAGATCGTGGGTTTTTTCTGGTTTGGATCAGGTAGTAATGTGGTGCCACACTGGAACAGTCGATTAAACCCGGTTTCGATCAATAGTTTACAGGATAACGCATGCTAGGTCTGGGTTAGGTCTGGGATTTGCCCTCATTTGGCTCATACAATCGCATATTTCACATTCTTGTTGGCAAGATCCTGGTCTTTTTCTGGGTTGTATCACGTAGTAATGTGGTACCACACTGAAACAGTCGATTAAGCCTGGTCTGGATTAATATTTTAGAGGATAACGCCTGTTAGGTCTGGGATAGATCTGGGATTTGCTCTCATCAGGCTCATACTTTCGCATATTTCGCACACTTGTTGGCCAGATCCTGGGTTTTTTCTGGTTTGGATCGGTTAGTAATGTAGTACCACACTGGAACAGTCGATTAAACCCGGTTTCGATCAATAGTTTAGAGGATAACGCATGCTAGGTCTGGGTTAGGTCTGGGATTTGCACTCATTTGGCTCACACAATCGCATATTTCACATTCTTGTTGTCCAGATCCTGGCCTTCTTCTGGTTTGAATCACGTAGTAATGTGGTACCACACAGAAACAGTCAATTAAACCTGGCCACGATCAATAGTTTAGAGGATAACGCATGCTAGGTCTGGGTTAGGTCTGGGATTTGCACTCATGTGGCTCACACAATCGCATATTTCACATTCTTGTTGTCCAGATCCTGGCCTTCTTCTGGTTTGAATCACGTAGTAATGTGGTACCACACTAAAACAGTCAACTAAGCCTGGCCACGATCAATATTTTAGAGGATAGCGGATGCTAGGTCTGGGTTAGGTCTGGGATTTGCCCTCATCAGACTCATACTTTCGCATTCTTCACATACTTGTTCAACAGATCCTGGGTTTTTTCTGGTTTGGACCACGTAGTAATGTGGTACCACACTGAAACTGTCGATTAAGCCTGGCCACGATCAATATTTTAGAGGATAACGCATGCAAGGTCTGGGTTAGGTCTGGGATTTGCTCTCATCAGACTCATACAATCGCATATTTCGCATTTTGTTGGCGAGATCCTGGTCTTCTTCATGTTTGCGTCACGTAGTAATGTGGTACCACACTAGAACAGTCAACTAACCCTGGCCACGATCAATATTTTAGAGGATAACGGTATGCTAGGTCAGGGTTAGGTCTGGGATTTGCCCTCATCAGACTCATACTTTCGCATTCTTCACATACTTGTTGAACAGATGCTGGGTTTTTTCTGGTTTGGATCACGTAGTAATCTGGTACCACACTGAAACAGTCGACTAAGCCTGGCCACGATCAATATTATAGAGGATAACGGATGCTAGGTCTGGGTTAGGTCTGGGATTTGCCCTCATCAGACTCATACTTTCGCATTCTTCACATACTTCTTGAACAGATCCTGGGTTTTTTCTGGTCTGGATCACGTAGTAATGTGGTACCACACTGAAACTGTCGATTAAGAATGGCCACGATCAATATTTTAGAGGATAACGCATGCTAGGTCTAGGTTAGGTCTGGGATTTGCCCTCATCAGACTCATACAATCGCATATTTCGCATTTTGTTGGCCAGATCCTGGTCTTCTTCTGGTTTGAATCACGTAGTAATGTGGTACCACACAGAAACAGTCAATTAAACCTGGCCACGATCAATATTTTAGAGGATAACGCATGTTAGGTCTGGGATTTGCCCTCATCAGACTCATACTTTCGCATTCTTCACATACTTGTTGGCCAGATCCTGGGTTTTTTCTGGTTTGGATCACGTATTAATGTGGTACCACACTGAAACAGTCGATTAAGCCTGGTCTGGATTAATATTTTAGAGGATAACGCATGGTAGGTCTGCGTTAGGTCTGGGATTTGCCCTCATTTGGCTCATACAATCGCATATATCGCATTTTGTTGGCCAGATCCCGGTGTTCTTTATGTTTGAATCACGTAGTATTGTGGTACCACACAGAAACAGTCAATTAAACCTGGCCACGATCAATATTTTAGAGGATAACACTGGCTAGGTCTGGGTTAGGACTGGGATTTGCCCTCATCAGACTCATACAATCGCATATTTCGCATTTTGTTGGCCAGATCCTGGTCTTCTTCATGCTTGCATCACGTAGTAATGTGGTACCACACTAAAACAGTCAACTAACCTTTGTCAACGATCAATATTTTAGAGGATAACGGTATGCTAGATCTGGGTTAGGTTTGGGATTTGCCCCCATCAGACTCATACTTTCGCATTCTTCACATACTTGTTGAACAGATCCTGGGTTTTTTCTGGTTTGGATCACGTAGTAATGTGGTACCACACTGGAACAGTCGATTAAACCCGGTTTCGATCAATAGTGTAGAGGATAACGCATGCTAGGTCTGGGCTAGGTCTGGGATTTGCCCTCATCAGACTCATACAATCGCATATTTCGCATTCTTGTTGGCAAGATCCTGGTCTTTTTCTGGGTTGTATCACGTAGTAATGTGGTACCACACTAAAACAGTCAATTAAACCTGGCCACGATCAATATTTTAGTGGATAACGCATGCTAGGTCTGGGTTAGGTCTGGGATTTGCCCTCATCAGACTCATACTTTTGCATTCTACACATACCTGTTGGCCAGATCCTGGGTTTTTTCTGGTTTGGATCAGGTAGTAATGTGGTACCACACTGGAATAGTCGATTAAACCCGGTTTCGATCAATAGTTTACAGGATAACGCATGCTAGGTCTGGGTTAGGTCTGGGATTTGCCCTCATTTGGCTCATACAATCGCATATTTCACATTCTTCTTGGCCAGATCCTGGTCTTCTTCTGGTTTGAATCACGTAGTAATGTGGTACCACACAGAAAGGATCAATTAAACCTGGCCACGATCAATATTTTAGAGGATAACGCATGCTAGGTCTGGGTTAGATCTGGGATTTGCCCTCATCAGACTCATACTTTCGCATTCTTCACATACTTGTTGAACAGATCCTGGGTTTTATCTGGTTTGGATAACGTTGTAATCTGGTACCACACTGAAACAGTCGATTAAGCCTGGTCTCGATCTGTATTATAGAGGATAACGCATGTTAGGTCTGCGTTAGGTCTGGGACTTGCCCTTTCTCAGGCTCATACTTTCGCATTCTTCACATACTTGTTGGCCAGATCGTGGGTTTTTTCTGGTTTGGATCAGGTAGTAATGTGGTACCACACTGGAATAGTCGACTAAACCCGGTTTCGATCAATAGTTTACAGGATAACGCATGCTAGGTCTGGGTTAGGTCTGGGATTTGTCCTCATTTGGCTCATACAAACGCATATTTCACATTCTTGTTGGCAAGATCGTTGTCTTTTTCTGGGTTGTATCACGTAGTAATGTGGTACCACACTGAAACAGTCGATTAAGCCTGGTCTGGATTAATATTTTAGAGGATAACGCCTGTTAGGTCTGGGATAGATCTGGGATTTGCTCTCATCAGGCTCATACTTTCGCAAATTTCGCACACTTGTTGGCCAGATCCTGGGTTTTTTCTGGTTTGGATCAGGTAGTAATGTAGTACCACACTGGAACAGTCGATTAAACCCGGTTTCGATCAATAGTTTAGAGGGTAACGCATGCTAGGCCTGGGTTATGTCTGGGATTTGCCCTCATTTGGCTCACACAATCGCATATTTCACATTCTTGTTGGCCAGATCCTGGTCTCCTTCTGGTTTGAATCACGTAGTAATGTGGTACCACACAGAAACAGTCAATTAAACCTCGCCACGATCCATATTTTAGCGGATAACGCATGTTAGGTCTAGGTTAGGTCTGGGATTTGCCCTCATCAGGCTCATGCAATCGCATATTTCACATTCTTGTTGGCCAGATCCTGGTCTTCTTCTGGTTTGAATCACGTAGTAATGTGGTACCACACAGAGACACCCAATTAAACCTGGACACGATCAATATTTTAGAGGATAACGCATGCTAGGTCTGGGTTAGGTCTGGGATTTGCCCTCATCAGACTCATACTTTCGCATTCTTCACATACTTGTTGGCCAGATCCTGGGTTTTTTCTGGTTTGGATCAGGTAGTAATGTGGTACCACACTGGAACAGTCGATTAAACCCGGTTTCGATCAATATTTTAGAGGATAACGCATGCTAGGTCTGGGTTAGGTCTGGGATTTGCCCTAATCAGACTCATACTTTCGCATTCGTCACATACTTGTTGAACAGATCCTGGGTTTTTTCTGGTTTGGAAAACGTAGTAATCTGGTACCACACTGAAACAGTCGATTAAGCCTGGTCTCGATCTGTACTTTAGAGGATAACGCATGTTAGGTCTGCGTTAGGTCTGAGACTTGCGCTTTGTCGGGCTCATACTTTCGCATTCTTCACATACTTGTTGGCCAGATCGTGGGTTTTTTCTGGTTTGGATCAGGTAGTAATGTGGTACCACACTGGAACAGTCGATTAAACCCGGTTTCGATCAATAGTTTACAGGATAACGCATGCTAGGTCTGGGTTAGGTCTCGGATTTGCCCTCGTTTGGCTCATACAATCGCATATTTCACATTCTTGTTGGCAAGATCCTGGTCTTTTTCTGGGTTGTATCACGTAGTAATGTGGTACCACACTGAAACAGTCGATTAAGCCTGGTCTGGATTAATATTTTTGAGGATAACGCCTGTTTGGTCTGGGATAGGTCTGGGATTTGCTCTCATCAGGCTCATACTTTCGCATATTTCGCACACTTGTTGGCCAGATCCTGGGTTTTTTCTGGTTTGGATCAGGTAGTAATGTAGTACCACACTGGAACAGTCGATTAAACCCAGTTTCGATCAATAGTTTAGAGGATAACGCATGCTAGGTCTGAGTTAGGTCTGGGATTTGCATTCATTTGGCTCACACAATCGCATATTACACATTCTTGTTGGCCAGATCCTGGTCTAGTTCTGGTTTGAATCACGTAGTAATGTGGTACCACACAGAAACAGTCAATTAAACCTGGCCACGATCAATATCTTAGAGGATAACGCATGCTAGGTCTGGGTTAGGTCTGGGATTTGCTCTCATCAGACTCATACAATCGCATATTTCGCATTTTGTTGGCCAGATCCTGGTCTTCTTCTGGTTTGAATCACGTAGTAATGTGGTACCACACAGAAACAGTCAATTAAACCTAGCCACGATCAATATTTTAGAGGATAACGGATGCTAGGTCTGGGTTAGGTCTGGGATTTGCCCACATCAGACTCATACTTTCGCATTCTTCACATACTTGTTGAACAGATCCTGGGTTTTTTCTGGTTTGGATCACGTAGTAATGTGGTACCACACTGGAACAGTCGATTAAACCCGGTTTCGATCAATAGTGTAGAGGATAACGCATGCTAGGTCTGGGCTGGGTCTGGGATTTGCCCTCATCAGACTCATACAATCGCATATTTCGCATTCTTGTTGGCAAGATCCTGGTCTTTTTCTGGGTTGTATCACGTAGTAATGTGGTACCACACTAAAACAGTCAACTAAGCCTGGCCACGATCAATATTTTAGAGGATAACGGATGCTAGGTCTGGGTTAGGTCTGGGATTTGCCCTCATCAGACTCATACTTTCGCATTCTTCACATACTAGTTGAACAGATCCTGGGTTTTTTCTAGTTTGGATCACGTAATAATGTGGTACCACACTGAAACTGTCGATTAAGCCTGGCCACGATCAATATATTAGAGGATAACGCATGCTAGGTCTAGGTTAGGTCTGGGATTTGCCCTCATCAGACTCATACAATCGCATATATCGCATTTTGTTGGCCAGATCCTGGTGTTCTTTATGTTTGAATCACGTAGTATTGTGGTACCACACAGAAACAGTCAATTAAACCTGGCCACGATCAATATTTTGCAGGATAACACTGGCTAGGTCTGGGTTAGGACTGGGATTTGCCCTCATCAGACTCATACAATCGCATATTTCGCATTTTGTTGGCCAGATCCTGGTCTTCTTCATGCTTGCATCACGTAGTAATGTGGTACCACACTGAAACAGTCAACTAACCTTGGCAACGATCAATATTTTAGAGGATAACGGTATGCTAGATCTGGGTTAGGTTTGGGATTTGCCCTCATCAGACTCATACTTTCGCATTCTTCACATACTTGTTGAACAGATCCTGGGTTTTTTCTGGTTTGGATCACGTAGTAATCTGGTACCACTCTGAAACAGTCGATTAAGCCTGGTCTCGATCTGTATTTTAGAGGATAACGCATGGTAAGTCTGCCTTAGGTGTGGGATTTGCCCTCATCAGACTCATACAATCGCATATTTCGCATTTTATTGGCCAGATCCTGGTCTTCTTCTGGTTTGAATCACGTAGTAATGTGGTACCACACAGAAACAGTCGATTAAACCTGGCCACGATCAATATTTTAGAGGATAACGCATGCTAGGTCTGGGTTAGGTCTGGGATTTGCCCTCATCAGACTCATACTTTCGCATTCTTCACATACTTGTTGGCCAGATCCTGGGTTTTTTCTGGTTTGGATCAGGTAGTAATGTGGTACCACACTGGAATAGTCGATTAAACCCGGTTTCGATCAATAGTTTACAGGATAACGCAAGCTAGGTCTGGGTTAGGTCTGGGATTTGCCCTCATCAGACTCATACAATCGCATATTTCACATTCTTCTTGGCCAGATCCTGGTCTTCTTCTTGTTTGAATCACGTAGTAATGTGGTACCACACAGAAAGGATCAATTAAACCTGGCCACGATCAATATTTTAGAGGATAACGCATGCTAGGGCTGGGTTAGGTCTGGGATTTGCCCTCATCAGACTCATACTTTCGCATTCTCCACATACTTGTTGAACAGATCCTGGGTTTTTTCTGGTTTGGATCACGTATTAATGTGGTACCACACTGAAACAGTCGATTAAGCCTGGTCGGGATTAATATTTTAGAGGATAACGCCTGTTAGGTCTAGGATAGATCTGGGATTTGGTCTCATCAGGCTCATACTTTCGCATATTTCGCACACTTGTGGGCCAGATCCTGGGTTTTTTGTGGTTTGGATCAGGTGGTAATGTGGTACCACACTGGAACAGTCGATTAAACCCGGTTTCGATCAGTATTTTAGAGGATAACGCATGCTAGGTCTGGGTTAGGTCTGGGATTTGCCCTCATTTGGCTCATACAATCGCATATATCGCACTTTGTTGGCCAGATCCTGGTGTTCTTTATGTTTGAATCACGTAGTATTGTGGTACCACACAGAAACAGTCAATTAAACCTGGCCACGATCAATATTTTAGAGGATAACACTGGCTAGGTCTGGGTTAGGACTGGGATTTGCCCTCATCAGACTCATACTTTCGCATTCTTCACATACTTGTTGGCCAGATCCTGGGTTTTTTCTGGTTTGGATCAGGTAGTAATGTGGTACCACACTGGAACAGTCGATTAAACCCGGTTTCGATCAATATTTTAGAGGATAACGCATGCTAGGTCTGGGTTAGGTCTGGGATTTGCCCTCATTTGGCTCATACAATCGCATATTTCACATTCTTGTTGGCCAGATCCTGGTCTTCTTCTGGTTTGAATCGCGTAGTAATGTGGTACCACACAGAAACACCCAATTAAACCTGGCCACGATCAATATTTTAGAGGATAACGCATGCTAGGCCTGGGTTAGGTCTGGGACTTGCCCTCATCAGACTCATACTTTCGCATTCTTCACATACCTGTTGAACAGATCATTGGTTTTTTCTGGTTTGGCTAACGTTGTAATCTGGTACCACACTGAAACAGTCGATTAAGCCTGGTCTCGATCTATATTTTCGAGGATAACGCATGTTAGGTCTGCGTTAGGTCTGGGACTTGCCCTCTGTCTGGCTCGTACTTTCGCATTCTTCACATACTTGTTGGCCAGATCCTGGGTTTTTTCTGGTTTGGATCAGGTAGTAATGTGGTTCCACACTGGAACAGTCGATTAAACCCGGTTTCGATCAATAGTTTACAGGATAACGCGTGCTAGGTCTGGGTTAGGTCTGGGATTTGCCCTCATTTGGCTCATACAATCGCATATATCGCACTTTGTTGGCCAGATCCTGGTGTTCTTTATGTTTGAATCACGTAGTATTGTGGTACCACACAGAAACAGTCAATTAAACCTGGCCACGATCAATATTTTAGAGGATAACACTGGCTAGGTCTGGGTTAGGACTGGGATTTGCCCTCATCAGACTCATACTTTCGCATTCTTCACATACTTGTTGGCCAGATCCTGGGTTTTTTCTGGTTTGGATCAGGTAGTAATGTGGTACCACACTGGAATAGTCGATTAAACCCGGTTTCGATCAATATTTTAGAGGATAACGCATGCTAGGTCTGGGTTAGGTCTGGGATTTGCCCTCATTTGGCTCATACAATCGCATATATCGCACTTTGTTGGCCAGATCCTGGTGTTCTTTATGTTTGAATCACGTAGTATTGTGGTACCACACAGAAACAGTCAATTAAACCTGGCCACGATCAATATTTTAGAGGATAACACTGGCTAGGTCTGGGTTAGGACTGGGATTTGCCCTCATCAGACTCATACTTTCGCATTCTTCACATACTTGTTGGCCAGATCCTGGGTTTTTTCTGGTTTGGATCACGTAGTAATGTGGTACCACACTGGAACAGTCGATTAAACCCGGTTTCGATCAATAGTGTAGAGGATAACGCATGCTAGGTCTGGGCTAGGTCTGGGATTTGTCCTCATTTGGCTCATACAAACGCATATTTCACATTCTTGTTGGCAAGATCCTGGCCTTTTCCTGGGTTGTAACACGTAGTAATGTGGTACCACACTGAAACAGTCGATTAAGCCTGGTCTGGATTAATATTTTAGAGGATAACGCTTGTTAGGTCTGGGATAGATCTGGGATTTGCTCTCATCAGGCTCATACTTTCGCATATTTCGCACACTTGTTGGCCAGATCCTGGGTTTTTTCTGGTTTGGATCAGGTAGTAATGTAGTACCACACTGGAACAGTCGATTAAACCCGGTTTCGATCAATAGTTTACAGGATAACGCAAGCTAGGTCTGGGTTAGGTCTGGGATTTGCCCTCATTTGGCTCATACAATCGCATATTTCACATTCTTCTTGGCCAGATCCTGGTCTTCTTCTGGTTTGAATCACGTAGTAATGTGGTACCACACAGAAACAGTCGATTAAACCTGGCCACGATCAATATTTTAGAGGATAACGCATGCTAGGTCTGGGTTAGGTCTGGGATTTGCCCTCATCAGACTCATACTTTCGCATTCTTCACATACTTGTTGGCCAGATCCTGGTCTTCTTCTGGTTTGAATCACGTAGTAATGTGGTACCACACAGAAAGGATCAATTAAACCTGGCCACGATCAATATTTTAGAGGATAACGCATGCTAGGGCTGGGTTAGGTCTGGGATTTGCCCTCATCAGACTCATACTTTCGCATTCTTCACATACTTGTTGAACAGATCCTGGGATTTATCTGGTTTGGATAACGTAGTAATCTGGTACCACACTGAAACAGTCGATTAAGCCTGGCCTCGATCTGTATTTTAGAGGATAACGCATGTTAGGTCTGCGTTAGGTCTGGGATTTGCCCTTTCTCAGGCTCAAACTTTCGCATTCTTCACATACTTGTTGGCCAGATCTTGGGTTTTTTCTGGTTTGGATCAAGTAGTAATGTGGTACCACACTGGAACAGTCGATTAAAGCCGGTCTCGATCAATAGTTTACAGGATAACGCATGCTAGGTCTGGGTTAGGTCTGGGATTTGTCCTCATTTGGCTCATACAAACGCATATTTCACATTCTTGTTGGCAAGATCCTGGCCTTTTCCTGGGTTGTATCACGTAGTAATGTGGTACCACACTGAAACTGTCGATTAAGCCTGGTCTGGATTAATATTTTAGAGGATAACGCCTGTTAGGTCTGGGATAGATCTGGGATTTGCTCTCATCAGGCTCATACTTTCGCATATTTCGCACACTTGTTGGCCAGATCCTGGGTTTTTTCTGGTTTGGATCAGGTAGTAATGTAGTACCACACTGGAACAGTCGATTAAACCCGGTTTCGATCAATAGTTTAGAGGATAACGCATGCTAGGCCTGGGTTAGGTCTGGTATTTGCCCTCATTTGGCTCACACAATCGCATATTTCACATTCTTGTTGGCCAGATCCTGGTCTTCTTCTGGTTTGAATCACGTAGTAATGTGGTACCACACAGAAACAGTCAATTAAACCTGGCCACGATCAATATTCCAGAGGATAACGCATGCTAGGTCTGGGTTAGGTCTGGGATTTGCTCTCATCAGACTCATACTTTCGCATTCTTCACATTCTTGTTGGCCAGATCCTGGTCTTCTTCGGGTTTGAATCAAGTAGTAATGTGGTACCACACAGAAACTGTCAATTAAACCTGGCCACGATCAATATTTTAGAGGATAACGCATGCTAGGTCTAGGTTAGGTCTGGGATTTGCCCTCATCAGACTCATACACTCGCATATTTCGCATTTTGTTGGCCAGATCCTGGTCTTCTTCTGGTTTGAATCACGTAGTAATGTGGTACCACACAGAAACAGTCAATCAAACCTGGACACGATCAATATTTTAGAGGATAACACTGGCTAGGTCTGGGTTAGGACTGGGATTTGCCCTCATCAGACTCATACAATCGCATATATCGCATTTTGTTGGTCAGATCCTGGTCTTCTTCATGTTTGAATCACGTAGTATTGTAGTACCACACAGAAACAGTCAATTAAACCTGGCCACGATCCATATTTTAGCGGATTACGCATGTTAGGTCTAGGTTAGGTCTGGGATTTGCCCTCATCAGGCTCATGCAATCGCATATTTCACATTCTTGTTGGCCAGATCCTGGTCTTCTTCTGGTTTGAATCACGTAGTAATGTGGTACCACACAGAAACACCCAATTAAACCTGGACACGATCAATATTTTAGAGGATAACGCATGCTAGGTCTGGGTTAGGTCTGGGATTTGCCCTCATCAGACTCATACTTTCGCATTCTTCGCATACTTGTTGAACAGATCCTGGGTTTTTTCTGGTTTGGATAACGTAGTAATCTGGTACCACACTGAAACAGTCGATTAAGCCTGGTCTCGATCTGTATCTTAGAGGATAACGCATGTTAGGTCTGCGTTAGGTCTGGGACTTGCCCTTTGTCAGGCTCATACTTTCGCATTCTTCACATACTTGTTGGCCAGATCCTGGGTTTTTTCTGGTTTGGATCAGGTAGTAATGTGGTACCACTCTGGAACAGTCGATTAAACCCGGTTTCGATCAATATTTTAGAGGATAACGCATGCTAGGTCTGCGTTAGATCTGGGACTTGCCCTTTGTCAGGCTCATACTTTCGCATTCTTCACATACTTGTTGGCCAGATCTTGGGTTTTTTCTGGTTTGGATCAGGTAGTAATGTGGTACACCACACAGAAACAGTCAATTAAACCTGGCCACGATCAGTATTTTAGAGGATAACGCATGCTAGGTCTGGGTTAGGTCTGGGATTTGCCCTCATCAGACTCATGCTTTCGCATTCTTCACATACTTGTTGAACAGATCCTGGGTTTTTTCTGGTTTGGATAACGTAGTAATCTGGTACCACACTGAAACAGTCGATTAAGCCTGGTCTCGATCTGTATCTTAGAGGATAACGCATGTTAGGTCTGCGTTAGGTCTGGGACTTGCCCTTTGTCAGGCTCATACTTTCGCATTCTTCACATACTTGTTGGCCAGATCGTGGGTTTTTTCTGGTTTGGATCAGGTAGTAATGTGGTGCCACACTGGAACAGTCGACTAAACCCGGTTTCGATCAATAGTTTACAGGATAACGCATGCTAGGTCTGGGTTAGGTCTGGGATTTGCCCTCATTTGGCTCATACAATCGCATATTTCACATTCTTGTTGGCAAGATCCTGGTCTTTTTCTGGGTTGTATCACGTAGTAATGTGGTACCACACTGAAACAGTCGATTAAGCCTGGTCTGGATTAATATTTTAGAGGATAACGCCTGTTAGGTCTGGGATAGATCTGGGATTTGCTCTCATCAGGCTCATACTTTCGCATATTTCGCACACTTGTTGGCCAGATCCTGGGTTTTTTCTGGTTTGGATCGGTTAGTAATGTAGTACCACACTGGAACAGTCGATTAAACCCGGTTTCGATCAATAGTTTAGAGGATAACGCATGCTAGGTCTGGGTTAGGTCTGGGATTTGCACTCATTTGGCTCACACAATCGCATATTTCACATTCTTGTTGTCCAGATCCTGGCCTTCTTCTGGTTTGAATCACGTAGTAATGTGGTACGACACAGAAACAGTCAATTAAACCTGGCCACGATCAATATTTTAGAGGATAACGCATGCTAGGTCTGGGTTAGGTCAGGGATTTGCTCTCATCAGACTCATACAATCGCATATTTCGCATTTTGTTGGCGAGATCCTGGTCTTCTTCTGGTTTGCATCACGTAGTAATGTGGTACCACACAAAAACAGTCGATTAAGCCTGGTCTCGATCTGTATTTTAGAGGATAACGCATGGTAGGTCTGCGTTAGGTCTGGGACTTGCCCTTTGCCAGGCTCATGCAATCGCATATTTCGCATTCTTGTTGGCAAGATCCTGGTCTTTTTCTGGGTTGTATCACGTAGTAATGTGGTACCACACTAAAACAGTCAACTAAGCCTGGCCACGATCAATATTTTAGAGGATAACGGATGCTAGGTCTGGGTTAGGTCTGGGATTTGCCCTCATCAGACTCATACTTTCGCATTCTTCACATACTTCTTGAACAGATCCTGGGTTTTTTCTGGTCTGGATCACGTAGTAATGTGGTACCACACTGAAACTGTCGATTAAGAATGGCCACGATCAATATTTTAGAGGATAACGCATGCTAGGTCTAGGTTAGGTCTGGGATTTGCCCTCATCAGACTCATACAATCGCATATTTCGCATTTTGTTGGCCAGATCCTGGTCTTCTTCTGGTTTGAATCACGTAGTAATGTGGTACCACACAGAAACAGTCAATTAAACCAGGCCACGATCAATATTTTAGAGGATAACGCATGCTAGGTCTGGGTTAGGTCTGGGATTTGCCCCCATCAGACTCATACTTTCGCATTCTTCACATACTTGTTGGCCAGATCCTGGGTTTTTCCTGGTTTGGATCACGTATTAATGTGGTACCACACTCAAACAGTCAACTAAGCCTGGCCACGATCAATATTTCAGAGGATAACGGATGCTAGGTCTGGGTTAATCACGATCACATAGTACTGTGGTACCACACTGAAACAGTCGATTAAGCCTGGTCGGGATTAATATTTTAGAGGATAACGCCTGTTAGGTCTGGGATAGATCTGGGATTTGCTCTCATCAGGCTCATACTTTCGCATATTTCGCACACTTGTTGGCCAGATCCTGGGTTTTTTCTGGTTTGGATCAGGTAGTAATGTAGTACCACACTGGAACAGTCGATTAAACCCGGTTTCGATCAATAGTTTAGAGGGTAACGCATGCTAGGCCTGGGTTATGTCTGGGATTTGCCCTCATTTGGCTCACACAATCGCATATTTCACATTCTTGTTGGCCAGATCCTGGTCTTCTTCTGGTTTGAATCACGTAGTAATGTGGTACCACACAGAAACAGTCAATTAAACCTGGCCACGATCCATATTTTAGCGGATAACGCATGTTAGGTCTAGGTTAGGTCTGGGATTTGCCCTCATCAGGCTCATGCAATCGCATATTTCACATTCTTGTTGGCCAGATCCTGGTCTTCTTCTGGTTTGAATCACGTAGTAATGTGGTACCACACAGAAACACCCAATTAAACCTGGACACGATCAATATTTTAGAGGATAACGCATGCTAGGTCTGGGTTAGGTCTGGGATTTGCCCTCATCGCACTCATACTTTCGCATTCTTCACATACTTGTTGGCCAGATCCTGGGTTTTTTCTGGTTTGGATCAGGTAGTAATGTGGTACCACACTGGAACAGTCGATTAAACCCGGTTTCGATCAATATTTTAGAGGATAACGCGTGCTAGGTCTGCGTAAGGTCTGGGACTTGCCCTTTGTCAGGCTCATACTTTCGCATTCTTCACATACTTGTTGGCCAGATCTTGGGTTTTTTCTGGTTTGGATCAGGTAGTAATGTGGTACCACACAGAAACAGTCAATTAAACCTGGCCACGATCAATATTTTAGAGGATAACGCATGCTAGGTCTGGGTTAGGTCTGGGATTTGCCCTCATCAGACTCATACTTTCGCATTCTTCACATACTTGTTGAACAGATCCTGGGTTTTTTCTGGTTTGGATAACGTAGTAATCTGGTACCACACTGAAACAGTCGATTAAGCCTGGTCTCGATCTGTATTTTAGAGGATAACGCATGTTAGGTCTGCGTTAGGTCTGAGACTTGCGATTTGTCGGGCTCATACTTTCGCATTCTTCACATACTTGTTGGCCAGATCGTGGGTTTTTTCTGGTTTGGATCAGGTAGTAATGTGGTACCACACTGGAACAGTCGAGTAAACCCGGTTTCGATCAATAGTTTACAGGATAACGCATGCTAGGTCTGGGTTAGGTCTCGGATTTGCCCTCGTTTGGCTCATACAATCGCATATTTCACATTCTTGTTGGCCAGATCCTGGTCTTTTTCTGGGTTGTATCACGTAGTAATGTGGTACCACACTGAAACAGTCGATTAAGCCTGGTCTGGATTAATATTTTTGAGGATAACGCCTGTTAGGTCTGGGATAGGTCTGGGATTTGCTCTCATCAGGCTCATACTTTCGCATATTTCGCACATTTGTTGGCCAGATCCTGGGTTTTTTCTGGTTTGGATCAGGTAGTAATGTAGTACCACACTGGAACAGTCGATTAAACCCGGTTTCGATCAATAGTTTAGAGGATAACGCATGCTAGGTCTGGGTTAGGTCTGGGATTTGCACTCATTTGGCTCACACAATCGCATATTACACATTCTTGTTGGCCAGATCCTGGTCTAGTTCTGGTTTGAATCACGTAGTAATGTGGTACCACACAGAAACAGTCAATTAAACCTGGCCACGATCAATATCTTAGAGGATAACGCATGCTAGGTCTGGGTTAGGTCTGGGATTTGCTCTCATCAGACTCATACAATCGCATATTTCGCATTCTTGTTGGCAAGATCCTGGTCTTTTTCTGGGTTGTATCACGTAGTAATGTGGTACCACACTAAAACAGTCAACTAAGCCTGGCCACGATCAATATTTTAGAGGATAACGGATGCTAGGTCTGGGTTAGGTCTGGGATTTGCCCTCATCAGACTCATACTTTCGCATTCTTCACATACTAGTTGAACAGATCCTGGGTTTTTTCTAGTTTGGATCACGTAGTAATGTGGTACCACACTGAAACTGTCGATTAAGCCTGGCGACGATCAATATATTAGAGGATAACGCATGCTAGGTCTAGGTTAGGTCTGGGATTTGCCCTCATCAGACTCATACAATCGCATATATCGCATTTTGTTGGCCAGATCCTGGTGTTCTTTATGTTTGAATCACGTAGTATTGTGGTACCACACAGAAACAGTCAATTAAACCTGGCCACGATCAATATTTTGCAGGATAACACTGGCTAGGTCTGGGTTAGGACTGGGATTTGCCCTCATCAGACTCATACAATCGCATATTTCGCATTTTGTTGGCCAGATCCTGGTCTTCTTCATGTTTGCATCACGTAGTAATGTGGTACCACACTGAAACAGTCAACCTACCTTGGCAACGATCAATATTTTAGAGGATAACGGTATGCTAGATCTGGGTTAGGTTTGGGATTTGCCCTCATCAGACTCATACTTCCGCATTCTTCACATACTTGTTGAACAGATCCTGGGTTTTTTCTGGTTTGGATCACGTAGTAATCTGGTACCACTCTGAAACAGTCGATTAAGCCTGGTCTCGATCTGTATTTTAGAGGATAACGCATGGTAAGTCTGCCTTAGGTCTGGGATTTGCCCTCATCAGACTCATACAATCGCATATTTCGCATTTTGTTGGCCAGATCCTGGTCTTCTTCTGGTTTGAATCACGTAGTAATGTGGTACCACACAGAAACAGTCGATTAAACCTGGCCAAGATCAATATTTTAGAGGATAACGCATGCTAGGTCTGGGTTAGGTCTGGGATTTGCCCTCATCAGACTCATACTTTCGCATTCTTCACATACTTGTTGGCCAGATCCTGGGTTTTTTCTGGTTTGGATCAGGTAGTAATGTGGTACCACACTGGAATAGTCGATTAAACCCGGTTTCGATCAATAGTTTACAGGATAACGCAAGCTAGGTCTGGGTTAGGTCTGGGATTTGCCCTCATTTGGCTCATACAATCGCATATTTCACATTCATCTTGGCCAGATCCTGGTCTTCTTCTGGTTTGAATCACGTAGTAATGTGGTACCACACAGAGAGGATCAATTAAACCTGGCCACGATCAATATTTTAGAGGATAACGCATGCTAGGGCTGGGTTAGGTCTGGGATTTGCCCTCATCAGACTCATACTTTCGCATTCTTCACATACTTGTTGAACAGATCCTGGGATTTATCTGGTTTGGATAACGTAGTAATCTGGTACCACACTGAAACAGTCGATTAAGCCTGGTCTCGATCTGTATTTTAGAGGATAACGCATGTTAGGACTGCCTTAGGTCTGGGACTTGCCCTTTCTCAGGCTCATACTTTCGCATTCTTCACATACTTGTTGGCCAGATCTTGGGTTTTTTCTGGTTTGGATCAAGTAGTAATGTGGTACCACACTGGAACAGTCGATTAAAGCCGGTCTCGATCAATAGTTTACAGGATAACGCATGCTAGGTCTGGGTTAGGTCTGGGATTTGTCCTCATTTGGCTCATACAAACGCATATTTCACATTCTTGTTGGCAAGATCCTGGCCTTTTTCTGGGTTGTATCACGTAGTAATGTGGTACCACACTGAAACAGTCGATTAAGCCTGGTCTGGATTAATATTTTAGAGGATAACGCCTGTTAGGTCTGGGATAGATCTGGGATTTGCTCTCATCAGGCTCATACTTTCGCATATTTCGCAAACTTGTTGGCCAGATCCTGGGTTTTTTCTGGTTTGGATCAGGTAGTAATGTAGTACCACACTGGAACAGTCGATTAAACCCGGTTTCGATCAATAGTTTAGAGCATAACGCATGCTAGGCCTGGGTTAGGTCTGGGATTTGCCCTCATTTGGCTCACACAATCGCATATTTCACATTCTTGTTGGCCAGATCCTGGTCTTCTTCTGGTTTGAATCACGTAGTAATGTGGTACCACACAGAAACAGTCAATTAAACCTGGCCACGATCAATATTTTAGAGGATAACGCATGCTAGGTCTGGGTTAGGTCTGGGATTTGCTCTCATCAGACTCATACTTTCGCATTCTTCACATTCTTGTTGGCCAGATCCTGGTCTTCTTCTGGTTTGAATCAAGTAGTAATGTGGTACCACACAGAAACAGTCAATTAAACCTGGCCACGATCAATATTTTAGAGGATAACGCATGCTAGGTCTAGGTTAGGTCTGGGATTTGCCCTCATCAGACTCATACACTCGCATATTTCGCATTTTGTTGGCCAGATCCTGGTCTTCTTCTGGTTTGAATCACGTAGTAATGTGGTACCACACAGAAACAGTCAATTAAACCTGGGCACGATCAATATTTTAGAGGATAACACTGGCTAGGTCTGGGTTAGGACTGGGATTTGCCCTCATCAGACTCATACAATCGCATATATCGCATTTTGTTGGCCAGATCCTGGTCTTCTTCATGTTTGAATCACGTAGTATTGTAGTACCACACAGAAACAGTCAATTAAACCTGGCCACGATCCATATTTTAGCGGATAACGCATGTTAGGTCTAGGTTAGGTCTGGGATTTGCCCTCATCAGGCTCATGCAATCGCATATTTCACATTCTTGTTGGCCAGATCCTGGTCTTCTTCTGGTTTGAATCACGTAGTAATGTGGTACCACACAGAAACACCCAATTAAACCTGGACACGATCAATATTTTAGAGGATAACGCATGCTAGGCCTGGGTTAGGTCTGGGATTTGCCCTCATCAGACTCATACTTTCGCATTCTTCACATACTTGTTGGCCAGATCCTGGGTTTTTTCTGGTTTGGATCAGGTAGTAATGTGGTACCACTCTGGAACAGTCGATTAAACCCGGTTCCGATCAATATTTTAGAGGATAACGCATGCTAGGTCTGCGTTAGGTCTGGGACTTGCCCTTTGTCAGGCTCATACTTTCGCATTCTTCACATACTTGTTGGCCAGATCTTGGGTTTTTTCTGGTTTGGATCAGGTAGTAATGTGGTACCACACAGAAACAGTCAATTAAACCTGGCCACGATCAATATTTTAGAGGATAACGCATGCTAGGTCTGGGTTAGGTCTAGGATTTGCCCTCATCAGACTCATACTTTCGCATTCTTCACATACTTGTTGAACAGATCCTGGTTTTTTTCTGGTTTGGATAACGTAGTAATCTGGTACCACACTGAAACAGTCGATTAAGCCTGGTCTCGATCTGTATTTTAGAGGATAACGCATGTTAGGTCTGCGTTAGGTCTGGGACTTGCCCTTTGTCAGGCTCATACTTTCGCATTCTTCACATACTTGTTGGCCAGATCGTGGGTTTTTTCTGGTTTGGATCAGGTAGTAATGTGGTGCCACACTGGAACAGTCGATTAAACCCGGTTTCGATCAATAGTTTACAGGATAGCGCATGCTAGGTCTGGGTTAGGTCTGGGATTTGCCCTCATTTGGCTCATACAATCGCATATTTCACATTCTTGTTGGCAAGATCCTGGTCTTTTTCTGGGTTGTATCACGTAGTAATGTGGTACCACACTGAAACAGTCGATTAAGCCTGGTCTGGATTAATATTTTAGAGGATAACGCCTGTTAGGTCTGGGATAGATCTGGGATTTGCTCTCATCAGGCTCATACTTTCGCATATTTCGCACACTTGTTGGCCAGATCCTGGGTTTTTTCTGGTTTGGATCGGTTAGTAATGTAGTACCACACTGGAACAGTCGATTAAACCCGGTTTCGATCAATAGTTTAGAGGATAACGCATGCTAGGTCTGGGTTAGGTCTGGGATTTGCACTCATTTGGCTCACACAATCGCATATTTCACATTCTTGTTGTCCAGATCCTGGCCTTCTTCTGGTTTGAATCACGTAGTAATGTGGTACCACACAGAAACAGTCAATTAAACCTGGCCACGATCAATATTTTAGAGGATAACGCATGCTAGGTCTGGGTTAGGTCGGGGATTTGCTCTCATCAGACTCATACAATCGCATATTTCGCATCCTTGTTGGCAAGATCCTGGTCTTTTTCTGGGTTGTATCACGTAGTAATGTGGTACCACACTAAAACAGTCAACTAAGCCTGGCCACGATCAATATTTTAGAGGATAACGGATGCTAGGTCTGGGTTAGGTCTGGGATTTGCCCTCATCAGACTCATACTTTCGCATTCTTCACATACTTCTTGAACAGATCCTGGGTTTTTTCTGGTCTGGATCACGTAGTAATGTGGTACCACACTGAAACTGTCGATTAAGAATGGCCACGATCAATATTTTAGAGGATAACGCATGCTAGGTCTAGGTTAGGTCTGGGATTTGCCCTCATCAGACTCATACAAACGCATATTTCGCATATTGTTGGCCAGATCCTGGTCTTCTTCTGGTTTGAATCACGTAGTAATGTGGTACCACACAGAAACAGTCAATTAAACCAGGCCACGATCAATATTTTAGAGGATAACGCATGCTAGGTCTGGGTTAGGTCTGGGATTTGCCCTCATCAGACTCATACTTTCGCATTCTTCACACACTTGCTGGCCAGATCCTGGGTTTTTCCTGGTTTGGATCACGTATTAATGTGGTACCACACTGAAACAGTCGATTAAGCCTGGTCTGGATTAATATTTTAGAGGATAACGCATGGTAGGTCTGCGTTAGGTCTGGGACTTGCCCTTTGCCAGGCTCATGCAATCGCATATTTCGCATTCTTGTTGGCAAGATCCTGGTCTTTTTCTGGGTTGTATCACGTAGTAATGTGGTACCACACTCAAACAGTCAACTAAGCCTGGCCACGATCAATATTTCAGAGGATAACGGATGCTAGGTCTGGGTTAATCACGATCACATAGTACTGTGGTACCACACTGAAACAGTCGATTAAGCCTGGTCGGGATTAATATTTTAGAGGATAACGCCTGTTAGGTCTAGGATAGATCTGGGATTTGGTCTCATCAGGCTCATACTTTCGCATATTTCGCACACTTGTGGGCCAGATCCTGGGTTTTTTCTGGTTTGGGTCAGGTGGTAATGTGGTACCGCACTGGAACAGTCGATTAAACCCGGTTTCGATCAATATTTTAGAGGATAACGCATGCTAGGTCTGGGTTAGACCTGGGATTTGCCCTCATTTGGCTCATACAATCGCATATATCGCATTTTGTTGGCCAGATCCTGGTGTTCTTTATGTTTGAATCACGTAGTATTGTGGTACCACACAGAAACAGTCAATTAAACCTGGCCACGATCGATATTTTAGAGGATAACACTGGCTAGGTCTGGGTTAGGACTGGGATTTGCCCTCATCAGACTCATACAATCGCATATTTCGCATTTTGTTGGCCAGATCCTGGTCTTCTTCATGTTTGCATCACGTAGTAATGTGGTACCACACTAAAACAGTCAACTAACCTTTGTCAACGATCAATATTTTAGAGGATAACGGTATGCTAGATCTGGGTTAGGTTTGGGATTTGCCCCCATCAGACTCATACTTTCGCATTCTTCACATACTTGTTGAACAGATCCTGGGTTTTTTCTGGTTTGGATCACGTAGTAATCTGGCACCACTCTGAAACAGTCGATTAAGCCTGGTCTCGATCTGTATTTTAGAGGATAACGCATGGTAAGTCTGCGTTAGGTCTGGGATTTGCCCTCATCAGACTCATACAATCGCATATTTCGCATTTTGTTGGCAAGATCCTGGTCTTCTTCTGGTTTGAATCACGTAGTAATGTGGTACCACACAGAAACAGTCAATTAAACCTGGCCACGATCAATATTTTAGAGGATAACGCATGCTAGGTCTGGGTTAGGTCTGGGATTTGCCCTCATCAGACTCATACTTTTGCATTCTTCACATACTTGTTGGCCAGATCCTGGGTTTTTTCTGGTTTGGATCAGGTAGTAATGTGGTACCACACTGGAATAGTCGATAAAACCCGGTTTCGATCAATAGTTTACAGGATAACGCATGCTAGGTCTGGGTTAGGTCTGGGATTTGCCCTCATTTGGCTCATACAATCGCATATTTCACATTCATCTTGGCCAGATCCTGGTCTTCTTCTGGTTTGAATCACGTAGTAATGTGGTACCACACAGAAAGGATCAATTAAACCTGGCCACGATCAATATTTTAGAGGATAACGCATGCTAGGTCTGGGTTAGATCTGGGATTTGCCCTCATCAGACTCATACTTTCGCATTCTTCACATACTTGTTGAACAGATCCTGGGTTTTATCTGGTTTGGATAACGTTGTAATCTGGTACCACACTGAAACAGTCGATTAAGCCTGGTCTCGATCTGTATTATAGAGGATAACGCATGTTAGGTCTGCGTTAGGTCTGGGACTTGCCCTTTCTCAGGCTCATACTTTCGCATTCTTCACATACTTGTTGGCCAGATCTTGGGTTTTTTCTGGTTTGGATCAAGTAGTAATGTGGTACCACACTGGAACAGTCGATTAAAGCCGGTCTCGATCAATAGTTTACAGGATAACGCATGCTAGGTCTGGGTTAGGTCTGGGATTTGTCCTCATTTGGCTCATACAAACGCATATTTCACATTCTTGTTGGCAAGATCCTGGTCTTTTTCTGGGTTGTATCACGTAGTAATGTGGTACCACACTGAAACAGTCGATTAAGCCTGGTCTGGATTAATATTTTAGAGGATAACGCCTGTTAGGTCTGGGATAGATCTGGGATTTGCTCTCATCAGGCTCATACTTTCGCATATTTCGCACACTTGTTGGCCAGATCCTGGGTTTTTTCTGGTTTGGACCAGGTAGTAATGTAGTACCACACTGGAACAGTCGATTAAACCCGGTTTCGATCAATAGTTTAGAGGGTAACGCATGCTAGGCCTGGGTTAGGTCTGGGATTTGCCCTTTGTCAGGCTCATACTTTCGCATATTTCGCACACTTGTTGGCCAGATCCTGGGTTTTTTCTGGTTTGGACCAGGTAGTAATGTAGTACCACACTGGAACAGTCGATTAAACCCGGTTTCGATCAATAGTTTAGAGGGTAACGCATGCTAGGTCTGGGTTAGGTCTGGGATTTGTCCTCATTTGGCTCATACAAACGCATATTTCACATTTTTGTTGGCCAGATCCTGGTCTACTTCTGGTTTGAATCACGTAGTAATGTGGTACCACACAGAAACAGTCAATTAAACCTGAGCACGATCAATATTTTAGAGGATAACGCATGCTAGGTCTAGGTTAGGTCTGGGATTTGCCCTCATCGAACTCATACACTCGCATATTTCGCATTCTGTTGGCCAGATCCTGGTCTTCTTCTGGTTTGAATCACGTAGTAATGTGGTACCACACAGAAACAGTCAATTAAACCTGGCCACGATCAATATTTTAGAGGATAACACTGGCTAGGTCAGGGTTAGGACTGGGATTTGCCCTCATCAGACTCATACAATCGCATATATCGCATTTTGTTGGCCAGATCCTGGTCTTCTTCATGTTTGAATCACGTAGTATTGTAGTTCCACACAGAAACAGTCAATTAAACCTGGCCACGATCCATATTTTAGCGGATAACGCATGTTAGGTCTAGGTTAGGTCTGGGATTTGCCCTCATCAGGCGCATGCAATCGCATATTTCACATTCTTGTTGGCCAGATCCTGGTCTTCTTCTGGTTTGAATCACGTAGTAATGTGGTACCACACAGAAACACCCAATTAAACCCGGTTTCGATCAATATTTTAGAGGATAACGCATGCTAGGTCTGCGTTAGGTCTGGGACTTGCCCTTTGTCAGGCTCATACTTTCGCATTCTTCACATACTTGTTGGCCAGATCTTGGGTTTTTTCTGGTTTGGATCAGGTAGTAATGTGGTACCACACAGAAACAGTCAATTAAACCTGGCCATGATCAATATTTTAGAGGATAACGCATGCTAGGTCTGGGTTAGGTCTGGGATTTGCCCTCATCAGAGACATACTTTCGCATTCTTCACATACTTGTTGAACAGATCCTGGGTTTTTTCTGGTTTGGATAACGTAGTAATCTGGTACCACACTGAAACAGTCGATTAAGCCTGGTCTCGATCTGTATTTTAGAGGATAACGCATGTTAGGTCCGCGTTAGGTCTGGGACTTGCCCTTTGTCAGGCTCATACTTTCGCATTCTTCACATACTTGTTGGCCAGATCGTGGGTTTTTTCTGGTTTGGATCAGGCAGTAATGTGGTACCACACTGGAACAGTCGATTAAACCCGGTTTCGATCAATAGTTTACAGGATAACGCATGCTAGGTCTGGGTTAGGTCTGGGATTTGCCCTCATTTGGCTCATACAATCGCATATTTCACATTCTTGTTGGCAAGATCCTGGTCTTTTTCTGGGTTGCATCACGTAGTAATGTGGTACCACACTGAAACAGTCGATTAAGCCTGGTCTGGATTAATATTTTAGAGGATAACGCCCGTTAGGTCTGGGATAGATCTGGGATTTGCTCTCATCAGGCTCATACTTTCGCATATTTCGCACACTTGTTGGCCAGATCCTGGGTTTTTTCTGGTTTGGATCAGGTAGTAATGTAGTACCACACTGGAACAGTCGATTAAACCCGGTTTCGATCAATAGTTTAGAGGATAACGCATGCTAGGTCTGGGTTAGGTCTGGGATTTGCACTCATTTGGCTCACACAATCGCATATTTCACGTTCTTGTTGTCCAGATCCTGGTCTTCTTCTGGTTTGCATCACGTAGTAATGTGGTACCACACTAAAACAGTCGATTAAGCCTGGTATCGATCTGTATTTTAGAGGATAACGCATGGTAGGTCTGCGTTAGGTCTGGGACTTGCCCTTTGCCAGGCTCATGCAATCGCATATTTCGCTTTCTTGTTGGCAAGATCCTGGTCTTTTTCTGGGTTGTATCACGTAGTAATGTGGTACTACACTGGAACAGTCGATTAAACCCGGTTTCGATCAATAGTTTACAGGATAACGCATGCTAGGTCTGGGTTAGGTCTGGGATTTGCCCTCATTTGGCTCATACAATCGCATATTTCACATTCTTGTTGTCCAGATCCTGGCCTTCTTCTGGTTTGAATCACGTAGTAATGTGGTACGACACAGAAACAGTCAATTAAACCTGGCCACGATCAATATTTTAGAGGATAACGCATGCTAGGTCTGGGTTAGGTCAGGGATTTGCTCTCATCAGACTCATACAATCGCATATTTCGCATTTTGTTGGCGAGATCCTGGTCTTCTTCTGGTTTGCATCACGTAGTAATGTGGTACCACACAAAAACAGTCGATTAAGCCTGGTCTCGATCTGTATTTTAGAGGATAACGCATGGTAGGTCTGCGTTAGGTCTGGGACTTGCCCTTTGCCAGGCTCATGCAATCGCATATTTCGCATTCTTGTTGGCAAGATCCTGGTCTTTTTCTGGGTTGTATCACGTAGTAATGTGGTACCACACTAAAACAGTCAACTAAGCCTGGCCACGATCAATATTTTAGAGGATAACGGATGCTAGGTCTGGGTTAGGTCTGGGATTTGCCCTCATCAGACTCATACTTTCGCATTCTTCACATACTTGTTGAACAGATCCTGGGTTTTTTCTGGTTTGGACCACGTAGTAATGTGGTACCACACTGAAACTGTCGATTAAGCCTGGCCACGATCAATATTTTAGAGGATAACGCATGCAAGGTCTGGGTTAGGTCTGGGATTTGCTCTCATCAGACTCATACAATCGCATATTTCGCATTTTGTTGGCGAGATCCTGGTCTTCTTCATGTTTGCGTCACGTAGTAATGTGGTACGACACTAGAACAGTCAACTAACCCTGGCCACGATCAATATTTTAGAGGATAACGGTATGCTAGGTCAGGGTTAGGTCTGGGATTTGCCCTCATCAGACTCATACTTTCGCATTCTTCACATACTTGTTGAACAGATCCTGGGTTTTTTCTGGTTTGGATCACGTAGTAATCTGGTACCACACTGAAACAGTCGACTAAGCCTGGTCTCGATCTGTATTTTAGAGGATAACGCATGCTAGGTCTGCGTTAGGTCTGGGACTTGCCCTTTGCCAGGCTCATGCAATCGCATATTTCGCATTCTTGTTGGCAAGATGCTGGACTTTTTCTGGGTTGTATCACGTAGTAATGTGGTACCACACTAAAACAGTCAACTAAGCCTGGCCACGATCAATATTTTAGAGGATAACGGATGCTAGGTCTGGGTTAGGTCTGGGATTGGCCCTCATCAGACTCATACTTTCGCATTCTTCACATACTTGTTGAACAGATCCTGGGTTTTTTCTGGTTTGGATAACGTAGTAATCTGGTACCACACTGAAACAGTCGATAAAGCCTGGTCTCGATCTGTATTTTAGAGGATAACGCATGTTAGGTCTGCGTTAGGTCTGGGACTTGCCCTTTGTCAGGCTCATACTTTCGCATTCTTCACATACTTGTTGGCCAGATCCTGGTCTACTTCTGGTTTGAATCACGTAGTAATGTGGTACCACACAGAAACGGTCAATTAAACCTGGCCACGATCAATATTTTAGAGGATAACGCATGCTAGGTCTAGGTTAGGTCTGGGATTTGCCCTCATCGAACTCATACACTCGCATATTTCGCATTCTGTTGGCCAGATCCTGGTCTTCTTCTGGTTTGAATCACGTAGTAATGTGGTACCACACAGAAACAGTCAATTAAACCTGGCCACGATCAATATTTTAGAGGATAACACTGGCTAGGTCTGGGTTAGGACTGGGATTTGCCCTCATCAGACTCATACAATCGCATATATCGCATTTTGTTGGCCAGATCCTGGTCTTCTTCATGTTTGAATCACGTAGTATTGTAGTACCACACAGAAACAGTCAATTAAACCTGGCCACGATCCATATTTTAGCGGATAACGCATGTTAGGTCTAGGTTAGGTCTGGGATTTGCCCTCATCAGGCGCATGCAATCGCATATTTCACATTCTTGTTGGCCAGATCCTGGTCTTCTTCTGGTTTGAATCACGTAGTAATGTGGTACCACACAGAAACACCCAATTAAACCCGGTTTCGATCAATATTTTAGAGGATAACGCATGCTAGGTCTGCGTTAGGTCTGGGACTTGCCCTTTGTCAGGCTCATACTTTCGCATTCTTCACATACTTGTTGGCCAGATCTTGGGTTTTTTCTGGTTTGGATCAGGTAGTAATGTGGTACCACACAGAAACAGTCGATTAAGCCTGGTCTCGATCTGTATTTTAGAGGATAACGCATGTTAGGTCCGCGTTAGGTCTGGGACTTGCCCTTTGTCAGGCTCATACTTTCGCATTCTTCACATATTTGTTGGCCAGATCGTGGGTTTTTTCTGGTTTGGATCAGGCAGTAATGTGGTACCACACTGGAACAGTCGATTAAACCCGGTTTCGATCAATAGTTTACAGGATAACGCATGCTAGGTCTGGGTTAGGTCTGGGATTTGCCCTCATTTGGCTCATACAATCGCATATTTCACATTCTTGTTGGCAAGATCCTGGTCTTTTTCTGGGTTGTATCACGTAGTAATGTGGTACTACACTGGAACAGTCGATTAAACCCGGTTTCGATCAATAGTTTACAGGATAACGCATGCTAGGTCTGGGTTAGGTCTGGGATTTGCCCTCATTTGGCTCATACAATCGCATATTTCACATTCTTGTTGTCCAGATCCTGGCCTTCTTCTGGTTTGAATCACGTAGTAATGTGGTACGACACAGAAACAGTCAATTAAACCTGGCCACGATCAATATTTTAGAGGATAACGCATGCTAGGTCTGGGTTAGGTCAGGGATTTGCTCTCATCAGACTCATACAATCGCATATTTCGCATTTTGTTGGCGAGATCCTGGTCTTCTTCTGGTTTGCATCACGTAGTAATGTGGTACCACACAAAAACAGTCGATTAAGCCTGGTCTCGATCTGTATTTTAGAGGATAACGCATGGTAGGTCTGCGTTAGGTCTGGGACTTGCCCTTTGCCAGGCTCATGCAATCGCATATTTCGCATTCTTGTTGGCAAGATCCTGGTCTTTTTCTGGCTTGTATCACGTAGTAATGTGGTACTACACTGGAACAGTCGATTAAACCCGGTTTCGATCAATAGTTTACAGGATAACGCATGCTAGGTCTGAGTTAGGTCTGGGATTTGCCCTCATCAGACTCATACTTTCGCATTCTTCACATACTTGTTGAACAGATCCTGGGTTTTTTCTGGTTTGGATCACGTAGTAATGTGGTACCACACTGAAACTGTCGATTAAGCCTGGCCACGATCAATATTTTAGAGGATAACGCATGCTAGGTCTAGGTTAGGTCTGGGATTTGCCCTCATCAGTCTCATACTTTCGCATTCTTCACATACTTGTTGAACAGATCCTGGGTTTTTTCTGGTTTGGACCACGTAGTAATGTGGTACCACACTGAAACTGTCGATTAAGCCTAGCCACGATCAATATTTTAGAGGATAAGGGTATGCTAGGTCTGGGATAGGTCTGGGATTTGCCCTCATCAGACTCATACTTTCGCATTCTTCACATACTTGTTGAACATATCCTGGGTTTTTTCTGGTTTCGATCACGTAGTAATCTGGTACCACACTGAAACAGGCGATTAAGACTGGTCTCGATCTGTATTTTAGAGGATAACGCATGTTAGGTCTGCGTTAGGTCTGGGACTTGCCCTTTGTCAGGCTCATGCAATCGCATATTTCGCATTCTTGTTGGCAAGATCCTGGTCTTCTTCTGGTTTGAATCACGTAGTAATGTGGTACCACACAGAAACAGTCAATTAAACCTGGCCACGATCAATATTTTAGAGGATAACGGATGCTAGGTCTGGGTTAGGTCTGGGATTTGCCCTCATCAGACTCATACTTTCGCATTCTTCACATACTTGTTGAACAGATCCTGGGTTTTTTCTGGTTTGGATCACGTAGTAATGTGGTACCACACTGAAACTGTCGATTAAGCCTGGCCACGATCAATATTTTAGAGGATAACGCATGCTAGGTCTAGGTTAGGTCTGGGATTTGCCCTCATCAGACTCATGCAATCGCATATTTCGCATTTTGTTGGCCAGATCCTGGTGTTCTTCTGGTTTGAATCACGTAGTAATGTGGTACCACACAGAAACAGTCAATTAAACCTGGCCACGATCAATATTTTAGAGGATAACGCATGCTAGGTCTAGGTTAGGTCTGGGATTTGCCGCCATCATACTCATACAATCGCATATATCGCAATTTGTTGGCCAGATCCTGGTCTCCTTCATGTTTGAATCACGTAGTATTGTGGTACTACACAGAAACAGTCAATTAAAGCTGGCCACGATCAATATTTTAGGGCATAACGCATGCTAGGTCTGGGTTAGGTCTGGGATTTGCCCTCATCTGGCTCATACAATCGCATATTTCACATTCTTGTTGGCCAGATCCTGGTCTTCTTCTGGTTTGAATCACGTAGTAATGTGGTACCACACAGAAACAGTCAATTAAACCTGGCCACGATCAATATTTTAGAGGATAACGGATGCTAGGTCTGGGTTAGGTCTGGGATTTGCCCTCATCAGACTCATACTTTCGCATTCTTCACATACTTGTTGAACAGATCCTGGGTTTTTTCTGGTTTGGATCACGTAGTAATGTGGTACCACACTGAGACTGTCGATTAAGCCTGGCCACGATCAATATTTTAGAGGATAACGCATGCTAGGTCTGGGTTAGGTCTGGGATTTGCCCTCATTTGGCTCATACAATCGCATATTTCGCATTTTGTTGGCCAGATCCTGGTGTTCTTCTGGTTTGAATCACGTAGTAATGTGGTACCACACAGAAACAGTCAATTAAACCTGGCCACGATCAATATTTTAGGGGATAACGCATGCTAGGTCTGGGTTAGGTCTGGGATTTGCCCTCATCAGACTCATACTTTCGCATTCTTCACATACTTGTTGGCCAGATCCTGGGTTTTTTCTGGTTTGGATCAGGTAGTAATGTGGTACCACACTGGAATAGTCGATTAAACCCGGTTTCAATCAATATTTTAGAGGATAACGCATGCTAGGTCTGGGTTAGGTCTGGGATTTGCCCTCATCAGACTCATACTTTCGCATTCTTCACATACTTGTTGAACAGATCCTGTGTTTTTTCTGGTTTGGATCACGTAGTAATGTGGTACCACACTGAAACTGTCGATTAAGCCTGGCCACGATCAATATTTTAGAGGATAACGCATGCTAGGTCTAGGTTAGGTCTGGGATTTGCCCTCATCAGACTCATACAATCGCATATTTCGCATTTTGTTGGCCAGATCCTAGTCTCCTTCATGTTTGAATCACGTAGTATTGTGGTACCACACAGAAACAGTCAATTAAACCTGGCCATGATCAATATTTTAGGGGATAACGCATGCTAGGTCTGGATTAGGTCTGGGATTTGCCCTCATCAGACTCATACTTTCGCATTCTTCACATACTTGTTGGCCAGATCCTGGGTTTTTTCTGGTTTGGATCAGGTAGTAATGTGGTACCACACTGAAACTGACGATTAAGCCTGGCCACGATCAATATTTTAGAGGATAACGCATGCTAGGTCTAGGTCAGGTCTGGGATTTGCCATCATCAGACTCATACAATCGCATATTTCGCATTTTGTTGGCCAGATCCTGGTCTTCTTCTGGTTTGAATCACGTAGTATTGTGGTACCACACAGAAACAGTCAATTAAACCTGACCACGATCAATATTTTAGGGGATAACGCATGCTAGGTCTGGGATAGATCTGGGATTTGCTCTCATCAGACTCATACTTTCGCATTCTTCACATACTTGTTGGCCAGATCCTGGGTTTTTTCTGGTTTGGATCAGGTAGTAATGTGGTACCACACTGAAACAGTCGATTAAACCCGGTTTCGATCAACCGTTTAGAGGATAACGCATGCTAGGTCTGGGTTAGGTCTAGGATTTGCTCTCATCAGACTCATACAATCGCATATTTCGCATTTTGTTGGCCAGATCCTGGTCTTCTTCTGGTTTGAATCACGTAGTAATGTGGTACCACACTAAAACAGTCAACTAACCCTGGCCACGATCAATATTTTAGAGGATAACGGATGCTAGGTCTGGGTTAGGTCTGGGATTTGCCCCTATTTGGCTCACACAATCGCATATTTCACATTCTTGTTGGCCAGATCCTGGTCTTCTTCTGGGTTGTATCACATAGTAATGTGGTACCACACTAAAACAGCCAACTAAGCCTGGCTACGATCAATATTTTAGAGGATAACGGATGCTAGGTCTGGGTTAGGTCTGGGATTTGCCCTCATTTGGCTCATACAATCGCATATTTCACATTCTTCTTGGCCAGATCCTGGTCTTCTTCTGGTTTGAATCACGTAGTAATGTGGTACCACACAGAAACAGTCAATTAAACCTGGCCACGATCAATATTTTAGAGGATAACGCATGCTAGGTCGGAGTTAGGTCTGGGATTTGCCCTCATCAGACTCATACTTTCGCATTCTTCACATACTTGCTGAACAGATCCTGGGTTTTTTCTGGTTTAGATCACGTAGTAATCTGGTACCACACTGAAACAGGCGATTAAGACTGGTCTCGATCTGTATTTTAGAGGATAACGCATGTTAGGTCTGCGTTAGGTCTGGGACTTGCCCTTTGTCAGGCTCATGCAATCGCATATTTCGCATTCTTGTTAGCCAGATCCTGGTCTTCTTCATGTTTGCATCTCGTAGTAATGTGGTACCACACTAAAACAGTCAACTAACCCTGGCCACGATCAATATTTTACAGGATAACGGTATGCTAGGTCTGGGTTAGGTCTGGGATTTGCCCTCATCAGACTCATACTTTCGCATTCTTCACATACTTGTTGGCCAGATCCTGGGTTTTTTCTGGTTTGGATCAGGTAGTAATGTGGTACCACACTGGAATAGTCGATTAAACCCGGTTTCGATCAATAGTTTACAGGATAACGCATGCTAGGTCTGGGTTAGGTCTGGGATTTGCCCTCATTTGGCTCATACAATCGCATATTTCACATTCTTCTTGGCCAGATCCTGGTCTTCTTCTGGTTTGAATCACGTAGTAATGTGGTACCACACGGAAAGGATCAATTAAACCTGGCCACGATCAATATTTTAGAGGATAACGCAGGCTAGGTCTGGGTTAGGTCTGGGATTTTTCCTCATTTGGCTCATACAAACGCATATTTCACATTCTTGTTGGCAAGATCCTGGTCTTTTTCTGGGTTGTATCACGTAGTAATGTGGTACCACACTGAAACAGTCGATTAAGCCTGGTCTGGATTAATATTTTAGAGGATAACGCCTGTTAGGTCTGGGATAGATCTGGGATTTGCTCTCATCAGGCTCATACTTTCGCATATTTCGCACACTTGTTGGCCAGATCCTGGGTTTTTTCTGGTTTGGATCAGGTAGTAATGTGGTACCACACTGGAATAGTCGATTAAACCCGGTTTCGATCAATAGTTTAGAGGGTAACGCATGCTAGGCCTGGGTTAGGTCTGGGATTTGCCCTCATTGGCTCACACAATCGCATATTTCACATTCTTGTTGGCCAAATCCTGGTCTACTTCTGGTTTGAATCACGTAGTAATGTGGTACCACACAGAAACAGTCAATTAAACATGGCCACAATCAATATTTTAGAGGATAACACTGGCTAGGTCTGGGTTAGGACTGGGATTTGCCCTCATCAGACTCATACAATCGCATATATCGCATTTTGTTGGCCAGATCCTGGTCTTCTTCATGTTTGAATCACGTAGTATTGTAGTACCACACAGAAACAGTCAATTAAACCTGGCCACGATCCATATTTTAGCGGATAACGCATGTTAGGTCTAGGTTAGGTCTGGGATTTGCCCTCATCAGGCGCATGCAATCGCATATTTCACATTCTTGTTGGCCAGATCCTGGTCTTCTTCTGGTTTGAATCACGTAGTAATGTGGTACCACACAGAAACACCCAATTAAACCCGGTTTCGATCAATATTTTAGAGGATAACGCATGCTAGGTCTGCGTTAGGTCTGGGACTTGCCCTTTGTCAGGCTCATACTTTCGCATTCTTCACATACTTGTTGGCCAGATCTTGGGTTTTTTCTGGTTTGGATCAGGTAGTAATGTGGTACCACACAGAAACAGTCAATTAAACCTGGCCATGATCAATATTTTAGAGGATAACGCATGCTAGGTCTGGGTTAGGTCTGGGATTTGCCCTCATCAGACTCATACAATCGCATATTTCGCATTTTGTTGGCCACATCCTGGTGTTCTTTATGTTTGAATCACGTAGTATTGTGGTACCACACAGAAACAGTCAACTAACCCTGGCCACGATCAATATTTTACAGGATAACGGTATGCTAGGTCTGGGTTAGGACTGGGATTTGCCCTCATCAGACTCATACTTTCGCATTCTTCACATACTTGTTGAACAGATCGTGGGTTTTTTCTGGTTTGGATCAGGCAGTAATGTGGTACCACACTGGAACAGTCGATTAAACCCGGTTTCGATCAATAGTTTACAGGATAACGCATGCTAGGTCTGGGTTAGGTCTGGGATTTGCCCTCATTTGGCTCATACAATCGCATATTTCACATTCTTGTTGGCAAGATCCTGGTCTTTTTCTGGGTTGTATCACGTAGTAATGTGGTACCACACTGAAACAGTCGATTAAGCCTGGTCTGGATTAATATTTTAGAGGATAACGCCTGTTAGGTCTGGGATAGATCTGGGATTTGCTCTCATCAGGCTCATACTTTCGCATATTTCGCACACTTGTTGGCCAGATCCTGGGTTTTTTCTGGTTTGGATCAGGTAGTAATGTAGTACCACACTGGAACAGTCGATTAAACCCTGTTTCGATCAATAGTTTAGAGGATAACGCATGCTAGGTCTGGGTTAGGTCTGGGATTTGCACTCATTTGGCTCACACAATCGCATATTTCACATTCTTGTTGTCCAGATCCTGGTCTTCTTCTGGTTTGCATCACGTAGTAATGTGGTACCACACTAAAACAGTCGATTAAGCCTGGTATCGATCTGTATTTTAGAGGATAACGCATGGTAGGTCTGCGTTAGGTCTGGGACTTGCCCTTTGCCAGGCTCATGCAATCGCATATTTCGCTTTCTTGTTGGCAAGATCCTGGTCTTTTTCTGGGTTGTATCACGTAGTAATGTGGTACTACACTGGAACAGTCGATTAAACCCGGTTTCGATCAATAGTTTACAGGATAACGCATGCTAGGTCTGGGTTAGGTCTGGGATTTGCCCTCATTTGGCTCATACAATCGCATATTTCACATTCTTGTTGGCAAGATCCTGGTCTTTTTCTGGGTTGTATCACGTAGTAATGTGGTACTACACTGGAACAGTCGATTAAACCCGGTTTCGATCAATAGTTTACAGGATAACGCATGCTAGGTCTGGGTTAGGTCTGGGATTTGCCCTCATTTGGCTCATACAATCGCATATTTCACATTCTTGTTGGCAAGATCCTGGTCTTTTTCTGGGTTGTATCACGTAGTAATGTGGTACCACACTGAAACAGTCGATTAAGCCTGGTCTGGATTAATATTTTAGAGGATAACGCCTGCTAGGTCTGAGATAGATCTGGGATTTGCTCTCATCAGGCTCATACTTTCGCATATTTCGCACACTTGTTGGCCAGATCCTGGGTTTTTTCTGGTTTGAATCACGTAGTAATGTGGTACCACACAGAAACAGTCAACTAAGCCTGGCCACGATCAATATTTTAGAGGATAACGGATGCTAGGTCTGGGTTAGGTCTGGGATTTGCACTCATCAGACTCATACTTTCGCATTCTTCACATACTTGTTGAACAGATCCTGGGTTTTTTCTGGTTTGGACCACGTAGTAATGTGGTACCACACTGAAACTGTCGATTAAGCCTGGCCACGATCAATATTTTAGAGGATAACGCATGCAAGGTCTGGGTTAGGTCTGGGATTTGCTCTCATCAGACACATACAATCGCATATTTCGCATTTTGTTGGCGAGATCCTGGTCTTCTTCATGTTTGCGTCACGTAGTAATGTAGTACCACACTAGAACAGTCAACTAACCCTGGCCACGATCAATATTTTAGAGGATAACGGTATGCTAGGTCTGGGATAGGTCTGGGATTTGCCCTCATCAGACTCATACTTTCGCATTCTTCACATACTTGTTGAACAGATCCTGGGTTTTTTCTGGTTTGGACCACGTAGTAATGTGGTACCACACTGAAACTGTCGATTAAGCCTGGCCACGATCAATATTTTAGAGGATAAGGGTATGCTAGGTCTGGGATAGGTTTGGGATTTGCCCTCATCAGTCTCATACTTTCGCATTCATCACATACTTGTTGAACATATCCTGGGTTTTTTCTGGTTTCGATCACGTAGTAATCTGGTACCACACTGAAACAGGCGATTAAGACTGGTCTCGATCTGTATTTTAGAGGATAACGCATGTTAGGTCTGCGTCAGGTCTGGGACTTGCCCTTTGTCAGGCTCATGCGATCGCATATTTCGCATTCTTGTTGGCAAGATCCTGGTCTTCTTCTGGTTTGAATCACGTAGTAATGTGGTACCACACAGAAACAGTCAATTAAACCTGGCCACGATCAATATTTTAGAGGATAACGGATGCTAGGTCTGGGTTAGGTCTGGGATTTGCCCTCATCAGACTCATACTTTCGCATTCTTCACATACTTGTTGAACAGATCCTGGGTTTTTTCTGGTTTGGATCACGTAGTAATGTGGTACCACACTGAAACTGTCGATTAAGCCTGGCCACGATCAATATTTTAGAGGATAACGCATGCTAGGTCTAGGTTAGGTCTGGGATTTGCCCACATCAGACTCATACAATCGCATATTTCGCATTTTGTTGGCCAGATCCTGGTGTTCTTCTTGTTTGAATCACGTAGTAATGTGGTACCACACAGAAACAGTCAATTAAACCTGGCCACGATCAATATTTAAGAGGATAACGCATGCTAGGTCTAGGTTAGGTCTGGGATTTGCCGCCATCATACTCATACAATCGCATATATCGCAATTTGTTGGCCAGATCCTGGTCTCCTTCATGTTTGAATCACGTAGTATTGTGGTACCACACAGAAACAGTCAATTAAAGCTGGCCACGATCAATATTTTAGGGGATAACGCATGCTAGGTCTGGGCTAGGTCTGGGATTTGCCCTCATCTGGCTCATACAATCGCATATTTCACATTCTTGTTGGCCAGATCCAGGTCTTCTTCTGGTTTGAATCACGTAGTAATGTGGTACCACACAGAAACAGTCAATTAAACCTGGCCACGATCAATATTTTAGAGGATAACGGATGCTAGGTCTGGGTTAGGTCTGGGATTTGCCCTCATCAGACTCATACTTTCGCATTCTTCACATACTTGTTGAACAGATCCTGGGTTTTTTCTGGTTTGGATCACGTAGTAATGTGGGACCACACTGAAACTGTCGATTAAGCCTGGCCACGTTCAATATTTTAGAGGATAACGCATGCTAGGTCTGGGTTAGGTCCTGGATTTGCCCTCATTTGGCTCATACAATCGCATATTTCGCATTTTGTTGGCCAGATCCTGGTGTTCTTCTGGTTTGAATCACGTAGTAATGTGGTACCACACAGAAACAGTCAATTAAACCTGGCCACGATCAATATTTTAGAGGATAACGCATGCTAGGTCTAGGTTAGGTCTGGGGTTTGCAGCCATCATACTCATACAATCGCATATATCGCAATTTGTTGGCCAGATCCTGGTCTCCTTCATGTTTGAATCACGTAGTATTGTGGTACCACACAGAAACAGTCAATTAAACCTGGCCACGATCAATATTTTAGGGGATAACGCATGCTAGGTCTGGGTTAGGTCTGGGATTTGCCCTCATCAGACTCATACTTTCGCATTCTTCACATACTTGTTGGCCAGATCCTGGGTTTTTTCTGGTTTGGATCAGGTAGTAATGTGGTACCACACTGGAATAGTCGATTAAACCCGGTTTCAATCAATATTTTACAGGATAACGCATGCTAGGTCTGGGTTGGGTCTGGGATTTGCCCTCATCAGACTCATACAATCGCATATTTCGCATTTTGTTAGCCAGATCCTGGTCTTCTTCATGTTTGCATCACGTAGTGATGTGGTACCACACTAAAACAGTCAAGTAACCCTGGCCACGATCAATATTTTAGAGGATAACGGTATGCTAGGTCTGGGATAGGTCTGGGATTTGCCCTCATCAGACTCATACTTTCGCATTCTTCACATACTTGTTGAACAGATCCTGGGTTTTTTCTGGCTTGGATCACGTAGTAATCTGGTGCCACACAGAAACAGGCGATTAAGGCTGGTCTCGATCTGTATTTTAGAGGATAACGCATGTTAGGTCTGCGTTAGGTCTGGGACTTGCCCTTTGTCAGGCTCATGCTATCGCATATTTCGCATTCTTGTTGACAAGATCCTGGTCTTTTTCTGGGATGTATCACATAGTAATGTGGTACCACACAGAAACAGTCAATTAAACCTGGCCACGATCAATATTTTAGAGGATAACGCATGCTAGGTCTAGGTTAGGTCTGGGATTTGCCCTCATCAGACTCATACAATCGCATATTTCGCATTTTGTTGGCCAGATCCTGGTGTTCTTCTGGTTTGAATCACGTAGTAATGTGGTACCACACGGAAACAGTCAATTAAACCTGGCCACGATCAATATTTTAGAGGATAACGCATGCTAGGTCTAGGTTAGGTCAGGGATTTGCCTCCATCATACTCATACAATCGCATATATCGCAATTTGTGGGCCAGATCCTGGTCTCCTTCATGTTTGAATCACGTAGTATTGTGGTACCACACAGAAACAGTCAATTAAACCTGGCCACGATCAATATTTTAGGGGATAACGCATGCTAGGTCTGGATTAGGTCTGGGATTTGCCCTCATCAGACTCATACTTTCGCATTCTTCACATACTTGTTGGCCAGATCCTGGGTTTTTTCTGGTTTGGATCAGGTAGTAATGTGGTACCACACTGAAACTGACGATTAAGCCTGGCCACGATCAATATTTTAGAGGATAACGCATGCTAGGTCTACGTCAGGTCTGGGATTTGCCATCATCAGACTCATACAATCGCATATTTCGCATTTTGTTGGCCAGATCCTGGTCTTGTTCTGGTTTGAATCACGTAGTATTGTGGTACCACACAGAAACAGTCAATTAAACCTGACCACGATCAATATTTTAGGGGATAACGCATGCTAGGTCTGTGATAGATCTGGGATTTGCTCTCATCAGACTCATACTTTCGCATTCTTCACATACTTGTTGGCCAGATCCTGGGTTTTTTCTGGTTTGGATCAGGTAGTAATGTGGTACCACACTGAAACAGTCGATTAAACCCGGTTTCGATCAACCGTTTAGAGGATAACGCATGCTAGGTCTGGGTTAGGTCTAGGATTTGCTCTCATCAGACACATACAATCGCATATTTCGCATTTTGTTGGCCAGATCCTGGTCTTCTTCTGGTTTGAATCACGTAGTAATGTGGTACCACACTAAAACGGTCAACTAACCCTGGCCACGATCAATATTTTAGAGGATAACGGATGCTAGGTCTGGGTTAGGTCTGGGATTTGCCCCTATTTGGCTCACACAATCGCATATTTCACATTCTTGTTGGCCAGATCCTGGTCTTCTTCTGGTTTGAATCACGTAGTAATGTGGTACCACACAGAAACAGTCAATTAAACCTGGCCAGGATCAATATTTTAGAGGATAACGCATGCTAGGTCTGGGTTAGGTCTGGGATTTGCTCTCATCAGACTCATACAATCGCATATTTCGCATTTTGTTGGCCAGATCCTGGTCTTCTTCCGGTTTGAATCACGTAGTAATGTGGTACCACACAGAAACAGTCAATTAAACCTGGCCACGATCAATATTTTAGAGGATAACACATGCTAGGTCTGGGTTAGGACTGGGATTTGCCCTCATCAGACTCATTCTTTCGCATTCTTCACATACTTGTTGAACAGCTCCTGGGTTTTTTCTGGTTTGGATCACGTAGTAATGTGGTACCACACTAAAACAGTCAACTAAACCTGGCCACGATCAATATTTTAGAGGATAACGGATGCTAGGTCTGGGTTAGGTCTGGGATTTGCCCTCATCAGACTCATGCTTTCGCATTCTTCACATACTTGTTGAACAGATCCTGGGTTTTTTCTGGTTTGGATCACGTAGTAATGTGGTACCACACTGAAACTGTCGATTAAGCCTGGCCACGATCAATATTTTAGGGGATAACGCATGCTTGGTCTAGGTTAGGTCTGGGATTTGCCCTCATCAGACTCATACAATCGCATATTTCGCATTTTGTTGGCCAGATCCTAGTCTTCTTCTGGTTTGAATCACGTAGTAATGTGGTACCACACAGAAACAGTCAATTAAACCTGGCCACGCTCAATATTTTAGAGGATAACGCATGCTTGGTCTAGGTTAGGTCTGGGATTTGCCCTCATAAGACTCATACAATCGCATATTTCGCATTTTGTTAGCCAGATCCTGGTCTTCTTCATGTTTGCATCTCGTAGTAATGTGGTACCACACTAAAACAGTCAACTAACCCTGGCCACGATCAATATTTTAGAGGATAACGGATGCTAGGTCTGGGTTACGTCTGGGATTTGCCCCTATTTGGCTCACACAATCGCATATTTCACATTCTTGTTGGCCAGATCCTGGTCTTCTTCTGGTTTGAATCACGTAGTAATGTGGTACCACACAGAAACAGTCAATTAAACCTGGCCACGCTCAATATTTTAGAGGATAACGCATGCTTGGTCTAGGTTAGGTCTGGGATTTGCCCTCATCAGACTCATACAATCGCATATTTCGCATTTTGTTGGCCAGATCCTGGTCTTCTTCTGGTTTGAATCACGTAGTAATGTGGTACCACACAGAAACAGTCAATTAAACCTGGCCACGCTCAATATTTTAGAGGATAACGCATGCTTGGTCTAGGTTAGGTCTGGGATTTGCCCTCATAAGACTCATACAATCGCATATTTCGCATTTTGTTAGCCAGATCCTGGTCTTCTTCATGTTTGCATCTCGTAGTAATGTGGTACCACACTAAAACAGTCAACTAACCCTGGCCACGATCAATATTTTAGAGGATAACAGATGCTAGGTCTGGGTTAGGTCTGGGATTTGCCCCTATTTGGCTCACACAATCGCATATTTCACATTCTTGTTGGCCAGATCCTGGTCTTCTTCTGGTTTGAATCACGTAGTAATGTGGTACCACACAGAAACAGTCAATTAAACCTGGCCACGATCAATATTTTAGGGGATAACGCATGCTAGGTCTGGGTTAGGTCTGGGATTTGCCCTCATCAGACTCATACTTTCGCATTCTTCACATACTTGTTGGCCAGATCCTGGGTTTTTTTCTGGTTTGGATCAGGTAGTAATGTGGTACCACACTGAAACTGACGATTAAGCCTGGCCACGATCAATATTTTAGGGGATAACGCATGCTAGGTCTAGGTTAGGTCTGGGATTTGCCATCATCAGACTCATACAATCGCATATTTCGCATTTTGTTGGCCAGATCCTGGTCTTCTTCTGGTTTGAATCACGTAGTATTGTGGTACCACACAGAAACAGTCAATTAAACCTGACCACGATCAATATTTTAGGGGATAACGCATGCTAGGTCTGGGATAGATCTGGGATTTGCTCTCATCAGACTCATACTTTCGCATTCTTCACATACTTGTTGGCCAGATCCTGGGTTTTTTCTGGTTTGGATCAGGTAGTAATGTGGTACCACACTGAAACAGTCGATTAAACCCGGTTTCGAACAACCGTTTAGAGGATAACGCATGCTAGGTCTGGGTTAGGTCTAGGATTTGCTCTCATCAGACTCATACAATCGCATATTTCGCATTTTGTTGGCCAGATCCTGGTCTTCTTCTGGTTTGAATCACGTAGTAATGTGGTACCACACTAAAACAGTCAACTAACCCTGGCCACGATCAATATTTTAGAGGATAACGCATGCTAGGTCTGGGTTAGGTCTGGGATTTGCTCTCATCAGACTCATACAATCGCATATTTCGCATTTTGTTGGCCAGATCCTGGTCTTCTTCCGGTTTGAATCACGTAGTAATGTGGTACCACACAGAAACAGTCAATTAAACCTGGCCACGATCAATATTTTAGAGGATAACGCATGCTAGGTCTGGGTTAGGTCTGGGATTTGCCCTCATCAGACTCATACTTTCGCATTCTTCACACACTTGTTGAACAGATCCTGGGTTTTTTCTGGTTTGGATCACGTAGTAATGTGGCACCACACTGAAACTGTCGATTAAGCCTGGCCACGATCAATATTTTAGAGGATAACGCATGTTAGGTCTAGGTTAGGTCTGGGATTTGCCCTCATCAGACTCATACAATCGCATATTTCGCATTTTGTTGGCCAGATCCTGGTGTTCTTCTGGTTTGAATCACGTAGTAATGTGGTACCACACAGAAACAGTCAATTAAACCTGGCCACGATCAATATTTTAGAGGATAACGCATGCTAGGTCTAGGTTAGGTCTGGGATTTGCCTCCATCATACTCATACAATCGCATATATCGCAATATGTTGGCCAGATCCTGGTCTCCTTCATGTTTGAATCACGTAGTATTGTGGTACCACACAGAAACAGTCAATTAAACCTGGCCACGATCAATATTGTAGGGGATAACGCATGCTAGGTCTGGATTAGGTCTGGGATTTGCCCTCATCAGACTCATACTTTCGCATTCTTCACATACTTGTTGGCCAGATCCTGGGTTTTTTCTGGTTTGGATCAGGTAGTAATGTGGTACCACACTGAAACTGACGATTAAGCCTGGCCACGATCAATATTTTAGAGGATAACGCATGCTAGGTCTAGGTTAGGTCTGGGATTTGCCATCATCAGACTCATACAATCGCATATTTCGCATTTTGTTGGCCAGATCCTGGTCTTCTTCTGGTTTGAATCACGTAGTATTGTGGTACCACACAGAAACAGTCAATTAAACCTGACCACGATCAATATTTTAGGGGATAACGCATGCTAGGTCTGGGATAGATCTGGGATTTGCTCTCATCAGACTCATTCTTTCGCATTCTTCACATACTTGTTGGCCAGATCCTGGGTTTTTTCTGGTTTGGATCAGGTAGTAATGTGGTACCACACTGAAACAGTCGATTAAACCCGGTTTCGATCAACCGTTTAGAGGATAACGCATGCTAGGTCTGGGTTAGGTCTAGGATTTGCTCTCATCAGACTCATACAATCGCATATTTCGCATTTTGTTGGCCAGATCCTGGTCTTCTTCTGGTTTGAATCACGTAGTAATGTGGTACCACACTAAAACAGTCAACTAACCCTGGCCACGATCAATATTTTAGAGGATAACGCATGCTAGGTCTGGGTTAGGTCTGGGATTTGCTCTCATCAGACTCATACAATCGCATATTTCGCATTTTGTTGGCCAGATCCTGGTCTTCTTCCGGTTTGAATCACGTAGTAATGTGGTACCACACAGAAACACTCAATTAAACCTGGCCACGATCAATATTTTAGAGGATAACACATGCTAGGTCTGGGTTAGGACTGGGATTTGCCCTCATCAGACTCATACTTTCGCATTCTTCACATACTTGTTGAACAGATCCTGGGTTTTTTCTGGTTTGGATCAGGTAGTAATGTGGTACCACACTGAAACTGACGATTAAGCCTGGCCACGATCAATATTTTAGAGGATAACGCATGCTAGGTCTAGGTCAGGTCTGGGATTTGCCATCATCAGACTCATACAATCGCATATTTCGCATTTTGTTGGCCAGATCCTGGTCTTCTTCTGGTTTGAATCACGTAGTATTGTGGTACCACACAGAAACAGTCAATTAAACCTGACCACGATCAATATTTTAGGGGATAACGCATGCTAGGTCTGGGATAGATCTGGGATTTGCTCTCATCAGACTCATACTTTCGCATTCTTCACATACTTGTTGGCCAGATCCTGGGTTTTTTATGGTTTGGATCAGGTAGTAATGTGGTACCACACTGAAACAGTCGATTAAACCCGGTTTCGATCAACCGTTTAGAGGATAACGCATGCTAGGTCTGGGTTAGGTCTAGGATTTGCTCTCATCAGACTCATACAATCGCATATTTCGCATTTTGTTGGCCAGATCCTGGTCTTCTTCTGGTTTGAATCACGTAGTAATGTGGTACCACACTAAAACAGTCAACTAACCCTGGCCACGATCAATATTTTAGAGGATAACGGATGCTAGGTCTGGGTTAGGTCTGGGATTTGCCCCTATTTGGCTCACACAATCGCATATTTCACATTCTTGTTGGCCAGATCCTGGTCTTCTTCTGGTTTGAATCACGTAGTAATGTGGTACCACACAGAAACAGTCAATTAAACCTGGCCAGGATCAATATTTTAGAGGATAACGCATGCTAGGTCTGGGTTAGGTCTGGGATTTGCTCTCATCAGACTCATACAATCGCATATTTCGCATTTTGTTGGCCAGATCCTGGTCTTCTTCCGGTTTGAATCACGTAGTAATGTGGTACCACACAGAAACAGTCAATTAAACCTGGCCACGATCAATATTTTAGAGGATAACACATGCTAGGTCTGGGTTAGGACTGGGATTTGCCCTCATCAGACTCATACTTTCGCATTCTTCACATACTTGTTGAACAGCTCCTGGGTTTTTTCTGGTTTGGATCACGTAGTAATGTGGTACCACACTAAAACAGTCAACTAACCCTGGCCACGATCAATATTTTAGAGGATAACGGATGCTAGGTCTGGGTTAGGTCTGGGATTTGCCCTCATCAGACTCATGCTTTCGCATTCTTCACATACTTGTTGAACAGATCCTGGGTTTTTTCTGGTATGGATCACGTAGTAATGTGGTACCACACTAAAACAGTCAACTAACCCTGGCCACGATCAATATTTTAGAGGATAACGGATGCTAGGTCTGGGTTAGGTCTGGGATTTGCCCTCATCAGACTCATGCTTTCGCATTCTTCACATACTTGTTGAACAGATCCTGGGTTTTTTCTGGTTTGGATCAGGTAGTAATGTGGTACCACACTGAAACTGACGATTAAGCCTGGCCACGATCAATATTTTAGAGGATAACGCATGCTAGGTCTAGGTCAGGTCTGGCATTTGCCATCATCAGACTCATACAATCGCATATTTCGCATTTTGTTGGCCAGATCCTGGTCTTCTTCTGGTTTGAATCACGTAGTATTGTGGTACCACACAGAAACAGTCAATTAAACCTGACCACGATCAATATTTTAGGGGATAACGCATGCTAGGTCAGGGATAGATCTGGGATTTGCTCTCATCAGACTCATACTTTCGCATTCTTCACATACTTGTTGGCCAGATCCTGGGTTTTTTCTGGTTTGGATCAGGTAGTAATGTGGTACCACACTGAAACAGTCGATTAAACCCGGTTTCGATCAACCGTTTAGAGGATAACGCATGCTAGGTCTGGGTTAGGTCTAGGATTTGCTCTCATCAGACTCATACAATCGCATATTTCGCATTTTGTTGGCCAGATCCTGGTCTTCTTCTGGTTTGAATCACGTAGTAATGTGGTACCACACTAAAACAGTCAACTAACCCTGGCCACGATCAATATTTTAGGGGATAACGCATGCTAGGTCTGTGATAGATCTGGGATTTGCTCTCATCAGACTCATACTTTCGCATTCTTCACATACTTGTTGGCCAGATCCTGGGTTTTTTCTGGTTTGGATCAGGTAGTAATGTGGTACCACACTGAAACAGTCGATTAAACCCGGTTTCGATCAACCGTTTAGAGGATAACGCATGCTAGGTCTGGGTTAGGTCTAGGATTTGCTCTCATCAGACACATACAATCGCATATTTCGCATTTTGTTGGCCAGATCCTGGTCTTCTTCTGGTTTGAATCACGTAGTAATGTGGTACCACACTAAAACGGTCAACTAACCCTGGCCACGATCAATATTTTAGAGCATAACGGATGCTAGGTCTGGGTTAGGTCTGGGATTTGCCCTCATCAGACTCATGCTTTCGCATTCTTCACATACTTGTTGAACAGATCCTGGGTTTTTTCTGGTTTGGATCTCGTAGTAATGTGGTACCACACTGAAACTGTCGATTAAGCCTGGCCACGATCAATATTTTAGAGGATAACGCATGCTTGGTCTAGGTTAGGTCTGGGATTTGCCCTCATCAGACTCATACAATCGCATATTTCGCATTTTGTTGGCCAGATCCTGGTCTTCTTCTGGTTTGAATCACGTAGTAATGTGGTACCACACAGAAACAGTCAATTAAACCTGGCCACGCTCAATATTTTAGAGGATAACGCATGCTTGGTCTAGGTTCGGTCTGGGATTTGCCCTCATAAGACTCATACAATCGCATATTTCGCATTTTGTTAGCCAGATCCTGGTCTTCTTCATGTTTGCATCTCGTAGTAATGTGGTACCACACTAAAACAGTCAACTAACCCTGGCCACGATCAATATTTTAGAGGATAACAGATGCTAGGTCTGGGTTAGGTCTGGGATTTGCCCCTATTTGGCTCACACAATCGCATATTTCACATTCTTGTTGGCCAGATCCTGGTCTTCTTCTGGTTTGAATCACGTAGTAATGTGGTACCACACAGAAACAGTCAATTAAACCTGGCCACGCTCAATATTTTAGAGGATAACGCATGCTTGGTCTAGGTTAGGTCTGGGATTTGCCCTCATCAGACTCATACAATCGCATATTTCGCATTTTGTTGGCAAGATCCTGGTCTTCTTCTGGTTTGAATCACGTAGTAATGTGGTACCACACAGAAACAGTCAATTAAACCTGGCCACGCTCAATATTTTAGAGGATAACGCATGCTTGGTCTAGGTTAGGTCTGGGATTTGCCCTCATAAGACTCATACAATCGCATATTTCGCATTTTGTTAGCCAGATCCTGGTCTTCTTCATGTTTGCATCTCGTAGTAATGTGGTACCACACTGAAACAGTCGATTAAACCCGGTTTCGATCAACCGTTTAGAGGATAACGCATGCTAGGTCTGGGTTAGGTCTAGGATTTGCTCTCATCAGACTCATACAATCGCATATTTCGCATTTTGTTGGCCAGATCCTGGTCTTCTTCTGGTTTGAATCACGTAGTAATGTGGTACCACACTAAAACAGTCAACTAACCCTGGCCACGATCAATATTTTAGAGGATAACGCATGCTAGGTCTGGGTTAGGTCTGGGATTTGCTCTCATCAGACTCATACAATCGCATATTTCGCATTTTGTTGGCCAGATCCTGGTCTTCTTCCGGTTTGAATCACGTAGTAATGTGGTACCACACAGAAACAGTCAATTAAACCTGGCCACGATCAATATTTTAGAGGATAACACATGCTAGGTCTGGGTTAGGACTGGGATTTGCCCTCATCAGACTCATACTTTCGCATTCTTCACATACTTGTTGAACAGCTCCTGGGTTTTTTCTGGTTTGGATCACGTAGTAATGTGGTACCACACTAAAACAGTCAACTAACCCTGGCCACGATCAATATTTTAGAGGATAACGTATGCTAGGTCTGGGTTAGGTCTGGGATTTGCCCTCATCAGACTCATGCTTTCGCATTCTTCACATACTTGTTGAACAGATCCTGGGTTTTTTCTGGTTTGGATCACGTAGTAATGTGGTACCACACTGAAACTGTCGATTAAGCCTGGCCACGATCAATATTTTAGAGGATAACGCATGCTTGGTCTAGGTTAGGTCTGGGATTTGCCCTCATCAGACTCATACAATCGCATATTTCGCATTTTGTTGGCCAGATCCTGGTCTTCTTCTGGTTTGAAACACGTAGTAATGTGGTACCACACAGAAACAGTCAATTAAACCTGGCCACGCTCAATATTTTAGAGGATAACGCATGCTTGGTCTAGGTTAGGTCTGGGATTTGCCCTCATAAGACTCATACAATCGCATATTTCGCATTTTGTTAGCCAGATCCTGGTCTTCTTCATGTTTGCATCTCGTAGTAATGTGGTACCACACTAAAACAGTCACCTAACCCTGGCCACGATCAATATTTTACAGGATAACGGTATGCTAGGTCTGGGATAGCTCAGGGATTTGCCCTCATCAGACTCATACTTTCGCATTCTTCACATACTTGTTGAACAAATCCTGGGTTTTTTCTGGTTTGGATCACGTAGTAATCTGGTACCACACTGAAACAGGCGATTAAGACTGGTCTCGATCTGTATTTTAGACGATAACGCATGTTAGGTCTGCGTTAGGTCTGGGACTTGCCCTTTGTCAGGCTCATGCAATCGCATATTTCGCATTCTTGTTGGCAAGATCCTGGTCTTTTTCTGGGTTGTATCACATAGTAATGTGGTACCACACTAAAACAGTCAACTAAGCCTGGCTACGATCAATATTTTAGAGGATAACGGATGCTAGGTCTGGGTTAGGTCTGGGATTTGCCCTCATCAGACTCATACTTTCACATTCTTCACATACTTGTTGAACAGATCCTGGGTTTTTTCTGGTTTGGATCACGTAGTAATGTGGTACCACACTGAAACTGTCGATTAAGCCTGGCCACGATCAATATTTTAGAGGATAACGCATGCTAGGTCTAGGTTAGGTCTGGGATTTGCCCACATCAGACTCATACAATCGCATATTTCGCAATTTGTTGGCCAGATCCTGGTCTCCTTCATGTTTGAATCACGTAGTATTGTGGTACCACACAGAAACAGTCAATTAAACCTGGCCACGATCAATATTTTAGGGGATAACGCATGCTAGGTCTGGGTTAGGTCTGGGATTTGCCCTCATCAGACTCATACTTTCGCATTCTTCACATACTTGTTGGCCAGATCCTGGGTTTTTTCTGGTTTGGATCAGGTAGTAATGTGGTACCACACTGAAACTGACGATTAAGCCTGGCCACGATCAATATTTAGGAGGATAACGCATGCTAGGGGTAGGTTAGGTCTGGGATTTGCCATCATCAGACTCATACAATCGCATATTTCGCATTTTGTTGGCCAGATCCTGGTCTTCTTCTGGTTTGAATCACGTAGTATTGTGGTACCACACAGAAACAGTCAATTAAACCTGACCACGATCAATATTTTAGGGGATAACGCATGCTAGGTCTGGGATTGATCTGGGATTTGCTCTCATCAGACTCATACTTTCGCATTCTTCACATACTTGTTGGCCAGATCCTGGGTTTTTTCTGGTTTGGATCAGGTAGTAATGTGGTACCACACTGAAACAGTCGATTAAACCCGGTTTCGATCAACCGTTTAGAGGATAACGCATGCTAGGTCTGGGTTAGGTCTAGGATTTGCTCTCATCAGACTCATACAATCGCATATTTCGCATTTTGTTGGCCAGATCCTGGCCTTCTTCTTGTTTGAATCACGTAGTAATGTGGTACCACACTAAAACAGTCAACTAACCCTGGCCACGATCAATATTTTAGAGGATAACGCATGCTAGGTCTGGGTTAGGTCTGGCATTTGCCCTCATCAGACTCATACTTTCGCATTCTTCACATACTTGTTGACCAGATCCTGGGTTTTTTCTGGTTTGGATCACGTAGTAATGTGGCACCACACTGAAACTGTCGATTAAGCCTGGCCACGATCAATATTTTAGAGGATAACGCATGCTAGGTCTAGGTTAGGTCTGGGATTTGCCCACATCAAACTCATACAATCGCATATTTCGCATTTAGTTGGCCGGATCCTGGTCTTCTTCATGTTTGCATCACGTAGTAATGTGGTACCACACTAAAACAGTCAACTAACCCTGGCCACGATCAATATTTTAGAGGATAACGGATGCTAGGTCTGGGTTAGGTCTGGGATTTGCCCTCATCAGACTCTTGCTTTCGCATTCTTCACATACTTGTTGAACAGATCCTGGGTTTTTTCTGGTTTGGATCACGTAGTAATGTGGTACCACACTGAAACTGTCGATTAAGCCTGGCCACGATCAATATTTTAGAGGATAACGCATGCTTGGTCTAGGTTAGGTCTGGGATTTGCCCTCATCAGACTCATACAATCGCATATTTCGCATTTTGTTGGCCAGATCCTGGTCTTCTTCTGGTTTGAATCACGTAGTAATGTGGTACCACACAGAAACAGTCAATTAAACCTGGCCACGCTCAATATTTTAGAGGATAACGCATGCTTGGTCTAGGTTAGGTCTGGGATTTGCCCTCATAAGACTCATACAATCGCATATTTCGCATTTTGTTAGCCAGATCCTGGTCTTCTTCATGTTTGCATCTCGTAGTAATGTGGTACCACACTAAAACAGTCACCTAACCCTGGCCACGATCAATATTTTACAGGATAACGGTATGCTAGGTCTGGGATAGCTCAGGGATTTGCCCTCATCAGACTCATACTTTCGCATTCTTCACATACTTGTTGAACAAATCCTGGGTTTTTTCTGGTTTGGATCACGTAGTAATCTGGTACCACACTGAAACAGGCGATTAAGACTGGTCTCGATCTGTATTTTAGACGATAACGCATGTTAGGTCTGCGTTAGGTCTGGGACTTGCCCTTTGTCAGGCTCATGCAATCGCATATTTCGCATTCTTGTTGGCAAGATCCTGGTCTTTTTCTGGGTTGTATCACATAGTAATGTGGTACCACACTAAAACAGTCAACTAAGCCTGGCTACGATCAATATTTTAGAGGATAACGGATGCTAGGTCTGGGTTAGGTCTGGGATTTGCCCTCATCAGACTCATACTTTCACATTCTTCACATACTTGTTGAACAGATCCTGGGTTTTTTCTGGTTTGGATCACGTAGTAATGTGGTACCACACTGAAACTGTCGATTAAGCCTGGCCACGATCAATATTTTAGAGGATAACGCATGCTAGGTCTAGGTTAGGTCTGGGATTTGCCCACATCAGACTCATACAATCGCATATTTCGCAATTTGTTGGCCAGATCCTGGTCTCCTTCATGTTTGAATCACGTAGTATTGTGGTACCACACAGAAACAGTCAATTAAACCTGGCCACGATCAATATTTTAGGGGATAACGCATGCTAGGTCTGGGTTAGGTCTGGGATTTGCCCTCATCAGACTCATACTTTCGCATTCTTCACATACTTGTTGGCCAGATCCTGGGTTTTTTCTGGTTTGGATCAGGTAGTAATGTGGTACCACACTGAAACTGACGATTAAGCCTGGCCACGATCAATATTTAGGAGGATAACGCATGCTAGGGGTAGGTTAGGTCTGGGATTTGCCATCATCAGACTCATACAATCGCATATTTCGCATTTTGTTGGCCAGATCCTGGTCTTCTTCTGGTTTGAATCACGTGGTATTGTGGTACCACACAGAAACAGTCAATTAAACCTGACCACGATCAATATTTTAGGGGATAACGCATGCTAGGTCTGGGATTGATCTGGGATTTGCTCTCATCAGACTCATACTTTCGCATTCTTCACATACTTGTTGAACAGCTCCTGGGTTTTTTCTGGTTTGGATCACGTAGTAATGTGGTACCACACTAAAACAGTCAACTAACCCTGGCCACGATCAATATTTTAGAGGATAACGGATGCTAGGTCTGGGTTAGGTCTGGGATTTGCCCTCATCAGACTCATGCTTTCGCATTCTTCACATACTTGTTGAACAGATCCTGGGTTTTTTCTGGTATGGATCACGTAGTAATGTGGTACCACACTAAAACAGTCAACTAACCCTGGCCACGATCAATATTTTAGAGGATAACGGATGCTAGGTCTGGGTTAGGTCTGGGATTTGCCCTCATCAGACTCATGCTTTCGCATTCTTCACATACTTGTTGAACAGATCCTGGGTTTTTTCTGGTTTGGATCAGGTAGTAATGTGGTACCACACTGAAACTGACGATTAAGCCTGGCCACGATCAATATTTTAGAGGATAACGCATGCTAGGTCTAGGTCAGGTCTGGCATTTGCCATCATCAGACTCATACAATCGCATATTTCGCATTTTGTTGGCCAGATCCTGGTCTTCTTCTGGTTTGAATCACGTAGTATTGTGGTACCACACAGAAACAGTCAATTAAACCTGACCACGATCAATATTTTAGGGGATAACGCATGCTAGGTCAGGGATAGATCTGGGATTTGCTCTCATCAGACTCATACTTTCGCATTCTTCACATACTTGTTGGCCAGATCCTGGGTTTTTTCTGGTTTGGATCAGGTAGTAATGTGGTACCACACTGAAACAGTCGATTAAACCCGGTTTCGATCAACCGTTTAGAGGATAACGCATGCTAGGTCTGGGTTAGGTCTAGGATTTGCTCTCATCAGACTCATACAATCGCATATTTCGCATTTTGTTGGCCAGATCCTGGTCTTCTTCTGGTTTGAATCACGTAGTAATGTGGTACCACACTAAAACAGTCAACTAACCCTGGCCACGATCAATATTTTAGGGGATAACGCATGCTAGGTCTGTGATAGATCTGGGATTTGCTCTCATCAGACTCATACTTTCGCATTCTTCACATACTTGTTGGCCAGATCCTGGGTTTTTTCTGGTTTGGATCAGGTAGTAATGTGGTACCACACTGAAACAGTCGATTAAACCCGGTTTCGATCAACCGTTTAGAGGATAACGCATGCTAGGTCTGGGTTAGGTCTAGGATTTGCTCTCATCAGACACATACAATCGCATATTTCGCATTTTGTTGGCCAGATCCTGGTCTTCTTCTGGTTTGAATCACGTAGTAATGTGGTACCACACTAAAACGGTCAACTAACCCTGGCCACGATCAATATTTTAGAGCATAACGGATGCTAGGTCTGGGTTAGGTCTGGGATTTGCCCTCATCAGACTCATGCTTTCGCATTCTTCACATACTTGTTGAACAGATCCTGGGTTTTTTCTGGTTTGGATCTCGTAGTAATGTGGTACCACACTGAAACTGTCGATTAAGCCTGGCCACGATCAATATTTTAGAGGATAACGCATGCTTGGTCTAGGTTAGGTCTGGGATTTGCCCTCATCAGACTCATACAATCGCATATTTCGCATTTTGTTGGCCAGATCCTGGTCTTCTTCTGGTTTGAATCACGTAGTAATGTGGTACCACACAGAAACAGTCAATTAAACCTGGCCACGCTCAATATTTTAGAGGATAACGCATGCTTGGTCTAGGTTAGGTCTGGGATTTGCCCTCATAAGACTCATACAATCGCATATTTCGCATTTTGTTAGCCAGATCCTGGTCTTCTTCATGTTTGCATCTCGTAGTAATGTGGTACCACACTAAAACAGTCAACTAACCCTGGCCACGATCAATATTTTAGAGGATAACAGATGCTAGGTCTGGGTTAGGTCTGGGATTTGCCCCTATTTGGCTCACACAATCGCATATTTCACATTCTTGTTGGCCAGATCCTGGTCTTCTTCTGGTTTGAATCACGTAGTAATGTGGTACCACACAGAAACAGTCAATTAAACCTGGCCACGCTCAATATTTTAGAGGATAACGCATGCTTGGTCTAGGTTAGGTCTGGGATTTGCCCTCATCAGACTCATACAATCGCATATTTCGCATTTTGTTGGCAAGATCCTGGTCTTCTTCTGGTTTGAATCACGTAGTAATGTGGTACCACACAGAAACAGTCAATTAAACCTGGCCACGCTCAATATTTTAGAGGATAACGCATGCTTGGTCTAGGTTAGGTCTGGGATTTGCCCTCATAAGACTCATACAATCGCATATTTCGCATTTTGTTAGCCAGATCCTGGTCTTCTTCATGTTTGCATCTCGTAGTAATGTGGTACCACACTGAAACAGTCGATTAAACCCGGTTTCGATCAACCGTTTAGAGGATAACGCATGCTAGGTCTGGGTTAGGTCTAGGATTTGCTCTCATCAGACTCATACAATCGCATATTTCGCATTTTGTTGGCCAGATCCTGGTCTTCTTCTGGTTTGAATCACGTAGTAATGTGGTACCACACTAAAACAGTCAACTAACCCTGGCCACGATCAATATTTTAGAGGATAACGCATGCTAGGTCTGGGTTAGGTCTGGGATTTGCTCTCATCAGACTCATACAATCGCATATTTCGCATTTTGTTGGCCAGATCCTGGTCTTCTTCCGGTTTGAATCACGTAGTAATGTGGTACCACACAGAAACAGTCAATTAAACCTGGCCACGATCAATATTTTAGAGGATAACACATGCTAGGTCTGGGTTAGGACTGGGATTTGCCCTCATCAGACTCATACTTTCGCATTCTTCACATACTTGTTGAACAGCTCCTGGGTTTTTTCTGGTTTGGATCACGTAGTAATGTGGTACCACACTAAAACAGTCAACTAACCCTGGCCACGATCAATATTTTAGAGGATAACGTATGCTAGGTCTGGGTTAGGTCTGGGATTTGCCCTCATCAGACTCATGCTTTCGCATTCTTCACATACTTGTTGAACAGATCCTGGGTTTTTTCTGGTTTGGATCACGTAGTAATGTGGTACCACACTGAAACTGTCGATTAAGCCTGGCCACGATCAATATTTTAGAGGATAACGCATGCTTGGTCTAGGTTAGGTCTGGGATTTGCCCTCATCAGACTCATACAATCGCATATTTCGCATTTTGTTGGCCAGATCCTGGTCTTCTTCTGGTTTGAAACACGTAGTAATGTGGTACCACACAGAAACAGTCAATTAAACCTGGCCACGCTCAATATTTTAGAGGATAACGCATGCTTGGTCTAGGTTAGGTCTGGGATTTGCCCTCATAAGACTCATACAATCGCATATTTCGCATTTTGTTAGCCAGATCCTGGTCTTCTTCATGTTTGCATCTCGTAGTAATGTGGTACCACACTAAAACAGTCACCTAACCCTGGCCACGATCAATATTTTACAGGATAACGGTATGCTAGGTCTGGGATAGCTCAGGGATTTGCCCTCATCAGACTCATACTTTCGCATTCTTCACATACTTGTTGAACAAATCCTGGGTTTTTTCTGGTTTGGATCACGTAGTAATCTGGTACCACACTGAAACAGGCGATTAAGACTGGTCTCGATCTGTATTTTAGACGATAACGCATGTTAGGTCTGCGTTAGGTCTGGGACTTGCCCTTTGTCAGGCTCATGCAATCGCATATTTCGCATTCTTGTTGGCAAGATCCTGGTCTTTTTCTGGGTTGTATCACATAGTAATGTGGTACCACACTAAAACAGTCAACTAAGCCTGGCTACGATCAATATTTTAGAGGATAACGGATGCTAGGTCTGGGTTAGGTCTGGGATTTGCCCTCATCAGACTCATACTTTCACATTCTTCACATACTTGTTGAACAGATCCTGGGTTTTTTCTGGTTTGGATCACGTAGTAATGTGGTACCACACTGAAACTGTCGATTAAGCCTGGCCACGATCAATATTTTAGAGGATAACGCATGCTAGGTCTAGGTTAGGTCTGGGATTTGCCCACATCAGACTCATACAATCGCATATTTCGCAATTTGTTGGCCAGATCCTGGTCTCCTTCATGTTTGAATCACGTAGTATTGTGGTACCACACAGAAACAGTCAATTAAACCTGGCCACGATCAATATTTTAGGGGATAACGCATGCTAGGTCTGGGTTAGGTCTGGGATTTGCCCTCATCAGACTCATACTTTCGCATTCTTCACATACTTGTTGGCCAGATCCTGGGTTTTTTCTGGTTTGGATCAGGTAGTAATGTGGTACCACACTGAAACTGACGATTAAGCCTGGCCACGATCAATATTTAGGAGGATAACGCATGCTAGGGGTAGGTTAGGTCTGGGATTTGCCATCATCAGACTCATACAATCGCATATTTCGCATTTTGTTGGCCAGATCCTGGTCTTCTTCTGGTTTGAATCACGTAGTATTGTGGTACCACACAGAAACAGTCAATTAAACCTGACCACGATCAATATTTTAGGGGATAACGCATGCTAGGTCTGGGATTGATCTGGGATTTGCTCTCATCAGACTCATACTTTCGCATTCTTCACATACTTGTTGGCCAGATCCTGGGTTTTTTCTGGTTTGGATCAGGTAGTAATGTGGTACCACACTGAAACAGTCGATTAAACCCGGTTTCGATCAACCGTTTAGAGGATAACGCATGCTAGGTCTGGGTTAGGTCTAGGATTTGCTCTCATCAGACTCATACAATCGCATATTTCGCATTTTGTTGGCCAGATCCTGGCCTTCTTCTTGTTTGAATCACGTAGTAATGTGGTACCACACTAAAACAGTCAACTAACCCTGGCCACGATCAATATTTTAGAGGATAACGCATGCTAGGTCTGGGTTAGGTCTGGCATTTGCCCTCATCAGACTCATACTTTCGCATTCTTCACATACTTGTTGACCAGATCCTGGGTTTTTTCTGGTTTGGATCACGTAGTAATGTGGCACCACACTGAAACTGTCGATTAAGCCTGGCCACGATCAATATTTTAGAGGATAACGCATGCTAGGTCTAGGTTAGGTCTGGGATTTGCCCACATCAAACTCATACAATCGCATATTTCGCATTTAGTTGGCCGGATCCTGGTCTTCTTCATGTTTGCATCACGTAGTAATGTGGTACCACACTAAAACAGTCAACTAACCCTGGCCACGATCAATATTTTAGAGGATAACGGATGCTAGGTCTGGGTTAGGTCTGGGATTTGCCCTCATCAGACTCTTGCTTTCGCATTCTTCACATACTTGTTGAACAGATCCTGGGTTTTTTCTGGTTTGGATCACGTAGTAATGTGGTACCACACTGAAACTGTCGATTAAGCCTGGCCACGATCAATATTTTAGAGGATAACGCATGCTTGGTCTAGGTTAGGTCTGGGATTTGCCCTCATCAGACTCATACAATCGCATATTTCGCATTTTGTTGGCCAGATCCTGGTCTTCTTCTGGTTTGAATCACGTAGTAATGTGGTACCACACAGAAACAGTCAATTAAACCTGGCCACGCTCAATATTTTAGAGGATAACGCATGCTTGGTCTAGGTTAGGTCTGGGATTTGCCCTCATAAGACTCATACAATCGCATATTTCGCATTTTGTTAGCCAGATCCTGGTCTTCTTCATGTTTGCATCTCGTAGTAATGTGGTACCACACTAAAACAGTCACCTAACCCTGGCCACGATCAATATTTTACAGGATAACGGTATGCTAGGTCTGGGATAGCTCAGGGATTTGCCCTCATCAGACTCATACTTTCGCATTCTTCACATACTTGTTGAACAAATCCTGGGTTTTTTCTGGTTTGGATCACGTAGTAATCTGGTACCACACTGAAACAGGCGATTAAGACTGGTCTCGATCTGTATTTTAGACGATAACGCATGTTAGGTCTGCGTTAGGTCTGGGACTTGCCCTTTGTCAGGCTCATGCAATCGCATATTTCGCATTCTTGTTGGCAAGATCCTGGTCTTTTTCTGGGTTGTATCACATAGTAATGTGGTACCACACTAAAACAGTCAACTAAGCCTGGCTACGATCAATATTTTAGAGGATAACGGATGCTAGGTCTGGGTTAGGTCTGGGATTTGCCCTCATCAGACTCATACTTTCACATTCTTCACATACTTGTTGAACAGATCCTGGGTTTTTTCTGGTTTGGATCACGTAGTAATGTGGTACCACACTGAAACTGTCGATTAAGCCTGGCCACGATCAATATTTTAGAGGATAACGCATGCTAGGTCTAGGTTAGGTCTGGGATTTGCCCACATCAGACTCATACAATCGCATATTTCGCAATTTGTTGGCCAGATCCTGGTCTCCTTCATGTTTGAATCACGTAGTATTGTGGTACCACACAGAAACAGTCAATTAAACCTGGCCACGATCAATATTTTAGGGGATAACGCATGCTAGGTCTGGGTTAGGTCTGGGATTTGCCCTCATCAGACTCATACTTTCGCATTCTTCACATACTTGTTGGCCAGATCCTGGGTTTTTTCTGGTTTGGATCAGGTAGTAATGTGGTACCACACTGAAACTGACGATTAAGCCTGGCCACGATCAATATTTAGGAGGATAACGCATGCTAGGGGTAGGTTAGGTCTGGGATTTGCCATCATCAGACTCATACAATCGCATATTTCGCATTTTGTTGGCCAGATCCTGGTCTTCTTCTGGTTTGAATCACGTAGTATTGTGGTACCACACAGAAACAGTCAATTAAACCTGACCACGATCAATATTTTAGGGGATAACGCATGCTAGGTCTGGGATTGATCTGGGATTTGCTCTCATCAGACTCATACTTTCGCATTCTTCACATACTTGTTGGCCAGATCCTGGGTTTTTTCTGGTTTGGATCAGGTAGTAATGTGGTACCACACTGAAACAGTCGATTAAACCCGGTTTCGATCAACCGTTTAGAGGATAACGCATGCTAGGTCTGGGTTAGGTCTAGGATTTGCTCTCATCAGACTCATACAATCGCATATTTCGCATTTTGTTGGCCAGATCCTGGCCTTCTTCTTGTTTGAATCACGTAGTAATGTGGTACCACACTAAAACAGTCAACTAACCCTGGCCACGATCAATATTTTAGAGGATAACGCATGCTAGGTCTGGGTTAGGTCTGGCATTTGCCCTCATCAGACTCATACTTTCGCATTCTTCACATACTTGTTGACCAGATCCTGGGTTTTTTCTGGTTTGGATCACGTAGTAATGTGGCACCACACTGAAACTGTCGATTAAGCCTGGCCACGATCAATATTTTAGAGGATAACGCATGCTAGGTCTAGGTTAGGTCTGGGATTTGCCCACATCAAACTCATACAATCGCATATTTCGCATTTAGTTGGCCGGATCCTGGTCTTCTTCATGTTTGCATCACGTAGTAATGTGGTACCACACTAAAACAGTCAACTAACCCTGGCCACGATCAATATTTTAGAGGATAACGGATGCTAGGTCTGGGTTAGGTCTGGGATTTGCCCTCATCAGACTCTTGCTTTCGCATTCTTCACATACTTGTTGAACAGATCCTGGGTTTTTTCTGGTTTGGATCACGTAGTAATGTGGTACCACACTGAAACTGTCGATTAAGCCTGGCCACGATCAATATTTTAGAGGATAACGCATGCTTGGTCTAGGTTAGGTCTGGGATTTGCCCTCATCAGACTCATACAATCGCATATTTCGCATTTTGTTGGCCAGATCCTGGTCTTCTTCTGGTTTGAATCACGTAGTAATGTGGTACCACACAGAAACAGTCAATTAAACCTGGCCACGCTCAATATTTTAGAGGATAACGCATGCTTGGTCTAGGTTAGGTCTGGGATTTGCCCTCATAAGACTCATACAATCGCATATTTCGCATTTTGTTAGCCAGATCCTGGTCTTCTTCATGTTTGCATCTCGTAGTAATGTGGTACCACACTAAAACAGTCACCTAACCCTGGCCACGATCAATATTTTACAGGATAACGGTATGCTAGGTCTGGGATAGCTCAGGGATTTGCCCTCATCAGACTCATACTTTCGCATTCTTCACATACTTGTTGAACAAATCCTGGGTTTTTTCTGGTTTGGATCACGTAGTAATCTGGTACCACACTGAAACAGGCGATTAAGACTGGTCTCGATCTGTATTTTAGACGATAACGCATGTTAGGTCTGCGTTAGGTCTGGGACTTGCCCTTTGTCAGGCTCATGCAATCGCATATTTCGCATTCTTGTTGGCAAGATCCTGGTCTTTTTCTGGGTTGTATCACATAGTAATGTGGTACCACACTAAAACAGTCAACTAAGCCTGGCTACGATCAATATTTTAGAGGATAACGGATGCTCGGTCTGGGTTAGGTCTGGGATTTGCCCTCATCAGACTCATACTTTCACATTCTTCACATACTTGTTGAACAGATCCTGGGTTTTTTCTGGTTTGGATCACGTAGTAATGTGGTACCACACTGAAACTGTCGATTAAGCCTGGCCACGATCAATATTTTAGAGGATAACGCATGCTAGGTCTAGGTTAGGTCTGGGATTTGCCCACATCAGACTCATACAATCGCATATTTCGCAATTTGTTGGCCAGATCCTGGTCTCCTTCATGTTTGAATCACGTAGTATTGTGGTACCACACAGAAACAGTCAATTAAACCTGGCCACGATCAATATTTTAGGGGATAACGCATGCTAGGTCTGGGTTAGGTCTGGGATTTGCCCTCATCAGACTCATACTTTCGCATTCTTCACATACTTGTTGGCCAGATCCTGGGTTTTTTCTGGTTTGGATCAGGTAGTAATGTGGTACCACACTGAAACTGACGATTAAGCCTGGCCACGATCAATATTTTAGAGGATAACGCATGCTAGGGGTAGGTTAGGTCTGGGATTTGCCATCATCAGACTCATACAATCGCATATTTCGCATTTTGTTGGCCAGATCCTGGTCTTCTTCTGGTTTGAATCACGTAGTATTGTGGTACCACACAGAAACAGTCAATTAAACCTGACCACGATCAATATTTTAGGGGATAACGCATGCTAGGTCTGGGATTGATCTGGGATTTGCTCTCATCAGACTCATACTTTCGCATTCTTCACATACTTGTTGGCCAGATCCTGGGTTTTTTCTGGTTTGGATCAGGTAGTAATGTGGTACCACACTGAAACAGTCGATTAAACCCGGTTTCGATCAACCGTTTAGAGGATAACGCATGCTAGGTCTGGGTTAGGTCTGGGATTTGCTCTCATCAGACTCATACAATCGCATATTTCGCATTTTGTTGGCCAGATCCTGGTCTTCTTCTGGTTTGAATCACGTAGTAATGTGGTACCACACTAAAACAGTCAACTAACCCTGGCCACGATCAATATTTTAGAGGATAACGCATGCTAGGTCTGGGTTAGGTCTGGGATTTGCCCTCATCAGACTCATGCTTTCGCATTCTTCACATACTTGTTGAACAGATCCTGGGTTTTTTCTGGTATGGATCACGTAGTAATGTGGTACCACACTAAAACAGTCAACTAACCCTGGCCACGATCAATATTTTAGAGGATAACGGATGCTAGGTCTGGGTTAGGTCTGGGATTTGCCCTCATCAGACTCATGCTTTCGCATTCTTCACATACTTGTTGAACAGATCCTGGGTTTTTTCTGGTTTGGATCACGTAGTAATGTGGTACCACACTAAAACAGTCAACTAACCCTGGCCACGATCAATATTTTAGAGCATAACGGATGCTAGGTCTGGGTTAGGTCTGGGATTTGCCCTCATCAGACTCATGCTTTCGCATTCTTCACATACTTGTTGAACAGATCCTGGGTTTTTTCTGGTTTGGATCACGTAGTAATGTGGTACCACACTGAAACTGTCGATTAAGCCTGGCCACGATCAATATTTTAGAGGATAACGCATGCTTGGTCTAGGTTAGGTCTGGGATTTGCCCTCATCAGACTCATACAATCGCATATTTCGCATTTTGTTGGCCAGATCCTGGTCTTCTTCTGGTTTGAATCACGTAGTAATGTGGTACCACACAGAAACAGTCAATTAAACCTGGCCACGCTCAATATTTTAGAGGATAACGCATGCTTGGTCTAGGTTAGGTCTGGGATTTGCCCTCATAAGACTCATACAATCGCATATTTCGCATTTTGTTAGCCAGATCCTGGTCTTCTTCATGTTTGCATCTCGTAGTAATGTGGTACCACACTAAAACAGTCAACTAACCCTGGCCACGATCAATATTTTAGAGGATAACAGATGCTAGGTCTGGGTTAGGTCTGGGATTTGCCCCTATTTGGCTCACACAATCGCATATTTCACATTCTTGTTGGCCAGATCCTGGTCTTCTTCTGGTTTGAATCACGTAGTAATGTGGTACCACACAGAAACAGTCAATTAAACCTGGCCACGCTCAATATTTTAGAGGATAACGCATGCTTGGTCTAGGTTAGGTCTGGGATTTGCCCTCATCAGACTCATACAATCGCATATTTCGCATTTTGTTGGCAAGATCCTGGTCTTCTTCTGGTTTGAATCACGTAGTAATGTGGTACCACACAGAAACAGTCAATTAAACCTGGCCACGCTCAATATTTTAGAGGATAACGCATGCTTGGTCTAGGTTAGGTCTGGGATTTGCCCTCATAAGACTCATACAATCGCATATTTCGCATTTTGTTAGCCAGATCCTGGTCTTCTTCATGTTTGCATCTCGTAGTAATGTGGTACCACACTGAAACAGTCGATTAAACCCGGTTTCGATCAACCGTTTAGAGGATAACGCATGCTAGGTCTGGGTTAGGTCTAGGATTTGCTCTCATCAGACTCATACAATCGCATATTTCGCATTTTGTTGGCCAGATCCTGGTCTTCTTCTGGTTTGAATCACGTAGTAATGTGGTACCACACTAAAACAGTCAACTAACCCTGGCCACGATCAATATTTTAGAGGATAACGCATGCTAGGTCTGGGTTAGGTCTGGGATTTGCTCTCATCAGACTCATACAATCGCATATTTCGCATTTTGTTGGCCAGATCCTGGTCTTCTTCCGGTTTGAATCACGTAGTAATGTGGTACCACACAGAAACAGTCAATTAAACCTGGCCACGATCAATATTTTAGAGGATAACACATGCTAGGTCTGGGTTAGGACTGGGATTTGCCCTCATCAGACTCATACTTTCGCATTCTTCACATACTTGTTGAACAGCTCCTGGGTTTTTTCTGGTTTGGATCACGTAGTAATGTGGTACCACACTAAAACAGTCAACTAACCCTGGCCACGATCAATATTTTAGAGGATAACGTATGCTAGGTCTGGGTTAGGTCTGGGATTTGCCCTCATCAGACTCATGCTTTCGCATTCTTCACATACTTGTTGAACAGATCCTGGGTTTTTTCTGGTTTGGATCACGTAGTAATGTGGTACCACACTGAAACTGTCGATTAAGCCTGGCCACGATCAATATTTTAGAGGATAACGCATGCTTGGTCTAGGTTAGGTCTGGGATTTGCCCTCATCAGACTCATACAATCGCATATTTCGCATTTTGTTGGCCAGATCCTGGTCTTCTTCTGGTTTGAAACACGTAGTAATGTGGTACCACACAGAAACAGTCAATTAAACCTGGCCACGCTCAATATTTTAGAGGATAACGCATGCTTGGTCTAGGTTAGGTCTGGGATTTGCCCTCATAAGACTCATACAATCGCATATTTCGCATTTTGTTAGCCAGATCCTGGTCTTCTTCATGTTTGCATCTCGTAGTAATGTGGTACCACACTAAAACAGTCACCTAACCCTGGCCACGATCAATATTTTACAGGATAACGGTATGCTAGGTCTGGGATAGCTCAGGGATTTGCCCTCATCAGACTCATACTTTCGCATTCTTCACATACTTGTTGAACAAATCCTGGGTTTTTTCTGGTTTGGATCACGTAGTAATCTGGTACCACACTGAAACAGGCGATTAAGACTGGTCTCGATCTGTATTTTAGACGATAACGCATGTTAGGTCTGCGTTAGGTCTGGGACTTGCCCTTTGTCAGGCTCATGCAATCGCATATTTCGCATTCTTGTTGGCAAGATCCTGGTCTTTTTCTGGGTTGTATCACATAGTAATGTGGTACCACACTAAAACAGTCAACTAAGCCTGGCTACGATCAATATTTTAGAGGATAACGGATGCTAGGTCTGGGTTAGGTCTGGGATTTGCCCTCATCAGACTCATACTTTCACATTCCTCACATACTTGTTGAACAGATCCTGGGTTTTTTCTGGTTTGGATCACGTAGTAATGTGGTACCACACTGAAACTGTCGATTAAGCCTGGCCACGATCAATATTTTAGAGGATAACGCATGCTAGGTCTAGGTTAGGTCTGGGATTTGCCCACATCAGACTCATACAATCGCATATTTCGCAATTTGTTGGCTAGATCCTGGTCTCCTTCATGTTTGAATCACGTAGTATTGTGGTACCACACAGAAACAGTCAATTAAACCTGGCCACGATCAATATTTTTGGGGATAACGCATGCTAGGTCTGGGTTAGGTCTGGGATTTGCCCTCATCAGACTCATACTTTCGCATTCTTCACATACTTGTTGGCCAGATCCTGGGTTTTTTCTGGTTTGGATCAGGTAGTAATGTGGTACCACACTGAAACTGACGATTAAGCCTGGCCACGATCAATATTTTAGAGGATAACGCATGCTAGGGGTAGGTTAGGTCTGGGATTTGCCATCATCAGACTCATACAATCGCATATTTCGCATTTTGTTGGCCAGATCCTGGTCTTCTTCTGGTTTGAATCACGTAGTATTGTGGTACCACACAGAAACAGTCAATTAAACCTGACCACGATCAATATTTTAGGGGATAACGCATGCTAGGTCTGGGATTGATCTGGGATTTGCTCTCATCAGACTCATACTTTCGCATTCTTCACATACTTGTTGGCCAGATCCTGGGTTTTTTCTGGTTTGGATCAGGTAGTAATGTGGTACCACACTGAAACAGTCGATTAAACCCGGTTTCGATCAACCGTTTAGAGGATAACGCATGCTAGGTCTGGGTTAGGTCTAGGATTTGCTCTCATCAGACTCATACAATCGCATATTTCGCATTTTGTTGGCCAGATCCTGGCCTTCTTCTTGTTTGAATCACGTAGTAATGTGGTACCACACTAAAACAGTCAACTAACCCTGGCCACGATCAATATTTTAGAGGATAACGCATGCTAGGTCTGGGTTAGGTCTGGCATTTGCCCTCATCAGACTCATACTTTCGCATTCTTCACATACTTGTTGACCAGATCCTGGGTTTTTTCTGGTTTGGATCACGTAGTAATGTGGCACCACACTGAAACTGTCGATTAAGCCTGGCCACGATCAATATTTTAGAGGATAACGCATGCTAGGTCTAGGTTAGGTCTGGGATTTGCCCACATCAAACTCATACAATCGCATATTTCGCATTTAGTTGGCCGGATCCTGGTCTTCTTCATGTTTGCATCACGTAGTAATGTGGTACCACACTAAAACAGTCAACTAACCCTGGCCACGATCAATATTTTAGAGGATAACGGATGCTAGGTCTGGGTTAGGTCTGGGATTTGCCCTCATCAGACTCATGCTTTCGCATTCTTCACATACTTGTTGAACAGATCCTGGGTTTTTTCTGGTTTGGATCACGTAGTAATGTGGTACCACACTGAAACTGTCGATTAAGCCTGGCCACGATCAATAGTTTAGAGGATAACGCATGCTTGGTCTAGGTTAGGTCTGGGATTTGCCCTCATCAGACTCATACAATCGCATATTTCGCATTTTGTTGGCCAGATCCTGGTCTTCTTCTGGTTTGAATCACGTAGTAATGTGGTACCACACAGAAACAGTCAATTAAACCTGGCCACGCTCAATATTTTAGAGGATAACGCATGCTTGGTCTAGGTTAGGTCTGGGATTTGCCCTCATAAGACTCATACAATCGCATATTTCGCATTTTGTTAGCCAGATCCTGGTCTTCTTCATGTTTGCATCTCGTAGTAATGTGGTACCACACTAAAACAGTCAACTAACCCTGGCCACGATCAATATTTTACAGGATAACGGTATGCTAGGTCTGGGATAGGTCTGGGATTTGCCCTCATCAGACACATACTTTCGCATTCTTCACATACTTGTTGAACAGATCCTGGGTTTTTTCTGGTTTGGATCACGTAGTAATCTGGTACCACACTGAAACAGGCGATTAAGACTGGTCTCGATCTGTATTTTAGAGGATAACGCATGTTAGGTCTGCGTTAGGTCTGGGACTTGCCCTTTGTCAGGCTCATGCAATCGCATATTTCGCATTCTTGTTGGCAAGATCCTGGTCTTTTTCTGGGTTGTATCACATAGTAATGTGGTACCACACTAAAACAGTCAACTAAGCCTGGCCATGATCAATATTTTAGAGGATAACGGATGCTAGGTCTGGGTTAGGTCTGGGATTTGACCTCATCAGACTCATACTTTCGCATTCTTCACATACTTGTTGAACAGATCCTGGGTTTTTTCTGGTTTGGATCACGTAGTAATGTGGTACCACACTGAAACTGTCGATTAAGCCTGGCCACGATCAATATTTTAGAGGATAACGCATGCTAGGTCTAGGTTAGGTCTGGGATTTGCCCTCATCAGACTCATACAATCGCATATTTCGCATTTTGTTGGCCAGATCCTGGTGTTCTTCTGGTTTGAATCACGTAGTAATGTGGTACCACACAGAAACAGTCAATTAAACCTGGCCACGATCAATATTTTAGAGGATAACACATGCTAGGTCTGGGTTAGGACTGGGATTTGCCCTCATCAGACTCATACTTTAGCATTCTTCACATGCTTGTTGAACAGATCCTGGGTTTTTTCTGGTTTGGATCACGTAGTAATGTGGTACCACACTGAAACTGTCGATTAAGCCTGGCCACGATCAATATTTTAGAGGATAACGCATGCTAGGTCTAGGTTAGGTCTGGGATTTGCCCACATCAGACTCATACAATCGCATATTTCGCATTTTGTTGGCCAGATCCTGGTCTTCTTCTGGTTTGAATCACGTAGTAATGTGGTACCACACTAAAACAGTCAACTAACCCTGGCCACGATCAATATTTTAGAGGATAACGCATGCTAGGTCTGGGTTAGGTCTGGCATTTGCCCTCATCAGACTCATACTTTCGCATTCTTCACATACTTGTTGACCAGATCCTGGGTCTTTTCTGGTTTGGATCACGTAGTAATGTGGCACCACACTGAAACTGTCGATTAAGCCTGGCCACGATCAATATTTTAGAGGATAACGCATGCTAGGTCTTGGTTAGGTCTGGGATTTGCCCACATCAAACTCATACAATCGCATATTTCGCATTTAGTTGGCCGGATCCTGGTCTTCTTCATGTTTGCATCACGTAGTAATGTGGTACCACACTAAAACAGTCAACTAACCCTGGCCACGATGAATATTTTAGAGGATAACGGATGCTAGGTCTGGGTTAGGTCTGGGATTTGCCCTCATCAGACTCATGCTTTCGCATTCTTCACATACTTGTTGAACAGATCCTGGGTTTTTTCTGGTTTGGATCACGTAGTAATGTGGTACCACACTGAAACTGTCGATTAAGCCTGGCCACGATCAATATTTTAGAGGATAACGCATGCTAGGTCTGGGTTAGGTCTGGGATTTGCCCTCATCAGACTCATACAATCGCATATTTCGCATTTTGTTGGCCAGATCCTGGCCTCCTTCATGTTTGAATCACGTAGTATTGTGGTACCACACAGAAACAGTCAATTAAACCTGGCCACGATCAATATTTTAGAGGATAACACATGCTAGGTCTGGGTTAGGACTGGGATTTGCCCTCATCAGACTCATACTTTCGCATTCTTCACATACTTGTTGAACAGATCCTGGGTTTTTTTCTGGTTTGGAGCACGTAGTAATGTGGTACCACACTGAAACTGTCGATTAAGCCTGGCCACGATCAATATTTTAGAGGATAACGCATGCTAGGTCTAGGTTAGGTCTGGGATTTGCCCACATCAGACTCATACAATCGCATATTTCGCAATTTGTTGGCCAGATCCTGGTCTCCTTCATGTTTGAATCACGTAGTATTGTGGTACCACACAGAAACAGTCAATTAAACCTGGCCACGATCAATATTTTAGGGGATAACGCATGCTAGGTCTGGGTTAGTTCTGGGATTTGCCCTCATCAGACTCATACTTTCGCATTCTTCACATACTTGTTGGCCAGATCCTGGGTTTTTTCTGGTTTGGATCAGGTAGTAATGTGGTACCACACTGAAACTGACGATTAAGCCTGGCCACGATCAATATTTTAGAGGATAACGCATGCTAGGGGTAGGTTAGGTCTGGGATTTGCCATCATCAGACTCATACAATCGCATATTTCGCATTTTGTTGGCCAGATCCTGGTCTTCTTCTGGTTTGAATCACGTAGTATTGTGGTACCACACAGAAACAGTCAATTAAACCTGACCACGATCAATATTTTAGGGGATAACGCATGCTAGGTCTGGGATTGATCTGGGATTTGCTCTCATCAGACTCATACTTTCGCATTCTTCACATACTTGTTGGCCAGATCCTGGGTTTTTTCTGGTTTGGATCAGGTAGTAATGTGGTACCACACTGAAACAGTCGATTAAACCCGGTTTCGATCAACCGTTTAGAGGAAAACGCATGCTAGGTCTGGGTTAGGTCTAGGATTTGCTCTCATCAGACTCATACAATCGCATATTTCGCATTTTATTGGCCAGATCCTGGCCTTCTTCTTGTTTGAATCACGTAGTAATGTGGTACCACACTAAAACAGTCAACTAACCCTGGCCACGATCAATATTTTAGAGGATAACGCATGCTAGGTCTGGGTTAGGTCTGGCATTTGCCCTCATCAGACTCATACTTTCGCATTCTTCACATACTTGTTGACCAGATCCTGGGTTTTTTCTGGTTTGGATCACGTAGTAATGTGGCACCACACTGAAACTGTCGATTAAGCCTGGCCACGATCAATATTTTAGAGGATAACGCATGCTAGGTCTAGGTTAGGTCTGGGATTTGCCCACATCAAACTCATACAATCGCATATTTCGCATTTAGTTGGCCGGATCCTGGTCTTCTTCATGTTTGCATCACGTAGTAATGTGGTACCACACTAAAACAGTCAACTAACCCTGGCCACGATCAATATTTTAGAGGATAACGGATGCTAGGTCTGGGTTAGGTCTGGGATTTGCCCTCATCAGACTCATGCTTTCGCATTCTTCACATACTTGTTGAACAGATCCTGGGT